>NC_134217.1:42082288-42816038 GCF_965140235.1 Caretta caretta
TCTTTTGTAAAAGATGGAAATCACTGTAAATAACATTATTTCAAGAAGGAAACAGGAAACATTTCAATAGTTTTGTGCTGCACATGCTTATAGTGGTGCTTTCCGATAATATTGCTTAAATTTCCAATGGTGTAAATTGGACCTTCTAATCCTCATCTCTGCAGTGAATAATAATTGAGGATGTCTGATGGTTTTTACCCACATGGGAGAATAAGCCGCATAATTTAAGAGCAGCAAAGCTGTGTATCCTATTTATTCCTGGTGCTTTTTTTAAGTCTCAAACTTTTTTTGTTGGAAAGATTAAATACAGATAATTTTTAAGGAATAGGCGAAGGGAAGTGCCTTGAGTAAAAAGAGCATGAGTGCATAAATTGCATTTACCACATATAGATTTCCAGCAGAATAAATGATACTTCTATTTTTTCAATCAAACAGACATTTTGCCAGTTTCTTTTTCCCACAGGAACATATTGTGAGAATATATATTTTAAAAAAAAGATGAAAGAACCCCCTTTAAAATTAACGTTTTTCCATATCTCCTGAAATACTTGGAGGCAGCTCCTCCTAGTATTTGTCCCTTTATTAGTTAATATTTAGAATACTTTTTCCTGTAGGTCCCTTATTCTTAGAGAACGTAAATTGGCTTCAGGGCTCAAGAAAGAGATTTTTGGAAAATGGAGCCTCCATTCTATTTCCTGAGCAATGAGATTAATTTTAAATCAATGAGATAACAAAACTGCAAATATGTTCAGAATAATTCATTTTGTACCTCATTGTACTTTTCTTATTTTCTTGGTGCCCACCATTTCTCATCAGCTGTCCTCAGCAAGCCCTTCTAAATAGTATAACAAACAATCAGTATATTGGGATTTGTTTTATGTGGGTTTAAAGTGCATATTTCTGTTTCTATAGTGTTATGGTGAGGCTGCTACCAGTTAAAGTTACAGTATGCTATTGTTTCTGCTATGCACATCTGTATTGAGGACTTATCAATTGTCTATCATGTAAAACACTTTGGTTTCAGAATTTTTTAATAGTAAAACTTCAAAATACAATCCATGTAGCCATTTCTAACCATTTTATTGCCTCAACATCTCACAGGAGAAATTCAGCACCTTGGCGCATTGGACCTTAAAAGGATTTAAAAAAAAAAAAAAAAAAGATAAAACACATGTTTGTCTTTTTATCAAATGATTAGTGTGAGGCAGTTTGGTCTAGGGGACTGAACCTGCACTGAGACTGTTGAGGGCTAGCCCTGGTTTTCACTAACTTGCTGTGTGGCAATTGGCAAGTCACTTAAGCTCTGTCTGCTTTCCTTATCTGGCAAATGAAGATGATAATACTTCCCTCACATTGGTGATGTATGCTGTATATGTGCTAACTATCAGTACTGATTTAACACCAAATGTGATAGGCCCTAAGTATGATTGGTTTAATTAGGAAATAGTATTGGAAACCATCACAAGCCTTCTTAAAAAATGTGCACAAAACATTGGTTTCAAAGTTTCATTAAGCTTTTTATGACTTCAATGCATACTGTAGTTACATTTCTAAAAAGTAATTGTACATGCTGCTTGTGCTATGTAATAAGCTGTAATTACACTAGACAGACAAACAATAACTGATTAGGAAGTGTAAAACAAGAACATGTACACAACTTAATTAAAAGCTGAAGCAATCTCAGAACTGTTAGGAATTATCTTTGAGGGATCCTGAAGGCCAGGTGCGGTCTCAGAGGACTGGAGAAGGACAAATGTTGTACCTAGCTTTAAAAAGGGGAACAAAGGGGACCAGGGGAATTATAGACCAGTCAGCCTAACTCTGATCCCTGGAAAGATACTGGAACACATTATTAAATAATCAGTTTGCAAGCATCTAGAGGACAATCGGTTATAAAGAGTAGCCAGTGTGGCTTTGTCAAGAACAAATCATGCCAAACCAACCCTTTTTTTTCTCCTTAGGGTTACTGGCCTATTGGATAGGGAGGGAGGCAATAGGTTTGATCTACCTTAATGTTTATTAAGGCTTTTGACACAGTCCTATGACATTCTCATGAGCAAACTAAGGGAATGTGGTCTAAACAAAATTACTATAAGGTGCATGCACAACTGGTTGAAAGACCATAGTCAAAGAGAAGTTGTCAATGGTTTCTATCAGACAGGAGGGTGTGTATAGTGGAATTCTAAAGGGGTCAATCCTAGATCCAGTACTATTCAGTATTTTCATTAATGACATTGATAACTCTCGCCATATTTGGGGTCAGGAAGGAATTTTCCTCCAGGGCAGATTGGAAGAGGCCCTGGAGGTTTTTTGCCTTCCTCTGTAGCATGGGGCACGGGTCACTTGCTGGAGGATTCTCTGCTCCTTGAAGTCTTTAAACTACGATTTGAGGACTTCAATAGCACAGACATAGGTGAGAGGTTTTTTGCAGGAGTGGTGGGTGAAATTCTGTGGCCTGCGTTGTGCAGGAGGTCAGACTACATGATCATAATGGTCCCTTCTGATCTAAATATCTATGAATCTATAATGGAGTGGAGGGAATGTGTTTATAATATTTGGGAATGACACCAAGCTGGGAGGGGTTGCAAGTACTTGGGAGGACAGGATTAGAATTCAAAACGATCTTGACAAATTGGAGAATTGATCTGAAATCAACAAGATGAAGTTCAACAAAGGCAAGTGCAAAATACTCCACTTAGGAAAAATCAAATGCACAACTACAAAATGGGGAATAAGTGGCTAGGCAGTTGTACTGCTGAAAGGGATCTGAGTATTATCGTGGATCACAAATTGAATGTGAGTTAACAATGTAATGCAGTTGTGAAAAAAGCTAGTATCATTCTGGGATGTATTAACAGGAGTGTCATATGTAAGAATGGGAGGAATTGGCCCACTCTACTCAGGACTAGGGAGGCCTCAGCTGGAGTATTGTGTCCAATTCTGGGTGCCACACTTTGGGACAGATGTGGACAAATTGGAGAGAGTCCAGAGGAGAGCAACAAAAATGATAAAAGGTTTAGACAGCCTGACTTATAAGGAAAGGCTAAAAAATCTGTGCTTGATTAGTCTTGAATAAAGATGACTGTGGGGCAGGGGAGGGAGAGGAACTTATAAGTCTTCAAATATGATAAGGGGTATTATAAAGATGACAGTGATTAATTGTTCTCCATGTCCACAGAAGGTAGGACAAGAAGTAATGGGCTCAATCTGCAGCAAGGGAAATTGAAGTTAGATATTAGGAAAAGCTCTCTAACTCTAAGGGTAGTTAAATTCCCGAATAGGCAGCTAAGGGAGGCCGTGGAATCCCCGTCATTGGAGGTTTTTAAGAACAGGTTGGACAGACACCTGTCAGGAATGGTCTAGGTTTACGTGGTTGTGCCTCAGTGCAGGGGGCTGAATTTGATAACCTTTTGCGGTCCCTTCCAGCCCTACATTTTTATTTTTCTATGATAAAAGCCAGAGAAAGCTACAAATGCCAGGAAATTCAAAGTTAAGATTTAACTTTCTGTACCTTATGTCTAATGGAGCACCATTTTAGTATTACATATTCTATGTCGACATAGAATATTTAAATCCTGAACTGTGGATTTCCATGTTTTGTGACTGACTCACAATTTTAACATTCATATAATGTAGTTTTTGTTGTGTAAATCTATATAAGTGCCATCAGCCATCAAACCTGACATCTGATGGCATGATGGAGACCTAGACTGCATGTATTAGGGCTCTTTGTGTTCGTGCCGTGGGACCTACTTACACAAATTCCATTTGAAGAAATAAACACTGAAACAATAGACCTCTATTGAATGAACACCACTGAAAAGAATAAATCATTCAAAGGATAACGTTCCTTTCCACCAAAAGGCAAACGGTAGTAATGATTTTGACCCACTGAAGAAATTAATCTGTTGATCTATCAATATCGTGTACAAACCAACTAGGAACAAAAGAAATCATTAAAAAAAATGAATTTAAAATACTTCTAAAGTTTGACGTGTATTCAAAAATCTGAGAGAAAGGTGAATGAGAGAATTTCTGACATCCTTAATGCAACTCCTTTTTTCCTAGTCCCCACAGTCAAATGTATGGCTAAAGCATAACCAGAAAATATGTTACATTTATAACTAAAAAACTGGCTTCACCAAATTACAGTTTTTTAAATGCATGAAAGCTGATAATTTATTGCATATGGCCAACAATCTAAAGATAAGGGAATGGCAGTGGACAGGGAATTTAAGAACAATGGGCCCAGTGCAGCCAGTTATGTCCAGACTTCTTGAGCCTCACTGGCCTTGGAAGTTCATAAAACTTGTTTTCATGATGGGCTGACTTATGAGAGGAGCAGAACCCACAGATTGTTTTTCTCAAGGAAGTCTGAGCATAGGTCTCAGGTCTCCAAACCATCTTCCCATTTAGATGGTAAATCCTGTGCCATCAGCAAGGCCAAATCCTGCTGAGCTCAGTGGCCAGGAATTGCAGGGCTGCTTCTGAGCATCCATGGTCCATAAGCAACAGTCAATGCAACTCTAGCTCTTCCATTGGGAGGAGAAGGCAGGAGTGGAGCAGCTGGATTTTCTCTGATGCTCCAGGACGGTAGTTTGTGGTTTTGGGGGGCGTATTTTAGATTTAAAAAATCACCCACATTTGCCCCCTTTCTGTGGGAAGCCCCATCTGATGGGCCAGTGGAGAGTCACACTTTGTGTGGTTCCTGTCACTGAAATTACTCCAAATTCTTCTGTCAGTGGTATGGTGGAGAGGGGGTCCAGCTACAGGAAAGCAGTGGGTTCAGACCTCCAATGCCATAAGTTCCTCCAACATCTGATGGAATAGGGCCATCTCTGTGGGCCCTATGTCTCAAGTTAGCTTGTGGGACTCTACTTTTCTGGCATGGTAGTGCCAGGGACTCTCCAGCAGACAACAGTACAAGGAAACCTCAACATGGAGGGGGATCTGCAGGAAAGTGAATATAGTTCTTCTTCGAGTGCTTGTTCAATGTCAGTTCCAATCAGGTGTGTGTACGTGCACAGTAGCCGGAAGATTTTTACCCTAGCAGCAACCATAGGGTTGGCCGGGGCGCCCCCTAGAGTTGCGCCTTCGTGGCATCCAATATAGAACCCTGCACCCCATCAATTACCTCTTACTGCCAGTGACGGTAGCTGGAACTTCCCCTTGCTCTTCTCCTGCTTCGGCAAGTGGATTAGTAGTACTCTATATGCTGTGCATAGTTAGTTTCCAAGTTAGTATAGTTAGTTTAATAGTTTTCCTTATAAGTTTTAGTTATGGGGGGTTCCTCCACTCCCCCCCCCATTTCCTTCCCCATTTGTTACCAGGGAATGCCGCTATCCCTGGGCTTTAAGACTTGCCAAATCTGCGCTAAGCGCTTTCCAAAAAGTGACCCCCACACCTCCTGCTTAAGGCGGCTTGGTGAGGGTCATCAGAAAGACCGCTGCAAGATCTGTCAGGAGTTCCAAATGAGAACCATCAAGGAGAGGGAGTAGTGTCTCAAAATCCTCCTGATGGAGGCAGCTCTCCAACCTCAGTGGGACCCAGGCACCGCGGATCCTGCTCTCAGCACGTTGTCTTCGGTGCAGAGTGCTCGGTGCTGTCTTCAAAGGACCCAGAGCTGAAGAAAGATGCCGGCAGGGAAGCCAGGCATCGTCATGGGGCCTCTCGGGATCTTCTGAGTCTTTGGCACCAGTCCCAGTTTCTGGCACATAAGAAAAGAGGTTCAGAAAGGAGTGGGGCTTGATGTCTAGTGAGATCACTTTCAGTTGCTGGAAAGGGGATTTATACCCATTAGAATCATGATTTTCTCACCAGTTGTAGATTCCATAAGGAATACAGAGACTGATTTCAGCAAGATCAGACCCAGGCCTGCCTATTTAAAAATCAAGAAGCAGCAGTAAGTGGAAACTGTACAACAAGGTAGCAAAGCCAAAAAGGAGTGACTGGGATATGTGTCTTGTTGTGGACGGGAATATGTTGGCAACATCACAGACATCAGCTTCTGCACTGTCCTGTCATTTCACGGTGGTCTTGTTGGGCCAGTCACTGGTCATGCTAGCAGTCAGAGCTAAAGAACAGTCAACGAAAGTGCAGGTATTCAGTTGGGTATCACCGGAGAAAGCCAACTAATTGTTGTTAATAATAATAATTAATAATAACAACAGCATCCATCGTTCTTAGCTTTTTTCACCAAGAGCTCTCTAAATGTTGCACAAAAATAATTATTCCCATTTTGCAGACAGGGAAATTGATACACAGAGCAGTTAAGTGATTCTCTCAGTGTCACAGCATGAGTCAGCAGCAATGACAGGAATCAGAGTAACAGCCGTGTTAGTCTGTATTCGCAAAAAGAAAAGGAGGACTTGTGGCACCTTAGAGACTAACCAATTTATTTGAGCATGAGCTTTCGTGAGCTACAGCTCACTTCATCGGATGCACGAAAGCTCATGCTCAAATAAATTGGTTAGTCTCTAAGGTGCCACAAGTACTCCTTTTCTTTTTGCGAATGACAGGAATAGAACCCCAGTGCCCTGATTACCTCGTCCATGCTGCATGCCACAGTTAGAGGCATGTATTCTTATATGAACTGAAGGTATTTGATATATACCCACCTGACATACATCAGAGTTTTATATATATATTTTATTGGTATCTCCTTTGTTGTTGCCTTTTATTTATTTATTTTTTTTAGATTTTTGGCCAAATTCTGCCCTCTCATATAGGTTCACTAAAGTCATTGAGAATTGTAGAGGGAGAATTTGTCCATTGCTGTGTTATTTTCATTCCATCAAGAATCTAATGAAAATTAAATGGAAAAAATAAGGCTTGCTGTATTCTATTTTCAGAATGATGGATTGATAGATGGACAAGAGTCTTTCTTGCAGAATGAGGATTTCATGCATATAGACATAAAGGATACAGAGAGAGAATTTTTCCCTTATGGCATTGGAATGGTTTTGATAGTTGTCATTAAAATAGATCTGAAAATACCATTTGCTTTATATTTAAACCTTAAGTTTTTCAATAATAAAATGTGCTTATTATAACCCAATTCTATCAATCACTAAAATGAACAGCACATTTCAGTGGTGGGTTTATGCAGTAAATAAATGTTACTTTATGTCAGGAAGGTTTATGGGGTAGAACTCTTCCTTCTGAGCTAGGTTACAGGTTTAAGCATCACACCAAGGACCTGTGCTTCTATGGAATGTTGATTCTGCAGCTCAGCCCCCCACAGAAAATGGTGCAGCTGCTGCAGCATCCTTTGGATGGGCTGTGAAATCAGGGTTCCTTCTGTCCGAGGAGAAGTTAAAGATCCCATATTAGCCAGTCTTCTGTATTGCTTAAGGCTGTTTTTTAACCTGTTTCTGAGAGCCTTCTGCATGCAGCATTTGTCTAGAGTCACTGTAATATTTAACTGATTACTTTATTATGTGCTTTGAGGGCTTTCTTCTTCATCCACTGAAATATAGCCACCTTTGGGGTGGAAATGCAGCAGTCACTCTGTACCTGCAGCTAGCTCCGGGGAGCAGGAAGTGAAGAACTCTCCTAGATTCCCATTTACAGTTGATCGCAACCAGCTAACGCATATTAAACATGGGTTGCCCTGACTACACTAAGTGCAAAGTCCTGCTCAACCTTCATCTTTCTCACAAATTAAACCAGACAAACGTTAGGGAAAATTTAATTAAGGTTCCCCACATTTCTCCATCCTGCATGGTTCCTCTGCTCTCCCAACCTTCTCTTCTTCCTCTTCTTGCTTCTGCTGGCAAGTCTTCTGCGAATGCAGAAAGTGGGCCCAACTGTCTGCTCCCCCTCTGCAGTAATAGGGCCCTATTTCAAGGGGATATAAGTTGACCTGTTCTTTTTCCCAGGGTCTTGGATATTGAGAAGGCCAGAAAGGTGGGCTGTTAGTGGGGAAAGATCTGCTGTCTTTCACCCCAGAATCAGACCACAAGCTGATCAGCAGTTCCAGCCCTCCTGATCACACTTGCTGCATTGAGACAGATGGTCCTTTTAATTAGAATGGTTCCCTATTACTTGAGCTCTTAAATTCTAGTCACTGGATAATAGAAAAAGTGCAGGTCATGGAGCATGGTCCTCATAAACTCACAGGTGAAAGCTTGGGCTCTTGCATTCTGTATTACTGTGGCCTATGAGTGCTATTTAAAAGTTGCCCCAAATAAATCATGTTACAGTAGCCCAGACTAGAGGTCACAAGAGAAGAAGAAAAAAAGCCACACCTGACCATTGCTGAAACACGAGGTTCCATGTGCAACCTGTTATAAAAAAACCGAATTCCATGCTGAAAAACATATCGAGATGTTTGGGCTTACCTCTTAGACAGACAGGGCTACTACTGCACAGATGACACCTTCCAGATGTTCTTCCCTCCTTAGAAATCAAATAGTTTTATCTAGTCTGTGCGTCAGCTTGCTGTCCCACATCCACGCTACAATTCTTTGTTCCTGGATGTACACCTTTACATCTAGACACATTAAAATGCATATTGTTTGCTTGTGCCCAGTTTACCAATCAATCCAGATCGCTCTGTATCAGTGATCTGTCCTCCTCATTATTTACCACTCCTCCAGCTTTTGTGTTATCAGAAAACTTTATCAGTGATGATTTTATGTTTTCTTCCAGGTCACCAATAAAAATGTTAAATAGTGTAGAGCCAAGAACTGATTCCTGCTGGATCCCACTGAAACACACCCATTCAATGACTAGTTCCTGGTTATGGTTACATTTTGAGACCTGTCTGATAGCCAGCTTTTAATCTGTTTATTGTGTGCCATATTAGTTTTATATTGTTCTGGTTTTAAAATCAAAACGTCATGTTGGTACCAAGTCAAACGCCTTACAGAAGTCTAAGTATATTACATCAACACTACTACCATTATCAACCAAACTTGTACTCTGATAAAAAAAGACATTAACTTAGTTTGACAGCATCTATTTTCCATAAACCCATGTTGAATACCATTAATTATATTACTATCCTTTAATTCCTTCTTCCAGTCTTCAGAAACTTCCCTGGTGCTCCAAGAGTTACTGAAAATCCACATTAATGGTCCACTGAGCTCATCAGTCAGCTCATTTAAAATTCTTGGATGCAAGTTATCCAGACCTGCTGATTTAAAAATACCTATCTTTAGTAGTTGCTGTTTAACATCCTCCTGAGATATTGATGGAATGGAAATAGTGTTATCCTATGATATGACTATTTTATCTGTTTTTCCCAAATACAGAACAGAAATATTTATTGAACACTTCTTCCTTTTTTGCATTATTATTATATTTATTGGAAACCAGTCACTGTGGTATCTAGGTGCAAGTGAAAAGCTAAATACATATTTTCCCTTAAAAGACTGAAAGGAAGAAAAATGTGTCTTACCAAACTACAGATATATCTGTTTGTGAAAGATGATTTGGTTCTTGGAGATGGAATACATGCAGCACACCTGAAATCGATGCTTGATTTAGTAGAGTATATGAAAGGCCAGTGAAAATCATAGAAAACCCCACAGAAGGGATAATCCTTACCTTTGTAAATCCAGGTGTTAATTAAAAAAAAAAAGAAATATGGGATCTTAATAACCCAAGTGGCAATGGTTTTTTTGGTCTCTCAGTGCACAGTTATGGGTTATGTAAGAATAAGGTGATCAGTTTAGTTCAGGAAGGGAGTTGAGGAACTACAAAACTTTTCAGAAATGAAACAACAAAAGTTAGATTGACTTCAAGCCTTCAGCATGTGTCTAAAGCCGGTGTTTCTCAGACATGAAGCTGTTGTATTGCTAAAGTGTCACTGTTTGTACTTGTGCTGTTTGTGACATGATGCTTGTGATGTCACCGAGTGTTTGTCTATGAAGTGAACCTGAGCATAATACAGTGTTAACATGACAAAGTGAGATGGAATGCCAACAGCTAAAGAGAAACATATGATTGCTGGATCAAATACCTGCTCTGCCCCAGTATCTAATTGGAGAGAAGCTGGGATGTGAAGACAGGGTGAACAGTAAGAAAAGGGAAAAAAATTGGCACATCCTTTGTTGTAATTTAATCCTCCCCTCCCTATTATGCCCAGAAACCATCTGCAAACTTTTCAGTGTTTAGGATACAGTGAATTTTATCATAATTTTGTCAACCAAAACCATATGTGCTCTTTCTATTGAAGACATGGAATAACAAAATTGTATTTGTTCAGACCACAAGGCAGGTAATAAATAACTGTGGATGCAATGCTGCAATTTAAGGTTCTTCAAAAGCAGTACTAAATATTACCAAAAAATTTAATTTGAGAGGCAGACTAAACTTCTGAAGAGAAAACCATCTGAGAGAGACCTTGTGGCTCAATAACTTTTCCTTTCCTGTTTAGACCATTTCTAATTCAGTGTCCTGAGGCCATAGTAAAATGGGATCCTCTACAAATGGCCCTCATACTCATGTGGCCCTCGTACTCATGCACACACAAACTGCAGGTAATAGTTATTGCTGTGTTCCTGATGAACAAGAATTTTCAGACATTATTGCACTTAACCATGTTAATTCAATGCTGGACACCACTTTGGGAAGATTTAATCCCTGAGGTGAAAAGATTAAATGGAGATTATAGTAATTTAGGACACATTTCCTCCTAATTCTCCAGCCATGAAATAACTTTCCTCACTGGTACTAGACAGGCTAATCTCTCTGATGTGACAAAGTACGGCCAGAGCCATGCAAAGATCTTCACTCTAGATCATTGAAAGAGTACCGGGTTTTGATAGGCTTTGGCAACAGGCCAATTTCTACTTGTCCTAAAAATGCCCAGCCAAAGCCTAAGCATACAGTAGTTGAACAAAGGATCTTAGAGATTTGGGTTCTTTTACTGAGTAGATTACATCACCTTTTTGGAATGGTGTATGCTACATTCAAGTCTCTCTGCTTTAAGAGCTCACAACCTTGTCCTGTAGAAACAATGAATGATAGCAAAAATGATTGTGATTTTTAAAAAAAATTATATATTTATTTATTGGCAGTTAGGTGTTTTATTTTTTTAAGTTTATTAATATTGTGATTGTAACATCAGAACCAAAGAGAGAGAAACTCTTACTTTAATTAAATCTTTGATCACATAAATGTTCTCAGACGTACTGCACCAGGAAAAGTGCTTCAAATGTTACCAGCCATTTTAAATCTATTTTGTTGTTTTTTCATTTCTATTTTTGCTGCAAAATATATATTTACATGTGTATCAAGATAGAAGGCAGCCTGTCCCACTTCGCCATCTACTGTGGAGCTCCAGGAAATCCTGTTAATAAGAAAACAATCATAAAGGGTCAATTCATCTCAGAAGAGATGGGTTACAGGTGTTGGTTAAAAGAACAGATATAGGTTAAAAGAAACAACAGGAAACAGGCAAAAAGGGAAGGAAGAAAATCAGAGTGGAGGGAAGAGAGGGATAGAGAGAAACGTAAATATGGGTGAAGAAATGAGAGAAGGACTAGAGTATGGTGTAGGTAATTACTTAATGACAACAGCTGATTTAGAGACTAATTATTGAGGGCTTTATACTGTGTTTTATATACTGTGACAGGGTAGAGATACAGGAGAGTGATAGAAAGCAGATATATTAGCCCCAGGTTAAGCAGATCCCTTTTCCCTGGGTAAGGTAACAGGGGCAGTTCCAGAACAATCAGGAACTTGCTGGAACCAATTAAGACAGACAGGCTAATTAGGGCACCTGGAGCAAATTAAGAAGCTGCTAGGACCTCCCTTCAGTTAGGGAGGGGTGTGCAAGGAGCTGAGAGTGAGAGGGCGTGGTGCTGGAGGACTGAGGAGTACAAACGCTATCTGGCATCAGGAGGAAGGTCCTGTGGTCAGGATACAGAAGGTGTTGGGAGGAGGCCATGGGGAAGTACCCCAGGGAGTTGTAGCTGTCACACAGGTGTTACACGAAACACTGTAGACAGCTGTGATCCACAGGGCCCTGGGCTGGAACCCGGAGTAGAGGACAGGCCCGGGTTCCCCTCATGCCCCCAACTCCCTACTGGATACAGGAGGAGTTGACCTGGACTGTGGGTCCCACCAGAAGGGAAGGTCCCTGACCTGTCCCCCGACCCACTAGGTGGACCAGCTGAGACTGCGGTGATTGTTCTCCTCCCTTTCCCCCATGCTGGACAGTGATGAGGGTAGCTGAATGAATGACAGGTTTGAGCCACTAGCAAAAGTGGCCAAACTGAGGGCTGCCGTGAATCTCTGAGGTGAGCAAATCCACCAATAAGCGCAGGACCCACCAAGGCAGAGGAGGAACTTTGTCACAATACATATGTAAAATAAAGGTCATGGCAGGTGATACAATAGGGAAAGTAGTAAGAGTAACCCCTAAATATAAAATTACACACATGCATAGATGTTTGCAGGATTGAGGGCTAGGATTTGACAATCATTTAACTCAGTGAAGTGATACTAGGATTCATTTATTGCCTTTAGAGTATGAAAGCTGGCTGTCTTAGTGAAGAAATCGGTTGCTAATCTTGACTAGGTAGATTTAATACTTGTCTTCAGCGTACTGTGTCAGAAGTGAGTGTGTGGTGTGTAGGAGCAGTAAAGAGGATTTGGGAGCTCATCACCAGGAGCATGGCTTTACCAATACACAGTGCATAGAGTTAAGCATATGCACAAGTCATTGCAGAATAAGGTAGATATTGATGAAGATAGCTCTTATATCACACAATTAAGATGTTACTTCTGACCTACTGTGCAAAGCAATGCTGAAACCTGCTGATCTATACGTCTCTGTTTCTATAAGAGAAATTTGTCTTACACAAAATCAGAGGGAATGTGTTTTAAATATCATTTTATTCTTATTTAGTTGAACAGGTACTTAAGAGAACAGGTTAATTTGTGGAGCCTATATTTTGCTGATTGGCAAACAGAAATATTTCAAGATGAGATTGATTCTTTTATTCCATTAAGAAAAGGAGGACTTGTGGCACTTTAGAGACTAACCAATTTATTTGAGCATAAGCTCACTCTGTAGCTCACGAAAGCTTATGCTCAAATAAATTGGTTAGTCTCTAAGGTGCCACAAGTCCTCCTTTTCTTTTTGCGAATACAGACTAACACGGCTGTTACTCTGAAACCTGTCATTATTCCATTAACTCTATCTTCCCATCTCTCTATGCATTGCAACAGACAATTTAATATACACTTAAATAGAATTTAACAAATATGATTTAAAATGATGTGTATTGTGGTTCTAGGCCCAATACTATTCAATATTTTTATAAATGATCTAGAAGTAAATATAAAATCACTGCTGATAAAATTTTCAGATGACATTAAGATCGGTGGAGTGGTAAATACTGATGAGGACAGGCCAAGGATCGCTTGGTAAGATGGGCCTATTGAAACAAAATGCATTTTAGGACATCCAGATGCAAGATCATCCATCTAGGAACAAGGAACGCAGGCCATCCCTACAAACTGGGGGACTGTATCCTGGAAAGCAGTGTAAGAGCCATAGTGGACAAGCAACTGAATATGAGCATCCAGTGAGATACTGTGGCAAAAGCGGCTGATGGGATCCTAAAATGAATGAACAGGGTAAGTAAGTAGGAGTAGGGAGGAGATTATTTGAGGGCTGGAAAAATGCTTTATGTTGAGAATTAAGGAGCTCAATCTGTTTCTCTTAAAAAGAAGATTGAGAGGACTTGATTACATCGTATAAATACTTTCACACGGAGAAAATACAGGGTACTGAAGGGTTCTTTAGCGGAGAAGGGCAGAACAAGAACTTAACTTAAAACTGGACAAATTGCAATTAGAAATAAGCGCAAACGTTGAACAGTGATGGCGATCACTGGACCAGACTCCCAAAGAAAGTGGTGGATTCTCCATCTCTTAATGTCTTCAAATCAAGACTGGATGGCTTTCTGGAAATAGCTTTAGTCAAATGCAAGCTATTGGGCTCAATATAGGAGCAACTGGGTGAAATTCTAATGCCTGTGTTATACAGGATGTCAAGCTAGATAATCTAATGGTACCTTCTGGCCTGAAAATGTATGACTCAATGACTAAATAAACATGCATTGTCATGTAAATATATATTATACAACAGGTTTGTATTTACTCGTATATACAAAAGTAATTACTAGCATTTAAAGTATTTCAGGAATGTCTCATAAAGCGTATTTAGTGGAGTGACTCCACCAGTGAAGTGCTGTGTGATCTTGGCCAACTCACTTTACCTCTTTGCCTTTTACCCACACGCAAAATGCGGAAAATGTTACATTCCTTCGTATAGCACTTTGAGATCCACTGATGAAAAGCTTTAGATACGAGATCAGTATTATTCATGTTATTTTATTTCTGTTCTATTTTTACCTTAATAAGACACATCTTCATTACAAGAAAATATGGCCAGTGCTGTTGTGCTCATCTGTTGGTTAGTATTCTCCTGTATTGGGTTCAGTGTTGTTGTCCCCACAAATAAGAAATCACAGTCCTTGGCATGAAGAGTTTATTATATAAGATAAGATTTGAGATTATAAATGTGTCTAACTTATTTCAGGTTATACATGTTTATAACATCAAACTTGACAAAGAAAACAAAGCCTCAAAGGTGCCTTAGTGAACCTCATCCATTGAGGGTGACTGTATGTTAAACAGAAAAGAAAAAAGACATGTCCTGTGGGTAGCACCAGCTTTGCTAGGCCACCTGTGACGATTTCACATAAAGCCAAACTGCCTGGGGAAAGACTGACGCAGTAGGGAGGGGAGGGGAGGGACAGCGGTCTCAGGCAGGGAGTAGGGTAACTGCTCAGATGGAGGAGGGTGTTTACAATCACATTGGGCAGTCTTCTCTGCTGGGGCTAGAGTGAATGGTGACATGATGCAAGTGCTGTTACTAGGGGGAAAATATTCTTGCAGAACAGGGACAGTCCTCTGTGGTTGAGTATCCAGGGAAGAACCATGCAACTCCCCATGCTGTTTTTCCTACTAATAGTGTATTTTATTTATTTATATTATAGGAGTACCCAAAGGCTCCAATCAGGCTACAACCCTGTTATGCTAGGTGGTGTACAAATACATAGGAAGACACAATTCCTGCCTTGAAGAGTTCCCAATCTAAAGGACGTAAAAACAGATGGAGAGTGGGAAAGGACATACAGTATTTTGTCTATGTAGTGTCTAATAATAATAATAATACTTTTGCTCTTTGTAGGGCCTTTCTGCTAAGGCTCCCAGTGATTTTGACAATCAGTTGAGCTGTTGTGAGGTAGATAAGTGTTATTGTCCCCATTTTATGGAGGGAGCAACTGAGGTACAGAAGGATTATGGTCCCGATCCTGCAATGTAAGCAGGAACATGGGTCCACCTGTGCACAAAGTCCCACTGAAGATAGTGTAAATGTCTATGCGCAACATATGACCAGATAGTTCTAGAGTGAGTTATCAAGGTCATAGAAAAAGAGTGTGATCGAGCCAGGAGTAGAACCCAGCAATCCTAACTCAGTTATGAGCTTGGACTATTAGATGAAACTTTTATTTCAACCAGATTTCTCACGGTGGCTTGTGTAAATCCCAGTTTAAAATGGAATAATGTAAGTGAACTCTCTGTTAGTAAGCCACTGAAAAGGGGAAATATTCTAAGTTGAGTGAGGCTCTGAGCTCCATGAGTGCGAGTCAGTTGACGCAGGCTGAGACATGGTGCCGTGGATCTTTTGTGGCAGTACAGACACACCCTGGGTGTCTCTACCTGTTCTTGGTTCTCTTGCTCTCATTGTGCCCTTTGATGGGCCTGCTGATTGTACTGCTTTTCAGTATTCTGGCTTATTCCCCATAGTGTAACATAGACTCCTTAAATTGCAGAGGATAAAGTATCCATCTCTCCATTTTGCTAAGGTTAGTTATTCTTGTGGGAATGGAGGGAGGGAAATCTTGCTTACTGAGATTCATAGATTTTAAGGCCACCAGGGGCCATTATGATCATCTGGTCTGACCTGCTGTGTAATATGCCTAGTAATTCTTGTATCTCAGCCAATAACTTTGGGGTGAGCTATAGTATATATTTCAGAAAGACATCTATCCAATCTTGATGTAAAGACTTTAGCTGATGAAGACTCCACCATATTGCTTGGTAAATTGTTCCAATGGTTAATCAAATTGCTGTTAAAAAAATCATGCCTTATTTCCAGTTTGAATTTGTCTAGCTCAACTTCCAGCCATTGGTTATTGTTATGCCATTCTCACTACATTGAAGAGCCTTCTACTATCAAATTTCTGTTGCCCTTGTAGACTATCTTACAGTTTATATAGACTGTGTATTATTTGTATTATTAAAGCTTGTAGGAGCCCCAGTCATGGACCAGAACCCCGTTGTGCTAGGCACTGTACAAACATAGAACAAAAAGACACTCCCCCACCCGAAAGAACTTGTTTTCTAAGTATAAGATAAGAGATGACAGATGGATACAGACTGGTGGGAGAGTACTAGCCAACCATGAGGCAGTATTGGTCATCATGATAGGCTGTGGTCTCATCATCCCAGCAGCCAACCACTGGGAGAATGGTGGGAAATGGAGGCTGGCATCATGGGCCAGTTGGTGTCGACCTTTTGATACTGAATGTGAGATGACAGGAAGATTGGGATGGGCTGTGAAGGGTCTGAAATGTGAAGACAAGAAGCTTATGTTTGAGGTGATATAGAAGAGGGAGCCAGTGGAGAGATGCAAAGAGAGGGGTGACATGGTCAAAGGGATGGGCTAGAAAAATGATCTTTGCAGCATCCTGAATGGACATAGTCAGGGCAAACCTGCATTTGTCAAGGCTAGAGAAAAAGATGTTGCAGAAACTCAGACATGAGATAATAAGAGCTAGGACAAGAGTTTTAGTTCTGTGGATGGACAGGAAAGGCTGTATCTTAGTCTTACAGGAAAAACTTGTAAGACTTAGACAGAGCCTGGGTGCAAGGACCTAGAGAGAAGTCTGAATTGAAGAGGACATCCCGGTTATGAGCCTGAGTGACAGGCACAATGATGGTGTTGTCTGTGGGTGATTGAGAAAGCAAGTAGCAGGAAGGGTTTTTTGGGAGGAAGATTGAGATCCTTTTTAGCTTTGCTGAGCTTCAGCTGATGGCTAGATTTCCACGAGTGGTTGTCAAAGAGACAGGGTGAGATTTTAGTTTGGACAGAAGGAGACGGGTCTGGAGTACAGAGGCAGATTGCTGAGTTGTCTTCATAGAGATGGTGGTGGATTGTTTGCCAAATTGTGGTTCTTCTGTGACAAGGTGTACCCTCAGACAACCCTCTTAGATTTTTCAGTCAATAGGATTCTTGTGGTTCCCTCCACAACGAAATTCATCGATTTTTAAGGCCAGAAGGGACAACTGTGTTTGTCTGACCTCCTGCATATCACAGGCCATACAATTCCCCGGTATTAATTCCTGTTTCATGTCTAGTAGCTATATTTGAACTACAGTATATCTTTTAGAAAAACATCCAATCTAGATTTTAAAAATTTGGTAAGTTGTTCCAATGGTTAAGTTGTCCCAGGCATTGGTTCTTGTTATACATTTGTCTGCTAGATGGAAGAGTTGCCTTTTATCAAATTTCTGTATCCGCAAGTAGATACTTATATCCTTTGATCAAGACACCCCTTAAACTTCTTTTTGACAAGCTAAATTGATTGAGCTCCTTGAGGCTTTCACAGGAGGCATGTTATCCAATCTTTTAATCATTCTTGTAGCTCTTCTCTGATCCCATTAAAAAAGATAATCAAGTTAGTTTGACTAGCTCTGTTTTTCATAAAGTCATGTTGATTGGCATTAATTATATTAATCTCCTTTAATTCTTTATCCCATATCAGCTCTTCCATTATTTTGCCCAAGATTGATGTCCAGCTGACATGCCCATTTAACCTTTTAAAATATTGGCACAATATTCACTTTTTTCTAGTCCTCTGGAACTTCACCAGTGTTCCAGGACTTATTGAAAATCAACATTAACAGTCCTGAGAGCTCTATGGCCAACTCTTTTAAAACTCTTGCATGCAAGTTATCTGGACTTGTTGATTTAAAATATCTAACTTTAGTAGCTGCTGTTTAACACCCTCTTTTACCAGTATTATATGATATGAATATATGATCTGCTTTTCTCCTTCTCCTCCTGTTTTAAAACCTTGTGGAGATGAACATGCTGAATGAGGTGTCCATTAGGATTTCTTTTTCAGCTTACTTAGCAGAGTAAAACTACCCTTGAATCCTGCATCTGACTTCCGATATGGTTGCTACACTGAAAAAAACCCCCACCTTTCTAGTGGCACTCACTGTATGAGTTCATTGACATGTGATTTACATGGAAAACAAGTGGGTCCAGGTGACTTTTGGGAAATGGCAGGTATCTGATCTAGGCATTTGTAAGGCACCTTTCACTAGTACCTAGCACCAAACACTAATGGAAGAAATACATTCTTTTTTGTCCACAAAAAACTTTGTTCTCCAGCTATTCTTTGATTCACCTGAATGTTACTTAAAAGGCCATTTTTTGCGCTTCCTTCTCCATGAGAGAATGAAAGATGATGCTAGGTCTCTTGATTTTACAATATATACTCTATTCTTTGTGAAATGCTAGATGTTCTAGCCTAGAAGCAGAGCCTAAAATCACATCAACATTTCAGCCCTAGATATTTTTGGTGGATTGAAGGTGGAGGGTACAGGTTTTCTGCCTTTCGGTGAAAATTACACATTTGTATCTCTGCAGACAGTAAAGTTAACCATTAATGTTCAGGTAACGGATGCCCTTGCTCCTTCCTCCCTTTTGAATATAGAATGAGGGATTCCTGGGTAACTACATTTTTTTGTAAATATTTGAACTTGCAGAGTCCATAACTTATTTTTTCTAGCTCACCCTTTTCTCAATCTCTTTGTCTAATCTATAGATTCAAGCAGTGGCTCTTTTAAAAATAATTTTAGTTTTTCATCTGATCATTCAGAAGTGCAGAAACGATGAAAATGCCACCAAATGTGTGACACCGAACCATGAGCTGAACGGAAACTGCCAAGAAGCCTGCTTTTAACAGAGATTACTGTGTTCTAGCAAACAGAAACCACTGCTAAAGCACTGAAATCATTCCAAGAGACTATAGCTACTTTTCAGGTGTAGGTGCCAATAAATACAAGGGACCTATTCTCAACATGTTTTTAAGGAAAAAATGTGATTACAGTTGCCTCAATTTGGAAGCTAGAATTTTTAAAAAGCACCTTCTAGATTCAAGCAATGGAGTGAAATTCCATCAGGGAAGTTCCTCTGTGCAAGAATGGGGAGTGGTGCTAATGGGGTAAGGGCTGGGAGGGGAGGCTTAGTTGAAGAAAGTGCTACTTAAAGTAAATGCTAATGATTAAAAATGTTATTCCTTCTGTGCTTTTAGGGAAAAAATAAAGTTAAAGTAATAAAGGCTTCCAGCCTGTACCTCATCTCCAGTCACTCCAGTGAAATCCCCAAGAGTGCATCCAGGCTCTCCTCTCCCCCTCTTTAAAAATGGTGGACCTGGAACCACTTACAAGAGAGGTTTAATAAGAGGGAAATGTGTTTTATATTTTGTATCTTGTTAAGTGAAAAAAGATGGATTCTCACAAGTAGTCTCCTGGTGCAGATTTGAGTGGTCTGTGCATGCAAATGTTATGATGCTTTGTCTGTTAGCATCCCCATTCTGGTCCCCCTTGGCCACTTAAAATCCCACCCCTCCTAGAGTCAGCAGAGATGAAATTACTTCATTTGTAGAATGGATCTGCAGATCTTGGAAACTTGTTTCTATCTGATTTGCTAATAATTCACTCCTCATTTGATTTTTTAAAAAAAGTCTTAGTGTACATCTCATCTTTCCCAGGGAGGCAGGGGTTGTTTCACGGGGCTGAGGAGTACAACTGAAAGCAAGGAAAAAAATTAGTAAAGATCTACATACAAATTTGCACATGTATTAAAAGACAAGAAAATACTTTGCATCTGCAAAGCAGTAGTAACATTTTAATTTAAATTCCTGCCGGCTGGTAAATCTGCTAGAAAAATGTAACTTTAAAAAATATACAGTATGTTATGAATGTGAATCTTGCACAACACCACACATTCCCTTTCTGATCATCTTTTTTATGACCTTTTGGTGCAAGATTGTGCTATGCTTACTGTCTGCTTTCACTATTCAGTGTTGAGGAAACACATTATATCTGTCTTTGATCCAGAGATCTGAATTGCTAAAACTGATGGCCACAATTAAAGACAGTCCTGTTGAAAACCTGACCTCTGTCTGCTCTCAACTTCATGTAAACTTTTCAATATGGATGTAATTTGGTATTAAATTACCCATGCTTTACTGCTTTTTAGCACAGCTCTGTCCTGTTGCCTTTTAAAGATGTAAAGGCTAACATAAAAGAAAAATTGCAGTGTATCTGCTTAATTATGTAATTATATACTTTTTTCCCTACATTTAGAAACCTTTTTGTGTACTTTATGCATCTATAGAAAAGCCAGTAATACTTGAAAAGAAGAATTTTCCAGTATTCTCAGAGCATGTTCAGCACAAAATGTGTTACTCCAGTTAACTGTTGTGATACTGGCCTTAAGAGGTTATGCTGGATTCATTCTTGTGGCAAGGTTATTTAATAGGTTCGTTTGGTTATTCTCCAGACTTTAAAGATACCATCACCACTTGATTTTTCTCTGTCAGGTCTTGTGCCCCCAGTGTGAATCAGAACAGACCTCCACTAGCTTTAAGATATTTCAATTCTCTGAGATTGAAGTACTTATTGGCCAATGTATGAGACCCTTCCCCCCACAAACATCCATTATCTTCTGCCAGCTGTTGCTGTGCGTCTGCCCACATCTTCCCAATCTGTTCTTCAGCCTGGTCAGTGAAGGATCTACCTGCAGGAGAATCATCTGGACCTTTAGTGTCCTCTATTTTGGCTCATTCAATCTGTAGCCTAATTCTGTGGGTATCCTTCACTGTAAACCTCCTTTTCAGTCATCTCCTTAATAAAAATAGTTAATGTTTGAGCTGTGATGCCTTTTCAATTCTATGGATTACTTGATCCTGAAACACTAAATTTGCTTGTCTCTGTGCCCATTATGTATGAAGTGGCACATTTAATAGAGGGAAAAAAATTACATCTGAAAAACAGTGGTAAAATGGCTCCCATCCGCTCATTGGGTTAGGGTGCTCTTAGTCTTTTTCAGGGACTCTGAATGTTCTTGGGTCCCTTTTCCAGTTTGATGCTCTGGCACAGTTGTTCATTGCTTTGCAGGCTCTTCAGCATTGTCTTGGGCTATTTCACGGACATCCTTCTCCAGAAGCTTAACGAGGAATATAGGCCTTTGAAAGTCTGCCAAACCTTTTGGGTCCTTGGACGCCAGTACCTTGGCAAATGCTGTCACAAAGAGGGTTATGTCTAAATGGCTGTGTGTTTGCATCTCTTATTGTTATGAGGTGATCGGCTTCCAGTCAAAGACTTGTGTTGCTGTTTGCTTTATACAGGGCAAAGCAGCTTCCATTGCAAAGCTCTAGGATTTTAAATCTTGGAGGTAGGTAAGATGCTTCTGCATGTGTGTAAAAAGCACTGGTCCTGGGTGTGACAGAGTAGGGTATGTCTGCATGCAGTTGTGCACCATTTTGTACTGGTGCCTCCATTTTGTGTAACATCCTGAACATGTCCAGCCCTGCCTGAAGTAAGTCTATTATGATGGTGCATCTCTGACAGTTACCCTACCCAGGAAGATCACTGAGAAGCTATTACAGAGCAATCTAGGACCTTTGGCTTTGCTTCTCTCCCAACTTCTGGTCCAGCCCCACAGCGCAATGGATATTCTACTTAGTGGCATCAGCACAGCTGGTAGATCTGTTCTTTCTCAGCCAGAGCGCATGGCAAAAGGAGAGAGATAGTATTTAAGGGGGGGTTGCTACTCTAAGTAGGAGGTAGCCCATCTCCACATGCAAGCAGGACTGGCTGGAGAGAGGGAGAGAAGGCCAGAGGGACTATGTCCAGCCTGAAATGCTGAGAAACCTCGGACTCACAGAAGGGTAAGATCAGAAAAGGGGAGGGTGCATCTCATGACTTCTGTTAGTTTGGTCTAAGCGGGTTAAGAGTAAAGTGACTGTGGAAGGGGCGGGACTGGGAGATCAGAGCACTGTTTTCAGGGGTCTGGGCTGGCTGGACTGCATGGTCCCATGTCCCAAGAAAGGGCTTAGACTAGTGGTCTAAGCCTGGGAGGGTGCCTTTCTTAGATAAGAACGGCTTTACTGGGTCACACCAATGGCCCATCCAGCCCAGTATCCTGTCGTCCGACGGTGGCCAATGTCAGATCCTTCAGAGGGGAATGAACAGAACAGCAATTATCACGTGAGCCATCCCCTGTCGACCAGTCCCAGCATCTGGCAGTGAGAAGTTTAGGGACATTCAGAGCATGGGGTTGCATCCCTGACCATTTTGGCTAATAGCCATTGATGGACCTATCCTCCAGGAACGTATCTAATTCTTTTTGAACACCGTTATAGTTTTGGCCTTCATCCCCTGCTAACAAGTTCTATGGGTTAACTGCGCATTGTCTGAAGAAGTACTCTCTTATGTTTGTTTTAAACCTCCTGCCTATTAATTTCACCGGGTGACCCCTCTTCACTTTCTCCACCCCAGTCATGACTGTATAGACTTCTACAATATCCCCCCTCAGTCATCTCTTTTCCAGGGTGAACCATCCCAGTCTCTTTAATCTCTTCTGACATGAAGCTGTTCCAAACCCTTAATAATTTTTGTTGTCCTTTTTTTTACCTTTTCCATTTTTAATGCATCTTTTTTGAAACGGGACAACCAGAACTGCATGCAGTATTCAAGGTGTGGATATTCATGGATTTATTTAATAGCATTATGATATTTTCTGTTTTATAATCTATCCCATTCCTAATACTTCCTAACATTCTGGTCACTTTTTTGACTGTCGCTGCACATTGAGCAGATGTGTTCAGAGAACTATTCACAATGACTCCAAGATTTCTTTTTTGAGTGGTAACAGCTAATTTAGACCCCATCATTTTATATGTATAGTTGGGATTATATTTCCAGTGTGCATTACTTTGCGTTTATCAACACGGAATTTCATCTGCTATTTCGTTGCCCAGTCACCAAGTTCTATGAGGTCTCTTTGTAACTCTTCACAGTCTGCCTTGGACTCAGCAGGGAGAAAGCCCTGGGACCACAGACATTTATTTTTATAATTTCCCTTCTGTCATTCCTGTTGTCAGTCCTGTGCACTGAATGAAGCAGGGGTCCTGTGGGAAAACACAGGAGATGATCATGGAACTGAAGATTGTATCATAATGCATACTCACAGGTAGGCAGAAGTAAAGGTGCATAGGCAACCTAAATTGTGGCATTTTCTAATTTTTACATGAATCTTACAGACCCAGAGCTAGACTCAACCCAGACTCAGTTGGTTTAGAAGCACATGGGACCCAGCATTTGGGTCCACTCGCAACCGACTGGTTACCATCCAGAGGAGCACTGGGTCAGCTTGTGACTCTTGGATTCATCATCAAGGGAAGAATGTCAGTTCAGACTCTGCGTTGCAGAAGTAATTTCTGAAGTAGGGTGCCTACGCTCTCTGGACCCTGTAGAGTTTTGTGGTTTATATAAGCTGGCCATTTATTTAAACTTTTTGCTGTTAGGTGGAAACATAGAAGCATAGGGTTAGAAGGGACCACAGAGGTCATCTAGTCTAAATGCCTGCCAAGATGCAGGATTTGTTTCGTCTAAATCATCCAAGACAGATGGCTGTCCAGTCTCCTTTTGAAAACATCCAGTGAAGAAGCTTCCACAACCTCCCTAGGCCTCTGTTCCACTGTCCTTCTGTTCTTGCAGTTATGAGTTTTTTCCTGAGATTTAATCTAAATCTGCTCTGCATCCTTTAGGCTGTGTTGGTTTATACTTAATATGCTTAAGTTAAAGAATAACCTTTAGGTTGCAAAATCAAGCACTCAAAATTTAGGAAATGCCACAATTTAGGTTGCCTGTGCACGTTTACTTCTGCCTACCTGTGCATTATGATACAATCTTCAGTTTCATGATCATCTCCTATTTTATCCACAGGATCCCTGCATCATTCAGTGCACAGGACTGACAACATGAATGACAGAAGGGAAATTATAATTTTCAAGTTGGTCTTAGTCAAACCTGAACAGAATTTCATGGAATTCTCCCTGCTGAATTTCAAAGGTCTGGTGCAAATAATGCATGTGTTAGAGCTTCTCAAAAGAAGATTGCAGGATTCTTATTTAAATTATTATTAATAATAGTAATCCTAAAATATTATACTATCATTATAAATTAATTGTATATCCTATATTCAGTTTGTCACCCCATCTCAAAAAGGATATAGCAAAAGGAAGTGGTTTATAAACAAGTGACAAAAATGATTAGCAACCTAGAAAACCTTCTATATGAAGAAAGACAGAAAAGAGTGGAGCTGTTAAATTTAAAAGGTATTACAAGGTAAACAAAACAGTGAATGGGAAGGAGAAGGTAAATTGGTAGTTTCCATTTACCTTTTCTCACAGTACCAGAACAAGGGAATATTCAATGAAAATGAAAGACAGAAAATTTAAAACTTGGTAATGGGAAATATTTGTTGTATAATTAAATTGTGGAACTCATTGCCACAAGATATTATTGAGGCCAACAGCTTACTGAATGAACAGTTGTTTTACATTAGGATAATATTTTTTTAGAAGGAATATAAAGCCTCATTCTTCAAGGCATGAGACAAAGCTTCCTAGCAGAACAGGTTATTCTATAATTGGCCTCTAAGGGGTCCCTTGCATCTTCCTCTAGTACTGTCCACTGTTGGAGATAGACACTAAATAGACCACTGATCTGATCCAGAGAGGCAATCCCTAAGTTAGTCTGTTACCGTGTTTTTTCTTCTCATTATTTTTGGGGCATCTTCCTCCTTTATATCCTATGAACAGTATTGTAAACACTTGATTTTTTTTATAGGAACAGTAAAGCCATTTTGATGCACAGTTACTGTTGTAATGATCTAAGAGGCTGGATAAAATAGAAGCAAATTTTCATTTCTAGAAACACGTGATGAGAGAACTGTGTATGAATTGTAGTTTTCTGTGCGCTTTCTCTTGTTAAATATACTATGGAAAGATTTTTTAGTAGAACTATGCAGGCACCCCTGTGGATAAATCAACCGATACAAAAACAGTCAAGAAAAGTAAAATGTGATTCATTAGCAGGCCTAAAATATAAAATAAGGTAAAAATGTCATTTAAAAATGTACTCACAAGATGTAGCAATAAGAGAACAGTTCAAAGTGCTCACAACCCAACCTTTCTGTACCTACTGCCTTTCCTGGTTCAGACGTGCATTATTTTCATTCTCTGTTCCTTCCAAAACAAATGCAGCTTTACCCAACTAATAATTTATCTATAGCTATTCTGTAAAAATTGCAACCACCAGAAAACACATGCTGCATGGGATTTTATTGACTTCCATGCAAATATATAATTCTAGACTATCAAGAAAATAGGTTATATACCATGTCTAGTTTTATTTATATATTTATTTTTGTAGAGATTCATTTTATGGACTGCAAATACTTTACAATAAAAGCAAAAACAAACAAATCAAAATCTAGCTACAGGTGTAGTATTTTTTCCCCTAAGCTCATGTTTGAATAAAGGTTCATCATTTTTTTTGTTCAGCCATGCATCATCCAACTCCCTGCTGTTGCATATATTTATTACTAGTACTTTATCTTTACAGATATATTGCAGGCATACAGGAACATATAAAATGTATGGACAGGTATCAAGAAGCAATATGCAACTGTGACAAGTTGAATAATACATTTATCTCCCTTATTGAGACCCAGGTAAGTTATGTATCTCCCAGGAGAGTGAAATCATGAATGAGTTAGTGTAGGAAGGTACTTCTTAATATTTTACGTTATCATCAATGTTTTTTATTTTGTTTGCGAAAATTAAAGGTCCAGTGTCATTTGAGTAATTTGGAAGCTGAAATTTCTAGTATTCTAGATAAGAGAAGGTTTTTATTTAGCTTTTGGAATGGAGCTTTTGGAACTTTAACACCCATGAGTTTCTGTTTGCTATTTTGATTAACATCAACATCTAGAAGTAATTCTCCTGAAGGACAGGGCTCCTTGTATCTTAAAATACTGATGTCCAGTGAAACTTGGAAAGTACCATGATCTGCATTTTACACATGGGGAACTGTGGCATAGAGCTTGAGTGATCTGATACACATCTCTTTGAGTGACCAATTAAATTGGGGTCTCCTATCAAAAGAGGAAGAGAAAGATCCTTATATGTTTGTTATAATTTTAGCTATTGAATCGAAATCTGGGACAATGGATTCCCATTGAAAAGGCTTTGGAATATCATGTGTTTGCTGGCATGCAGTGACCTTAGCAAAGCTATTTGAAACTTTTGTGTAGTCATTCTGAGTCAGTGGAATTTTGACGGTAGGGTCATTTTAAAATAGGTTTGTTTTTTTGTTTTGTTTTGTTTTGTTTTTACAATGTACACTGGCAGTCAACAAAACACACTCTTAATAGGCTAAGATACAGCTTTAGGCTTGAAAAAATTATTAAAACTTTTCTTTTAACAAAAATGGCTTTATTACAAAATGGAAAGATTTACCAAAAATTCTGTTTTTTGTTGAAAATGGCTGAGCTTTTTTAAAAAACAAAACAAAAAGTTTTCAGATGCTGAAAATAGAAAAAACAGTCCTTTGCTTTTTTGATGAAAACCTGAAAAATGTTGAAAATGGAAAATTTTCATTTTCATTGAAATTTTTCACAAAAAAACCCAAAACAAATTAAAACATTTTCTGGTCAGCTCTATGAAGAAGGCAATGTTTACTCAGATGAATTCTCTCTCTTGGGGTTTTGATTCCATTGCTACATGACAGATGCAGTGTACAGGCTTGATCTCCAGATAGATCTGCCTCTGCAGATTTGTAGCTAAGAGTTAATCACATAGGTGTATTAGGGAGTAAAAGCACACCACAGCGGGTCTAATTGTAAAGGTAGGTCTAAGTGTGAAGCTCAATGGGGTGTTAAGTGAGCACAGGGGAAAAATACAATACATATATAACACAAGAGGGTGATTGAAATCTTTGTTACCATGATGTAGGAGCAAGAGGAGTTTATTCTGTACTATCTTACCAATGTCCAGAATCTTAAAAGCCCTACTTTTAAGGTTGTGGATTCAGGGAAGGCTCTAATATAACCACTTTCTTTAGCTCTTAGAACACTGTACAGCTTCCAAGCAGAAGACACCAGGAAACTGGATATTAAGAATGGCAGGGGTGAGGCTATATAAGGGAGGGCCTGGCATCTGAGAGTTTGGTCTTGTGTGGGGTCTAATATGGCAATTGGCAGAAGAGACATAGGTAACTGGCTGCTGGGAAGGAGTTTGGCCTGCAGCCATGTGGTACCTGCTCAAGCTGTGGTCCTTCCCTACAGGCTAATTTTCATTAAGCTGGGTCAATATACGTCCAGTGGGAGCCTAGAGACTGAAGGAAATGAGTTTGGAGATTCAGTAAGTGGTGCTGTTCCTGCAATCCTGATTCCAGTGCCCTAGTGTAGTGGTAGGGAGCTCTGTGTTGATGAAGATGTTCTTCCACTGAGATGTAAAACTAAGTCTGACCACTTCTTGTGAAGAAGGGTCTTGTGGCCCTGTTAACAATAATGCCTAACTTTCTTGTGAGGACTTTAAAGTGCTTCACAGACATTCATTCACTCAACATGCTGTGAGGAGATAAGTGTTGTTGGGGGCAGTGAGAGGCAAAAGGAAGGGTGAAGCATAGGGATCTCTAAGGAAGGCATGTAGAGAGAGCCGCTGAGTCTCAATGCCTGGTGAGCAACTGAGGTCAACCTTCCCACAAGAGGGGTTAGTAAACGTAGCAGGTGCAGGTGGCAGAGACAGGAAGATTGATACTTGTTATGCCTGTCCACTGGCAGCCTTGTTATGCCTGTCCACCCCCACTACCACTGGATGTGCTTTGTTGACTTTTTCAGCTAGTTATACTTTTTTTTGTTGGGGGAACTTGAAGCTTTACAATCTACCCCGCAGTGGGGCTTGGCCTTGGGTGTGGTTATAGGAAGGGAAGAGGGCTTCAGCCTGGGGGGTAACCATGTTCGCTGCCCCCCTACTTTCAGCTGGCTGTGAATGGGCCAGAGAGAATAGCACAGCAGCTGTACTCAGCTGGGGTCCCCTCCTCCCCCTGCTCAAGAATCTCTGCCAAAAGGCAGGTGTGATGATGCTTCTTGCCACTAGGGGCTGCTCGGCAGATGCAGGCCTTGAGCTTCTTTTGGAAATTCTCCATAGTTCTGGAGAACCCCGGATGGTCTTCCACTGCCATGGAGAATGGGTCAGGCTAGACAAACCAGATTCAGTGCTGAGTATTTGTTTAGCTGGTTTGGCACTGTTCCATGAGCTGGAGGAGTCTGGCAGGTCAGGTACAGAAATGGGGACAAGCAACTTGGCTTGCTTAAAAGGAGAGGGGAAGGAGGTGGGTAGAGGGAGCAGAGTGGGGAAGGAGGGCTGGCAACTTCAAGGGAGAGAGAGGAACATGGGTAGGGAGTGGGGAATTGGGGCCAGAGGCTGAAAAGATAAAAGGAATGCAGGGCTGGTTAGAGGACCAGAGAAGGCCTCTCTGTCTTGTTTCTTTTGGAGTAGGATAAGGGTTAGAGAGAAGAGAAAACTGGGGAATAAAAGTAAGCTGAGAGACAAATATAAATGTAGGCTCTAGACCTGCAGGCTGTTCCTCATATGCACCCCTGACAGCTGTACATTTCCATTTCAGTGTGTTTTTACTTCAGCATTCAGTCTCAGATCGCTAAAGAAAAAACACTGAAATGAACAGATGGGGAGGAAAAGATATGAAAGGAAACCAAAGAGATTCACAGGTGAAAATATAACAGAAAAGAGTTGAGATGAGAACAGGGAAAATAGAAAGTGAACCATATTGTGGTGGCTACCTTCTATAGAGGGAAGCAAAGGAGAAAAAACAGCAAACATGATCATTCTGTATTTTCATAGAATAGAATATCATAGAATGTCAGGGTTGGAAGGGACCTCAGGAGGTCATCTAGTCCAACCCCCTGCTCAAAGCAGGACCAATCCACAACTAAATCATCCCAGCCAGGGCTTTGTCAAGCCTGACCTTAAAAACCTCTAAGGAAGGAGATTCTACCACCTCCCTAGGTAACGCATTCCAGTGTTTCACCACCCTCTTAGTGAAAAAGTTTTTCCTAATATCCAATCTAAACCTCCCCCACTGCAACTTGAGACCATTACTCCTCGTTCTGTCATCTGCTACCATTGAGAACAGTCTAGAGCCATCCTCTTTGGAACCCCCTTTCAGGTAGTTGAAAGCAGCTATCAAATCCCCCCTCATTCTTCTCTTCTGCAGGCTAAACAATCCCAGCTCCCTCAGCCTCTCCTCATAAGTCATGTGTTCCAGACCCCTAATCATTTTTGTTGCCCTTCGCTGGACTCTCTCCAATTTATCCACATCCTTCTTGTAGTGTGGGGCCCAAAACTGGACACAGTACTCCAGATGAGGCCTCACCAATGTCGAATAGAGGGGAACGATCACGTCCCTCGATCTGCTCGCTCTGCCCCTACTTATACATCCCAAAATGCCATTGGCCTTCTTGGCAACAAGGGCACACTGCTGACTCATATCCAGCCTCTCGTCCACTGTCACCCCTAGGTCCTTTTCCGCAGAACTGCTGCCTAGCCATTCGGTCCCTAGTCTGTAGCGGTGCATGGGATTCTTCCGTCCTAAGTGCAGGACTCTGCACTTGTCCTTGTTGAACCTCATCAGATTTCTTTTGGCCCAATCCTCCAATTTGTCTAGGTCCCTCTGTGTCCTATCCTTACCCTCCAGCGTATCTACCTCTCCTCCCAGTTTAGTGTCATCTGCAAACTTGCTGAGGGTGCAATCCACACCATCCTCCAGATCATTTATGAAGATATTGAACAAAATCGGCCCCAGGACCAACTCTTGGGGCACTCCACTTGTTACCGGCTGCCAACTAGACATGGAGCCATTGATCACTACCCGTTGAGCCCAACAACCTAGCCAACTTTCTATCCACCTTATCGTCCATTCATCCAGCCCATACTTCTTTAACTTGCTGGCAAGAATACTGTGGGAGACCATGTCAAAAGCTTTGCTAAAGTCAAGGAACAACACATCCACTGCTTTCCCCTCATCCACAGAGCCAGTTATCTCATCATAGAAGGCAATTAGATTAGTCAGGCATGACTTGCCCTTGGTGAATCCATGCTGACTGTTCCTGATCACTTTCCTCTCCTCTAAGTGCTTCAGAATTGATTCCTTGAGGACCTGCTCCATGATTTTTCCAGGGACTGAGGTGAGGCTGACTGGCCTGTAGTTCCCCGGATCCTCCTCCTTCCCTTTTTTAAAGATGGGCACTACATTAGCCTTTTTTCAGTCGTCCGAGACTTCCACAAATCGCCATGAGTTTTCAAAGATAATGGCCAATGGCTCTGCAATCACATCCGCCAACTCCTTTAGCACTCTCGGATGCAGCGCATCCAGCCCCATGGACTTGTGCTCGTCCAGCTTTTCTAAATAGTCCCGAACCACTTCTTTGCTCCACAGAGGGCTGGTCACCTCCTCCCCATGCTGTGCTGCCCAGTGCAGGAGTCTGGGAGCTGACCTTGTGCGTGAAGACAGAGGCAAAAAAAGCATTGAGTACATTAGCTTTTTCCACATCCTCTGTCACTAGGTTGCCTCCCTCATTCAGTAAGGGGCCCACACTTTCCTTGACTTTCTTCTTGTTGCTAACATACGTGAAGAAACCCTTCTTGTTACTCTTAACATCTCTTGCTAGCTGCAACTCCAGGTGTGATTTGGCCTTCCTGATTTCACTGGTGCATGCCCGAGCAATATTTTTATACTCATCCCTGGTCATTTGTCCAATCTTCCACTTCTGGAAGCTTCTTTTTTGTGTTTAAGATCAGCAAGGATTTCACTGTTAAGCCAAGCTGGTCATCTGCCATATTTACTATTCTTTCTACACATCGGGATGGTTTGTCCTTGTAACCTCAATAAGGATTCTTTAAAATACAGCCAGCTCTCCTGGACTCCTTTCCCCCTCACGTTATTCTCCCAGGGGATCCTGCCCATCAGTTCCCAGAGGGAGTCAAAGTCTGCTTTTCTGAAGTCCAGGGTCCGTATTCTGCTGCTCTCCTTTCTTCCCTGTGTCAGGATCCTGAACTTGACCATTTCATGGTCACTGCCTCCCAGGTTCCCATCCACTTTTGCTTCTCCTACTAATTCTTCCCGGTTTGTGAGCAGCAGGTCAAAAAGAGCTCTGCCCCTCTTTGGTTCCTCCAGCACTTGCACCAGGAAATTGTCCCCTACAGTTTCCAAAAACTTCCTGGATTGTCTGTACACCGCTGTATTGCTCTCCCAGCAGATATCAGGGTGATTGAAGTCTCCCATGAGAACCAGGGCCTGTGATCTAGTAACTTCCGTGAGTTGCCGGAAGAAAGCCTCATCAACCTCATCCCCCTGGTCTGGTGGTCTATAGCAGACTCCCACCATGACATCACCTTTGTTGCTCACACTTCTAAACTTAATCCAGAGACTCTCAGGTTTTTCTGCAGTTTCGTACCGGAGCTCTGAGCAGTCATACTGCTCCCTTACATACAATGCAACTCCCCCAACTTTTCTGCCCTGCCTGTCCTTCCTGAACAGTTTATATCCATCCATGACAGTACTGCAGTCACGTGAGTTATCCCACCAATCATAGAATCATAGAATATCAGGGTTGGAAGGGACCTCAGGAGGTCATCTAGTCCAACCCCCTGCTCAAAGCAGGACCGATCCCCAAGTCTCTGTTATTCCAATCACATGATAATTCCTTGACTGTGCCAGGACTTCCAGTTCTCCCTGCTTGTTTCCCAGGCTTCTTGCATTTGTGTATAGGCACTTGAGATAACTCTCTGATCGTCCCTCTTTCTCAGTATGAGGGAGGAGCCCTCCCTTCTCATGCGCTCCTGCTCGTGCTTCCTCCCGGTATCCCACTTCCCCACTTACCTCAGGGCTTTGGTCACCTTACCCCGGTGAACCTAGTTTAAAGTCCTCCTCACTAGGTTAGCCAGCCTGCTTGCGAAGATGCTCTTCCCTCTCTTCATTAGGTGGGGCCCATCTCTGCTTAGCACTCCTCCTTTTTGGAACACCATTCCATGGTCAAAGAATCCAAAGCCTTCTCTCCGACACCACCTGCATAGCCATTTGTTGACTTCCACGATTCAACGGTCTCTACCCAGGCCTTTTCCTTCCATGGGGAAGATGGATGAGACCACCACTTGCACCTCAAACTCCTTTATCCTTCTTCCCAGAGCCACGTAGTCCGCAGTGATCCGCTCAAGGTCATTCTTGGCAGTATCATTGGTGCCCACGTGGAGAAGCAGGAAGGGGTAGCGATCCGAGGGCTTGATGAGTCTTGGCAGTCTCTCCGTCACATCGTGAATCCTAGCTCCTGACAAGCAGCAGACTTCTCGGTTTTCCCGGTCGGGGCGGCAGATAGATGACTCAGTCCCCCTGAGGAGAGAGTCCCCGACCACCACCACCCACCTCCTTCTCTTGGGAGCGGTGGTCGTGGAACCCCCAACCCTAGGACAGTGCATCTCATGCCTTCCAATCGGTGGAGTCTCCTTCTGTTCCCTTCCCTCAGATGTATCATCTAGTCCACTCTCCGCATTAGTATCTGTGGAGAGAACATGAAAACGGTTCCTTACCTGTATCTGCATTGCTGGTTGCTGCGTTTTTGGTTAATTGAAGGCAAAAGCATCATTTTCAATATGGTTGGTGAAATGAGGGCCACTTTATGCACATTGAAAGAAGTGGTGAAGGCCATGAGTTAAAGCTTTCACATTGAAGACAAAACCATGTCAGATGTATGATAATGCCTTTGGGTTTAAAACAAGAAAAGATAAAAAGGTTTTTACACAAGAAACCTCTTCAGATGTGTGTGCTGAACAAATACATATTTGGGGCTTGGATTTCAAATAGGCCCTTCCTATTAGTGGATGCAGCCTTTTGCTGTTAGTTAGCTGTGTGGCCACTGCAGAGGATTGCGTGTACAAATGCTGGCATATAATTAACTACCTGTCTATTTGACAAAGTGGGTCAATCCAGTAGGCAAACATTTAAATGCTACCATTTCTGCTGTCAATCAATTGTGACACAATTAATTAAGGGCAGATCTAAGTGTAAGTCCAAAAGTGAAGGAGTGGTATGAAAATTAGGCCATTGTATGTGCAGCTCTCTCGTGATAATTTTTAGTATTGTGCTAATTTAACCAATAGTCTTCGAGTAGTTTTCGCACATTTTTGCTTTTCAGGTTTAGATTAGAGATTCATTCAAAATGCCTTTTCTACACAAGTTGATTGAAAGATCAATGTGGCTAAATGAGGCCTGAAAATCCTTTTTGTTTTATGAAAACTTGTTATAACATGGTAACTTTCCTAACTGCTTTGTTGCAAATTAAAGGTTAAATATCTGGCTTTTTGATGAGACCTGTGAGAGCTGATAGCTGTCTGTCCATTTTTCAGATGCGGTTGTGCTATTTTCCTACCCTTGACTGACCAACATACCTATGCTTGTCCCTATAGCTGAGGTGACATCTTTATCAGATACTGGGAAGGGACTGGGCATGGGAGAGCAGAGTTATTTCTCATCCTTGTCTGTGAGTGTGAGCTATGGTGGTGAGAAATATTATATAGGCATTTCTTGATGAATCAGATCCCTGGTGCATGTAGTCCAGTATCCTAGCTCTTGATGGTGACTGGCATCAATGCTTCAGAGGAAGGTGCAAAGAACTTTATATTAGGCAGATGTGGGATAATCTCCCCCCACATTTGATCTCCTCCTAATTCCTTATAGTTAGTTTGGTTCAAACCCTGAAGTTTAAGTGTTCATGTCTCTTCAGAAATTGTTAACATTAAGTATTATAACTCTGGATAGTCTTGTTATCCATATACATGTCCAGTCCCTTTTTTAATTTTCCTGAGTTCTTGGCCTCAGCAACATCCTGTGGCAATGAGTTTCATGGTCTAATTACATATTATGTGAAAAAAGGATTTCCTTTTACTTGATTTGAATGTGTCACCTTTTAATGTCATGGAATATTCTTTGGTTCATGTGTTAGAGACAGAGAGAACAGAAACCCCCAATCTACCTTCTGTAGACCATTCATTATTTTATAAATTTTTATCATGTCCCTTCTTATTCATCTCCTTTCTAAATTAAACTATCCCAGTCTTTTAAATCTTTCTTCATATGAGAGATTTTCCATATCTCTAATCATTCCTGATGCCCTGCTTTGAACCCACTCTAATTCTGCAATATCCTTTTAGAGGTGGGGTGGCCAGTACTGCACACAGTATTAGTTGGGGCTGTACCATTGATTTATACAAAAGACAATGCAATATTTTCCATATTGTTCTGCATCCTGTTGCTCATGCATCCTTTTTGCTTTTGGTTTTTTTTAACTCTGCTGACCATTGATGGTCCACAATGATGCCAAGGTTCTTTCCTGAGTTAAGACAATTAATTTAAAACTTGTAAGATATGTGAGAAATTTAAATTTTCCCTTCCAATATGCGCTACTTTGTATTTATTGATATTCCCTTCCAATATTAATATTCATCTTTATGTTTTCCATTTCCCTAGCTTGGCCAAAGCTCCTCATGGACGCCTCTGGTCTTGACTAACCTAAATAACTTTGTGTCACTTTCAGATTTTGGTATCTCATTACTGACTCCGTTTTCCAGATCATTAATAAATGTATTGAACAACACAGATTGGAAATGGTACAGAACCTTGAGACATCCTGCTGTTAACCTTTTGCTGTGATGACCATTGGCCATTTAATTCTGCCCTTTGTTCTTGTTTTTTAGTCAATTTTTCATTCAGGACAATACTTTGCCTCTCACCGTATGACTGCTTAGCTTCTTTACTAGCCTCATGTGAGGAACCTTGTCAAAGGCCCTTTGAAAAATCTAAATAAATTTTGTCCACTGGTTCTCCTTTATCCACAACTTTATTGACACGTTCAAAGAGCTTTAATAGATTAGTGAGACATGTCTTTCTTTAGAGAAACTATACTGATTAGACTCTGTCATATTGGGGGGAGCGATAGCTCAGTGGTTTGAGCATTGGCCTGCTAAACCCAGGGTTGTGAGTTCAATCCTTGAGGGGGCATTTAGGGATCTGTTGCAAAAATTGGGGATTGGTCCTGCTTTGAGCAGGGGGTTGGACTAGTTGACCTCCTGAGGTCCCTTCCAACCCTGATATACTATGGTCTTCCAGTCTATTATAAGTCTATTTTTAATGATAGTTTCAACCAATTTACAATGTACAGATGCAATGGTTATTGGTCGATAATTCCCAGGATCACTCCTAGAGCATTTTTTAAATATAGGTACAACTTTTGCTACTCTTCACCCCTCTGGTATAGTATCTGTTTTTAATGTGATAAAGAATGTTGATTAGAATTTTCTCCTGTATATTCAAAAGTATTTCTTCCAGGAAGTACCAACTTCCAATGGAATGGTACTACCTTTGGATACGTCAGTTCTGATCACCTTAATGAAATGCTTACAGGATACCTGCAGCCTCTTCATCCTTAGCTGCTTCACTTCTCAACTTGTTCCCTTCAAGTCAATTCAAAATACAGTAGCTACAGTCCTCTTCCTTGGCTGTTGCTCATGGCACTCCTGTCTTTGAAAACTCAACTGGTTTCCTCTTGCCTTCTGTTATGAAGTTAAGGTTTCTCATTCTGCTCCACACAATACCAGCCCCATTGCATCTCCCCTGTCATTGGCTCTGCCAGTGAACCCCAGTTCTGCTCTCCCTTCATCTCCTCCAGCTGCCCTCTTTGTGTCATCTTTCATGTTGTTACCTAGGTCTGCACCTCCCTCCCCATTCCAGTGCTCCAGGCAGCTAATCTTTCTTCATTCAACCCCCTTTTTAAAACCCACTTCTCCCACAAGGCCCACAAATACTATTTCATGCCATTAAAATGCTGCCAGCAATCCTTTAATGATAAAAGCATTTTACTCACATGAGTAACATTTTGTGAGAGTTTTCAGGAATGGGGCCTTTGAGTGAAAACTCCTCAGGGCAGGTTGTAAGTCTTTGCTTTTTCTCTTCTCCAGCACTGAGTGCCATTTTGAATCTTGAAAAATAATTAGGCATCAGTAACTGACATTAGTGGGATTATTCAGGTACTTAAAATGAGGCATGAGCTAAAGTATCTTGCTGACCTGGAGCCTACATGATAAACCCTACTTTTACCAATGGCAATTGCGTGAAGGTGGAAAAATCCCTGATCAGAAATCCAGACGTATAGTGTGGTGCTTAAAGATGAGGATGCAGAAGAATTATATTACTTCCTATGTGCTTTCATGTAAAGTGAACCATCATTGATTCTGGATATGATAGGAAATGAATATTTGCTTTTAGGAAATGGTTAAAATGTAATTTTCTTTTTCTATCTAGATGGCCACATTTAGAAAATCTGGTCCAAAATCCCAGATTAATTGATTAAGTAAAACTATTGGGCACTTTACAAATGAGATTTAAACTGAAGGAAAGTTTAAAAAAAAAGCAGCAAAATGTTTTAACAAATAAATCTTTTCGATTTGAATCACTTGAAACTAAAAAATGGGTGTATTTTTTTATGCCTCTCAACTGTGATTTTTCCCTCTTCTTGTCTCTGTCAGCTTGGCCTTCTCATTATTATTCTTGTTTTTTGCATTTTTGTACATTGGAACATCCAGTTTAATTTTTCACACCTCATTCACTATGGCTAGTTTGCACCTAATCTTTACTCTTTCACCTCTCCCACTTTTCTAATGCTTTGCAATATTATCTGACACTTGCACCGCACTGCCTTGCTCTTACTGTTTGGCATTGTGTCTCAAAAGATATTACTAATAAGAAATGAAAAAACAACAACTGTTTTTTAAAATGCAAGTTGGTCTATTGTTAGTATGCTTAATAATTGTGACTCCTTTATTGAGCCCTTTGTAGCATTCTTATTTCTTTTCCTTTGTACAGCCCGGAAATGCTTTTCAAGAGGGTATACTTTTAGGTTTTTTTCTTTTAAAAAAGGCGCGGAGCAGAAAGGGGAAGAGAGAGAGAGAGAGAAATAGATTCCTATGGGAGTGTGATTGGACACATTCTTCCCTATATGCTGCTGTTAACAGCATTAGTACTGTGGTTTATTGGAAGATATATGCAGGAGAAAAGTAAAAAGGATAGAAAAAATACACTTTTGCTTTTCCAGATAAGTAACAGAGTGTCTTTTTTCCATGTTGTTTTCCTTTGTCTTCTGTGCTCTCATCCACAGCTGCAGTTTTTCCCATTTAGAAGAATAACATTTTGGTTTTTGCGTGAGGCTGGAAGGCCAGTGTATCAATCACAGTTTGTGGCGTGAGTAGTTTTCCATTCTCAGTGGAACTTAAAACACAATTGGAAATGGCATTTTCTGAATCCAGGGAATGCCGCCAAGGCAGGCTTGCCTTTTTCCCCTGCCCCTGTCTTCCTATTCTTGTTCCCCAGTCAAGTGGTTCAACAAGTTACAGCCAATAACATGATTTTAAAAAATCAGAATACTATATGCTCAGTGACAAGACTGAAGCTATAGAGGAAGACAGAAAAGGAGATGCCAAGGTGCTTTCCTTACCTGCTGTCAGATTGATTTATCCACCAAAGACAGAACATAGTCATCATCATTAATGGTCTTTACTGGGGAAGTCAGTTGTTTTCTGTGTTTCCTTAAAATCTGCACAGATCTCTCTGGAAAGCTTTCTAGACCCTGTCTGGATTGTTCTTTGTTCGCTTGACTTTATTTGGTTGTTTTCATTGAGGTAGGAACGTATTCAACTTGTCTTGGTGATTCACATTTGGAGTTTGAAAGGGAAGGAGGAAGGCATTTGTGGGTAGCTTTCTTTTCTGCCTTTGAGAATAACAGGTCTATACTTCAGGTTTGATCAAATGAGTAGCTGGGATGAGGCAGGGACCTGAATAGTACCTCTTTGAGAATCCACCCTACTCCCTGGAAAGTGTGTATTAATTTCAAAATAGACCATATCTTGCAATCCAGAATGTGCATTTTAAAATCTATAAACCTTCCTAATTCTCTGTGTGCTGTAAACCTTTGAGGTGTTTGGTGGGAAAATACGGTGCAAGCTATGACTCCCAATACCCGATTTTTTAAATTAGCCCCATTGTCAGTTTGTTCTGAAGGGCTAGATTGCCTTGCTCTGATTTGTTAGGAACAGTAGAATGGTGTAAAAGGGTTTGTAATATAAAGGAAAATGTGATTTGCAATAATGAGAAATATGTATATATTCATATTTTTCAAAACAACACAATTTGAAACTAAAATAACTCATCTGCAGAATTGTAGCTGAGCAGCAAAAACTTTCTATAAACACACTATTTTTCACTTGGTTTTTGCAAATAAAATCTTTGCTACTAATGTTTTCCATCATAAAAAGCAAACAGTAAGTTTTAGTTTATTAACTAGCACAACTCTGTTTAACACACTTCTAAATTGGACCTTCCTCTTCTCCTTGTTTTCTACTTCTGCATTTTAGAAATTGAAATTTTTTTGGTGTCTTTGTTTTATTTCTGCACATTCAGTTCTTTCTGCACAATAAACTAGTCAAAAAAATCCCTGCTCTCAATTTATTTTGGATTAGAAATATCTGGCAGATTTTTAAATCGACTGAAGCTTCATTAGTATCTTCATCCCTGTATTTATTTTATTGTAAATCACTTTGTTTCCCAAGAGGTGCACCAGATCAAGATACACAGTCAAGGGATTCTAAATTTGGATTTATGTAAAATATTAGGCCCTCTATTCAGAAAGACACTTCACAATGTAAGTTATAAAAATAGATTCCTATAGAATGACATCTAAGACACATCAGCGATCCAGGAATGTGTTGCAGAGGGTCAAATCCTGGACCCAGCACACATCTCCAGGTAAATGATTTGAGTGCTGAAGAAGGGGGTCATGGTGAGGATGAAATCCTGCATATCAGCCTCAGGGTTGTAGTAGCCACTGTGTCATTTTGCTAAACTCTTCCCCTTCCATGGAGGGGGCTTGGCTGCTGATTTAGTTGGGGTTGGTCCTGCTTTGAGCAGGGGTTTGGACTAGATGGCCTCCTAGGTCCCTTCCAACCCTGATATTCTATGATTCTATGATTCATATAGTCTTAGACCTCAGTCTACCTGTGCTCTACACAAAACCTCTCCAGAAAGCCTCCACAGAGTTGTGTTCTGTAGTGTGCAGACTTCCTAGTTAGCTTGCAGCTTCCTGTCACCCCTTAGACCAGTGGACTTTTGTATTGGTGACCCCTTTCACACAGCGAACCTATGAGTCCAACCCCCCTTATAAATTAAAACCCCTTTTTTGTATTTAACACTGTTATAAATGCTGAAGGCAAAGCGGGGTTTGGGGTGGAGGCTGACAGCTTGCGACCCCCCCATGTAATAACCTTGTGACCCCCTGAGGGGTCACAACCCGCAGTTTGAGAACCCCTGCCGTAGACAGACTGACACTGAGCAGAACCCCACAGGAAATACCCCAAAGGCAATATGAAGCACTGGTACACGGCATTGTTCTAAATGGGGATAGATGGGGGCTTAAGGTTTTTTGTTCCCAAATTTCATCTTTATCTAGGCATCATAAAGGGAGCATCATTACTGAAGGATACTTGCAACAGTATTAGACTTCACATGTCAGTTCATTCACATTTTACTTTTTTCATACTCTTTCTTGTTCTGTTATCTGGTTATTTCTGGCTGTTTTAATGAGGCTGGATCCCTCTTAGGCACCTTTTGTTCCTCACTTCAACCTGTAGTGGAGTTGTAAACCTAAATGTTGATGTTACATTCATTTTCATATTAGCAGACTCTTTTGAGTCTATTGCAGGATCAAGTGAAAGGAGAACAGGAGCTCTGAGAGAGAAAAGCACAAAAATTTCAGCTCCTACCAAAGGCAATACAAAAAATGACTATCCAAGTAAAATCATCTCAGGAAGAAATGAGTTTTTCCAACATTTGCTCCAGTGTGAAAGTCTTTGAGGCTGGCATAGCTAATACTATAGCCAGAAGACTTGTGGTTATATCGATAAATCCACTAGTGGGTGCTGTAGTGCTTTCAACACTGTTGGGTATGGATATGTTGATCAGTGGCATAGTATAATATACAGTACAGAGAACAGCGAATTTTCCTTTATAGCCATAGTTCTAACTAGAGACACTGAGAAAACATGCTGTGGAGTGTAACATTTGGAATTATTTCATAAGATTTTCAAAGAGATCAATTTTGTAATTATAGCTATTACCTAATTTGTAGTGAAATTCATTTGTGTGCGTATTTGTATTGTCATATTTGTCTTTGTTTTACAAATAGACATTTCAAATAGACAATCACAAAACGGAAGGTGCTCAGCTACAGCCCAAATTAACAATATTTATTGGAAGAAAAACCTGCCTTTTTTCCTATTAAGGAGCAACATGAAATGTGCTTGGTTTGTGTAATTTTGTGTCTGAGGGAGAACTGCCGAGGATAAGATGTCTATTTGATATTTAGGGAAGGATTTGATGTTTTAATAAGGGAATCCTCTGTGTCCCTCATCCATCATTCGTCATCCTCATCCATCCAAACACCACTGTAAATTTGTCAGAGCCTTTTTCATATTCAGTACGTGTAGAAATAATGGCCATTGTGGCTTGAGAAAAGGAAATGTGCATTTTCTACTTCTGTCCTATCTCCAGTCACAGGTTTGGCAATGTTTAGCAGTTTTTGTTTTCAGCTGCTCATACTTGGAGCCATATAATGTAACTGCCAGGGCAAAACTACATTCCAGCGCTGCCCTTTATTGTAGTTACCAGTTACTAGAATGACATTAGTTTGGGGGCTTTTCGATAATAGATGAAACAGTCTCTGCGCCATTAATATGTGCTTTTATCATAGCTCATCATTTCTTCCTTCTTTTCTGTGCTATCTTAGGGATTATGCAGCTTCTCTGCAATATTCTGAAATTAATCAAAGCAAGCAAAACCTCATGCCATATTATCCATCACTGGAGGAGAATGATTTCCGCAACTTAGACAGCTTTGTGCTGCTGTTGTGTCCACTGGCTGCACTAGAATTTTATTAACTAGAAATTTGATTTTTCTCAAAATGGACAATTTCTTGTTAAATATTCAGAAACAGTGCATTTTTAGCTGTGATTCATAATCTTGCTCTACTAAGAATGCTGTTTCTCCAGTTTAAATAAGGAACTGAGGAAGCCCTAATGTCTGCTTTTTTTTTCTTTGAATATTCGCTCAGCTGAATAGCTAGCTGCCTTTTGCTAATGCAGCTGGGTTGAAGAAGCTTTTTATACATTGAGATATGTAAAAACTTAAAGGATGCTTATCCATACTGTTTTATATTTAATCTATTATATAATCAAGCTCTACAAATAATTTTTCAATAAATTAGTAACCATAGTACAGATTGCAGACACTTAGTTTGATTGAAAGTAATAAAGGGAGATTATCCATAGAGTTGGTTGAGTGGTGGTTCTGACTTGACCCACTGCCCAGTGAGATAAGAATTAATCTTATAAACCTCTCCACACTTCCACCCTCTCTGATCCTCTGAACAACATTAACTCCCCTTTGTTTTAAGTGCAGTTACAGCCAAAGACTGGTACTGTAGGTATTAAAATGTCCAACCCATCTGGTACATGTGAATACTACAAAATACCCCTGAGTAACTGAGTATTTCAGTCTCCCTGGAACCTAAAATATGTGGCAGACATTTGGTCCCAAAACAGAAGTACTCCAAAATAGGTGCTTGGCCTTGTGGCACCCAGGTGGTCTTACCAGCCTTAACAGTAACTCCACAGTGCATAGTAAACGCCTCATAAGCACAAGGAAAAAGAGAATGAATAGGATAAAAAAGAGAGTAATTACTTGTGCGGTGGACTTTTTCTCTCTTTCTTTAAGGGTTCTTACTTTTTCATCCCCATAACTGGCTCTAAATCCATGGTGTGTTACTCTGGATTAACAGCACCTGATTTACAGATGGGCATACTTAACCACAGCTGTTTTAGTTTGTATTTGACAGCTTTTCAGCAAGGAGATTTTCCTGTGAAGGATATTGCTAAAAGAAAAAGAATGTAGGGTGTGTGAAGGTGGCCACCATCACTTATCTTGCAGAAACTGAATGGAAACTATAGATAGCTCTGATCTGAAGGTACAAGTTACAATAACTTCCTTGCTGTCTAAGCACAGTGTGTGGAAGTAAGGAACAGATTGGGGATGAGGTAGATGATTCAAGCACTCCAAAGTGATTTCCTTCTCACTGCTAGTCTCATCCTCTTGAGCTTTGGCTTCATTTTACAACCTTGCCCAGCCATGCTCTTTGTTCTTGTATATTTTACTAATGGAGAAGGTGTTTCCTCTCTAAATAGCATTTTAACACTTATGTCCACAATTATTTATGATCTGGCCATTAACTCATACTATGCAGCATTTGGTGACAACACTCAGCACTCTGGAATGATATTGAACTTAGTTGCCACACTCATAGCATATTTGGCGTTGAGCCTTGTGAACCATTGTCTGTTTTGGATGGATAGACAGTGCCTGAAAATAGGTGAAATTGAACTTTTCTGGGCTTTGGGGGAGGGGCTATACTCACAATGAAATGGGCTGCAATATGACCAATGGGAATTTTCAACAAATACTGAAAGATTACTGGATGTAATGTGGGGTTGGCTGCTACGCTGGTTATACTACACTGCACTGCTATACTAGTGCAGGTTAAACGACAGCACTAGTAAGGGTCTGCAGGAGAGCGAGAGGTGAGTGGTGGGTCCAGGGAAAAGTTATGTGAAGTCAGGAGATCCACAAGATGAACAGAGGGAAGCCTCTGGCAGCTCAAGTCATTACTGATTAGGGTGACCAGATGTTCCTATTTTATAGGGACAGTCCTGATATTTGGGGCTTTTTTTATATCGGCGTCTATTACCCCCCACCCCCGTCCCAGTTTTTCACAGTCGCTGTCCGGTCACCCTAGTACTGATGGCCACAGATGCCATGGCCCAGTAGCTGACTCAAGGAGCAAGGGAGCTATATGGGTATGAAGTAGAGTAGAAGAGGAGAACAAAGGCACTCAGGTTGTGTCTTACAGATGCTCAGGGGTGTCCAAAAGAGAGAGACATGCACAAAGGTAGGAGTTCTCCCTACACTAACATTGTCAGGCTCATTCTTCCGGCCGCTTCCCCATCATCACTGTGGCCAACAACCCAACTCAGGTGAGAAGCACACTAGGTGTGTTGTTTTTTTTTAATGGGGGAGAGAAGTTTGTATATAAGCCACTATTTTTTGTTAGTTTGTGAAATTATGGGGTTGGCTTTCCTGTGGCTTGGTATATCTGTGAGTATACTTGTATGTGATACTTCTGCTTTGTACTAAGATGGCGTAATAGTATGTGACTCTTGCTCTCAGGACAGCCTGTAATATTACAATGAAATAAAAATTAAACAGCCCTTTGAATCTGCAAGATAATTTTCAACAAGTAAAGTAAATTACTCTTTCCTAATAGGTAGGAAGAAATGTTATTTCTTTGCTGTTTTGTGCTGTTTGTGATTCTACTGTGAAATTAAATGTGTTCAGAATGTGTATAAATTGTCACACTGTTGCAGTCTTCTGCTTCTTTTTTTTTAAACTTTTTCAGAATTTGTGACTTCTGTTAAAATTTAGGAGAAGATTAGGATAACAAAATATGTGTGTTTAAATATCACAACCCTCAAAAAACAGCGGGTCTCTATCTTTTTTCATACTTTCCATTAAGGATGTGTGCTGACTTTGTGGAATCACTCCAGTAACTGGTGAATGATGATGTATGAAATAAAAGAAAAATTCCACCCATTGTTAAGAGAAGATATGCTAATGCTGTGCAATTTCATTGTGTTTCAGCTCAAATGCAGCCAGAACAACTCACCATACCAAAAAGTCTCGGGGAAAAAAAGCAAAAGCAAACAAACACAGCCACTAAATTAGTTTTTAAAATTAAAAAATAAAATGTACCTTTTCTTTTTGTACCTCTAGCTACTAGCTAGCAGGAGGTTTTGTGACATTATCCTTTCTTACGTACAAACTGATCTCTCTGATACCAAAAGCCATTCATTATACATTCTAATAGTGATAACGCCACTGGGTTAATGCACTAGCTTTCACATCTGCAGGCTTCAGTTCAAAACCTGGTGTGCTTACAAGTGCAATGAGTGTAATGGTGATCTCAACCTAATCCGTGATGGATAGTGGTTGATACCACTGAATAATCACATGATTTCACACCATAGATGCTCTTTGCTCAGATGTCCAGGACTGGGGACCCAATCCTGTGAGGTACTGAGTACTCTCCACTCTCATTCAAGTCAGTCAGGGGATCAGGCTCTGAAATAGTAGGTGTTTGCTGCCAGTTGGCATTTAGGGTCTCTAACAATCTATGGGGAACCTTTATGGAACAATTAACAATGTCTGAGAGTAGTCAGTGCCCTCAGTTCTTTGCTTTCATGAAGTGCTGAAGAGGAAAATCATCCTATCTTTATGAATTTGGAATGACAAAGTGAATTGGAACCAGGGGGTGAATTATAGACAAACACACTGCCTAACACTCTTAATCATTGTGTATACACTTATACCATAGCTGGGGTGGAGGGTTTTTTAATCTTTGCTCTCCTAAAAAAGAGGAAAATGCTGTTCATCGACAAGCCAAACTGAATATCAGTCCATCAGAGTACTGTGTCTGTGACATCACATGTGTTGAAGATAATGTGCTATTCAAATGTTATGAGGCAAATGGTAGGCTTGAGCTTGAGGTCTGGACTGTGTGAGTGTGATTTTTTTTTTTTTGAGTTAAGGCCCTATAGGGTGCACTGCTTTGGGTTAAAGAAAACTGAAAAGGTCAGGCACTATGGAGCTGACCTTACAGAGTCAACAATAATTGTAAACGCCCCAGTGTACTCACTTTCAATAAGAGAGCTTTTGGTTGCAAGCAATACCCAGGCAGGCAAGTATTTAGGTCTCCTGAAAACTGGTTCTTTCCCCCACTTGTGTTAATACAGATATTAAGTTTAATAGTATCTACTTAGCATAAACAAGAAGATAAAAATGATTTCTGTGATTGAAATGTTTGTTATTTAGCATTAAGCATCTTCATACTCTCATGCATTTTGCATTTTAATCCACTCTGTGCTTGGTTTTGGGATTGATAGATTAGTTTTAATCCCCTGTCTAATAGTGGAGTACTGGTGAGATTTATTAAACAGGCAGGGTTTGGTACTTGGATTTAAGAGGACTCACATGCACTGTTCATGCATATTAAATTTGGGAAATCACTGGTTCAGTTTGTAAAGGGCTGCTAGATTTCCTTTGTCACTGAATGTTTCTGTTTTGCCTTAAAAAGTTCAGTAAGCATTTATTTTATAAATGAAAGATTCCTGGTGGTCAGACTTTTTATGTAAATCTAAGGTTCCAAGGACAGGTCTCTTCTAATTTTTTTAATGTTCACATTAACTGTCTCTTAAAACTATTAATGAATTTTTGCACATTTTACTCTGAGCTTTTTAAAATGTGCGACTCAGCATGACTTATAATGGCATGTAACACAAAAAAATAGAGGGAACTTTTAAAAAAAATAACACTAACTAGAATCCATCTATAAACCAGGAGTTTTGTATAGCAGGCCTACATGCTTCAGTGAGTATAACTGGTTATCTTCTGGCATGTCACCTCCTTTCCCAGAAGCATAAGTTGACCCTTCTTGTGTTCAAAGCTGAATATTTTTGCAGCAAATATCCCCCTATTTTCTGGTTAGCTTTGTTTTGCAATATGTAGTGATGGCTTCCAGCTTTAGGTATATACTACAAAATAAACAATAAAAAAAGCACTATCTGGTGATTAGCATGTTAAAATGCATCCTGAATGGGCCATATTAATTGACTGAAAAAATGAAAGTTTGACAATACAAGGTTTTTTTAATTTAATGAATTTTTAATTTAGGTGGTTTTGTAGTCTTGAGAGAAGAAAGGCTTACTTAGTTTACAGTTGAATTGGTCAATATTCCTGTTGATATACTGAAAATTGGGGATAATTAACTTTTTTGTTAATTTAATTATAACAATGTTTATGTAATCAAAACTTGGAACCAGCAGAAATTAAAAGCAGGGCAAGATGAGATGAATTCAGTTATAAGAAAAAAAGAAACAACAAAAATATCTTTATAAAGGATGTTTCATTGCAGAATTTTTTTTTCTTCCAGGATCTCCTTAGCTTTTGCAACTTTCATTCATTGTTTAAGAAGTTAATTTATTTATACTTTTGAGGCTCCAAGATAAATGCTCATAGCAGATATTGCAAAATTAAGTAACCAAAGGTCAGAATAACTGGTTTATAAGCCACAGTTTTCTAACTGGAATATAGATTGATTAAGCAGTCTACTGCAGAATTTTATTTGGTTATAGACAACTGATGAGTTTAAGTTAATTAAGAGACTGAAAAAAGAGAAAATCAACACTTGGCGAGAAGACTGGGTAAGAGTAGATATGGATATTTTTATATGTTCATATGAATTGAAAAGAAGTACTATATCGTAGATAATTAGCAATTCAGGGCCAACTAATTTAGACAAAATGTCTATACAAAATAATAGATGAGTTATAGAAGGTAAACTGGTAATTATTTACTTATTCCTCATAATACAAGAATATGTGGACAGTCAATGACATTGAAAGATAACATGTTTAAAGCTGATTAAAGATTTTTTTCCCCACACAATATGCAATTAGCCTGTGGAATTCTCTGCCACAAGATATAGAGGCAAAGAGATGAGAAGGATTAGCCATTTATGTGGATAATGTAAACATCCGCAGTTGTGTGTGTGTGTAATATAAATTTAAGTAAAGAATCTAAACACTCCTGCCTCAGGACATAAGCCAAACACTAATTGATGGGAGTTAGTTGGCCCCCTATGGTCAAGTTATTCCATCATTGCCTACTGTGGGGTTTCTTGCACTGTCCTCTGCTGGTACTGGCCATTGTCAGAGATAGACTACTGAACTTGGTGAACCACTGGCCTCGTTTGGTTTGTCAGTTTGTATGTCCCTAAGAAGAATGATGTCAGACTGCTTACTGAGTGTTGCAGTGTGGGAGTGTCTTTGCAGAATTAAAAGTGTTTTGGGGAAATTCCAGAAAACCTTTGCAGTAAGTGACATTGTCCAAAGTGTTGAAAACTGCCTAGTGTCTGTTTACAACTCTGATACCTGTGGATAGAAGTTTAGAAGCCTAGACACATTAATACTATTTAAATATTTTTAAAAAGAAAAAAAATCTATCGAGTGAGGAGGCCTCACCTCTTTTTCAAACTGTGGCTGAAATGGAGCAGCCCCATACTTCCCTAGACACATGAGAACCACCATGCTCACTGGCCTGGTGATGCAGAGAAGGAAGTCTTGCTCTTTAGAACAATGTAGTACTTTGGTGGGGGAGGTTTGAGAGGTTCTCTTTAATTAACATTTTATCTTCAACTAATGCTTTGGGGTGTGAGAGAAATGGGCAGAACACAAAATATACCCCCACCCCCCTTTTCTGTGTGTGCCTCCCCTGAAGTGGTAACATTGATAAGACCAAAGTCTGCTCAGTGTAGTGGTTAATGCAAAGTAGATGATAAATTATAGTTCATGAAAGAAACTACTCAGTCCCTTTTTCTACAAGAAAGAAGTAAGGTGATATAATTCTCAAAATTCTAAGGATTCTTGGGAGAAACAAAGTGACCTTATAAAAGCTAGACACCCACTTCCTTCCTTCCAGCGTGACTGCCCTGCCTCCCAAAATATTGTTCAAAAACTGGAGTTATCTTCCAAAGGCTAGCTTGTTTATATGAGTGGATGAGTGTTTCATCTATTTTCCTTTTGCACCTCTTTCAGGTCCCCGCAGTGTAGTTTGCATTATGGGTAATGTGGTGGAAGCACTTTCTCAGAGGCTCACTTAAAATCTGCTCTAGCCTGAAAGTTGTCAGTACTAAAGTTTTCGTCTTGCAGACAAACACATAATTAAAACACATTTTGCTCATTCTTCCATAAGCTATTTGAGGATGAGAAACGTCACTCCTTTAAGATGAATTTATGTGTAATGTGGGTACATCATTTGGGGAATAGGTGTTTGTGGGTGAGATGACCCAGAGATAAGGCACAGAGGGAGAAGAGAAGGAGACCATGGACAGAACCCTGTGGCAGACCTTATGGCATAAGGAAACTTAGGACAGATCCTGAGAATTTCAGGTTAATGTAGGCACAGCCCTTAGCCCTACATTTCTCAGCCTTCATGGGTTGTCAGAAGCAAGGCATTATGGAAACATAGGTGGTTGTTTTTTCCCAGTGAATTTACATTAAATGCACTGAAGCCTAGTGGTAAAAACAGCATTGCTCAGCACAAGCTACTCTGCGTCTGAACTCAGCTATAAAAAGGGTTCCAGCTAACAGTGCTGCGTTTTACGTCTGTCACTCATGACTATAGCATAGCTGAAATCCAAGTGTTTTTGTTTAACACCAAAATCTAGCTGCTTTCTTCTCCCCTCTCCCTACAGACATTAGTTTTTCTCCTTTGATTATTTACAGAAGCCTCTGTCATGTCAGACATCTTCTCTATTTTGTTAATGTAATTCTGGGATGATATCCCACTCCCATGTGACTCTTTCCTCTGCTCATAAATTGGGATTAGGTTTTATTTCAGCATACGGTGCAGGGTTGATAAATATACTTGACTCCAAGTAGCAGATTTGTTGTTTCCCACTTTTTTACAGTGCAAAAGTCATAAACCATCACTGAGACCTGATTTAGAGTTATAATATCAAGTTGATATTATATACATTTCAATTAACCTATGAACTTAAGTAGCTACTGTAAAGCTCCAGGATCTTTAAGTGTTGTAATTAATTCATTATAACTAACATGTGAAGCAATCATAAATGATATTATATAGGTATAAATAAGGTAATAGCTTTTACAATAATCTGGAGGTTGCACTTATTGAAGAAGAATACTAATGTTATCTGATGAAAAATTCTTTGTATCTTTTTATGTAAACACATAATGCTAAAAAAAGGCAAACTATAAAATGTTAAAAACCCTGTAGGGTATTAAAAATACTAGTCTCAACACATGTGTTCATTTCTTTCACTTTCTTTTTGGATCGCCAATGTTGGTACAAAATGAGCTGGGAGAGGGAGAGAATTCTAATTAGGTTTAAAAAGAAAAATATGGCAGTTTATTTTGAGCGCATGTATGGTTTGCAAAGGCACATCCCCATTTCAGATGCAGGCACAATGAATCATTATTACACATTTATCATCATAAAAATGCTTATTTGGACTTTTTTAAAAAAAGAAAAGGAAAAATTATAAAAAGGGCAAAGCAGAGAGCCGTATCTGAAGGGCAGTTATTGCTTGCCCTTGCTTGGAGAAAAAGGCTTTCTCAATGGGATTACGTCCCCTCTCATAACCTATCAGTCGTCTGATCAGAAATTCATAATGCAGGCCATCTATTTCTCAGCTCTGCTAGGGCTGCATGATTGAATTTAAATAGGCAAATGCCAGACTTGAGCTTTGACATTCTCACTGCCTCTCTCAATCTTTCTCCTGCCCTCCCAGTCATGATGTCTTCCCCCCCCCCTTTTTTTTAACTCCCCCGCGCACCACCATTTTATATTAGACATGCACTAACATGATGAAAAGTTATCAGGAAATGGAGGATGGATGTGGAAAGAGACACACAGAAAGGGAGAGAAGGAGGGAGGTTGAAAGAACTGGATGGCAGAAAATTGTAAATTGTTGCTATCATGCTCTCACTGGGACAGTCAAATCTGGTTTTAAGGGCCCCCTCCACACACCCCTTTTCCATTTAAAAAAGCTATTTCAGGATACTTCGGCTATATGCTTATCCAATCCATAAGATGTCTGAGCATTAAAGCTCCTATCCCATGTTCTTTCCCCTACTTTTTACATAGCTGATAAGGAAGAAAAGAAATTCAGACCTGTATGTTTTCAGTCATGGTTTTTGAGGCTTCTATTCCCACCTGATCCCTGATTTCCATGTTGTGACTGCAGTGAATGATAGGGCCCAGCACGGCAGGTACAAGCCTATGCACAAGGACAAGGAGTCCAAGAGGATGGACTTAACTGTAGAAAAATCTATACCTCCTCTTCTCTGCAAATGCAGAATGCAAACCAGCAGCCATTGCTGTCCAAGTATGATTTTATTAATTGGACAGCTGTCTAAATTTGTAGACCAGTTACCGGAAACCCCCAGTGAGGAATTTTGAGTATTGCTAGCAGGCGGCTGCTTGGTGGCCAAGACATCCTTGCAGTTGGCGTTGGATGTGGCAGATACATGAGCCAGGGTGATGGCCTCAGTGGTAACCATGAAAAGAGCATCTTGGCTGCAAAATTCGGGCACTGCTCCCCAGGTGCAGCACACTACTGAGGACCTGCCCTTTGGTGGTTGAGTCTTTTTTTGGATAAGACTGATGAAACCGTTCATCATTTAAACCCTCGGGGGCTACTACCCTGTGTGCTCTGGGCATGTGTACTCTGGCAGTGCAGAGACACCATTTGGATAGGCAGCAGCAGCATCAACAGTACAGCTGGCAGTGGTCCTTTGGGCTGTCCTTCCCTTCCCGGAGGCAGTGAAACTACCTCCGAAGAAACCTGTTAATGGTTCCAAGAGTGCTTAGGGTGAACTTCATCAGGCCCACACTGATCATCCATTGAACACATCTAACTTATTTAAAATCTCTTTGACATGTTCCAACCGAATTCTGGTTTGTGTTCCTCCCCCCTTGTTGTTAATATTAGTTGTGTTAAGCATCTGGCCACAATTAACCTTTTTAGTGAAGACAAGCTAAATGGGCATTAAACACCTCAGCCTTCTTGGTATCATCTGTTATTAGCTCTCCTTCCCCAATTCCAATTTCTAACTGGAATTTGGTTGGTTTTTACTTTCCAGCCATTGGTTCTCATTATGCCTTTCTCCTCTAGATTAAAGAGCTCTTCAGTACCTGATATTGTCTCCCTGTGAAGGTACTTATATCCAGTAACCAAGTTAACTCTCAATCCTCTCTTGGTCAGATAAACAGATGGAGTTCTTTAAGGTCATATCCACACACAGGTATTACCGCGACCTTAGCAATGCCACAGTAGTGTTGCTGCTATCTACAGCCACAGAATGGGTCTCTACCTCCCTTAGTGATGGTAGCCAGGTCAGCGGAAGTATTCTTCCCCCAAGGTAGCTGGGTCTACCCTGGGGATTAGGTCGGCATAGCTATGGTGCTTGGGGTGTGAATTGTTCACACCCCTGAGTTCCGTGCCTATGTCAACCTAACTTTTAAATCTAGACCAGTCCTAAATCTCTCGCCATAGGGCATTTTTGCCAGCCAAAGTAATTTTTGAGATTACTGGTTCTGTGGATGAAGGGAAAGCAGTGGATGTATTGTTTCTTGACTTTAGCAAAGCTTTTGACACGGTCTCCCACAGTATTCTTGTCAGCAAGTTAAGGAAGTATGGGTTGGATGAATGCACTACAAGGTGGGTAGAAAGCTGGCTAGATTGTCGGGCTCAACGGGTAGTGATCAATGGCTCCATATCTAGTTGGCAGCCGGTATCAAGTGGAGTACCCCAAGGGTCGGTCCTGGGGCCGGTTTTGTTCAATATCTTCATAAATGATCTGGAGGATGGTGTGGATTGCACTCTCAGCAAATTTGCCGATGATACTAAACTGGGAGGAGTGGTAGATACGCTGGAGGGGAGGGATAGGATACAGAAAGACCTAGACAAATTGGAGGATTGGGCCAAAAGAAATCTGATGAGGTTCAATAAGGATAAGTGCAGGGTCCTGCACTTAGGACGGAAGAACCCAATGCACCGCTACAGACTAGGGACCGAATGGCTAGGCAGCAGTTCTGCGGAAAAGGACCTAGGAGTGACAGTGGACGAGAAGCTGGATATGAGTCAGCAGTGTGCCCTTGTTGCCAAGAAGGCCAATGGCATTTTGGGATGTATAAGTAGGGGCATAGCGAGCAGATCGAGGGACGTGATCGTTCCCCTCTATTCGACATTGGTGAGGCCTCATCTGGAGTACTGTGTCCAGTTTTGGGTCCCACACTTCAAGAAGGATGTGGATAAATTGGAGAGAGTCCAGCGAAGGGCAACAAAAATGATTAGGGGACTGGAACACATGAGTTATGAGGAGAGGCTGAGGGAGCTGGGATTGTTTAGCCTGCAGAAGAGAAGAATGAGGGGGGATTTGATAGCTGCTTTCAACTACCTGAAAGGGGGTTCCAAAGAGGATGGCTCTAGACTGTTCTCAATGGTAGCAGATGACAGAACGAGGAGTAATGGTCTCAAGTTGCAGTGGGGGAGGTTTAGATTGGATATTAGGAAAAACTTTTTCACTAAGAGGGTGGTGAAACACTGGAATGCGTTACCTAGGGAGGTGGTAGAATCTCCTTCCTTAGAGGTTTTTAAGGTCAGGCTTGACAAAGCCCTGGCTGGGATGATTTAACTGGGAATTGGTCCTGCTTCGAGCAGGGGGTTGGACTAGATGACCTTCTGGGGTCCCTTCCAACCCTGATATTCTATGATTCTATGATTCTATGACTCTTTTCTATGCCCTCTCCAATTTTTCAGTATCCTTTTAAAAATCTGGACACCAGAATTATACACAGTATTCCAGTATCAGTCTCATCAATGCTATATACAGAGGTAAAACCCCCTCACTATTTCTACTCACTACTCCCCTGTTTTACACGTCCAAAGGTTGCATAAGCCTTTTTTATCACAGGGTCACACAGGAAACTTATGTTCAGTTGCTTGTCCACGGTAGGTCCGCTATCCTTTTCAGTCACTGCTTTCCAGGAGACAGCCCCCCCATTCTATAGGTGTGGCCAGTATTCCTTGTTCTTAGATGTATAACTGCATTTGGCTGAATTAAAAACACATTTTGTTTTATTGCTCCCAAGTTTGTTTGACAAAACTTTTCACAAACCATGTTCACTGGCATTAATTATATTCCTGTCCTTCAGTTCTTTATCAGTCAAATCCCATATCAGTTTTTCCATTATTTTGCCTGGGATTGATGTTGGATTTACTGTTTTAGAGTTATCTGGGTTATCCTGCTTGCCCTTTTTGAATATTGGCACAACATTAGCACTCTTCCAGTCTTCTGAAATTTCTCCATTATGTCAAGATTTATTAAAAATTAACATCAGCAGGCCAGAGATCTGCTCAGCCAACTCTTTTTTAGGATCTGGAGGCAAGTTATATGGGTTCGCAGGTTTAGAAATGTTTATCCTTAGTAGATCTTATTTAACACCCTCCTTAGTTGCTGATCTACTAGAATCATCTTCAAGTGATACACATATATTGTCCTGCTTCTTTCCAAATACAGAACAGAAATATTATTTAACACTTCTATGTTTTCTGTGTCATTAATCATTTTTCCATCGAGCAATGGGTCTATATATTGCTAGGATTTCTTTTGTTCCTAATTCAATTTAAAAACTCTTTTTTATTGTCCTTAGCCTTGCCAGCCATGGAAACTAAACACATGAGGGGAAAATGCCTTATCAGTTTTCTATAACTCATAACTTTGAATTTATATCGATTGCTCCCTATTTCCCTTTTTTCTTTTATTACGTTTTTTAATTTCAAATTCCTGCCTTCACTTCACCACTGAGCCAAATGAGCTTCGAGCCAAAGGGGCCTCCTCTTTCTGGCGTGTGGAACGCGGCTTTATGGCCATCTAGTGAACTCCTCTTACAATTGTCATTCACATTTTCCTGTCTAATTTTTTCCCCCCTATCAATTTCACTCATAATTTTTCTCATCTTTGGAAAATTAGTCTGCTTGAAGCAACAAGTATATATCCCACTGCTTGGGATTGTTCTCTTGCCCATAATGAAGGTAAGATAAAGGTACTCTGGTAAAAATAGTTCTTGGAGCTCTGGGCTCTAATCTACAGATACAAGTGGTTCAGTGCTACAGTCAGATACTTTTCCCTTTGTTGCCTTGGCTTGCCTCTATATTCAGTGAGTTTAAAGACATTTATTCTCATTTTATAGATGAGTAGCCTCTTTCAAGATTAGAATTCCGGTGGGCAGGCAACATAGTGTGAATACCCAAGCAAGATAAATATAAAAAGTTAAATTTTTGGTTGATGGGAATAGCCTTCTACTGCAAACAGTCACCGCAGGCTTTGTTTAGTGGAATAAAAGAAACAGAGAAGGTAACTACTGTTTCTCAACATGAAATAACTCTGACAGAGTATGTTATTACAATTGGCAAAGGGAATGTAACTAAGAACTTTTCCCCTTCACCATAGATTGTCAAAATAGAGAAATACTCACGAAAAACATAAGTGAATTTTGATGATTGGCATGGCAAGCCCTTCTTCAATGTGGAGAGCATCTTTGCCTCTTGATAATCTTTTATTTATGCTTTCCAAGACAAATAAATTAATTGGGTTTTCCTGCATTAATAAAGAGGTGGTCTGTCAGAGATACTAAAGCTTGTATGAGATTTGGTTTAACACACTAGTTTATATATACTTAATAATCTAACTATAACACAGGAGAAAAAGATGAGTTTTGTTTTTCATTACTTTCACAGTAATAGCTTTGCTGGCTAGTTGCATGTTTGCTAAACTAGTTCATGACCTGAGATGTCATATATGCGGTTCCTCATTTTGATATTGTAACAATGAATTGATTTATAGTCTCTGAAAGGTTTCAGTTCTGAGTCAAAGAAGTAGAAATCTAATGTTCTTATTCCCTGGGCCTTTGAAACAGTTGAATTAAAACTGTCTTGTTTAAAAAAAAAGTATTTGGAGTATTGACTAATTGGCCACATAAATAAATCATAGAATCATAGGACTGGAAGGGACATTGAGAGGTCATCTAGTCCAGGCCCCTGTACTCATGGCAGGATTAAGTATTATCTAGACCAGAGGTGGGCAAACTACAACCCGCGGGCCACATCTGGCCTGCGGGACAGTCCCCTCTCCCCCGCAGCCTGACCTCGCCGCACCGCCAGCGCTCTGGCCCGCTGCTCCTTCTGGGCAGCACGGCAGCGTGGCTGGCTCTGGCATGGTAAGGGGGTGGGGAGCAGGGGTTTCCAGGGGACACTCAGGGGACAGGGAGCAGGGGGGTCTGTTGGGTTGGGGGTTCTGGCGGGGGGCAGTCAGGGGACAGGGAACGGGGGTTGGATAGGCGTGGAAGTCCCAGGGGGCCTGTCAGGGGGTGGGGGTGTGGATAGGGGTCACGGCAGTCAGGGAGCAGGGGGGGTTGGATAGGGGGTGGGGTCCTTGGGGGGCAGTTAGGGTTGGGAGGTCCTGGGAGGGGGCAGTCAGGGGACAAGTAGCAGGCGGTTGGATGGGTCGGGAGTTCTGAGGGGTGCAGTCAGGGGGTAGGAAGTGGGAGGGGACAGATGGGGGTGGGGGCCAGGCTGTTTCAGGGGGGCACAGCCTTCCCTACCTGGCCCTCCATACAGTTTTGCAACCCCGATGTGGCCCTTGGGCCAGAAAGTTTGCCCACCCCGATCTAGACCATTCCTGATGGGTGCTTGTCTAAACTGCCCTTAAAAATCTCAAACCATGGAGATTCCACATCCTCCCTAGGCAATTTATTCCAGTGCTTAAGCACCCAGTAACGTCCAACCTAAACCACCCTTGCTGTAATTTACGCCCATTGCTTCTTGTCCTATCCTCAGAGGTTAAGAAGAACAATTCTTCTCCCTCCTTGTAACAACCTTTTATGTACTTGAAAACTGTTATCATGTCCCTTCACAGTCTTCTCTTCTCCAGAGTCAACAAACCAAATTTTTTCAATCTTCCCTCATGGGTCATGTTTTCTAGACCTTTAATTATTTTTGTGGGGGGCAGGAGGGAGAGGGGAGTTCTGCATACTATCAGCATGTAAGCACAGTAACAAAACAAATGCAGTTAATTTCTCCAGAGCTGTATATATAACTTAAGATAACAATGAAGTGCACAAGTAGGAAACACGGAAAGTATAATTCCAAAACCCAAGTCCCTGAAGATCTGACATACAAAGGTCTAAGAGATGGCTGGAATCTGACTAGTATTGTAGATGGCTAGGTAAAATGGAAAAACGAGCAGTGTTCAAGGAATTTGCTAATCCTTTCTCAAAGACACTGCTAAGAACTCTCAAGAAAGTGATACCATGATTGAATCAGAAATGTAAGTTTAGATCCTATCAGAATTAAATGAAAGATCAGTTCATGTGCCAGACTTTTGTCTTGGATGAGAATTGACTGGTAGATTGAAAGCTCCTGAAAGAAAATTGCCTTTTTTATGTTTCTAATTAACCTGAATCCAAAATTTACTTTGGGTTTATTTCTTTTTAAGAAATCACCACATTAGCAGTATATCAAAATTAACTGTCTTTGTTGAATATGATTGTTTAAATGTGGCAATCAGGTTGAATTCATTTGTGAGGAGCTTACAGTACAGTCCAGGTATTATTTTTGGCTTTTTGCGTCTCTTAGGTGAACTTCTGTTTGAGTTAGACTATAAATGCTGCTGAGTTGTGGTGTTACATTCACTTTGATTTTCTCAATATAATTTTTTTGCCAGTGATGGGGACTCTGCTGTACAGCATGATCTTCATCTCCACATGCATTTCAAAAAATTTGGAAATATGAAAAACAAGCATAATCTCATTGAATTTAATGTTTAAAGATCTACAAAGATGTATTTCAGGGTGATTTATTGATAATGAAAACCATTTGGTACACAATGTATCCATTTGATGGACCTGTTCTTTTACTATTTTTTATTGTTAGTCAAGTGCATTCAAAAGGTATATGATTACAACAGGACACTCTGAGGTTGAGCTCTGAGGGAATTGTGTTTTATTAACAGGAGAGATTACAAAAAATATAGCCTACAACTTTATAAGAATGGCCCAGTGTTGACTGGGCTTCAAGTTTATTAATAAATTGAATTGCACAATATAATTTGCCTGATATCTGGGTTTCCATAGCTTTGCATTATTTTTCAAGACTATTTTTGCTTGCTAGAAGCATGCTTTGAATCAAAACAAATCTCATTTTATTTTAAATAGCAAAACTATGCACATTTTTTTTACCTAAATGTCCTGTTCAGCACTCTAAATGTGCAGTAGTGTATATATGATTTATCTTTAAAACCAGTATGCCAAGGTCCTTCTGTATTTACAGCTCCCTGAACAATTACCTAATTTGCAAGAATATCTAATTACTATATAGTTCACTTATATTTACCAGGTAGAACCTATGCACAGTAGTTGCTGTTTTAAGGAAAGAAGCCAGGGAATGATTTTAGTGTTTCGCATTGTAAAGTTTTAAGTACATGAATTACACACAATGTTCAATTGACTTTCTTTTCCCTTTTCTTAAATGCCCTTCTTATTCACCTCTTTGAGACTTTGTACATTTTGTACCCTGCATAGCTTTAGGCCCAGATTTTTAGAGGTATTATGGCTAACTGATTTAGGAGCCTACATCTTATTTTTAAAATGGTTTTAGACTGTTGATGGGATTTGCAATCCTAAATGCCTAAATCCCTTTTGGAAAGAAGATTTAGGGCTTGTCTTCGCTACTGGGGAGATTGACGCTGCTGCAAATCGATGCAGTGGGTGTTGATTTACCGGGTCTAGTGAAGACCCACTAAATCGACGGCAGAGTGCTCTCCGGTCCACCCCGGTAGTCCAGCTCTCTGAGAAGAGTAAGGGAAGTCAACTGGGGAGTGTCTCCCATCGACACAGCACAGTGAAGATACTGGGATTAGTTTCAGAGTAGCAGTCATGTTAGTCTGTATCTGCATCTGCAAAAAAGAACAAGAGTATTTGTGGCACCTTAGAGACTAACACATTTATTAGAGCATAAGCTTTCATGGGCTACAGCCCACTTCATCGGATGCATAGAATGGAACATATAGTAAGAAGATATATATATACATACAGAGAACATGAAAAGGTGAAAGTAGCCATACCGATTGTAAGAGACTAATTAAGGTGAGTTATTATCAGCAGGAGAAAAAAAACTTTTGCAGTGATAATCAAGATGGCCAATTTAGACAGTTGACAAGAAGGTGTGAGGATACTTAACTTGGGGAAATAGATTCAATATATGTAATGGCCCAGCCACTCCCTGTCTCTATTCAAATCCAAGTTAATAGTATCTAGTTTGCATATTAATTCAAGCTCAGCAGTTTCTCATTGGAGTCTGTTTTTGAAGCTTTTCTGTTGCAAAATTGCCACCTTTAAGTCTGTTACTGAGTGACCGGAGAGGTTGAAGTGTTCTCTTACTGGTTTTTGAATGTTATGATTCCTGATGTCAGATTTGTGTCCATTTATTCTTTTGCATAGAGACTGTCCGGTTTGGCCAATGTGCATGGCAGAGGGGCATTGCTGGCACATGATGGCATATATCACATTGGTAGATGTGCAGGTGAACAAGCCCCTGATGGTGTGGCTAATGGATTAGGTCCTATGATGGTGTCACTTGAATAAATATGTGGACAGAGTTGGCATCGGGCTTTGTTGCAAGGATAGGTTTCTGGGTTAGTTTTTTTGTTGTGTGGTGTGTGGTTGCTGGAGAGTATTTGCTTAGGTTGGGGGGCTGTCTGTAAGCAAGGACTGGTCTGACTCCCAAGATCTGTGAGAGCGAGGGATCATTTTTCAGGATGGGTTGTAGATCTTTGATGATGTGCTGGAGGGGTTTTAGCTGGGGGCTGAAGGTGACAGCTAGTGCCGTTCTGTTATTTTCTTTGTTGGGCCTGTCCTGTAGTAGGTGACTTCTGGGTACTCTTCTTGCTCTGTCAATCTGTTTTTTCACTTCAGCAGATGGGTATTGTAGTTCCAAGAATGCTTGATAAAGATCTTGTAGGTGTTTGTCTCTGTCTGAGGGATTGGAGGAAATGCAGTTGTATCTTAGAGCTTGGCTGTAGACAATGGATTGTGTGGTGTGTCCTGGATGGAAGCTGGAGGCATGTAGGTAAGTATAGCGATCAGTAGGTTTCCGGTATAGGGTGGTGTGTATGTGGCCATCACTTATTAGCACAGTACTGTCCAGGAAATGGACCGCTTGTGTGGATTGGTCTAGGCTGAGGTTGATGGTGGGATGGAAATTGTTGAAATCATGGTGGAATTCCTCAAGGGCTTCTTTTCCATGGGTCCAGATGATGAAGATGCCATCAACGTAGCACAAGTGGAGTAGGGGCGTTAGGGGACGAGAGCTAAGGAAGCGTTATTCTAAGTCAGCCATAAAAATGTTCGCATACCGTGGGGCCATGCGGGTACCCATGGTAGTGCTGCTGACTTGAAGGTGTACATTGTCCCCAAATGTGAAATAGTTGTGGGTGAGGACAAAGTCACAAAAGTCAGCCACCAGGTTTGCTGTGACATTATCGGGGATACTGTTCCTGACGGCTTGTAGTTCATCTTTGTGTGGAATGTTGGTGTTGAGGGCTTCTGCATCCATAGTGGCTAGGATGGTGTTTTCAGGAAGATCACCAATGGATTGTAGTTTCCTCAGGAAGTCAGTGGTGTCTCTAAGATAGCTGGGAATGCTGGTAGTGTAGGGCCTGAGGAGAGAGTCCACATAGCCAGACAATCCTGCTGTTAGGGTGCCAATGCCTGAGATGATAGGGTGTCCAGGATTTCCAGGCTTATGGATCTTGGGTAGCAAATAGAATACCCCTGGTCGGGGTTCTAGGGGTGTGTCTGTGCGGATTTGTCCTTGTGCTTTTTCAGGGAGTTTCTTGAGCAGATGGTATAGTTTCTTTTGGTAACCTTCAGTGGGATCAGAGGATAATGGCTTGTAGAATATGGAGTTAGAGAGTTGCCTAGCAGCCTCTTGTTCATATTCCAACCGACCTAAGCGACGTCGACTCCAGCTACATTATTCAAGTAGCTGGAGTAGTGTAACTTAGGTCGACTTACCCCGGCAGTGAAGTCAAGCCCTTAGACTCCTAAATCAGTTAGGCGTTGCAACACTGAACAGAGCAATGACTAAATACTTTAAAAATCTGGGCCTATCTTACTAGAGTCCTCAGTTAAAAATAAGATGATTACACTAACTTGATTGGCCTCACATTCAAAACATTAAACAGCAGAATTTCTTATCTGCTCATTGACTGGTATTGAAACAAGATGGTTTATGATCTCTGACATTGTGCCCCAAACTGCTATTTAAGATGGAAATACCATTTTTGGTTGGCTTTTGTTCTGAGTGTGTTTGTTTTGATGGCATTGTGCCAAGATAGGCTCTCAGGGTCAGAGGCTGCTCTTACTATGTGTTTGTAAAACACCCAGTGTAGCAGAATGGGGCCCTGATTTGACTAGGGGCTCTGGGTGCTACTGCAGTACAAATAATAAGAAGGTGTTGCAGCTAGCAGCGAGAACAGAGAAATAATGGAAAGAGGCCTTCAGTAGAGTGGTTTGAAACATAGGCAGGAAATGAAAATAGATTCACTCTAGGGAAAATGGATCCATAAAACTGACTTACTGGGTCAGACTATGGTCCATCTTGCACAGTTACCTTCTCTGACAGCTGCTCATACCACAGTTTCAGGGGGAGTGTACAGAACAGGGCAATTACAGAGTGGTGCACCCTGTCTTCCCCTCCTGGCTTCTGGTTGTCAGAGGTTTAGGGTTGCTCTGAGCATGGGATTGCATCCCTGACAATACCAGCTTATAGCCATTGATGGACATATCCTCTATTAACTTATCCAGTTCTTTTTTGAACCCAGTTATACTTTTAGCCTTCACAACATCCCATGGCAATGAGTTCCACAGGTTCTAAGATGAATCCCTAATTTTTTCCTTGTATGGAAGCTGTTCAGTACCCAAGAGTATCTTTGTTGCCCTTCATTGAACCTTTTTCAGTCCCACTATCCTTTTTGAGAAGGAGCACCCAGAACTGGACACAGTATTCACTGTGTGAGTGCACCATGATTTATACAGTGGCACTATAAGACTATGTCTTCTTTTCTATCCCTTTCCTAATAGTTCCTAACATACTGTGAGCTTTGTTTGACCACTGCTGCTAACTGAGCAGAAACTTTCAGAGAACTATCCACGGTGATTCCAAAATCTCTTTCTTGGGTGGCAATAGCTGTTTTATACCCCATCATTTTGTATGTATAATTGGGAATATTTTTTCCAGTGTGCATACTTTCCACTTATTAATGTTGAATTTCATTTTGTTGCCTACTCACTCAGTTTTGTGAGATCCCTCTGTAACTGCTCGCACTCTGAATTGGACTTAAGCATCTTGAATAATTTTGTATTGTCTCCAAACTGACACACTTCACTATTAACACCCTTTACATTTTCATAAAAGAATATCTTGAATACATTGAATGGGAGACTTTACCTATCTGGACATTTGTTGGAAAAGTAATATGGCAAAATGCAAAATTTCCAATACGTTCTTGAAATATACTGTGGACAACTTTTTCTTCTAGAAAGTGAGGAAGTAACTAGGAGGTAAGCCATTTTAGACTGATTTTGACCAACAGGGAGGAATTGGTAGTGAATCTGAAGGTGGAAGGCAATTTGGGTGAAAGTGATCATGAAATGATAGATTTCATGATCCCAAGGAAAGGAAGGAGTGAGAGCAGCACACTGGACCTCAGAAAAAACAGACTTTAACAAACTCAGAGAACTTGTACATAAGGTCCCATGAGAAGAAAATCTAAGGGAAAAAGGGAGTTCAGGAGAGTGGGCAGTTTCTCTAGACAAGTATATCAAAGATACAACTGCAAACAATGCGAAGGAAAGATAGGATGGATAGTAAGAGGCCAATGTGTGTTTAATGCCTATTTTGTGTCTGTCTTCACTAAAAAGATTAATGGTGACAAGATACTCAGAACAATTAATATTAACAACAAGGGGAGAGGAGTGCAAGCCAATACAGGGAAAGAACAGGTTAAAGAGTATTTAGATAAGATTGATGTATTCAAGTTGTCAGAAGCCTGATGAAATTCATCCTAAGGGTACTTAGGGTACTAGCTGAAGCAATCTTGGAACCATTGGCAATTATCTTTGAGAACTGGAGGGTGGGTGAGTTTGCAGAGGACTGGAGAAAGGGAAACATAGTACCTGTCATTAGCAGTGGGGAACAAAGAGGACACAGGGAATTATAGACCAATCAGCCTGACTTCAGTTCCAGGAACAGATCCTGGAACAAATTATTAAACAATCGGTTTGTAAGCACCTGGAGGATAATAGGGTTATAAGGAATAACCAGCATGAATTTGTCAAGAAGAAATCATGCCAAACCAACTTCATTTCCTGCTCTGACAGGATTCCTGGCACAGTGGATGGGGAGAAGCAGTAGATATGATATATTGCAGTAAGGCTTTTGACACAGTTCCCCTGACGTTCTCATAAGCAAACTCGGGAAATGTGGTCTAGATGAAATTACTGTGAGGTAGGTGCACAGCTGGGTGAAAAACTATAGAGTAGTTATCAATGGTTCACTGTCAAACTGGGAAGGTATATCTAGTGGGCTCCTGCAGGGGTTTGTCCTGGGTCCGGTACTATTCAATGTTTTCATTAATAACTTGTGTAATGGAGTGGAGAGTATACTTATCAAATTTGCAGAATACACAAAGCCTGTAGGGGTTGCAAGCGCTTGGGAGGACAGGACTGGAATTCAAAATACCTTGACAAATTGGAGAGTTGGTCTGAATTCAACAAGATGAAATTTAATAAAGACAAGTGAAAAATACTTCACTTAGGAAGGAAAAATCAGGTGTGGCTAGGTGGTAGTGATGCATGAGAGTCACTAATGTGGTGCAGTTGTGAAAAATGCTAACATTATTCTGGAGTGTAGTAAGAGAAGTGTTATCTGTAAGACACGGGAAGTAATTGTCCCACGCTACTTGGCACTGGTGAGGCCTCAGCTGGAGGTACTGTTTATAATTTTGGGCACAACACTTTAGGAAGATGTGAACAAATTTGAGAGAATCCAGAAAAGAGCAACAAAAAAGATACAAGGTTTAGAAAACCTATGCGGAAAGGTTAAAAAACTGACCATGTTTAGTCTTGAGAAAACAAGGCTGAGGGGGGATTTTATAAGTCTTCAAATATAGTAAGTGCTGTTATAAAGAGGACGGTGATTAATTGATCTCCATGTCCACTGAAGGTAGCACAAGAAGTAAGGGCTTAATCTGCAGCAAGGGAGATTTAGGTTACATATTAGGAAAAAATTCTACCTATAAGAGTAGTTAAGCTCCGGAATAGGCTTGCAAGGGAGGTTTTTGAATCCCCATTATGGGAGGGTTTGAAGAACAGGTTTTACAAACACATGTCAGGGATGTTCTAGGTTTATTGGTCCTGCTGCAACATAAGTGGCTGGACTTGATGACTTCTCAAGGTCCCTTTCAGCCCTACATTTTTATGGTTCTGTGAACAGTACAGGTCCTGGTACTGATCCAAACTCAATACTACTTTTTACTTCTCGAGGGTCTTTCAGGCAGAGCATTGAAAGAACAAAGAGAGGGAAGGGGGCATTTTAAAAGCATCTATGTTACTTAGAGCACAAGTGCCACTGAGCATAGGAAAGTTTTGAACTTGTATAATGTTTAACTATTCTGTTGTAACTGGTAAAACTCCCTGCATGGACACTTCCTCTGGAACAAGAGTGGCTTTTTTTGGATTTAGCTTAAGTCCCTTCCAAAGAGACACAAGTCTGGAATAAGAGTAATTTTCAAGCACTAAATATTTGGGGCAGATTTTGAATGATCATGCTGTAAGCCAGTGGGCCAACTCACTAGTCTATGCACCAGAAAGTACTTTCCAGCCACAGGATTCCAGTCCTTTTTCTTCAGAGCTTCAGTTTTATGTTGAACTTCTGGTGCTCTGAAGACATATCGGTCAGATCCCTTTCCCCTGACTCAGGGGGAGGAACGTTTTACACATGCTCACTTCTAGAGCTTTAGCGTAACGTCTGATATAATGATACTAAGGAACAGAGGTTGGTCTGGTGGCAGTGGTGGATCAGAAATCTTCTCTTCATTCCCGCACTGTCCGTTTACGTTGCATTGTCAGGGCACATGTTCCATTTACTTCCCAGTAGTATTTTACTCATACTCTTTTGACTTTGTGTATGTCAGGAAAGGCATCCGTTAGAAAGAACTGTGATGCATTTACCAGCCCAAGCAAATTAAGAGTATTCCACCTGTGCCGTGGTTAAATTGGGCTGGCTTGTGGCAGCCTGGTGAACCGGGTTTTTTTGGTTTTGTTTTTTTGTTTTTCGTGGTGGCTGTCATAGACTCAGGAGACCTGGGTTCTGTTCTCAGCCATGCCACTGACCTGCTGAGTGATCTTGGGCAAGTCACTTCACTGCATTGTGCCTCTGGTTTCCCATCTGTAAAGCGGGGATAATGATAAGGAGCTGCTTTGTAAGTGCTCTGCAACTTCTGATAAAAAGGGCTATAGAAATGCTCAATATTAATTATCTTTTAAAAAAATCTCTACCCCTTATGGTTGTAAAGATTTCATTAGGTGGACACTTTACAGGTGAAGCAGTGATAGCTACACCTACCCTGAAATAATAGCTGTGAGAGGAGTGAATGATTCTTTTGGCTTGCTGGAGGGTTGACTTTTATCTCCATTGTCAACTATTTTGCTGATGATTGAAGCCCACAATTAAAAGGAGGGAGATCATATTATGAAAATTTGCACAATCTGGTGTATCTTATAGGGGGAACTCAGTTTCTTGGATGAGAGGAAGAGTTTGGTTTGTGGGCAGACCTCTGACATATGCCCACAGCTATTTATAGTCAAATGAGGGCCAAAGGAATGCAGCAGGTGTCCAGTTTTTTGATGCCCTGAATGCATGATTCTCCTAGGAATTGATGCAATTTGCAGTAGATCTCTTCTCCAGATCCCTCACACACCATGATCTAAGATGCTTGTTGTGGGGGCTGGCCTTTTCAGGAGAGTCAGGGACCAGCCTACCTCTGACAGAGTCCACTAAAGAGAACAAGCCAACAAGGATCCACCTGTGAGTAGTTAATTACCTGGAGGGGTGTTGGTTAATTAGCTTCATCAACACCTGGACCCTATAAAAGACCTGGCAGAGATAAGACTGGCAATTAGAAGCTCTGGGAGTGAAATGCCTCCTGTGGAAGGCCCTGAGCCAGGGTCTGCTGAGGAAAGGGTACTCCAGGGGGACTAGCCAGGAGCCAGTGCTCTATAGCAAAAGAAAGTTGCAACCACAGGGAGCAGGTAGGCTCTGGGGCAAGGTCTGCAGGGGAAAGGGAATTCTAGGGGAGCTGTGAGCTGTGCTTTAGCTCAGAGCAGGACACAGACTCTCAAAGTAGCCCAGAAAGGGGCTAGAATCACAGGACAGAAAAGAGAAGCCCCAAAGGGTAGAAGAACTTCTTAGTTTGTACTCTTGCTACCCCAGAAGGGGTTAAGTTTGGTTTGTGATTTGGCTGGAAGGCTTAGCCACATCTCTGGCACAGGCCAGTGTCTGGAGAGCTGAGGATGCCCATCTTGGGCAGGGAAACGGAGGCAGGGAGTGCCTGCCAGCCATGCCACGCTCAGCCAGTAGGGGATGCTACAGGGTGGCAGTGCCCCATGACTGCTCTTTTATGTAAATGATAAACAATGCTACTGAGTAAATGTTTTGAAAACACATCTTTGGTTCCACAAAGCCTGCTATTGGATCCCATATAACCCCTTTTTACAACATTCCTAATATCGCCTATTTTCTTACCATTTTAGTGTGGAAAAAAAATCTTATTTTTCTAAACTAGATCTTATTTTAGAAAACAGCTCAAATAATAAATAACTTATTAACTCAGGATGCATTAATGCTCAGAATCTCAATATCAAGTCTATGGTGAGTAGAAACATAACATTTAAAAAAATCATGCACAGTTATTTATCCTTGCCAAATCTTCTCCCCCAGAGTGAATGCAAGCTGTCTCTTTAATAATGCAAAGGAGTAGTAAATTTCAAGCTGAGGATGGGCAATAACAAGGAGAGTTATTTCCACAATGCCCTAATGTCAGTTGAGTGGCTTAGGAGCACACCTTATTAGTTCTAACAGGCTGGTTAGCATTGGGTCACCTCTGTGGCTCCATCTCCCCTCAGCAGGGTCACTCATCTCCAGGCTATATTTGGGGAGGAGGGGGAAGGGAGGTGGCAACACATTTAGAGCTTCTTTCATCTCACAAGCATTTTTAGAGCTGTTTATTTTTATTTGTTACCCATTCCCTCTCTTTTTTTATTCTCTCTCTCTTTCTCACCCGCTCTCCTACCCAGTCCATCTTTGCAGCCTGCATAAATTCTGTGCATTGAGTAAACCCCTCCCATATGAGAGCAAATTAAAGCAGAAACCATGTCACTGGGGCTTTTCATCAGTATTTCTTTTCAGAAGAGAAATCATTCAAATTAATTTTGGTTGTGCCTGTGTGTGAACAAATAACCTACTGCAAGAAAAAATGTTTAATGCAAGAAAACCCAACATGGTTGCACATTCAATTAAGCATGACTGTCCTGAATGAATGCATGAACATATATATATGTATACATATGTAGACACAGCAAATGCTATTCCAGTGTTGAGAGATGATAGAAATAATGTAAAACACTTGTTTTTTTACACAAGCAAGTTGAAGACTCTTGTTTAATGAATGACAATCTTTTTCCCAAAAAGAAGAAATTTGCTAAAAGCTCTGCATTATGGAAATGTGCATGTAGGTTTCTTTTTTATGTGTGCCTACCTCCATCAATCCTTTTTCCTTCCCCCTCTTCTGTCCGCCAGTTCCCATCCAAAAATGAATGCAAAGAAATACTATTAGGCTGTCTGGTTATGTATTTTTTATGAGGCCATACAAGACACTGCCTGACCCCGTGCAGCTCATGTTATAACCACATTGAAGATGCTTTTCATTTGGGTTTTGCTTTTCAGCCTGGATGACCTCTATTAAATAAGAAAGAAAGAAAGGAAAAAATGGCCTAATATGTGACCCCTGGGACTAGTCGCTTCAAGGATTACATTTAATTCATATGATAATATTGAAATATAATGCTTCTATGTTGAATGTTTTAGATATTTTTATTTTCTTTCTCTTTATTTCAGGGACTCAGACTTGTCATAGATATTTTTCATCTGTTTTGGGTGGAGGACAGTAACTCAGGCTCTGGTCAGATTCTTAAAATTACCTTTTTCCTTAGGAGACTGGATGTGAATACAAAACACTGCTTTTCCCGGTCTCTCTGAATGAGGAGAAGAGACACATAGGCAGAGAAATTAATTTTACTAAGAATATGTGTCTGGCAAGAGCTCCCTTTCAAATAAAGCAAAATGCCAAAATAAAGCTTGTTTCTTAACCCATTGTTAACAACTGACCCCACCCCCCAACTTCTCCATCAGTGTGACTGCCAACTCCTTCCCTGCCTTCCGGCTTCTATTGTTTGTAGTCCCACCATTGCATTCACTTACAGTTGTCAGTGTGCATGTATTTATTGGACAAATATACACACACACAGTATGTCTGTTCTTGCTTACACACACTTATTATTAAAACTGCACTGTTCATAGCCCTAGACTACATGTATTTAATGTTCCAGCATTTCTGTTGGAAAGCACATATCTTCGGGGTTTATAACTTGGCTATAAAATCCACTCTGGGATGAAACACGATGTACAGTGTTTCACTTTAGGAGCATATTTGCAAAAATAAATTTGGACATTTCTAATTACTCGGTGTGAGGATATTTAATAAAGTTTGTTTTTTGTGCAGTTTGTAAAGTGGAATTTAGCAATCAATCCATAATCTGATCTAATAACTTGTATTCTGAAGCAATGCAACTCCCAAAAATTCATGCAAATGATAATTCTTGAACTACTACTACACGTATACATGAGATATTTTCCAACAAACATTTAATTTAGGGTTCTTAGAAGGTGGATTTAATCTACACACATGGCAGTAGGTTTGATGCAATGGATGGTCTCACTTCTGAGGAGCCATTACAGTCTATTGATAAATACTGTGTGTATCAAACTGGATAACAAAAGCTGTGCCTTTTAAAACAATAGGCCTGCACACGTATTTATTCAGTCCCATAAACAGAGAGCTGTTGTTTTGTTACGTTTGCAGGTTAGATGCGTTTTTCTGTTTATTATTGTTAGAAAAATTAAATAAAAAAATCACTGGCATAAAAATAGTTTAAATAACACTGATGTTTTAGTGGCAACACCCCAGAGCCAGAAATTCATAGTTAAGGCTGAACCTACATCCTTAACCATTATACACAAATCCTGCAAATAGTATATGGTATGTAAAATCCATGGCTGCGTGGATACCCATGCCCTAAAACAACAGGGTAGGTTAAGAACAGAGTTTCCAGATTAACTCAGGATGTCACTGTATTTATTTGCATCGGGGGGGGGGGGGGGTGAACAGTATCCACGTCTTTGGGGTGATGATCTGTAACACACACACATGGGCTATATCGACACACCCGTGTGCATCTCAGTGTTTTGTGTATGGTATTTAAAAATATATATATACAGGCTTTGGGTTCCCTTTTGTAAAGCATTAAGCTGTGACCCTCCCCTCCTCTTTTCCCTCCCCCTGCAGCCCTAGACTTCATGATGCCTTGACTGCTAGCTTAACATGGAGTTGTCTTTTTTATTTTTTTTATAAACCCAGTCACAACACAGAAAGAGGAGGAGGAGGAAGAGAGAGAAAGAGAAAACTAAAAACCCTGAAGGATGGTTCTCAAAAATTCGAAAGGAACCACAGGGAATTCCTTTTAAGAGCAACAGAAAGCGAGCCAGCTGAGGTAAGGCAGTTGGAGCTTACCCTTTCTCCCCCCCACCCCCTTTTTGGTTATAAATTGCTGTTTCTTTATGGAGCGGGGAGGGGAGGTGGGTGGGGAAGACACCTAACTTCTTTACTGTTTAAGCAATCTGAGCATAGAACTCATGTGAATATGCAAATAGGGCTGGCTGGGCTGCGTTGCTGACACGTGTATGTGTTGTATCCTTCTCCCCACCTCCCTGTCTTAGCGTCTGATCTTCAACAGATTGCTGTTGTTTCTTGTGATCACCAGCACTGCGTGCTGGAGAGAGAGATGGGGGGGGGGGGTGACATGGGGGGAGTGTTGTGGGGCTGGAAGGCATGGAATCATGACATGATTGCTGTGACTTTTTTATATTAATGTGTGCCTTTTTTCTAGCTCATTTGCATGTCAAAGTGGTGGAGGTGTGAGGGCCGAGATTAGTATGGAGATGACATAATAATGCAATGAATTAAATGTGATCACTTCTGTGAGCAACCGGGTTGGGGAGGGGGAGGGTTTGTGTGTGGAGAGAGCGAGCGAGCGGGGGAGAGCGAGGAAGGGTTCTGATTTTTCACCACACGTTGATTGATGTCAGGGGCTAACAGGGTGCATCTTCTTATTGTTATGATGATGATGATTGCAATGATTATACTGATCATTAGTGTGAAATTTAAATTTTAAAGTGGTCAGTGCTGGATATTTGGTGTGCATGCATGTTTCAAGCAGCAGGGTAAATCTTACTACAAGAATTTAACTTTCTCATGTTCAAAAAGACAGCATGTAGGATTCAAAAGATTATTAATTTATGAAATACAGTGGGTTGAATTACTTAGATTCCTAATGCAGTTCTGTTTTTTATTGTAAATATACAAAAAGATCAAAGACATTTTTGTTATTAAAAGAAAATCTTTCATTGGAGGGATGGTTTAGCTATTTACAGTCAATGAAATTTGATTTTTATCTTTTGTTTTGCTTTATCCACATTTTAATAAAACAGCTCTATAGCATAACACTACCACAACGACTGCTGAACAAAGCAGATTCTCAGGCAGTTAGTTTGGGGTCTGAGTGTGATTTAAAAATTGTGAATATTTTCTCTGTGGTATTACTGTTTTGGACAAAAGCCCTGAAAAGTGTAAAGATAGTTAGAGGGCTGAGAGCATTTCAATGTAACCAACAGAAAAATGTAACTAAAAGAGATTAAAATATGCAGTATACTGGAACTATTCTCATAGAATTCAAATTAATTTTTTTCTGCAGATATGCTCGTTTTTCTGATAATCAGTATATACCTGATGTCTGTTCAAAATAAAGATAACTCCGGTGGCACCTTAAAGACTAACAGATTTATTTGAGCATAAGCTTTCGTGGGTAAATACCTCACTTCTTCGGTTTTTACCCACGAAAGCTTGTGCTCAAATAAATCTGTTAGTCTTTAAGGTGCCACTGGACTCCTTGTTGTTTTTGTGGATACTGACTAACACAGCTACCCCCTGATACTTGACAAAATAAATATGTGTATCCGGAGAGAAAGCGAGATGGAGGGTGGGGTGTGTGTGGCATACAGAAGTTTAGTACTGATTGTGATGCCTGCCAATAACCTTGATGCTGTAAATGACCATTTACAAGTCAACAGAATATCACTAAAGTTAATTCATTGAAAAAGAAAATCCAAGACCACTCCATTAGTTTTCCTTAGGTATTACGGGAGATTTTAAAGGGATATACTAATTGGACAATTGTATTCACTAGAATACTAAATAAACAGAAAAGAATATCTAACTCTTGGGGGGAGGGAGTTGAATAAAAATCCTGCATAGAAATTACCTGATTGATCATAACATAGTAGGCTAAGAGACAACGAGACAACGGAAAGTAGAGAAGCAAAAAGGCTAGTGCAGCAAGACTGGTGTATAACCCTGTTATAACAATGCACAAGATAAACCCACCTGTCCAAATTCTCTATGGCTAGAACAGTGGCTGTCATCACTACCTTCTTGATCTTGGCAATACTTAAATTCTTGTGCCGCCTTTGAGTTCTCACAAAACTCAATGACTTTTTTATGCAGTTCTGATAAATGTTAGTTTTTGTTCTGCTAATCTCATTATTCATGTGTTCTGAATTTGCAGAACCTTGGGCCAGTTGTATAAAGTCACTGTTAATCCTGTATATCACAAACAAAGGTGCCAGTAGAAAGCTGTTTCAGCATGAGCTTATTTCACCTACATTGTGTGCTGAAGTCCCCCAAATTCAGCAGCTACTGTTAATATCATGTAAAAAGACAGATTTACCAACACTGTTTATACCTCTTATGGCAAATAAAATTGCATGCCTGCCTTGTCTCTTTGGCCCCCTTTCAGGGGAAATTTTGATCAGATTTTACAGCTTTATATCATATATGAACATGTGTATTCTTGTTCTTTCTGTCTCTCTGTGCACCTGAAGTGCTATGCATGTATATGTACTGCTTTCTCTTCGCCTAAGTCTTCTGTGCCAATAAAGAAGAAAGGCAGGGATGAGGATTGTTGCTATTGATCTGCCCAAGGGGATCATTAGGCATCAGTATCAATCTACAAATCAGTGGGCCTGTGTTACTTGCTTGGGCAGTCATTGCCAATTTGTTCCTATTAGATGGCCGAGCCCGGAGGTGTTTGATGAGCAGATTGGGTCTTTATCTCAGCACTGGAGAGCTTGCAGACTTGCAGAGAGACAGCAGAGGGTTAGGGGATTTTTGTTGTTTGTTTAGTTTTTTTTACGGAAATCTGGCTGCACTTTACTGTACTATAAAGAGAGGTTCTATGGGTAGAATGTGTTTCTAGTTAAATTTAGTTTTCCAGATCATATTAAATGTATTGGGAGTTAAGGAGAAACTATTTTTAAAATAATCTGCTGCACTTTATTTGGTATGTTTTACCAGCAGTGCACTATATAAACATATATATTTGTGCCAGGTTCTTTTGTTATCCATTTCAGGTTACGCATTGGAATAATTGAAACACAAACATTTTTTCTTTCGTTCTCCCTATGCCCATTCCTAGAAGTTTATGTAGTTGCTGTGGGTGAGGTGACTCTAATTGCTGTATCTTTGTGGTTTAATTAGATAAAGTGAAATTTAAAGCTTTTAGATAATTTTATATTGGAAAATATTATTTACATTTTGCCCGTGAAAAATAAATGAAAAAAAGTAAACTAGATACTGTAGCAGGAACAACATAATTTTTAAAAAATCTTGTTTTTAAAGCAGTGACTGTAGGCTGTTAATACAGATGGTATTAGAACCGTCTCTCCCCTAATCTGCATATTGGTTTTATTTTGTAATTTTTCAAACATATGTAAAGAAATGTGAAACAGGGAAACAAAAATTTGATATCATTCTGGGGGGATATAAAACAGGAGGAAAGAATGAATCCGAGCAGTTCGAACAAATGTTAGGGATGCAACATTAACTCTTCTTTATTTTGTGAAAACCTCAATTTCCACTCATGTTTCATTCACTCATGACATGAGCATCATGCACGGTTTATATATCAGTCCAGCTCTTATAGCCCCTGTTGATGCTCACTGGTTGGACTTCTAATTTCCTGGTTTTGTCAGGGGGTTTAAAAGACTTGCATGGGTGTTGGTACTTTCCAACAAGTTTATAATCTGGAGTTTGTGCCTATTACCTCGGACGATCAAAGCATTTCCCAATATTTGTAAAGTAAAAAATTCTAAACAAAGCACTGTGGACTTTATTTGTCATGCTATTTATATACAAATACATGTGCAGTAAGTAAAACCAAAATTATATTATTTGATTGTGGAAGATGAGAGATTGGATCTAATCCTACATTTACACAGCAATCACAGCATCTGCTGTATAAAACCAAGTTCCTTTGAGTACTTTTTGGTTATATGTCATATTTCAAGTAACATAAAATAATGAATGCTTTTAGAACTTAGAAGTATTTTGAATTCTGATTATTATTGTTTGATTAGTATTTGGCCAAATTCTTTTAACCTCTTTCTCCCCCCCACTTTGGGGACAGTTCAGTTCCTTCACCTTTAGAAAAGAATTCACCTCATTCTGTCTGACAAGCATTTTTGTTGTTGAGCTTCTATCATATATGTGTACAAATACATCTGTTTGGTGTGTGTGTGACTTTTGGAAGCCAGACAGTGTTAATTTGTCATAAACTACATACAGCCAGCTAGCTTTAGTCTCTATGTTGCGTGTATAGAAATCAATTTGGAGTGTACTCAGAGGGATTTTTTTTTTCCAGAAAGAGTTTGTTGTACAAATATTTATGGATCTTTTCCTTTGTAGTAGAGATTCCAGTTGAAATGACCATCATGCCATTAACGGCAGATTTCATTTTAAGGAAAATGTTGCCAAAAGATATTGTTTGTTTAATCGTATGGGGTTTCAAATTGAAATGTGCTTTGCTCCTATGGCTAAAAATGCATGATCTTTGAGAAGAAATTCCAGATCTTTTTTATACTGAAATAAAAGGAGGAGGGAACACACTCACCAAATTAAATGTAAGAATGTCTCTGTATGGGAACTTAAACAACTTTTAAAATCCATGCACATTCTGGCTATCTCCAGTTCAGGACGTTTGTAGTTGTGATGCAGAAATACTATGTTTTTGTTTTTAATCACAAATCTTTCTTTTTCATTCTTTTTCTTTATTGCTGTAGCTATATATTGGATCTTTTTCCTGTTTTGTTTAGTATGGTTTCATATGTGAAATTTCTCCATGAAACAATTGATACATTCTCCACACGCTGTGGTGAATGGAAAAAAAAGCCCTTAGATTAATGGTCAGTGTCTCATACACACAAATTTGTGTTAGGATACTACAGAGAAGCTGCGAATTACTGACAAGATCTAGAATAATTCCTAATGCTGTCGAAGGCTTCATTCTCTCCCCCACATGATGGATGAGGCATAAGAAGTGCTTTCTGAGATCATTAATGTGCATCATTCTGTTAAGTGTTATTAAAGTCCGTCTGTCTTCGGCAGCAGAAACTATATCTTATCCCTTATATTGCTTCTGTTTTGTAAAATTATAACTGCAGATCCTGTCTCTTACTAATGTGGGCTTTTTTTGGTACTCTTTTCCAAATGGCAGGTTTATGCCATAGCATTTAATGCATTTTTAGGATTGTATATTTTCTTCTATTCAAAATATTTGATTGCTACATGTGAGACTACATGTAGTTTCAGGATTACATTATTTATAACCTTTAAAATACAATGAAGCTGGAAACCATCCTTACCAAAATAATTATTTAAGGGGTGAGCTTAGAACTGAATTTTTATTCTGAATTTGTGCCTGTGTTAAATCTGTGTGAAGCTAGTTGGCAATTCAGTCCGATATGATTCAGTTTGAATGAAGCAGACTGCCTTGTAACCTTAAGAAGAAAATAAGGCTTTCCATTTCTGTTCTAAGTACACAATGCATAAGATGACATTCAGTTACATACACTTCCATTTGCAGCCCATTGGATTAATTGTTTAAAAAACAGTGGCACTATCATTTGAACAGATAGTAATCAAGATTCCTTGTTTGAGAAGGAAACTCATGCAGAGCTAAAAATGGAGATACAGTATTATATACAGGCGGCAAAAACTTCTGCAGTTTTGTTCCACTTAGACAGAAAACTATCTTGTACATTGCTGCTTCTTGTACTCTTCCACTCCTCCCCATTCTGTTGGCTGTAACACTTGACTTTCTGGGGGGAGGGGGATGGAAGGGGGAAAGGGAGGGAGGTAGGCCAGGTAGAGATTACAGATGGATCATATTATATCAAAAGTAATTTTAACCAAACAGGAGAATTCACTTTAAAGGTTTTTAACCTTTCTTAAGAGCCAATTTTTCCTTAAGCCCTGTGATAATAAAATACAATATAATTTATAGAGCGCTTTCCATGGATACACATTCCTAACTTTTTTTTTACAGTCAGATAAAATGTTATCCAACCACTGGGATGATAATCAAGGGAAAACAAAAAGCAAGTGATCATAAAGCCATTTAGAAATGTAACGTTCCTTTTTGAGGAGATTCAGGCACACTTGGAGAGGCACACTTAGATACTTGTAATATAATTCTAGAAGTTTGAGGCACAGCTGGTAAAAGCTCAGTCATCCACAGCACAGCTAGTTTTTGAGCGTTTAATTTTATATTTGAATAATTCTCCAGATCAAGCTATAATCATGAATGTCAGATAAAGAGATTTTTTTCATAAATTACATTATTTCACAGATGTGCAAATACTTCTGAGAAAAAAATTACATTGATCAGTTTTAATACCCCCTGTCTCACCCTTCAGTCAAAGGAAAAAATAGCTTTTTTCCCATCTTTGTCTTCAGAAAGGTGCTAGATTGTAAACATCTGAAGGAAATGAAAGGGTTGGCCAGTCCACCCCAAATTCTTTCCAGATTTTCATTCCTTTCACCAGCAGCCTTCTGTTCTTAGAAGAGAGGGAGGGACAGAGAGAGAGAGAGAGAGAGAGAGAGAGAGAGAGAAGATATCTCTGTTTCTTATTAAAATTTCAAGTGAAAAGCACTGATATAACTTACTAATTTTGAATCTGCTAAGTTAGAGGGGGGCTTGATCAAGAACAGTTTAGGTAACGTGTACGCTGGCAATTTGGCAAGGTAAAGCATTTGAAGCCTATTAAGATCTAATTCTGTACAGAAGACAATGGGCAAGAGACAATCTAGTTTTGTTCTGATTTGTAGTTTTCAAAACAAGTGTTTGAAGTTGATTTTTTTCTGATAAGCTATAGCCTAACTCATGTTTGTCTGAAGAAGTAATTATCATATGAGGAATACTTTTGATATATAATATGTTCTCTTCAAGCTTAATCAATGTATTTCCTTTCTGTTGCAAAATGTTTAGATATTTCTGGAAATAAATGTTCCAATTTTATGCCATAGTAGTTTTTGCAAACATTCACCTCTGATCCTGAAATATCATTAGTCTTTAGTGAAAGAAACAGGTGCTTTTTGCATCAGAAGTGCACAATTTAATTAAAACTTCTGAACACATTTTTCTACATAATTCTTTAACTGACAAGAACATTTAATTGAGCAATAGTTCATAATACATATATTGTTATAGCCTGATATATATTTGAACATATTGTGTTTTGTGCTGAGTGGAAAATATTGTCTTTATGTTTAATTCATGGATGACAGTCTGGATAAAATGTATATTTCAAGGCTTCCTCATCTAACATACGATTTAGTCACTCTTTTAGGAGAAAAAAGTTAAAAATAACTTTTTAAAAATAAAACAAGGTGTTATACTGTGACTGTTTTGGCCTTAAATCATAGTTGCCTGTTTGTCTTTTAGGACATTTAAGTGCCAGATGCACTGGGAGAAAGCAATCTAAACATCAGAGTTTATTTTCAATATGCAAGTGGTATAAAAATATGCAAACCCTGATCACAGTGCTATGGAAACTACTCCACAAAAATGTGGAACGAAAGCTGTTACTGTAAGTGTGGTTCATGTATTGTAACAGCTGTGACAGCCTGATACAGTTTAACACTTGTTCAATTATAAGGAAATATTCAAAAGCAAACGTGATGTATATGAGGTTTGTAATAATCTTTCAAATTTACAGAAGAAACCAAACCCAACCTCTATCCCCAAAAGTTAATGTTTCAGTTGAGTCTCTGAGATTTTGGAAATGTTCATGCCCCCTTCCCTCCAACACAAAAAGAGTTTTTCAGGGCTTGTGTTACAGCTATTTGCAAGTTATTTTAGGCCTCTGTTCTTTTATATCCACTTAATAACTTCTGAAGACTATTTCAGGTACAGACCACACTGTGTTTTTAGGGAGTGGGGACGTGTTAAAAGTGAACATACATGTATGACACATGGGTTTCAGTTTACTCGAGAAAGCCTGAACGGACTCTAGCACAAGCCTTCCTTTCTGGGAATTTGGACATCGATCCCTGTGCTTTCTGTTAACCAAACACTTACATTAAATGCTGCAAACATATAATAAACATATATTAATACTTAGCTGTGGTAAAATGTGGTTAATATATAGTACACACAGCAGATCTTTAAACGGACAATTGTTTTTATTTTTGATGGATTACATTAACCTTTATTTGTTTTAAGTAGTGTTGAACAGGAGGTTTTTAAAAATGTTGTCACCTTACAGTATATTTTTACATATTTAGATCATTAATATATTGTAATGAAGCTTTCTGGCTTTATAAAATCAGTGACTTGATACAACTTAGTATCTGTAAAGTATCTGCCCTTTAGATTCGTACAGTTCTTAAACTCTTTTGTTTGGACAGAATCTATATGTTCTACCCCTTGCTTCTCTTACTAGCTATATATGTTTTGTATGTGGAAAATTGGAAAACCATTCTTTTTATTTTTTATCCTTACCAAAAAGAATCATAGACTTTTTCATAAAATCCCAGACTTTATGACTACAGGGCATGACTGACATTGATGGAGGTTCCCTGCGAGGAGAGTGGACAATAGATCCATACCCCTACATTTTCAGAGTTGTGCTGGGTATAACCAAACAATTCATACTGAAGTAATAGAAGTTTTGTGGTTAAATCTCATGCAACATATTTACAAATGAAATTAAATGTTCAAACTTTTCTGTGGCTTCAAAGAAAGTTAAGTTATGAGATGTCTAACAAATGTTTATGTACATCTAATTGGAGGTGAAGGTGGCAAGAGTAGAAAGGATATAGAATAACTTTTTTTCATTTTGCTTTGCTTGGTGTGGGCAATTCAAAATGGGATCCTAGTATTTCAAGACCCAAACTCTCATTTTTTAAGTAATTACTGTTATCTGGAATAAAATGTTGCCTTAGAAATAACCGTCCCCATGGGAACTCCATAGCAGTCAAAGTGAAATCCAACAGTAAATCCGGGGGCCACCAGGATAACTACCATTAAACAGCTTTTTCAGTGGAAAAACTATTTCAAAGCGTCATTCTTTCTAAATGTAAAGTTCAGTGATCATGTTTCTGTGTAACTTTCATAGAGTTCAGAGGAACAGCCGTGTTAGTCTGTATTCGCAAAAAGAAAAGGAGTGCCACAAGTACTCCTTTTCTTTTTTCATAGAGTTTGGTCTTTTACTTTGAGATTTGTTTAAATAATCCTTCAAAGCGTCTTTGACAGCAAAAATGCTGTGTTTTGCACCGATGACATCACTCACTAAACTCCAGCTTCGTTGAAAGCTAAGAGATTACAAAGCATTAAAAGTTGGTAAAGGTCTTCTTGAGTCACCAGGCCTAAAAGTTTTAGTATGTAAAATGGTTTTCAATAAATGTTCGGAACAAACAAAAAAATGCAACTGCTTGTAGTTTTCAATATTTTTAAAATGAATAAATCTTTGCCAATTAACAAAACTATTTAATGCTGTTTTCAGGAACTGATAAAAGCTAAGGTCCAAATTTGGTAGTTCCTGTTTATGCCCTGACCCTACAAAGAAAACTTGTGTGCAGACACTTGCATGTGTAGGTCTGCTTTTAGTCTTTACTACTATTGAAATCAATGGCAGTGCTGTCTGAGGTAGCACTACAGGATTTGACCCACTTGATTACATTCTAGCCTCATGCTACCCGCTGAAGTCAATTTGAATTTTGAGCAAAAATTGAGGGTAGAACATGTTTTAAAAAAGGGGGAAATGATAGATTTAACAGCTGATACTTTTGGCAACTGAAATAAAGACTGTAAAAAGTTATTACTTAAGGGCATTATTCTGATCTCACACTAGTGTAAATGAGGAGGGATTTCATTGAAATCAGTTGACTTAAAATAATAAAAGTGAGATCAAATTGGACCTCCAAACTGTTTTAAGAGACACCTTCAGATAGTACTCATAGATAACTGAAAGAAAACCACACAATCTTATTAAACAAACCAGCCAATCCCTTGTTGTCGGATATGCGACAGCGTTTTTTATTGGGAATAAATAGGCAAACTATACAGTTACAGAGTTTGACATGTTCACTTGTAACTTTTGAGTTTGCCCTTCTAAAATAAGTGCTTTATTAAGTAAAAGAGGTGTTGAATACCTCAGTGATACAAACCCTACTTTAGACCCAAGGCTTTGTCAACTTGATCAGTGGGGTTATTTACATACATTTCTTTCTTTTTTTAAAAAAAAATTAATAAATAAACCACCTGTGACCAATGTGGTCTAATGTACAAAAGTGTCCTGGCAAAAGAGCTCAGCTTTTGAAAGTGAACGTAGAAGTATCAAAGCATCTTCATGTATATTGTGACAAACTGAACAGTTTTCAGAATCCTTGTCTACTCTGCAGCTCATCCATTATGTGAATGACATGTGAACATAGTTGTTTCTCTGAGATATCAGCAGGCAGCACAAACTCCGTTACTTTAAAAATACTGGAGGCTAGCTCATCTATAGGCTTCTTATGAATGAATGAGTATGTGTGGTCCAGCTCATTGTAAGAAAGTAAGTCTCTACAAAAGGCACTGGAATTACATACCATAACATGGTACCACTGGCTATATGCTGAAAACATAACAACGGGTAAGTTGAGACATTTGGGGTAGCTCACTTCATGTATTTATTTTGAAAGTGTACTTTCAAAAGATTGGAAACCATCAAGCTGCATACCCAGGTTTGTGTGGCCACGTGTTCTTATAACTGTTACTCTTCTTCTTCTTCCCCTTCCCCCGCCTTTTGTTTGTTACTATCTTTTTGGTTCATCTTGTCTTTAATTTGATTGTAAGGTTGCTGGGGCAGGGAGTGTGTCGTCCTAAATGCTTGAGCAGCACATAGTTCAATGAGGCCGCCATCATATTTGTGTATTAATAAAGTATAAATAATATGTGAACAATCAACTTCTAAATCCTAGGTATTCAAGTGAATTTCATGTCTTGAAATTAAAAATGTTAGACAACAAACAATAACCCTTCATTCCAGGGCAAATTCTACAGAACAGTAACGTATTGTCAAAAACATCCTGGAAAATAAGGGGGCAGAAGAAAGATGCATTAATCACCTCAGTTTTTCTTTATAATTATCTGTTAATTTCTGCAAGTATATTTCCATGTTCAGTAAGAACTGTCCAGACAATTGTGCTTTGATATTTTACAAACTTAACTTTATTGCAAAAGACAGTTTAAGCTGATTTCAGAAATATAGATTTATATTTAAAGTTGCTGGAAAAATAAGCTAGGTTTTTCTATGGATATTTAAATATATCCATTTTACAAATCTCACGGTTTGATCCTTGAAAGACAGAGCTGCTACTGGTGGGTAATCAAAGCTAAAATAAATCTATATTCTTCTAAGTTAAAGATATTTGTGTAGGTTTTTAAAGATAAGTTTTATAGCTGGTATTATAATACGGAGTGTAAGCTTTATTTCTTCCATTGGTCATCTCCAGAGTTCTAATATCTTAAACAATATCTACTTTTCTTTTACCATGACTTTTTTTTATAAACAGAACAAAATAATTTCTGTAAATGTTTTAAATTTGGAAAAGTAGATTTGTGATTTCCTCTTCCTTTGCTTGAATCAATTTAATGATATCCTTATCACCTTTACCTTTTTTTTCTAATGCATTTTGTTTTGTCAACTTTTTAATTTTAATTTTTTTATTTTTAAGAGAATTCTGTTGTTTCACAGCAGCTCCCCACCCTCCCCTTGAATAAGTGTATAAAGTACGGTTTTTATGTTCTTTCAAAATGAGTGGTATACAGTAATACATTGATTCAGGAGTAGAAATTGTGATTGACATTAGCGGGGAAATTTTTGTCTAAAGATCTAGGGTGAAATCCTAACTCCATTCAAGTCAGTGACAAAACTCCCACTGAGTTCAGTAGAGGCAGGATTTTACTTTTAGGGTAGGCCCTTTATTGACTAGCCTTAATATGATTGAATTCTGGGATATTGTTTACACTTTGTCCATAGAATGGTCACTCTCCCTAAATACATTCAGGGTTCTTGTTTCTTCACAAATGTTTACTATATGGGAAGAACAGAGGCAAATACAAATTTAAAAATTTCCTTTCTTTATAATTTAGATAAAAACATCTACATTTTGGTAAGATACCAAAACTATTTCAGGAACATTTTCTCTGTATGGGGTGCAGGTTTGCTGTAAAATATATTCCAGGAGAAACCAGATTTCCTTTGCAAAATAAGAAACCTAATAGTTGTATGTGGACCCTTACACATATGCTATCTTTGTGTGGAGATTGATGGTAGAATATGGCCCATTTGTTTATACAATAGCAAGCTGTGTTAACCCCTAAAACAATGAAGATGAATGAACTTGTTTCTGCTCCTTCTCTAACTTGGTGTCCTAGCTTTCTTTCTGTTATTGCTACTTCCTGTTCCTCTGCCTAACAAAACAGGGTCTTCCCACCTTCCTTTTGGCTTCTTCTACCTGCCTCTCCCTGCCAATAAACAACAAGCACTCTCAAGCCAAGTGAACCAATCATATCATGCTCCTCACTTGCTGCCTCTTACCTGGCCATCCCACCTCCTCGTTCTTCAAAGGTGCTGGGTCCATATTGATTCTTCCCTGGCCTGAGCTCCTGATGTTGACCCACTTCCCCTCTGCTGATTCCTAGTCGGAGGGAATGACAGAGAATTAGCCTCAGGGGAAAGGGGGTCATCCTGGAACAGCAGGATTCTTGGAGAAGTGAGGTGGGTTTTGCTCTTTCATCATGTTTATTGGTCAGCTACTCTTCAGAATCACCAGAAATCCTGCCTGCCAGGCAAAATCAAAGGCAGGGGGTGGTTTTCTGGTTAAGTTACTGGACTGAGATTTGGGAGACTTAGATTTGGTTCCTGGCTCTCCCACAGATTATCTGTGTAGTCACGAACAAATCACTTACAATATCTGTGCTTCAGTTCCCCATCTGTAAAATGGTGACATTCTTTTCTTTCTCTCATCCTTTGTTTTGTCTGTTTTGATTGTATGCTTTTCAGGACAGGGTCTGCACAGTGCCCATATTGGTCGTGGCCTCGAGGCGCAAGTTGAGTACAAATAATAAAGGGTGAAATATATAAAAGCACTTGAGTGATTTAGGAGCACAAGGCCCATTGAGCTGGTCCTTGTGCTTCTAACTCACTCAGTTGCTTCTGAAAATTCCACTTTATAATAATAATTAATAGTGCCTCAGAGTGGCCACAGAAAATGCTTGGAAATCAATCTGGATCTAGGTGAAATGCATCTAGGAGTTAGCTAGTTTCCAGAGGGGTTAGTCTATGCAGTGAGTGATCTGAGCAAAGACTGTATGGTTATCTAGTGCAAAACTTTTGATATACCTTATAAATGTCAGAGATTTTTATTATATCAGATACGTTGCACAAAGCATCACAAATGGTGCAGTGATGTCAAGGAGCAAGCCCTGAAATATGAGAGCATCCTATCTCATACTATTTTCGTCCTTTCCACTAGAGATTCTGACATACACGGTTTATAAAAATCACAGGCTGGAGATTGCGGAGGGGGACACCAAAGTCGCTTACTGCTAATGATTATTTTTCTGGGTGGTGGTAACTTGTTACTCAGCAGTAGTTGGAGGGAGTTGAAAAGAGGCTTTAGCTGGAAATTAAGGAGGAAAATGCTGGGAGGAGATTTCAGAAACAGAACATAATGAACGATTAAAGGACCTGATGTTTCAATGACAATTTTTTTTTCTTTTTCCTCAGTGCACAATGTTGGATTGAGCATTTTTCCAGTCAATTCTCCAGCCTTTTGAAACATGAGCTTTTAGCTAGAGTTTAACTTTCCTTTCCCAGTAGATGGCATTGTAGTCTATCCAGTAGTTGGTAAGAAGCTCTTCTAACCTGTAAGACATACGGATTCATTTTTTTTTCTGAGCTTTTTCTTCTTCCTCTTCCCCCTATTAAATACCATCTGAGTGTTCATAAATAAGAATCCTGCTTTTTGTGGTTACCTGTAACACTGAAAAGAGTTGATTTCTTTTAAATATTGTTCACTAGCTAATCTGAAATCAGTGTTCCAAATGCAAAAATTATCAAAATAGTAATGACATGCAGCTTAAATAAATGTGTGGAAATTTTAAAAACATAAAATTCCATAAAATAAAATCTACCTCTACCTTTAGTACCTTACTAAATAACTTTTGGCCATCAGTCCAAATACCTGTGGTATTTCTCTGTGTCTCTGTACGGAGCTTTTCTGTTTTATTTCAGGGGTTTTGCTCACAAAATATGTTGTCCATGAAAGTAACCCTTAAAGCTTCTAATTAATTTGTGTCTAGTAGTAATCCTGAAGGACTGTCAGAAAATGTACACTAAATTTAAACTAAATGGGAAAACAAGAGTATGTTCGAAATTTTAAATTGCCTCTGTGTGTGTGTGTAAGAATTTTACTTTATTAAGGAATGAGAGAACCCCTGCGAAACCTTCCACCCTACCCCCAGATTTTGTGTGTATTTGAAAGATGCACAAAGCAGTCAGTGGATTTCTCATGCGGGTGTATGTTCTTGGATTTGTATTTCTGCTTCTTATATTTGTGTTTGATTTTCATGGACTTCTTTTAATACCTAAGGGAGCCATTAATACAGCCGTAATAACACGAGATCTGATGGTCTCATGGTATTTCAGTTCCTGGCTGCTGGAAATATCTTGAGAACACCAGATCTCATATTATTTTGGCCCCATAAGTAATTCTCTTAGGAATAAAAAAAATCCTTATAAAATATATGCACAAATACTGAGATATGTGAGTTCCTGTGGAACTCAAATGCATAGCCCTGTTTTCTATCAGAGATATCAGTTAGTATCTTTTCTTACCTTCAAGCTTATACATCACCATCATTCAATGAAATTACTATTGCTCTTTCCCCAAAACTGTTGTTAGAATATTGGGCTACTAGGAAACTTTTGTGAAGCAGAAGAAAATCCTAGTTCTCCTCTATAGGTAAAATGTTTATCTTGATAACCTATTGTTTAGAAATAAAATTGTTATATAAAAATTTTAAAAAATATATCAAAGCTGGTTTTATTTTGTGGTTGTCTTCACTATAACCATCAATTGTATAGTTAGTTGTTAATTATTATTTGAGTAAATGGTTTCTTTAGCTCTTAACTAAAACAAAATAACCTCCCAGTATCTAGATTAAGTTTTCCTTGGTATCAACTGGCTTAAAAATACCAAACTTGATTCCTTTTGAATTAACTGAGCCTTATTTTATTTTTTTCAATATCACATATCACCATAGTAACCACTAGCTGTCAGTTCAGTTTCTGACATTTTTCTCATTTGGTAAGATTTCAGAATTGCCATCCTCCCTGCCAACATGTCATGAACAAGAAAAAAAAGATTGCATGAAAAATCTAATGGGTGTCTGGTCTGATTGTCCTCACTCGTGGCAGGAAAGACAAAAACTGATGAATTGTGAAATGTATTCAGAGGGATTCAAGAAAAGCAAGTGTCTAGGACCCCCCTCCTCACCAACACCTCCTCGTTTTCATCTTGTTATGCTTGATGCGCCATACATGCTTGCCCTGACACTTGGGTTTGTAGAAATTTAAGATTAACAGTTTTTACATTCACCCTGCTGATCCCCCCCCCCTTTTAAAGTCATCATTAAAAATAAAGTTAGCAGGGCTTATATTTAGCACTATTTCCCACTCATATTGCTGACATTTCAGCACCTTCAAATTGGTTTCAAACATGTAAAATGTTTCGATTGCAAACAGACAATTCTGTTTGTTTCTATATTTCTTTGTCCAGCTGTGGATTTTGTGCCTATTAGAGAGAAATCATTAAGCAGGCCTCATATGTAATAAAGAAAAAAAACGAATGCTGGGTAACTTATTAGGGGATTGGATTAGTAAGGAGTAAAAGTACGGTAAATAGCAATGCTGACCTTTTGCTTCATCAGGCAGTTTATCGATGGACCTACTAAAAATTATGTGAACTATTTTAAAACAAAAATATCTGATTGTTTTCAGTTTTGAAAATATTTGCTTCCTGAAATAAACAGGCAGAAATGTGATTATTAGTACAATAGAGAGGACAAAGTAACAGTCTGCTTTTGGCAAAACAAATATTAAACTAAATATTTCTGGGTGAGTAATATAGATGTTTATGTGTACATTATATATGTGCACAAATGCACACTGCATGTGTGTGTCATGTTTGTGCATATATATAATGCATACCAATATAAAGAGTATTAGGAGAGAGAAAGTGTAACTTAGATATGCTTACAGAGGTTTTGTTTTGGGCTAGATCAATCTTAGCACAGTATATTTTTTCCTGACTGCCTACAAATTCAGACTCAGCAGCAGGAACTCATTTCAGAAACATAAAACTGATTTGATAAGCAGCTGCAATATTCAGTTCCTTTTTACTAACGGGTGGACAACCCCAGGATTTTGAGTGCACAGATCAGTACTGTTTTTGTTTCAAATTTCAGATGTTGTGGCTCAGCCTTTTAAGAAACATGCAAAAAATAAATGAAAATAACTGACACAACACTAGAACATTATAAACTTTTGGGAACATTTTTTAGGAATTTATACCTGTAAGTATATTTGCACACTATGCATACATGTATGTGTATCTGGAACAGCAATCTCTGAAGATATATTTCTGTAAATTAAAAATATATATATCTACATTCAAAATTAAACCCAAACTATATTGTGGCATAATTTTCTCTAAATATTGGATTTTATACTGCTCAATTCATGTTTTGAATTTTTATTACATGATTAAGAAGTGTTGTTCAAAATAGCGTGCTGTGTGTTTGCATACGCCCCTATGTGCTTCTGCGTGTGTGTATGTATGTTATTTTATATAAACACACACGTGTGTGTAATGTATTAGGAAATTAGGTAGGTTTCTTCATAATTTAACTTAAAAAAAATAAAATTAAAAAGAGTTGATGAACTGGTAATACCTATACACTTTCCTAATTTTATTGTGAGCAGATATAATCCTGGAGAAATACCTTCACAATTATTACTGAATTTCATGGCATGTTTCAGACATGTATTTGGTAAAATAAAATGTTTTTAAAAACTTGTGCATAATTTTAGTTCACAAAGGAAAGAAACTGGAAAGGTGCAGTTCTTTTTAATTAAAAAAAATTTGTATGCTGTGTTTGAAAAGAAATGGTGTAAACAGGATAAACTGTAATTTCTTCATGGTTTATCAGATTTATAATAATAATCAGCAAAACGTTGTAACATTGTTTGCACCTTGTGTGCCCTTAAGCCATTGGATCATTCAGTTAATTGTATAAATTCCATATATTATGGGAAATCATGATGTATCGTTTATATTCAGCTTGTCAGGTGTATAAATATTAAAATATATTAGCAAAAAATGGCTGATTATCCCTCAAACATTTTGTGATAAATCTTGTCTTTTTATGGTTTTGGTGGGAGGGGGCATAAGACTAAATATTTTATGTTATTTGAAAATATTCTTTGAACAACCTAGATTTATTATTAACATTTTAAACATTTATAACTGCCTTAAAAATGCTGAAGCTTTGTCCACTTTACAGTCCTATACCAAGGTAAAGTTATTTTTGTATGCAAAATACACCGTTGACAGAGATTATACCATTTATTCAGCATAGATTGTACAATTTATACACATTTCATCTTTATTTCTATTTATAAAAAATCGGCAATGTGCACAAATGTAATCATAGGCATACAAGACCTTGATGCAATAATATTGAATGTTAATTTATGTGTAAGCATGCTTTATATTATTCATGTATACACTTTGGTTTGTTTAGTAATATACACAGACATACAGTGTATATGTATTTGCATATATATGTACACGCCGTATTTCTACTGAAAATATATTTTTAATTTTATATGTGCATGTCTCTTTCTCTGTGTAAATATATTCCACATCGCGTACTGCATGCTATCCTATCTAGCATGAATGTGTAAAGACTGTATAAGGGAATGTGAAGAAACCACAGTGATACATATTTGTTGATACAAATATATCTGTTTAATGAATAAATAAATACAGAGTTGGACTGTGTCGCAAATGTACTTGGCAACTAGCCGTATCCAGTGAGTGTGCACAGTACGTTTAGAAGGGAGAGGAAATGTCAGAACAGGGTCTTGTAAATACATGCGGCTGGAAAGAATAAAATAAAAAATGATGACTAGCACTGACAGGCAGACTTGGGGTGCATGATATACTTTGTTCATTTGATTCTTAGAACTCAGTCGGGGGTTAAATTGGAATCCAGACATCAAAGAATTCTTCCACCAGACCCAAATTTTGTCCATATAATTTTTTCTTACAGTTGTCATAATTTTAGCTAATTTCACAGTGCAATAAATTTTTGCTGTTTTGAAGTATTTTTCTAAATGTACATATAATATATGGATGGAATATAGTCTCATATAATATGCAAACAATTCTCTCACATATATGCATACAGAATACTATATACATAGGCATGTGAAACCTCTATATTTGTGCATGTCTACGTGTGTATGCACACACACACATACAGTACTGTACACAAACATGAGTCTAATTCAGAGAGTCTAAGGGAGGAAAAGGCTAACTAGTTTAAATAGCAACACCTTTGTTTCTTTTTTGCCCCCGACTGTTGTGCCTGAAAATGGTTGAAGCATGTGGTGCTGCATATTTGGTGGGTTTGCAGGTTTCTGTTTGGTTTTTATCTGAAGGTCAGGGCTGGGAAATACATCAGGTTGCGATTTGGGATGTTTGCCGTTTGCCATTTAGCCTCACTCCTTCTTATCAGATCGCTTTGTAACATGGGCCTAATAAAACAGGGAGCTGTTAGATAGAGAAGAAACAAATATTGTTCTATTTTTATGCAATTTCTTTAGCTTTACAGTGCATACAGTTTTAATGCATTTGTTTAACTTTATCTGTTTGTTATAGATTTGTTGACCTCTGGCATTATGTTTAATAGTGGTTATTTATAATTTCATTGGAAATTTGCATATATGCAATAAAAACTGAAAAAAGTCTTTACATTTCCTTCAGATTTTTAGAAAAGATTTGCAGATAGGAAGGCAATGTTAGAAAGAAAGCCACTGCGAATCACTTCTGCATGTATGCTCTAGCTCAGTTTAAAAACACAAATCTCTTTTTATATGATAGTTTTCTTCTACATAGATTTATTACATGAAAATTTAAAAGCTTGCTCATAGTTGTCCATTGGCCCTATTTCCACTCTTTACCCATGTGTAAGGTTGGTTTAATTTGTCTGCAACACCCTGTACTAAACAATACAATTAAACAAGATGTGGCTAACATATCACTGCATTAGTATTGTTTATGGAAGCCCCAGATGGTGAGAGAGGGCTTTTTTTTTTATATTGTGAATGGCAGAAATTAAAGTCATTAAAGCTAACTGTCCAATTTCCATCACTTTATCATCCGGTATTCAGTCTGTATGTAAGAGAAAAGGGTAATTTTCTGTCCATGAGAACTGGGGAAAGAGCTTCACTTTCTGCTTATACCTTGAAGGGTTGGAAGAAAGGAGTCACTGGTAAACGAATAGCTTTAGGGCTGCGCAGTTTGTCACGTTGACCATGGCTATTCAGAGCGGGGTGCACAGCACCAGTAACCTACATCTCTTTATGCCTGTTGACTTACTTGTAAATGGTGGTTTTAATTTTAAAACATTCAAAATATCATCAGTCTACAACTAAAAATTGAGGGAGTGAGCTAGTTTGTCAGCCAGCTAAAGACAAGTGCAGTTCAGCACCTTTGTTTAGACAGTTGGTACCTATGGAACAGTTTAAGGAGGCACAATGGCTCTGCAGGAATTCCGGTGCACATGGTATGTCTCGTCAATGGGGATGCTGACAGAATGGCTCAGGCTGGGATTCTTTGTGGAAATCAAGTCTTAACATTTTTTCGGAGTGTACATACACAGATAGTTCAGGTAGTTTCGAAATTGTTTGTTGCTTCCAGGCAGTTATTAACGCTTCCATTTGCACAAAGCTGTCCCAGCTGTGGTCTCAGCACAAAATGCTTTGCTTATTACTGCCTCATGGCAAAAACCTGTCCAACACAAGGAGTTTATTTTTTCCTTGAATTGGGGAAGAGGGGAAGAAAGCTCACCACAATCTTTATGAAAACAAGCTTTTGTTGTTTTAATCTTTGTTAAAGATAAACATTTGGTTTCCATGTTGATATTTTTGTATTTTATTATTTTGTTACTAATTGATCTAACCATTAGCAAATTAAGGTAGATTACTGCTTGGATACATTAAAAGCAGCACCAAGGAGTTGCGGTCCTTGTGGCTATTTCGGGCAATGTCATAAGCGCACTCTTCTTTTTATTGTCCTCCCAGGGAGCAGAATTTGAACTTAATATTCCATGAAATAAGCCATTGTAATCACGTTGGGTTAATAGAAGAAGTAAAATTGCCTCTCCTCTCACAAGACATTAGAGCAAGGCTGCATTATTAAAGTTTTCTTGCGGACAGGCGGTTTAAAATATATCCTCAGTGGCTGACGCAAGTCTTTTCAGTGGGGATGACAGCTTTTCAGATCTTAATAGGCTGTTCATTTCTGGCCTACGAGTTTTCAGCATTTCTTCTTTTCAAGCCAGGCTGTGACATGATGGCTAAAAACTGACATAAAGAAGTGCCATGTACTGTGAAAACCTTTGTTCACTAAGTGGCTCCATGTAAATTGGTGTCAATAAGCAAACAATTAGAACTTTAAAATTGTTGGTTTAAAACCCCTTTTCTTTTAATCATTTGACCTAAATTTCTTTTTGCTACTTTGGATCTGCACTCCACTGGTGAATATAAACACAGACAGTGTGTTTAGTGAGTTAGAGTAGATCAGATCTTTATAATAAATAGGTGGAAGAATGATTTAGTCAAAGAGAGTTTGTCGTTAGAAGCTTGGGTTTCTTTCCTCAAACTGAATTTTACACTAAGCTAAACTCTGGTGAAAGGATAAGGAAGATGCTGTTTTTCGCTCGCTCTCTTTTCTTCCCCAAATAGCACTGTCCAGGGTTTCAGAAACATACAGCGTAAGCAGCAATAAGAGCTCACTGATGCTGTGAGCTTCGCTAATTTTGAGAGGTGTGGTATTGTTGTCCACTAGGAGCCATAAGAAGCTCAGGAAACTCCTTTGGCATTCAGCCCTTCTCTCTGAAGCTTTGTGTGCTGTAGTGTCTTGCAGTATGCTGCCTGAAAATTGTTTTGCTGGAATTATTTGCACAAAATTGACTTTTTGTGTCATTAGTAGTTAAGAAATATATGAATATCTAATGCTTTGCATGTTCCTCGGCTGTGTGGAAGAACTCGCAGAAGAGCTTTTTGTGCTGTGCCTTTGTTTTAATTTATTATTTCTCCTTTTCTTTTCATAACTTCCCTCCTTTTTCTCTTTTGTTCCTCTTTATGCATCTTGCCTTTATCTGAGCAAGAAAATGAATACTGCTCTGATGGCTCCAAGGGATGGCTGCTGACAGTGCTTTGTAAGTGGTGTAGCTCTTAGTCTCCTTGTGACCAAATGTGTCACTTTCACAACTTGCTCAATGCCTGCTGGTCTAGAGGGAAGATACTTTGGAGTCTCCTGCATTAAGAAGCTAATCCTGCACTTGGTCTTAGTGGGCTGTCGGGGTAGGGGAGGGGTGTAACACACGGCAGTCTTTCACACCAGGTGCGGTTTGTGTCTCAGGTATAGTAGTGATTCTTTAAAAAACTTGCCAGTTGCCTAAGCTGATTAAATAATGTTACCTCAGTATTTCCAGTATTCTGGGCAATCTCTCTATTATGCAGTATGAAGGAGAGTATTGGTAAGTCTGCAGAAATGGAGGTTACCATATCTATTTCTCTGAGGCAGAATAGGTGAGTGTTTGAGTGGCCACTGTTGTCCTATGCACAAAAGCCAACCTGCACTCAGTGGAGATTTATGCAGAGTGCATTTCTTCCCCTCGTGTACAGGGATAAGTGAAGACAGAGAGGCACCATAGGTCCGTGCCTAGGGCCCCTGCTCCAGGAATCATGTGATTACGTCAGAATCTTAGCTTTTATTTAAAAATAGAGTTTCTAGCTCTCAGAAGTGTGAGAAAAGTTTGAAAATGTGACCCATGTCACTGATGTAGGGATAGCTGCCTGAGATAGTAGCTATCAATGAGTGTGAACTTTCCCATATCAATGGGGTGTTAGCTCCATGATCCAGTCCTCTTGGTGGTCCCTCCGACAGCTAGCAGAGGACTCTCAGTGACAGAAGGAGAAGAGTGCAGCAGGTCTGAACCGTCCATCCTAGCTTCCCTGATGCTGCCCCATCACCTCTGGGAGGGAGGCTTTCCTGCCATTCCAAATGGGGTGATGGAGCACATTGCTGTGGCGGGGATACCAGTGTGGAGTCCTTGGGATGCCTAGGGCCTCGGAGTGTATTAGTCCATCCCTCTCAAACTCCAAATTTCACCATGGCAAAAAGGAATGAAAAGGGCCTGGTGTGGGAGGAGAGTAGGTGTAAGTGTGACTGTGTGTGCATCTCCTTATTCCTGAGCTCACAGCCAAAACTCTGTGATGTAGACGCCATGATATTATGTTGTTTTTTTCGGCACCTGTGCAGGAAGAACAGTAGATCTACAGCTCCGAGAAGAGGTGGGTGAGACAGGAGTAGAGCTGCCACTTACTTAGGTTAATTTAATGGCCCATGAGCCAGTGGAGGGTGGACAAAGTGGAGCTCTGCTCCTCCATGCCTCATCCCCACCTCCAGCGTGTTCCTCTCTTCCCTGACGTGCCCCTTGCCGGGGGGGCAGCTGTCTCCGGATCTGACCATATCAGCTTTACCCCAGCGGGGAGTAACCCTGCACCCTATGGATGCCTTGCTGGCCATTTATGGCCAAATGCTGGCCAATGTGCAAGAGGCAGCATCTCACTGGAGAATTTGATCTGCAGTCTGCGCCCCAAAGGCTTTACAACTGTGGTTCTCCACCAGGGGTACATGTTTCCCTGGGGTTACACAGATCTCTTCCAGTGGGTACGTCAGCCCATCTGGATATTTGCCTAGTTTTACAAGAGGTGACATAAAAAGCACTAGCTAAGTCAGTACAAACTAAAATTTCATACAGGCAATGACTTGTTTATACTGCTCTATCTACTATACACTGAAATGTAAGTGTAATATTTCTATTCCAATCGATTTATTTTGTCATTGTATGGTAAAAATGAGAAAGTCAGCATTTTTTCAGTACTAGTGGGCTGTGACACTTTTGTATTTCTATGTCTGATTTTGTAAGCAAGCAGTTTGTAAGTAAGGTGAAACTTGGGGGTACGCAAGACAAATCAGACTCCTGAAAGGGGTACAGTAGTCTGGAAAGGTTGAGAGTTACTGCTTTATAACATATGTACACACAGAGTCTGTAATAAAAATCCTTTGTTCCCACTGTCTTGAAAATCAGAGCTCTCCTTTCTAAGGCTAGCTTTTTGATTAGGATTCCAGTAGCATAGAGTTCTTGGAGTTGGAATATCTTTGGCACTGGTGAATCTTGCAAAATGGAACTTATTTTATGATCTATGCATAACTAACTGACCTTACTCTACATACGACAGCTTTTGCTTGCAAACTTTTGCTGCAATTACTTGTTTTTCAAATTAATGCTGAGCTGATATGATTTTTGTTTCATCTAAAAATAAATTTACAGTCCAGTCCCCACCACTGTGACTACCTAGCATGCTGAGTTTAGTATGTCATGTCCTTTATCGTTGTGTTTTCATCAGCCATCATTAAAGTCTTGTCTTTTTAAATATCAAAAATATTTGTGTCCACAAATTAAAAGTTCTTCTACTCTCGTGCACTTACAAAGGTCGTACAATGTGCATGCCCCCAAGTCATCTTACTGAAAGGTGATGTAATATTAATAATCAGAGAGAGGCTACAAGATAGATTACTTGAGAGGCATCTACTGTATATGGTCATCTCCAGTATATGGTCAAATATAGTAAGACAATGCTTACTTACAAAAGGTAAAATTGTATGCCAAGGATATTGTATGAAGAGGATTGTAAAAATGAGAGTAACATATATATTCCAAAGGTAAAACTAAGAGTGGATATGAATCATATTGAGGCTTATGATGACAGTAACACTTCACACGTACATCTGTCACCGGAGGATTTCATAGTCCTTTACAAACATTAATGAATTAATCCTCATAATGTCTTTATGTTTCAGTTTATTATTCCCATTTTGCAAATGGGGAAACAGAGGCATAGAGCTGTAGTGATTTGCCGCTGGTCCCAGACAAAGTCCATGGAAGAGCCAGGAATAGAACCCAGAATTAATCTAATGATAATTTTGAAGATTTAGGGTTTAACCCACAGATTTTGCTGATGGAGGGTCTTGTGGTTAAGGGACTACGTAACATGGGGGTAATAAAACTTCCTTTCTCCCACCCTTTGCCTGTCTTGCCGAGGCAGGGACTAAGAGCTCTCTCTTCCTATGTGTATGTACAGTGTGTAGCACAAAGGGGCCCTGATCTTGGTTAGGAGCCTCTGGGAGCTACTCTAATATAAATCATAAATTCTATTCGGAACAATAAGTGCTGAAGCCCAAGCAGTGAAAGATCAGTAAATAACTCGGAGTATGGATAAAACCCATTTGCTCTGTAAATAAAAATGTAGTTAATTAAAAGACTCTAAACCATGTAGATGCAGTACATATGTGCACAGAGCTCCCATTGATTTACCTGACAGTTACGGGTACAAATACAGGGTATTGTGCTGCATGTACCATAGAATGTATCTAACCTAAAACCCCATGAAACACAGTATTGCAGGCACATTGGGTGAAACCTTGACCTCACTGATGTCAATGACAAAACTCCTGTTGACTTCATTGGGGCCTACATTTCACCCCTTGTTTTTATACAGGGTTAAAAGTATTAGTTGCACGATATTTCTCTCCATATTAGCAGTTTAAGCTTAACAAGTCATTATGTACGTTAGAAATAATATGATAAATGTGAATATTGGAGCTTGCGTGAGTGTTGCAATCAAGGAACATGGTAGGAAATCGGCAGCTTCTGAAAGGAGATTAAAAAAAGAAAAGTAAAAGGCTGAGTTTGACTGTCAGTTTAGAGAATGTACGTGACAGGTGGTATCCAGCAATTGCAGCAAGTTAGAGAGTCTGAATAAGAAGAAAGATGGTAAATATTGATGACAGAAGATGGCAGCTGAACCTGATATTCCAGGAGCAGAGATTGGGGTAGTTTGTTTATACTCACTTCCAGCGAAAATCGTGAAAAAATTCTGTTCAAGAACAACCCAATTCAAACTTTTCAGTTCCTGCTGTCGCTGAGATGATATGGAAGGTACATAAAACAGACCCCCGATCTGTTCAGGATCTGCATTTTTCCCCCTTTTCCTTTTATTTTTTTAAACAAAGATATTAGTGAGATTCCCCTATAAAGACCATAATGGATCCATGTGAATTGTACTATTAGACAAGAGGTCTTTTACTCTTCATATGATGCATTAGTATTAGAAACACATGTTGCAAACCAAGGTAATTTTCTTTACAGACAATGAAGTTTATGACTAGTTTTAACAAATTTTCTGTTCTTAAACAGTTTACCACTCTCCACAAATGCATGGACTAGAAACAGCATAATTAATATTAAAATAAAGCACAAATTTCATGAAAGGTTTTGAAAGTTTGTGGAAATAAAGCAGCAAGAGGCTCCTTAAAAGTGCCCAGGGAGCATTTTATTTTATTCAGAAGTGATTATACTTCTGGAGAAGTTTTTGGTTACTGTCCAATCATAATTTAAAAGAATATCTATCATTTGTGACAATTTTCAGTAATTTGATAATTTCTCAAGATTTGCTAATTTAAATAAAGATTGTGATTATTTTCACTTTTCCACTTGAAGCGGTGGACAATCAGGCATCAATATAGTTTTCAAGGGTCGGCTACTTGACACTAAATGTGTGTGTGTGTGTTGCAATATTTTGCAATGATCAAGGCAGTTTCTTTAAATAAAAGTGAAAAGTTATGTGACCTTCACTGGCAGACTCAATTTAGACCATGCCACAAACAACACTTTGCTTTTTCTTTTAAATTATCTGTTGTCATCTTTTCCAATTTGTCTATAGGATGGGAGAAGCAGGGAAGATATAAATATAATGGAATGTTTTTATTTTAGAGAGAGATTTCTCCAGGCTAACTAACAAATATTAGCAATTTTAAGTGCCTTAAATTGTTGCAAGGCAGGTGACCCTTTTTTGTTTTGTCTGTTTGATTGCTGTTCTTATATAAAACTTGGGTTAGTGCCTAAATTTCTCCATTTTAAAAGATCCATTTTCCATTTTGAAATCTTTGGGTTCTGTTTCCTGCCATTTTTATATTTGTCTTTTCTCATTCTTTATTGTCTTGGTTTCAGATATTTACACTAGACTTGCTAGTTGCACAGTAGAAGCACTGGTCCCCCAACCCTTGTTGTCCATATTAAAGGTGGTCAGGCGAAAGATTGTCAGACTGCAGGAATTCTTTCTTGTTCCACTGGGAATCTACCTGACTCCTCCCAGCTGGGAATATATTACTGGAGTGGGACCCAGAGTTTTGGTTGAAGTGATCGTTACATTTACTTCCCTGTTGTTTGCACCTGCATCACATTCTTGTGGCAATATTGACTGACAATCACCTCTTGCTCGAAACTAGTTGTCAAAGGCTGCATTGGGGCAATCTTTCCCCTCTTGGTGGCTGAAAGAAACACATCTGTATTTCCAGAGCCCCTCCAGTGTTTGTTTCTCTTTGGAAACACTTCTGAAAATAAAGCTGTACAAGTGCTCCCAATTCCAGTAGCCCTGTAGCATTGAAAGTACTGTTCTGCTCGGCTTCATTATTTTTTAACAGATAAACTAGTTGAGTTCAATGAAACAAAGAGCAAGCAAAGAAGAGCTAGAAGCAAATGCAACCTAGGAATTAATGCTACATCCAGCTAACTGAGCTTTGGAAGGGGACGTAGCCAGAATACAGTGTTATTCTTTATCCCTCCTTCCCCCACCCTCTCAGATTTTATATGCCTTTTCAAAACCCCCTCAGCATATTGCATTGCATTTAGAAGTTTGTGTTGTGGCATATTATATTACTCTTCTGTATCCTAAAATTACTTTAAAATCATTTGTAGTGTTTGTTGCTTTGTATATTACAAAGTACAAAATTCTTATATTTCACGAGTCAAATATCAAATTAGTCCTTTTATAATATACCTTCAAAAAGCAGTAATCCAGCCATTCAGTGTGAGAGACAATGAACTACAAAGTATTTTATGATGCTATAACACCACCATGCAGGTTGCTAAATTGCAGTACAATACAATTTACAAAGCATAATTATTTCCTTGTATAACAACATTGCTGTTTTTAATGCAAAAGAACATGGCCAGGGCTGTGACTGTGCATAGAATCCATCTGTTTTGATCAGGCCATCTAAAATACCAAATTAAGAACAACAGACTGGTGAGAAACATATCACCAGAATGGCTTATCCTTGTATAGCTTATTAAAAGTTTCTAGGTGCCTTTGGTGTGGCATTAGACTTTTTTTCCCCTAATTTTCAATCGTGTTATCTTAGTACTAGAGGTACGCACTGGCCTTGTATCTGTTTTGCAAGTATAGTATGAAAGCATACACAGCAGTATCTAATGCAAGGGGACAGACATTGTTGGGCTACCTACTCCTCTTCTGAACTTATTTTATTCCTGTATTATTGTATCAAAAATGAGTTTTAATACAATACCACAGGAAACTAAGGGGCCTATTCAGAGATTACTTGCACCCCATGGAAGGGTGCTTTTCATGTACTGGAAGTCTGATTGAAAAAACCAGCCCTACATGACTCTCCTGTATACTGTAACTTACACAAAAATGGGTAGTTCTTGAGGTTTCCTGTATTAGTATCTGCTCCTTTGACATGCCTGGCACAAGCCCAACAGGATCTCATTGTGGCATTTTTATTAAGAAAGGGGACTTGGATTCTTTTTTCTCCGTCAGCTGCTGAAATAGGAAGGTTTTAAGAACAAAGGGAAAACTCGTGCCAAGGAGAGAGACAAGAGGATTATTGCTTCCTAAAGAAGGGGGATGTCCCACACACCAAATGACTCACCATCCTAGTGAGCAGACAGGTTTTCAGAGGCTGGTAAATATGTTTAGAGAGAAGTACATTTGGGTGCCATCTTTACTCATTCTTCAAATTGTAATGCTGCACATTTTGGGTTTCAGTATATTGCATTTTAAAACTAATGATGCATTCATTCTCAGAGCAAATCTTATTTCTAAGCCCTAATTTAATAGAATTAAACTCTAAGCTGAATTGGTTTTATGAGATAAAACTCTGAAGTTGATAACTGCATTTAGGAATAGTTCAGGTATTGAGTTTCTAATTTGCTTCCTGAGCATGGAAATCCCTCAGATAGTCAATATTGACGACCTTTAATTGGCAGGAGAGGCTCTTGCTGAGTTTTCTCTCTCCTGCTGAAGGGGTAGGTGCTATAAAAAAGACAGTGTTTCTAGCTTCAAAGGGTCATACTCTTCCTGGCTGGTCACAGTTTTACAGGCTTGAGTTTTGAAACATTTTAAACTTGGCACCAGTTTCCAACCTGTTCACCACAGTAATAGTCTATGTCAGTAATAGCTTTTTCCATCTGCAGCGAGACAGCTAGCCATAGTCCTCTCCTTTCCTTGAAATCCATCTGTGATTCAGAATCTGTGTTTAGTTCTAGTTATTCCATGTTTGATCCTTGAGTAAATACAGTTAGTGAGCCCATCACACTGCATGCTTTGGTAGAGAAAGATGAATTCTTAAAAATGAGTAGGAACTGCCTGACAGCTGAGCTTATTGGTGTTACAAAGAGATCTCACAGAACTGGGTAATGGGGCAAGAAAATGGCAGATGAAATTCAATGTTGCTAAGTGCAAAGTAATGCACATTGGAAAACATAATCCCAACTATACGTACAGGATGATGGGGTCTAAATTAGCTGTTACCACTCAAGAAAGAGACCTTGTCATCATGGATAGGTCTCTGAAAATGTCTGCTCAATATGAAGTGGTAGTTAAAAAGGTTAACAGACTGTTAGGAACCGTTAGGAAAAGGATAAATAATAAAATTGTAAATACCATAATGCCACTATATAAATCCATGGTACATCTGTATCTTGAATACTGCATGGAGTTCTGATTGTCCTATCTCAGAAAAGATATATTAGAATTGGAAAAAGTACAGAAAGGGGCAACAAAAATGGTTAGGGGTATGCAGCAGCTTACATACGATGGGAGATTTAAAAGCCTGGGGCTGTTCAGCTTAGAAAGGAGACGACTAAGGGGGGATGTGACAGAGTTCAATAGAATCATGTGGAGAACGTGAATCAGGAAGTGTTATTTACCCCTTCACAAACTCAAGAACCAGGGGTCACCCAATGAAATTAATAGACAGCAGGTTTAATACAAACAAAAGGAAGTACTTCTTCACACAACACACAATCAACCTGTGGAACTCATTGCCAGGCGATATTGTGATGGCCAAAAGTGTAACTGGGTTCAAAAAAGAATTTGGTTATGGCTACACCACAGAGCTTACAGATGTGCCGATGTCACGCTGTTAGTGCAGATGCTCTAAGCCGACGGAAGAGAGGTCTCCTGTCGACTTAGCTACCACTGCTCGGGGGGGTGGAGTAATTATGGCAGTGGAATAAGCTCTCCCGCTGACACAGTGCTGTCCACATGGGAGCTTAGGTCGTTGTAACTTAAGTCACTCAAGGGGATGTCTTATTCACACCCCTGAGTGATGTAAGTTGTACTGTAGTAAGTGGTAGTGTGTACTTAGCCTTGGATAAGTTCCTGGAGGACAGGTCCATCAGTGGCTATTAGCCAAGATGGCCAGGGATGCAACCCCATGTTCTGGATGTCCCTAAGCTTCTGACTGCTGGGAGTGGATGACAAGAGATGGATCACTTAATAATTGGCCTGTTCTGTTCATTCCCTCTGAAGGACCTTGCACTAGCTACTGTCAGAACATGATCCTGGGCTAGGCAGACTATTGGTCTGACCCAGCATGGCCGTTCATATGTGCTAATACCAATCATTATTTTGAACAGAGGTATTTGAACAGAGGAACAGCTTTTCAGGGTACGTACAAATCAGGTGATGCAGTGGTGATTCTAGGACATGAAAATTTTTTTAGCTTTATCACTTTCTAGAACAGAAGCCATATCATTTTAAATCATAGAATCATAGACTTTAAGGTCAGAAGGGACCATTATGATCATCTTGTCTGACCTCCTGCACAACGCAGGCCACAGAATCTCACCCACCCACTCCTGCAAAAAACCTCTCACCTATGTCTGTGCTATTGAAGTCCTCAAATCATGGTTTAAAGACTTCAAGGAGCAGAGAATCCTCCAGCGAGTGACCTGTGCCCCATGCTACAGAGGAAGGCGAAAAACCTCCAGGGCCTCTTCCAATCTGCCCTGGAGGAAAATTCCTTCCTGACCACAAATATGGCGATCAGCTAAACCCTGAGCATGTGGGCAAGACTCACCAGCCAGACACCCAGGAAAGAATTCTCTGTAGTAACTCAGATCCCACCCCATCTAACATCCCATCATAGCCATTGGACATATCTACTACTAATAGTCAAAGATCAATTAATTGCCAAAATTAGGCTCTCCCATCATACCATCCCCTCCATACACTTATCAAGCTTAGTCTTGAAGTCAGGTATGTCTTTTGCCCCCACTGCTCCCCTTGGAAGGCTGTTCCAGAACTTCACTGCTCTGATGGTTAGAAATCTTCGTCTAATTTCAAGTCTAAATGGTGAAGGTACTACCTGCAAATCATTCTGTGCAAGTCCTGAGAGAGCAAATGGATGTTGTACTGAAGTTCAGCAAAATTTCTTAAATTTGGGATGTGTTATTTGTTAAAAATATTTTTCTTCTCTTTATGCTTACACCACCATTTCCCCCAAGTGGAATGAGGCTTTTTCATAAGCAGCTGGTACATTATTTAATAGATGTGGAATTTTACTAGTACCTGAGTACAATTTGATTTAACTTTGATATTCAGATGTAAACCAGGTTTTAATTTTGTTCTTTTGAAGTATACGGAAAGTACAACCAGAAATGCCAGCTGCATGAGAAGCTTTCACTGTTAACATTGCAGGTCACTTTTTGTTTGTTTGTTTGTTTGTTTGTTTTCTGTTCCAAAATTCTTGATCGCATAGATGAAATTGTCAGTCCATTTTTATTATTTAATAACTCTACTTTAGGATGGCTGAGCTTGTAAGGACTCTGTTCCACTAAACAATCTTTCTGTGCCTTTTTTCCCCTACAGAAGACTAGATTTTCAAAAGTACTTGGAGTAAATAAATGCAGGCAAATTAATCTGTAAATGTGTGCCAATATTCACACATGCCTCCATGAGCACAGGATAATCTCTATCTAGGGGAATAGTTATGCATGTTGTTTGAAGCCACTGGTGGTTTTGTTATGTGAAAATGTTCAGGTGAAATGTGCTCTGTGAGGTGCTATATACAAGTGTGTTCATTTGACATGGCGGTGCTTGTGCATTCAAACACTTCTGTTGGAAACCAGTTTAGACAGGCCACTCCACAGTATCTCAGCTAAATAGAAAGATCCATTGTCAAAGCTGGGGGAATAAATTTGATTCAGGTATCTCCCACCTTAAGTATTTCCATTCCAGGTCCCAGCACTTGGTCTGTCCATGCAGCCAAGTGATAGGGACCCACCAGCTGGATTCAGCTCCAGAATGTCCTGTCTCCCAGCACAGCACATGATGATCAGAGAACCCTTATATTTTTGGCAACAGAATACTTTGTCCCTTCCATGAGATTTTCTGCTTTATTTTGCATTATTCACTTTTTTCTTTACTTAGTTGCCTTCCACTCTACTTTATTTCCCAACCCTCCAGCACAGAGATTATAGGAGGCACCTGGAGGCCAGACAGAGTAGCAGTAAAGCCAAGGAAGGCAGGGCCCAATGCTAGAAAGTGCACAGTGGGAAAGGACCATGGCACATTCTGGAGTGAGGTTAAGTCCAGCATTGGTCACCAGGGCTCCTCTCACACTCTGAGAGAGAATCCCTGGGAGGGGCTACTTCTCCCAAATCATTTAAAGTACCAGTGCTGGTGGCTGTGGGGAGAGGGAGAGGGAAGGAGTCTTCCTCTCTTCAGGCTCCCTGTTACAGCAAGTGATGAACTGCGTGTGAGGCACAAGAAAAGCAGCAGCAGAGCTATGGAGGTAAATGTTACTATTCCCTTCAGTCCGCGGTGCCTGACACCCAATGATCAAAGAGCAGCATCCAGGCTGGCGGAGGGATGTGGCTGGCCTTGTGTCCTCAGACAGGGCTTCCCAAACTATAATGTATTAGGTTATAATATTAATTGTTAGGGCCCCTAGAGCTCCTACAAAGGCCTCTTGTTATGATTTAAGATCTAAATTAATAAATAAAGCAACCCTAGGCAGGGCTGTCCCTAGTGGGGTGTGGGGCCCGGGGCAGAAGTGATGGATTGTCTCTTCTGTGCCTCCCAAAGTGCAGGGCCCGGGGGCAGGGTGGGGGCAGAAGTGATGGATTCATCTCTTCTGGGACCGACCGCGCTGGCCAATAGCGCTGGCCCCGGGGCCCCCCAAAGCACGGGGCCCGGAGCAGTCGCCCCAATTTGCTCTACCCAGGGGACAGCTCTGACCTTAGGTGTAGCTAATATACTCCTCTGATGCGAATGTGGGCATGACAGGCAGCAAAAAGATAGCATGAACTTTAGCAGCCTTTGTCTCTTAAGCCACAAACTTTCTTGGCAGAGCAAAACCAGCAAGCAAAATCTACCCTTTTTTCCCTTATTTAACAAAAACAACAAAAAAGCCAACCTGCGAGTCAATAGAGAGCCCACTCAGGATGCATTCAGTCCCAGTATATTTGATCCTCCGCCAAATAGGGCCTTTTCTCCATAGAAACCCTTTGCTTGCTTGTATGTTCCATTAGTATTTTGCACAGCTTTGAAATTCACTCTGAAATGCAGAAAAGAGTTTGATAGGTCACAAAGGGGGTCAACTAGTGGGATTATCTAACGTCCATAGGAAAAACTGTAGCACTCCTAAAATGAGGGAGACACAAATAAAAATCTCTTTCCAGGACCATCCACATCCCCAAATACAGTACATTATTCATGGCATATTGAATTTGGAATTGCATCAATGAGGATTACAATGCAAAAGGCCTGTGTTCATTCTCTAGTGTCATGGCATAGCAGCCCCGTTCTGCATCTGTCTGTTCTGTGCTGAAAAGGTATGCATAATCGCCAGAGCAGATCCACGTTTTTACAAAGTCCTATAAAACGGACACCGTACTTTGCAGATGCAGGTTTTGAGTGTATTGGCCCACAAGTGCTAGACTATCCTTAAACTTATTCGTTCACCTCCTATGTTTTTTACACACTGCTTTCTGTCTTCCACTTTATTCTCTAGTGTTTTGGAAATCTCACTTGCAGTCACGTCCCAGCTGTACTGGACCAGAGAACATGTATTTGAAGGAGAAAAGAAAATGTCCGTGCCTGTTCATTTCATTTCTTTCAAACAACTTGACCTCTGATCCAGGCCCACCTTCATCTTATTAGGAGTGGTATCTTCCTTTCTCTCAGCATTTGTCAGTCTTCATTTGTTTTGTACATAGTTGTCACGGTGTGGCTACCATTTGATATTTTATGCCCTTCATGTTGGTATTAACTGTGTGCTCAATTACAGCACCTGGCGCAAAGGGGCCTGAATCGGATCAGGGCCTCACGGTGCTACTGTAGTTTAAATATTTATAAGAACAATTCTGGAACTCAACCCAGTGGGTGGGTTCCTTTCATGGCTGCCTCCAAGCTCCTGGAAAGGGGACTCAAGCAACTGTAGTGTATCACATGACAGGCTGTTTCTAAGAAACATTTTCCTTTCTCTCTGCTAAATTTCCCCATAGTTTTCCCATGGAAAAGTGTTCTTCCCTTCCCAAAACTCTGCTCTGCCTTATTGCTGCTCTTTTGTTTGCAGAGGTAGCTGCCTGTTAATGGTGGGTGAACCATTTACTGTTCTGACAGGCTGAGAAGCACTTGAGAAACTTTCAAGGTGAATGGTGCTACGTTCATGTAATGTGCTTATGTTTACTTGTTTAGTATATGCTTTTGTTATTAAATGGGTGGTCATAAGAAAGGGCACAAAATTTGGGATTAATTTGAAGTCATGTTTGACATGCATTTCTGCATGTGCCTTTGATTATCTATTCCTTTACTAGACTGCATTCTTCAGAGGCCGCTTGCAAAAGCCTCCCACCTGCACTCATGAGAAGAGAGGTGAACAAAGGCAGGTAAAAAAAGAAAACAGATTGGAAAAAAGCGAGCCACAGTTTGTTACAGTGAGATGGATATTAGCCCTGCCATGTGCAGTGGAAAAACGACCTGAGCCACTAAATAAATAATGGACTAATAAACGTGGGTGCACCATGCTGACACACAGTAGCCATGCACATCTATTCACAGACACAGTTCTTGATGGTATCTCTTAGCAGCTCAGCTTGACCCATTTCAGACCTTGGGTTACTACTTCGGTACAGTGCAGCTTAAGCTGGGCTTTTTACTTCTGTTCACACTTTGTTTTTGCAAGGGACTGAATGCTTTTTTTCTTAGTGGAAGCTCCTCATACAAAGGAGTGAAATGGGAAGAATTGAGCGACGTGATGTGGTATATACTCTGTTAAAGGAAGTGCTCCTCTTTTGCAAATACTGGGTTTTGTTATAAAGGGTTAGTGTTTACTTGATTTTGGGTTTCGTTTTTCATATACGGCTTCATTTGCACAGCGAAAGAACTGTTAGTTTTCTCATGACAGGTCTATGTATAGCTACGTACAAATCTCAGGTGGCAGAACATTATGGTGACAAGACTCTAATTCCTAACGTGTAAAGATTTAAGATACCAGGCAGAGATGCTCACAGAAAAATTTGGCTTCCTCATTATGTTAATGAGATTTATTGTAATTCTCCACTCATTGCTCTGGGTGCCTTTACTAATTTTAAAACACATTCTAAAATATTGCACTAAATTAAATAATCAAAATACCGCTACCTCCACCACAATCATACCTGCACCTGTGCTGACCATCACATCCCCGTTCTTTCTCCAGACCTTTCCGTCTGCCCCCTCCTCAGATACCTGGGCCCTGCAGACCAAGAGTGGAAACAGGTTCCAAAGAGGAAGCTCCTTCACAAGCCCTGCTGCCAGCCCTCTTGCTTACCTTGGGTATCATGTTTAAGCTGATTGGAACTGTGGGCCAGGGTAGCTGTTGCAAGTTCTGCAGCTGAAAGGAAGGACCCCACGCATCATCTGAGATGCAGGTGGAAGAAATCTGCTTTTGGTCACTGCTGCTACTGGGAGCCCACAAGCTTTTCGTTTATGCCCCTGAGTTACAGATGGCAGGAGCCCACTCCCTTAATCAGAAGTTACCGCATGCTTCCAGTTGTTTCCCTAAACCATCCAAAATTACCTCCTTCTTATCTGGATTGAGCTTCCGCCAGCTAGTGCTCATGCAAGCCCCAGGCTCGTTCAGACCCACTGTTCTGTTCTACTTCGTATATAGGATCAGAAGTGACGGAGACTTAGTTTGGTGTTATTAGCAAACTAGACATTGCAAACCAAGTCTCCTAACTAATTCTCCCAGTGGCTTCATATGCACAGTGAACAGGTGCTAGAACTGGTTGCTGTTTCCTGCTGTCATAGGGAGTTCCCAGTCTGCATTATCCCAAATTAAAGTTTCTTTTCTGCTTAAATATTATCATGTCTTCTGTTTAGCTATAAACAGTTGCAAATGATAAATAAATCAATATTTGTTACTGTTATGATGCACCAGCATCTATCAGCTACGCGTGGAATGATTTATAGAGTACAGCATTTCAAGCCTGACCCTTGCAGGTCTCAGAAAGCACTTAAAAAATAAATTTACCCTGGCCTCTCTCACCCCATTTCAAAAAGGGTGACAAAGATGAAGTAATTTATAAGTCACACTTTTATTAATGCTTTTAACTTTCATATACTTGGCTTTGTTGCCCTCTGAGCAGCATAAGTACAGCTCCTGGTCGTATGGTAACCTTCAGTGCTTTGAGGGGGTTTTGTACAAATGATCAACTCATAAATAGGTGCTGCGCTCCACATTATCCTGCCATAAATTCACAGGCCCGTTCAAGTACATCAAGAAAGAGCAAGTTGAACTAGGCATTTTGCTCTGAGTTTACAGACTAATGCAGTGCTAATGAGCAGCTGGGCAAAGGGTTTCCAGAAGCATGTCTAATGCTTTATATTGTGATAACCTGCTTATTGCCTGGCTGGAGTAGACTTATATAAAGCAGGAATGAAGTGGACAATACAGTTCCATTTTAGTGACTTCAGAACTGCAACCCAAGGAAGGCTCTTTGAGTGGAAATACATGGTCTGTCTTGTCTGTGATGTTAGACATCATTAGGATATTTGATGTAAAAGAATACCAAGGAAAGCTTCAAGAGATTGTAACAGATAGTTATTTGCTTGAAGGCCCTGTTGTTGAGATTTTCAGGATTAGCAGCATTGGTCTGACTGCCCACCAGTTTTTCAAGAATCTCTTGTGTATAATAACTATGTGGAAAAAATCTAGGGTCAAATTCTGCCCATCTCCCCAAAGTTTGGGTTATTGATCTCTGCACTCAGAATTGCATTGGAGTTGTATAGGAATGTTGATTTGAATAAAATAATCAACATCCCTAGTATATTAAGAGGTTATAGGAATTGGATGAGAATGGCAAAATGCACATGGGCAGCGGAATCAGAAAGAGAGACAGACAAGTTCTTCCAAGCAGTGAAGGGAAAAGGGGTTAGTGCATACATGATGTCAAACTTGATTTATAAATTATATGCTTTTAAATGAGAAACAAACTGAAAATTAGAATATACGTGCTCTAATTTGGAGCTTTAAAAAAAAAATCCTTCCCCCCGCCCCCAGTTCAGTGGAGGAAATAAGTGAGACAGCGTACACATTATAGCTACATCCGTATCAGTTATAGCTACAGCAAAATGACGTGAGTTGTGAAAAGTATTCAGTGTTGGCCTAACCCTGCTCTGATTTAAATCAATGGTAAAACTCCTTATAAAGCTTTGGTTACATTGCCAGATTAGGCAGGATTCAGACAAATAAAGTATCACTTTGGTTTAAATTACATTCGCACAGCTAATAATAGATTTTAGCAAACATTAAAACACAACACCCCAAACAAAGGACCAAATCTGGTCTCAAGGCAGAACACACCCATAGGAGAGAAATAAGAGCTGCTTAAGTACGTGCCTTCTGTCTTTCTAGTGGCCCCTTGAATGTCAAATAATGTATTATGTCTGAGCTGTTCTAATGACCGTTGGAGTTATCAGCAAAGAAAAGGCGCAATTCACTGGAAGAAACTTGCATATCTAAATAGTTTTCCAGCTAGTAGGGTAGAGTTGTGAGGTAAAAATACTTTTCGTTAAGGTGCATGTAAAGCTTTTGGTAAAAATACTCAAACTAGTTAAGGAAATCTTTATACTACCAAGATGTGCACAAGATATAGTTTGTCTGGGTATTTTTTAGAGTCATGGTAATGACAAGAGTTTGCCTTACTGTTAGATGTTTAAATTAGCTCATAGTAATACCTGGTATGAAAACAAATCGTTTTTGTTTGTGGATAGTTCAAAATTGACAAAATCCTTGCCCCAAAGAAGTCAGCCAGAATATTGCCATGGACTTCATGGAGTCAGGATCTCGCCCATTGAATGGATCCTTTCCCGATAATCTTCCAGCAGGGGTATATTATTGTCAGGGGACCATCTAGCATTCCCAGGTTGGGAGCATCAATAGAAAGTGTATGCACTGGAGGGGAAAAAATAGTTCACAAAGCACAGGCCACTGGTGCTTTAAGCAACACACTCTTCTAGCATAAAGAAAATAAAGACTAGAGTGAGCACTCCTGGTCAGTCTGATTTATCTGCTGCTGATTTAGAACGACAATACAGCTTGAGTTTCAGTGGCTGTGCAGGATGGAAGGCACCACCGAAAAGCTTGGGTTTGACTAATGATGGAACTGGTGGACTTAGGAAAGGGAAGAAGGAAAAAATCATGTTTGAAATGTTCCTGGGAATTCTCCAGAAAGGAAGGGAGAATAATGCTTTTTGTTTCTGTGGTGTGTTTCTGGAAGAACTGGCGGATTAATGGAAGATCCTTGAAGTCATAGGATATGATCGATCCCTGTGCCTGGAGGCAGACTCTTAATTTTGGATCAAGGAGCTGTGAAATCCCAGGATCCTTGCTGTTCTTGAGAGCTGTGTTTTACATGGACTTCTTCTGAGCCAGGGGACTCATTCAGTCCAGAACCTGCTGATTCGCACTAGGGTTCTCTGCATGTTTTCCAACAAAAGGAACGGGGCCTCAGCACAGCTGCATGGGGGTACTGGAATTGCTGGCATACCCTCTACCTCTCCAGACTAGGTAGGAATAAAGCCTCAGGTGGCATATCAGACACCCCATTGGAGCAGGGCAATGAAAATCTGATGTGGTGGATTTAAGGAGCTTTGCTGGTGTGACACCACATATTGTACAGAAAGTTAGTTTATCAATTGGAAAGAAGGTAAGTTTGGCTTTTTCCATTAATGTGTCCTGTTTTAAAATTTGCACAGTTATATTAATTAGAAAAAGCCCTGTCCACAGTTAAAGTGAAAAGCTGTTTTAATTTTAAAAGGTTTAGAAGAAGTGACTTTTGTGTGGTCTAAGTGATCCATGTCTAGATTTTGAAAGTTTTATTGTGATTTCCTATTCTCAGCCAGACCATCACTTGCTGACATCCCTGGAATCTCATTTACAACCCTTGTCAGAGTAGCAGAAAGTGTTTTTACAGACAGTGAAGATACTTAGGAAGATTTTACTGGATTTGTGTGCTGTGCTTATGTTAGAGCTGTAATGGCAGGTTTGATTTGAGAGTTATCAAACAATCCTGAAACCTCATTTCAGCAGGAGATAGATCTCAATACTTACCAGTTACCAACTCGTCTTTGTGCTTATCGGTGCCAGGGAGTTTATCAAACTTTTAATTTTTCTTCCCCCCTCCAGTCAAGTGGAAAGTATGTTTTTTAAGACAATTCATTTTAATATTGTGTTTGGAAATGTCAGCATCTGTTAACCTTGAACACCTGTCTCTTCAGTGGCTGGTAACTGAATCTATGAAAACTTCTGGAAACCGCTGGTTGGAAGGCATGAGATGCGATGTCCTGAGGTTGGGGGTTCCACGACCACCACTCCCAAGAGGAGAAGGTGGGTGGTGGTGGTCGGGGACTCTCTCCTCCGGGGGACTGAGTCATCTATCTGCCGCCCTGACTGGGAAAACCGAGAAGTCTGCTGCTTGCCAGGGGCTAAGATTCGCGATGTGACGGAGAGACTGCCGAGACTCATCAAGCCCTCGGATCGCTACCCCTTCCTGCTTCTCCACGTGGGCACCAATGATACTGCCAAGAATGACCTTGAGCGGATCACTGTGGACTACGTGGCTCTGGGAAGAAGGATAAAGGAGTTGGAGGCGCAAGTGGAGTTCTCGTCCATCCTCCCCGTGGAAGGAAAAGGCCTGGGTAGGGACCGTCGAATCGTGGAAGTCAACGAATGGCTACGCAGGTGGTGTCGGAGAGAAGGCTTTGGATTCTTTGACCATGGGATGGTGTTCCATGAAGGAGGAGTGCTGGGCAGAGACGGGCTCCATCTTACGAAGAGAGGGAAGAGCATCTTTGCCAGCAGGCTGGCTAACCTAGTGAGGAGGGCTTTAAACTAGATTCACTGGGGGAAGGAGACCAAAGCCCTGAGGTAAGTGGGAAAGCGGGATACCGGGAGGAAGCACAGGCAGGAATGTCTGTGAGGGGAGGGCTCCTGCCTCATACTGGAAATGAGGGGCGATCAACAGGTTATCTCAAGTGCTTATATACAAATGCACAAAGCCTTGGTAACAAGCAGGGAGAACTGGAGGTCCTGGTGATGTCAAAGAACTATGACGTGATTGGAATAACAGACTTGGTGGGATAACTCACATGACTGGAGTACTGTCATGGATGGTTATAAACTGTTCAGGAAGGACAGGCAGGGCAGAAAAGGTGGGGGAGTAGCACTGTATGTAAGGGAGCAGTATGACTGCTCAGAGCTCCGGTACGAAACTGTAGAAAAACCTGAGTGTCTCTGGATTAAGTTTAGAAGTGTGTGCAACAAGAGTGATGTAGTGGTGGGAGTCTGCTATAGACCACCGGACCAGGGGGATGAGATAGATGAGGCTTTTTTCCGGCAGCTCACGGAAGCTACTAGATCGCATGCCCTGATTCTCATGGGTGACTTTAATTTTCTTGTTATCTGCTGGGAGAGCAATACAGCGGTGCATAGACAATCCAGGAAGTTTTTGGAAAGCGTAGGGGACAATTTCCTGGCGCAAGTGCTAGAGGAGCCAACTGGGGGGGTGCTTTTCTTGACCTGCTGCTCACAAACCGGGTAGAATTAGTGGGGGAAGCAAAAGTGGATGGGAATCTGGGAGGCAGTGACCATGAGTTGGTTGAGTTCAGGATCCTGACGCAGGGAAGAAAAGTAAGCAGCAGGATACGGACCCTGGACTTCAGGAAAGCAGACTTCGACTCCCTCAGGGAACGGATGGCCAGGATCCCCTGGGGGACTAACTTGAAGGGGAAAGGAGTCCAGGAGAGCTGGCTGTATTTCAAGGAATCCCTGTTGAGGTTACAGGGACAAACCATCCCGATGAGTCGAAAGAATAGTAAATATGGCAGGCGACCAGCTTGGCTTAATGGTGAAATCCTAGCGGATCTTAAACATAAAAAAGAAGCTTACAAGAAGTGGAAGGTTGGACATATGACCAGGGAAAGAGTATAAAAATATTGCTCGGGCATGTAGGAATGATATCAGGAGGGCCAAATCGCACCTGGAGCTGCAGCTAGCAAGAGATGTCAAGAGTAACAAGAAGGGTTTCTTCAGGTATCTTGGCAACAAGAAGAAAGCCAAGGAAAGTGTGGGCCCCTTACTGAATGAGGGAGGCAACCTAGTGACAGAGGATGTGGAAAAAGCTAATGTACTCAATGCTTTTTTTGCCTCTGTCTTCACGAACAAGGTCAGCTCCCAGACTGCTGCGCTGGGCATCACAAAATGGGGAAGAGATGGCCAGCCCTCTGTGGAGATAGAGGTGGTTAGGGACTATTTAGAAAAGCTGGACGTGCACAAGTCCATGGGGCCGGACGAGTTGCATCCGAGAGTGCTGAAGGAATTGGCGGCTGTGATTGCAGAGCCATTGGCCATTATCTTTGAAAACTCGTGGTGAACAGGGGAAGTCCCGGATGACTGGAAAAAGGCTAATGTAGTGCCAATCTTTAAAAAAGGGAAGAAGGAGGATCCAGGGAACTACAGGCCAGTCAGCCTCACCTCAGTCCCTGGAAAAACCATGGAGCAGGTCCTCAAAGAATCAATCCTGAAGCACTTGCATGAGAGGAAAGTGATCAGGAACAGCCAGCATGGATTCACCAAGGGAAGGTCATGCCTGACTAATCTAATCGCCTTTTATGATGAGATTACTGGTTCTGTGGATGAAGGGAAAGCAGTGGATGTATTGTATCTTGACTTTAGCAAAGCTTTTGACACGGTGTCCCACAGTATTCTTGTCAGCAAGTTAAGGAAGTATGGGCTGGATGAATGCACTATAAGGTGGGTAGAAAGCTGGCTAGATTGTTGGGCTCAACGGGTAGTGATCAATGGCTCCATGTCTAGTTGGCAGCCGGTATCAAGTGGAGTGCCCCAAGGGTCGGTCCTGGGGCCGGTTTTGTTCAATATCTTCATAAATGATCTGGAGGATGGTGTGGATTGCACTCTCAGCAAATTTGCGGATGATACTAAACTGGGAGGAGTGGTAGATACGCTGGAGGGGAGGGATAGGATACAGAAGGACCTAGACAAATTGGAGGATTGGGCCAAAAGAAATCTGATGAGGTTCAATAAGGATAAGTGCAGGGTCCTGCACTTAGGATGGAAGAATCCAATGCACCGCTACAGACTAGGGACCGAATGGCTAGGCAGCAGTTCTGCGGAAAAGGACCTAGGGGTGACAGTGGATGAGAAGCTGGATATGAGTCAGCAGTGTGCCCTTGTTGCCAAGAAGGCCAATGGCATTTTGGGATGTATAAGTAGGGGCATAGCGAGCAGATCGAGGGACGTGATCGTTCCCCTCTATTCAACATTGGTGAGGCCTCATCTGGAGTACTGTGTCCAGTTTTGGGCCCCACACTACAAGAAGGATGTGGATAAATTGGAGAGAGTCCAGTGAAGGGCAACAAAAATGATTAGGGGTCTAGAACACATGACTTACGAGGAGAGGCTGAGGGAGCTGGGATTGTTTAGCCTGCAGAAGAGAAGAATGAGGGGGGATTTGATAGCTGCTTTCAACTACCTGAAAGGGGGTTCCAAAGAGGATGGCTCTAGACTGTTCTCAATGGTAGCAGATGACAGAACGAGGAGTAATGGTCTCAAGTTGCAGTGGGGGAGGTTTAGATTGGATATTAGGAAAAACTTTTTCACTGAGAGGGTGGTGAAACACTGGAATGCGTTACCTAGGGAGGTGGTAGAATCTCCTTCCTTAGAGGTTTTTAAGGTCAGGCTTGACAAAGCCCTGGCTGGGATGATTTAACTGGGAATTGGTCCTGCTTCGAGCAGGGGGTTGGACTAGATGATCTTCAGGGGTCCCTTCCAACCCTGATATTCTATGATTCTATGATTCTGATTCTGTATCTGATTTTAACCTGTTGCTGCTTGCTGTGTGGTTAGTTTAATATAGTGTTTCAAATATGTTGTATTTTTGCATGATAGCAATTTATCTTTGCAAGGCTTGTACCATTAGTATAGTGAAACCTACATTGACCCCCTTTTCAGTGATCCGACAAAAATGGTCACTTTGGGGGCTTAGGTCTTTTAATGAGATTTTACTTGAATAGCTGCACGAATCCCATAAAATATTAAACTGTACTGATTTGAATAGAATGCTCTTTATAAAACACAACGCAAACTTGGAAGTACAAGTATGAATTAAAACTGGTTTGAATGTAAGGGTCATTTTCCTCTGAAACATTTGTCTGCCAGTTACTCTAAACAAAGGAGAAATAAAACCTGCTGTCTTCTGGTTTCAGTATGAGTACTTTAAAACCAAACACAGAAGTATGCAAAGTGCAGAATCTCCTATGTGCAACTCTGGGTGTACTCTGAGCATTGAAGTCTAATTGAGTTTGTGCACTCTCTTAGGGGAGAGTATTGTTATATCTGGCATCAGTTCTAGGTTGCCTTTGATTATATTAGTTACCTCCACTTGTGAGGTAACTCCCTTTTCTTCATGTGTCAGTATAATAATGTCTGCATCTGTAATTTTCACTCCATGCATCTGAAGAAGTGGGTTTTTTTCCCAGAAAGCTTATGCCCAAATAAATCTGTTAGTCTTTAAGGTGCCACCGGACTCCTTGTTATTAGTTAAATGGTCACTTAGTACAGGTAATATATCATTGTACACTGCTTGGAGATACCTTAGGGTTGTCTCACAGGGCAGGGGGAGGGATAACATAGGTTTAATGATAATTGTTTCCCATATACTATACTTACCTCAGCCAAGGAAGTCAAGCAAAGATAGAGAGGAATGCTGTTTGGAATGATTGATTGACAGCGGCTTCTGGGAATTAGAACATATTTTATTTTCTTTCTGACTTGTTGATTGTGGCAATGCGGATGTTCCCCACTGAAGGGAAATGAGTTTGTTTTCTGATGAGGAGAAAACAGAAAGTCGATGTGACTTGTGTGTCTAAGTCACCTAGCCACTTTTGGGAATCCCACCCATGATCATTGTAAGACTTTTCCTAGTTTGGACTCACATGTCCTGTAGTACATAATTTTACTGCTAACATTATTGTGCTATAATGCAGTACAAGGCAGGATCTGTTGTCTCCACAGAAGCTGTTATGCCATATTGCATAGCTGCACATCACCATGTTCCAGGGCTCCAGAAATGCTTTCAGGTACCACCATTTCAGACCTGCAGTGGAGCTCCGAGACTGCTGTGAGGTCATCCAAGAAGTGTCAATGTTTAGTGCACTTTGATGCACCTTCAGGCAGCCAAGGAACACCAGGCTACTGCGTTAAATTAAGGCACCTGAATGAATGCCAGCACATTTGGGGATGATTAAAGGCTTTTCTAGCCTTTTTCTCTTTTGTGCTAACATAAAAGAAAAGAAAGAAAATTAAATAAAAAAACCCCATCAGCATTGAACAAAAGCAAAGGCTCTGAGGGAAACTGACCTTACTTCTGAATTTCTCTGTTTCTCTGTTCAAGTCAATACATGTCGATACGTGGTTTTGTATTTTAGAGCCTTCTCAGTCAGTGTAATTCCACTGTTGATAATTTAAATGATGAAGTGACTCAGTGAGGACAATAGCCGTGAAACAGATAGAACTGTGTTCAGTGCAGGACATAAATCCGTGAAAACTCAAGGCTCTGCCGTTGAGCACCTGAGTGGATTACCAGCTGCACAAGGAAGCCCTGCTGCAGGTGGAAACATTTACTTACAGCAGCAAAGCAGGAGCATTTAACCAAGATCACTTCAGTTCGATCCTCAGGTCCGTCTCAAAAAGAAAACAGCATAGGGCATGCAGTTCTAGCCCTTTCAGCTGTGCATTGCACCTCAAGTTCTGTCTGTCACATCCTCACCATACAGAAGGACTGGCTGCTTCCAAGGAAAATTCACACACTGTCTGTAGCCAGACTCAGGTCCCTCTTTATTTATTTTCTGTTAGCCATATCGTTAGAGACTGGGGGAAAAGTGGTCACTCACTAATACCCCCATCTTGTGCTCTATCTGTTGGAACACTGATCCATAAGCATTCACTTCCTTATGTATGCTGGAGGCCTCAGGCTGCCAGAACTAGAACATCCTTGGAATTTCTAAAAATTATAGATGACACTTTCCTAACTGAAAAAATGTTGCATTCAGCACAGGGGGAGTTCTACATTAGACCTTATCCTGACAGATAACGAGGAATTGATCACAGAACTAGAAAAGGGTGGCTGCACAGGTGCAAGTGATCATGACTTGATTATATTTGTTCCATGCAAAAAGAATGAAGTCCAAACCAGTAATGTATGTTCTTGGTGTTTTAAAAGGGCCAATTTCACAAAGCTGAAAACAATTATGAGACAAATCAGCTGGGAGAAAGCATTTAAACAGAAAAATATGAATGGTAATTGGGAACTGTTCAAGAGCATTTTATTAAATGCCCACAAAGCCACAACTGAGAAAGAAGACTACATTGGGTAAAAATCTGGCCCAGGTGGGAAGTGAAATCAGCTATACAAAATAAATAAACAAATATATAATGTATAAACAAATGGAAAAAATGGAAGTTGGTAGCAACGAATATAAATTAGAAACCAGGACTTGTAGAAAATTGATAAGGAAAGCAAAAGGACAACAAGTGAAATGTCTGGCAAGCAGAGTTAAGAACAATATGAAGGAGTGTTTAAGTATATTAAGAACAAAAATAATCTTAACAATGGCATTGGTCCATTAGTAGATGGAAACGGTAGAACTGTCAATTATAATGTCAGAAATGCAGGGTGTTCAATAAATACTTATCTTCTATATATGGGATAAAGCCAGACAATGTATTTGTATCATATGATGATGATGAAAAAATACTTTCCATTCCAGCAGTAACTAAGGAAAACGTTACACAGCAGCTACTGAAGTTTGACATTTTTCAGCAAGTTTGGATAACTTGCATGCAAGAGTTTAAAAAGAGCTAGCTGAGCTAGCTCTCTGGACCATTACTATTGATTTTCAATAAGCTTTGGAGCACTGGGGAAGTTCCAGAGGATTGGAAGAAAGCTAATGTGCCAATATTTTAAAAGGGTAAATTGGAAGACCTAGGTAGTTATAGGCCTGTCAGCCAGGCATCAGTCCCAGGCAAAATAATGGAATGATTGATAACAGGACTTGATTAATAAAGAATTAAAGGAGTGTAGTATAATTAATGCCAAACGACATGGGTTTATGGAAAGAAGATCTTGTCAAAACTAACTCTATTTTGATGAGATTATAAACTTGGTTCATAAAGGTAATAGTGTTGATGTAATATACAGGAGGAGGGGAGGTTTAGGTTGGATGTTAGGAAAAACTTTTTCACTAGGAGGGTGGTGAAACACTGGAATGCGTTACCTAGGGATGTGGTGGAATCTCCTTCCTTAGAGGTTTTCAAGGTCAGGCTTGACAAAACCCTGTCTGGGATGATTTAGTTGGGGATTGGTCCTGCTTTGAGCAGGGGGTGGGACTAGATGACCTCCTGAGGTCCCTTCCAACGCTGGTATTCTATGAGTCTATGCCTAGACTTCTGTAACTGTATGCAGTGTTGTAGTAGCTGTGTCGGTCCCAGGATATTTGAGCTTCCTCAGAGCTTTTCTTCAGGTCTGAGTACGTTTCAGACCCTGAGGAAGAGCTCTGTGTAAGCTCAAAAGCTTCTCTCTCTCACCAATACAAGTTGATCCAATAAAAGATATTACCCCCCCCCCACGCACACCTTGTCTCTCTAGACTTCTGTAAGGCATTTGATTTGATGTACCACACGATATTTTGATAAAGAAACTAGGATGATACAACAAAATCAACGTGGTAGATAATAAATGGGTTAAAAACTGTCTGATAGATCTCAAAATGTAATTGTAAATCACTGAGCAGGTGTATTTCTAGAAGGATCCCACAGGGATCGATTCTTGACCTGAAAGAAAATATAAATTAATTTCTGATAAAGTTTGCAGATGACACAAAATTGGTGGAGTTCTCTGTTGTGATCTGTCAGTTGAACCAAGGACTATCTGCTTCATTGTTGCTCTATGGTTATTTGCAGTCTGATGTACGCTGTGATAGTTTTCACTGTTTGGTCAGTATAAAGAATAGACCTCATAGCCCAAATAGAATTGCCATAACAGATCAGATCAGTGGGCCTTGTAGCTCAGTATCCTGTCTCTTGATAGTGGCCAGTACCAATGCAAGAAATTCTGTAATGGACGGTTATGGAATAACCTGCCCATAGAGAAAATATCTTCCTTACCCTAGGTAGTTAGTAGTTTGTGTATGCCTTGAAGCATGAAGGTTTATATCCCATAAAAAATTTTTATTTTATCTAATCTAACTGTGGATGTTTTTATTAATAATAAAAACATTTTCTTTCAATCTTGCTGAATTCTTGGCTTCAGTGATATCTTGTGACAATTGAGTTCCCAAAGTTATTTTTATACACAATGAAGAATTGCCTCCTTTTACCAGCTTTAAATTTGCTGCATTTTAATTTCATTAGGCGTTCTCTATTTCTAGTGTTATGTGAGGGTAAATGGGAGTTCCTGATTTGATGCCTAGGTCTCTTTCCTGAGCAGTTATATTTAATTTAGATCCTTCCAATATGTGGAAGAAATAATTTGAGTTATTTCTAATGTACATTCCATTTTACTAATCTGCATTAAATTTCTCTGCCATTGCGCTGTCTAATCTTCTAGTTTAGTTAGGTTCTTCTGTCTTTCTTTGCAATTTTCTCCACTTTTGGTTGTCCTAGATAATTTTGTATCATTCACAAATTTTGCCACTTAGCTATTCATCTCTGTTCTAGATAACTGTAGGTGGAGCTGGTAGCCCCCCTATAGTTAAGGTTGCATGACACTTTGCATTATAAGGCCCTGTTTTCAGTTGCTTATAGCTTTTCCAAACTGTAATTGTTTGGTTTGAAATTTCCCATGCCAGGCATGTGCCTCAGATTATTTGTTTGAATTATCAGCTAAAATAGTTCAGCTGTTTCAAAGAATGCATTTCATGAAAAATAGATTGTTTTGCCTATGTTAAAAAATCCTGCCTGGCCCCTGAGCTCCCGGCTGGGGAGGCTAGGCCCCGGCCTCTCCCCTGCTGTTCCTTCTCCCCTGCAGCCTCAGCTCGCCTGCCGGGCAGCATGGCGACGTGGCTGGCTCCGGCCGGGCGGCGGGGCTGCGAGCTCCTGCCACTCTGAGTGGGACAGGAGGTTCTGGGGGGAAGTCAGGGGACAGGGAGCAGGGGGGGTTGGATGGGGTGGAGGTTCTGGGGGGAGCGGTCAGGGGACAGGGAACATGGGGGGTTGGATAGGCGTGGGAGTCTTGGGGGGGCTGTCAGGGGCGGGAGTGTGAATAGGATTCGGGGGCAGTCAGGGGACAGGGAGAGGGGGGGTTGAATGGGGGTGGGGTCCCCAGGGTCAGGGGACAGGGAGAGGGGGGGTTGGATAGGTGTAGGAGTCCCGGGGCGCCTGTCAGGAGGCGGGGGTGTAGATAGGGTTTGCGGGAGTCAGGGGACAGGGAGCAGGAGAGGTTAGCTAGGGGGCAGGAAGTCCCAGGAGGGAGCGGTCAGGGGACAAGGAGCAGTGGCGGGTTGGATGGGTCGGGGGTTCTGAGTGGGGCAGTCAGAGGGTGGGAAGGAGGCAGATGGGGGTGGGGCCAGGCTGTTTGGGGAGGCACAGCTTTCCCTACTCGGCCCTCCATACTGTTTTGCAATCGCAATGTGGCCCTTGGGCCAAAAAGTTTGCCCACCCCTACTCTAACACCACTGGGCTTTGGAGCCAGGAGTTGAAATTTTGTGTGTGTGTGAGAGAGAGAGGGATCCTGGTGTTAGGGATGTGCCTTTTGCTATCCCCATGAAAATTCACCCAAATCTGGTTATATTATAAACCTCAGAAAAATCTCAGTTTGCACATGCTCAGTAGACACTTCTTAAAGTTTGGCAGATAACATCTCCAAAGATTTCACCTGCACTGGGCATGCTCCAGCCCAGGGTCACGTTGCAGCAGTTGAGTCATGAAGAGCTCTGGGTAAGCTCAAATATCCTGGGACCGACACAGCTACAACCGCAGTACATACAATTACAGAAGTCTCCAGAAGCAGCACCCAGAATGCGGTAGGCATGTTCCAAGCACAGAAGAAGGCACAGTCCCTGTCTGAAGAGTAAGCTGCTGAAAAAGGCAAAGACAGAGGAGGGGGAACAGTGAATAGGTAAAAAGGGATCAGGGTGATGACAGCCCACTTCCTACCCCTTTCTTCCACATAAATGAGTAGGGAGGAGAAATAAATAGTTTCTTGAGGTGTCATTGAAGAAGTGGCTCTTGAGGAGAGAATAAAATTAGGAGAGGGGTGTGGCTTTGCAGACTAGTTCAGGAAGGGATTTCCATTCATTGGGAGGGGGTGATATGGAACTTTACCTTTCCTCTAGCCTACATAGTTAGGGGTTTGTATCACCAATAAACAGTGTGAAAACCTTCTAGAGTACCCAAGAAACACAACCATTGCACTACCCTTGTAAAGAGGGCTCAGTATTCTTTGTGTGGCCAGTCCACTCCGCTCGCCGGTTTGGAAGGGGGTGGCAGGGTGATCATGACCTCACCTTACTCCTATTCCTCTCTCCCCTTTGTGCTGACTTGTGGTGCTAACAAGGAGCAGCATTTATGCTCAGCAGGGTTCCAGGACTGAAATGAGCACCAGCCTCTTTGAAAGGGGTGTTAGATGGGGGAAAATCTTTGGATACTTCCCATTTCCACTTCTGCACCTGTGCAGTGGCTGTCCACAGTTTGGCCTGCAATGTATATCTGAGGTTGCTCCTGAGAACAATAACATTTGAGTCAGATATTTCTATTTGTGAAGCTCCATCTACACTTTTATGCTGTGACCAACCCAGCGGAGTCAGAGCACTTGATTTAAAACCAATCCAGGCTAATATGATCCAGTAATACTAATAATGAGCAAAGCAGTGCTTAGTAGTTATGGTACTTAACATTTATTAATCCTTGCAAATCCATTTGCAGTAATCAGTGTAAATTTTATCAGAGTTGATGTGCTTGCAAAGCTCCATTACCGTATTATCTAGCACCTCAGAAACATTCATGGAATTATCTGTGCAACACGAATGTGAGATGTGAGTTAGGAAAGTTTTGTCCCCATTTTACAGATGGGGACCCGAGGCACAATCTCTGGCTCAAGTTAACACAGGCAGTCTGTGGCCAAGCCTCAAGTTGAATCCAGGTTTTCTGAATCCTAGTCCAGTCGCTTCAACACAAGACACTCTTCGGTCTCCATGTAAAAGGAGAAGCTCTGTGAGGGTAATTGACTTTCTGAAGGCTGACCAGCAAATCAGTAATTGAACTGGGATTTCCAGAGGAATCAGGATCAGTTTACTGCTGCCTCTTCTTTGGTCCCTGCCACCTGTTGATTGGAATATAATTTGTAAATGCTATTTTACAATACTTATTCTCGGTTTAAATTATAGCAACCTGAACCAGTTTCAAACTGTATTTAAAGCTATTTCTACTAATATGGGGCCTTTCACTACACAGTATTTTTCTAGATCTTTTTAGAATGATAAGCACTCACTCATACAAGGTGGAGAACTGCCACAATGCTAGTTAGTTTTGATTATATGATTCCATTGTATTTGTGTCAGAAGAGATATCTAAACTGTCGCAGGGAACCAAGGGCCTTGGCTGTAATGCATGTTTGATGGGGCTCCCTATCAAGACCGCTCGAAGCGCCAGGCAACATGAAATGCATCTTGCTCTTGTCATTTGCACTAATAGAAACCTTCACATTAACCACAGTTCTTTTCTACTTTCCCTGGCTTCTTGTCAGGGAAATGAGGGAGGACAAAATTTGGTAATGACCATGCACAGAATAGCATGAGGACTTTTCATATGTCACAGATTTGCATGCCTCTCCCTATTCTGTGTCCCATCATCAGTGACCTTGGAGACCAGTTCTCAGGGATGAACTATTAGAAATTGCTACACAAGGGTGCAGGTTCTCAGAAATGTTCTCTTCAGTTTTGGAGAAGAATGCTCATTAAAAAGCGAGTTAGTACTTCCTGAAAGCAAACTGTGATTTCCCCACACAGGGAACTACTGCATAGCTACAATGTGCAAAAAAAGGAGAGGCAGACGTCAGCTGGTCATGTTCTGCTCCCTTCCCGTTGCAATTTGAGTGGAATGTGTTTGCTTTGTTTCTTTTTAAACACCTTTTCTTAAATGTGCAACTGAAAAATGTTCTTGTTGTTCCATGCTGCAGCAGTGGCTGCCGCTGCCACTACAGGAAGATCATTGCTCATTTAAAACAAAAACCAACAAACAACCCCCCAACCAGTGTTAACTAAAAATATACTGGATGTTTTCCAGTGTCAATTCATTACCATTATATTCTCCTGCTACTACCCATGGACTATGAATCATTGAAATGGTTCTGGAGATGTGGGAGAGGTTCTTTGTCATCATAGAAGTAGTTGCTTTAGATTTTTTTTTTAATCTAACCTGCTCTCATGTATATTCTGGAAACAAGGCAGGGGGCATTGAACAGTAACATTCTCATGGCCAAATCCTTCCTTCAGTTGGAAGCAAAAACAAACACAAAATTATATAGTAGAGATGACTGGCTGCCGTCTGAATCCATGACCATCTGTGGCAGTGATTTAGCTTCTGAGCTTCCAGACTCTGGCGAAAAACAGCCCTTTTCACAATGTTTCAAGGGAGCGTCATTTAATTTGAATTTTGCCCAGTTTTCTGTGTGCATCATCATTTTAACTAGGGTTTACCACTGGTATTAAAGATTGTATCTGGCAAATTTGTCCATGTTTTCTATGCCACTGTGAAGCTGGTGAAGACTCTTGCATATCTCCTGGACCGACACCCTGCCCCGCCCATGAATGCCTATGTTGGAAATAAGAACAGGAGGACTTGTGGCACCTTAGAGACTAGCACATTTATTTGAGCACAAGCTTTTGGGAGCTACAGCCCACTTCATCCGATGCATTATTATTGGAGAGAAGCAGACCCTGATGTCTGGAATCAACAAGTGCAAACTTAGGTATTTTGGTCATATCAGGCATAGAGATACAAATAACCTTAAGAAAGTTATAATAGAAGGGATGGTGGCAGGTCATTGTACTGGGGAAAGAGATGGATATGTGGTATGTAGATGATCAATGGGAGGTCAGCTGCTGAGTGCTCAAAGCTATGGATCAAGAAAGTTTCCAAAAATTCTTCTATGATGTCACTAATATTCAGATAGGAATAAATGGATATAATTTACTTATTTCCATCCTATGGGAATCATTCACCCAGTGTGCTTTATTGCATTTGCTACAATTTATTATTCTTGTATATATAGAGTATATGAAAACACTTGAAGATTTCCCGTATAACTGGTAGAAAGTGCTGACAAAAATAGCGTAGGGCTGCCAGAAAGGACCTCAGACAGGGATTTCATTTCCTGTCTGTTGTGTTTTATGTGCAAGAATTCAAACAGGTATGAGCGACCTGCAAAATATTCAGTGTATTAGTGTGGATGCTTATCCCAAGCTCTTTGACCCTATAATTGGACTGGAAATCTTTTGAGATCTTGCTTTTTTGTAAAATTTCAAGCAGTTTTTGGTTTTGGCCAGAAATATCCCATCGGCAGCATTTCTCAAAGAATTTCAGTATAGTTGCCTAATCCAGGCTAAGAGCAGTGAGTGAAAGAGATTTAGCAAAACATTTAAAAGCAAAACTAAACAGTTATCCCAAAATCTGTACCATTTATTTCTAACTTAAAATGAGCATACACTCCGTACACGCACACATTAATTCTTCACATGCAGAATAGGCTCTTTCCCCCCCTAAAGTATTGTATCCTGAAAAGAATACTTCTGATAGGAAACTGACGAGAAAATGAGGGAGGCCAATGGTCTTGCCCTGTTTTGCCATCCTTTAGATTGAGAATTGCCAACACCAGCCCCTTCCTTTCTTAAACACAGAGTTTGTCTGCAGCTGACTGGCTCTTCCGAACACCTGATGGTTTTAGGGTGGCTCTGCAATTGCAGGAGACACGTCCCGCCTTCAGTCTCGCTCATATTTAGCTCCAGTGACATTAATGATGCAGAGGCGGCTATTATAATTCTCTCAGAGGTTCACACTAGGGTGATCGGACAGCCCGATATTTAACTCTTTGTCCTACATCCCGAATGATGTATGATAGGGACGCCATTTGTCTCGATATTGTAGGGTTGCTTGCCAGGTGTCTGGTTGGCACAGGGCTGGCAGGCTCCCTACCTGGCTCCAGGCAGCTCCCTGGAAGTGGCGACAGCTCCCTCTTGGTCCTAGGTGCAAGGATGGCCAGGGGGGCTCTGTGTGCTGCCCCCACCATGAGTGCCTGCTCCACAGCTCCCATTGGCTGTGGTTCCCGGCCAATGGGAGCTGCAGGGGCGGCTGCCTAGCTGTGCCTCTGCCTAGGACCCAGAGGGAGACGTTGCCACTTCTGGGGAGCTGCCTGAGGAATACCCTGCCTGGAGCCAGCACCCTCTCCCGCAACCCAACCCTGAGCCCCCTCCTGCACCCAAACTCCCTTCTGGAGTCAGCACCGAACCCCCTCCCGCGCCCCTGCCCCAGCCTTGAGACCCCACTGCAGTGGGAGCCAGGGCCATTTGCCTGTGACCTGTGGCTTCCTAGGACTGTGGGCCCCTCCCCCATGGCTCTAGAATGGGGGCTGTGAGCCTGTGGCTCCCCCACCCCCCCATATGTCCTAATACTTTATTCTTGCGATCTGGTCACCCTAGTTCACACTTCGTAAGTGTAAAAAAGAACAGTGAAGAGATGCATAATTATCCCCACAATTTGCTGGGTTCTTATGTAATTAGATAAATAAATTACATATTTACGTGAATGGGATTTTTGTCTGGGATTTTTGTTAGAGCTGGCCAAACAACTGATTTTGGTTTCCTGACTGTTCCAAAACATTGAAAAAAAATTCATTAAAGGTCAAACCGAAAGCGAAAGTTGTAGACATTTTTGGTGAATCTAAAAGTAAAAAAAAAAAATTCATTTGGATGGAACAAAACCTTTGTTCAACCCAAATTAAATGTTTCATTTCTATTTTGAGCATTTGTTAATATTTTTTATTTTAAAATGTCCTTTATTTTATTTTTATGAAAAGTTATTTTGCTTTGAAAAATTGAAAATATTTCATTTTAAAGATGTCAGAACAAAGCATTTTAGATATTTTTGAATTTTTTTTTAGTTTTTTTTTAAACGAAAAGAATTTGGCAAAATTGATATACAGTTGGGAAATGTTTTGGTGTCATTGAATCTGAATTGTTCACTGGAAAAAAGTTTCAGACAAATTTTTTTGCCCAACTTTTGCAATAGTATTAAAGCAATAACTGTTCAGTCAGAATTACTAAGTAGCCCACTCACACCATCCTTGTGCCATCCCCTCTGGAAAGGTTAGTAAAACAGTCCTGCACTAGGTCGTGAAGAGTTTTTGTTGGCTCAAAAGAAGAAGTGAGTTTGAGTCACTGAGCCCTCCTCTGTTAATCAATGGGTTTGCTAGCTTCAGTATCTTAACTGGTGTCAACTGTCCCAGTAGTAAATGAGGAGAGAGAGATGGTTTTTCATTTAACCAGAACCCCAACCATACTAGGTTTTCTTGATTAAAACCAACACCTTGAATTGTTTCAGGAAATTAATTGCAGTCCCTCCAGATCAAAAGGGGCTCTCAAGAAAGCAGACTGCTACATCTTGCATGGGATAATGGACCTAATGGAGCTCAGGTGTAGCCTCCTGTAGAGCACATTGCAGTGAGCCCGTTTTGTGGTGAGATATGCAAGACTGAATAAAGTAAGATTGTGCATTTGAAAGAACCTGCCCCATAGCAGTTAAGATGCATGTCAATTTAGACTATAGGAAAAATATACTGAATAGTAAGTAACAGTGAAGAAAGAAGCAAAGCAAGATAACATAGATAACTATTTTAAAGGCCAAACTAAACCAGAGCTTTACACAAACTGACATACATTCTTCAGGTACTATGAAAAAAGCATAAATTATCATAGACTGTCACCGCTTGCCAGCCTTTCTCACGTTATCCTACACTGTTTATTTTTAACACAGGCACTTTCTGTCTTATACACATTGTGTTTCTTTTCATAGTGTGAATGGTGATGACTTGGCTATCGGAGATATTATCTAGTTCCTAGATTATCCTTTGAATTATTCTCAATCGTATGGTTTAGAATACAGCTAAATTTCTTAAATGTAAATAAAATGTTAGATCTTTTCATATTTATATTTACTGCAATGCACCACATAGTTTGATTAACATAACTATAAAAACAATATTGCAGACTTGGACGCTATATTTGTACATTTCTTGACATCAACTAAATCTAAGGGGACAGATTCTCTGGTGTAATCCAGCCCCTGCTCCCACTAGCTGGAAGCTGGCTGAACCTCCAGCACTACTTGCTCTCATTATTTGATCCGGTATCTTGCAATATTGGTGTTTTTCTTAAAGTCCAGCTCCTGGAGTTCAGTGATTATGTGAGAATCTTAGCTTTCATTTTAAAAAAAGTTTCTAGCCCTCATGGTTGTGAAGAAAAGGTTAAAAATGTGATCCTCAAAGAGCTGGAAATCAGAAGGCAAATAAAACCCCCAAATCTCATGAATTTTAGGCAAATTTTTATGATTTCTTGGGACCCAGTTTATAAATTGAATGCCTAGAATTGACAATATTGAATCTGATTATCTGAGAATTCCCTCAGCATGGTGCTGTTACTAGCCTAATACATGTTAGGGCAGCCTGAGACTGCTCTAAATTATGCTGAGGTAGATGTAGATCTGAAAATTAGGGAGCTGCAAGTGGCTCCTTTGTAAACTCCCTTCCCTACTCCTTCTGCTACACACAATAGTGACTGAGCATGCACTGACTCAGCCTAAGTAGGTTTTTGCTAATTTAGTAAGTATTTGAATATGATTAAAACAAGCTGATGAGTGTGAGATCAACTGTGGGTGATAAAATGTGTAAAAATTGAGGCAATTACAGTTCAGGTTCTTTAAAACTTCTTAGACAAATTATCCTCTCTCTTCCCCCTTCCCTGTACTGTTAGTTTCATTAGCCAGCTTCGCCAGGATGCTCTGTCATTGCCCGCCACCTCCTTACTCCATTGATAGCCCTGCCTCATGTTTCCCCCCGCCAAAAAGGAGCTGGAGGTGCAGGGCTGCCCTTCAGAATGAGGGGCATCAAGTTTTTTACAGAGCTAGCTGCAGACAGTGTGGCTGAGACAGCATCGTGGCCCGACATCCTTGTGGAGCTATTGAAACTGGCTGTGACATTTCATTATGTTGATTTTAACTGGCATGAGTAAAACTTGTGGACAGGCTCCAATAAGAAAAGAAAAAAAAAAAGGGGGGGTGGTGCAGCAAACCATAAATTAAGATAATAACTGTATGGACCAACAAACAGCACACATACATACAACAAACAAAGTCACCCTAATACATATATTCCTTTTGATTTATGTTGCTGTGATAATCCTTACAGTCATCCTTTCAGTAGTTGGGTTTTGTTTTGTGCTGATGAAGGACAAAATCAATGTTGGGTCTTTTCATTCTTTTAATAAGGAGAATATAATCCTCCCTCTGTACTCTGCCAGTCTTGAGAACTCGACTTCAAAACCCATATAAATCTGTAAAAATGTAATGCTGGCTTTGGATTTTCTCCCTCCTTTTCCTGGAGAAGGGATTTCCTGGAGACGTTTGTCTTGAAACTTTGGCTCACAAACAATGATGTTCTAATACGATCTTCCAGTGCCCTTCACATTCCTATAAATAGACTCGATGAGTACACATCTTTCTTATGTGATCTAATGCTAGGAGTCCGGCCGGGGTGGGGTCGGGAGGTGTTTGTGTGTAAATGGTGGAGAAGGCAAGGTAAAATAAGCAATGCTGCTTGAAAAGTGCAAATATTTGCTATCTACAATTTCATTAAATAATGGTAGTAATAATGGAATGTAAATAATAAAGTTTATTTATTTAACTTTATAAAGTGTCATTCATCAGGAAGGATCAAAATTGCATCACAAATGATAAACCTAACCTGGCTGAAATGCAGCCACCTTTGGGATGGAGGATGGTAGCCAGCCCAGAGCATACCGCAAAATAATGGGGGGAAGGAAAAGTTTGGCCAAACACATGAGAGTAAATGTCTTTGTTTATGAAAAGTTCTCCAAAGGATCCTTAATGGCTGGAGAGCTGACAGTCTTGGTGCTCATGATCTTGCCCGAAAGACCTAAATGGCTAACTGCATGATACCCAGTTCAGATCAAATGGGTGAAAGGCTATTCCTACAGGGGCATTGATGAGCACTAGCTGCCTGACCCTCAATCCAGATAAAATGGGAAGCAGCTGGAAGATATGGCAAGGATCATATCAGCCCTGTTACTTGAGTTTGTAATCTGGGGTAGAGTTGAATCTTCAGATGTTATTAAATTATTTTATAGCAGCAGTGCCAAGGGTGACTCTTCTCACTTATTCACGGACATTTGCAACCATTTCTTTTGGATGCAGATGTTACTACTGTAGTTTATTCCTTTATTACCTACTGAAATGTGCTCTCCATGGAGCTATGCTTTAAATCTACTTGTAAACTAAAACTGATGCAAAGTGCAGTGTCTTGCTTAAGTGGCATATTTTTATGGGAGCATACGACACTGGGGCTGTTGGTTTCCCAGTGGAGTGTAAGGTGTTGGTTTCAACCTATAAGACACTAAATGGCCTGGACCTGCCTACTTGAGAGATTACTACTTTCCCCATGTCACACTGCTGCAATATCAATCTTGTTTCCCTTTAGTTAGGAAAGGGAGCTGCAGGCAAGACATGAAGGGCTGTCTAGTTTGGGAGTTCATTCCCCCAGTCCAAAATAGTCAAGCTGTTGACCTTGATCTGCTGTGAAGTCCATCTCTTTCCGTAGCCTTTGGGGAAATGAGGGATATACCGAGGCTGGGATTCGTGGGTCTAATGGGCTTTTGTTTGTTTTTTCCTTCCTGGTTTTTGGGAGGTTGCTGAGTTTAATTTTGTTTGTACTAGAACAATATATTTTGAATAGCTAGGCAAGGTGCTTAGAGAACCGGACATGACTGCATCTCAGCAGTGCTTGGCACACTGCACCGGCCTCCCATTTGATTCTGAATACAATTCAAAGTCATGACCCTTGTTTCAAAACTGTTAAGAGGCTTGGACCTAATTTTGGAGAGACCACTCCATTCTCTGTGATCTCGTGAGACATCATTGATACACAGAGACAGTGTACATGACAGAGCCCATGAGCGGGAGGCTGGGCATTCTTGGTGGAGGTTCACCTGCTGTGGAGCTCCTTTACTACCATGTTTCTAGCTGAGCTGAGCTTGAGTACGCTGCAAGAGCCATCAACCTGCACAAGTGTTTCCCCAAAGATGGCAGAAACATGGCCTGGTGACATTTCTTACATTATGGTGAGAATTTTAAAATTATAATATTGTTGTCTACAATAGCTGCTGAAACCTGCTTAATCCAATTCTGAAAGGTGCTCAGATACTGTGGTGAGGAAGGTGGTAGAAGACCCTGAACTGATAAGAAAAGAAACACCAGGGGGGATCATAGGTGGTCTTTGGGTCAAGTTATGATGTTATTTCATCTTGTTCATGGCACCTGGATTCTATGGTAATGGAAACATTTGAAGTACATAGTTGGGTAGGTTCTTCTGGCTTTGTTCCGTTGCATTAAGGAAAAATCAGCACACGTGCAATTTTGTCATTAAAAAATGGAATAAAATTCCTGATGACCTGCAACGGAAAAAAATCTTCATTTCCGTTATAGTATGCTTTGGTTAGGTTTGCTTACATATATTCTACGTACTTTATATAGAAATTACTAGTATTTAAAACTACAAAATAGGCCTATTTTAGTTATATTTTGAATTTATTTAAATTATATTTTGCGTATCAAGCTGTTTTTCACAGTCGTATATTAATACAAAGGTTATTCTGTAGCGATCCTAGCTGTGCACTTTCAAGGACAACTCAAGAGTCCAAACTTCCACCTTTCCCAACTCTCACCCAAAGTCATCTTGAAAATTTTAAGCATATAATCTATTTGCTCTCTCCCTGTACAGCTAATTTTCAAGATATTTAACATACATATTTTGTGACATCCTATTTTAAAATACATTTTGTCTTCCAAATGTCTAATCTGATGTTTTAAATGTCATGAAAACTGGATAGTTTGGTTCTGTATGACCAGTTTTTCACATATATCAAACACACAATTTTGAGCTAATTTGCACATGCAGTTATTGCAGTTATACATGCAAATTACACTACTGTAATGCTGCTAAATTGTTCTATGATGTGTAGCACAGAAGACCCTGGTATAGAGATTTCTATACCGGACATACATTTTTATTTCTAGACAGTATTATCGATGTAAACCTAGCTTTGCATATCCTGTATGCATTCAACAGGGAGGCGGTTTTTTCTGTAAGTATAAATAATGGAATGTATTCTCATGACGTTTAGCCAAGAGGCTCATGGGTGTCTTCCATTAATGTTAACAGGAATTCTGGACATTAAACTTGCATGTATCAAGCAGGGAATATTGTATTGCCCAAATTTAAAAAAGCAAAACTCTTGTTGAAGGATTGAATGGATTTACAGGAGAAGCATTAGTGTGATGAGAGAGCTCTGAGAATTCACTGATGCAGACAGGCAGGCAGTGAAAGGGTTTCCCACAGTGTCGCGCAGAGAAGGCTATCAGACATACCACGTCTCTGCAGCAACTATGACCACTTTGCCTGTGAGATATTAGAGAGTCTTCTGGTTGAGAATACGACTGTGTTGCAGTTCTCTGGAGAACACTGCAGCGCAGATCCAAACTTCCCTGCTCTCCTAGTTATGGAGACAAGTTTTTGGTTCAGAACCAGTTTTTCATTGTTTGGCGAAAGCTGTCGGCTGTTTAAATCGCTTTCCTGTGGACTTTTACCTGAAAAGATTCCTTTTTGGAAACTGCAGACGACAAGCCTGCTGTCAGAGCAGAAAACCAATTTTTTTTATGTGATGTTGCTGCATTAAAAGGGCCAATCTTGTGTCTTGTAACACGTGAATAATGAGGCTAGCATGTGATGTCAAAAATTTCTAACCACCTCATAAATAAGCCAGTCACGCCCTTCCCCCACAACTGCCAACAAAAGGTCATCCAGTTTTGAACCTCAGCTTGCATCCCAAATTAAGAATGTATTCAGAGTCAAGGTTAAAGGTACAGCATCCCCTTTCAAAAGACGCATGTCAGTGTCTCTGCTGAGAATGATAAATAACATTTGAAACAGGCTATCAATTTTCAAGGGCCCTTCCCACTCCCCCAACTTTTTGTTGAACCAAACTTTACTGAAGGTCTGATCCTGACAAAGTGTAGGGATATCACTTAGCAATAAGCTAAGACACGATGCAGTTTCTTTAGCACAGTCTGCTTGAGCTAGTTGCTTGCAAAAAAGGAAAAAACTCAGCTTCAAACAGACTGATATTATTGTGATATCAGTTCTGTTAATAAGTTCTATATTAATACAAAAATAATTTCCCCGTAACAATAAAACATATCACATTCTACCTATTTAACTTCACTAATTTAATTCTATACAAATGTATATTTATATTTCAGCCCCCAAGCTATTTTTAAAGGATATTAAGATTGCAAAGTCAGGAACTCAAAAGTTAGGAAATGCCAAAATTAAGGTTGCCCATACAACCTTAATATGGCCCCCTTGCGCGTATGCATTATGATACAGTCTTTGATTACACAATTACATGCTATTTTTTCTGCAGGACCGCTGCCTCATTCAGTGCACAGGATGGACACTGTTCACTGCACAGGTGATTTATTCAGTATTTCCTTTCATCCTCATCATTCAGTGTCCTAATCAATATTTCCTGCATACTATGCAAACTCTGCACAGACTGCAGAATTCTTCATGGGCTTTTCTAAGGTGCTGTCCATACTGTATCTTAGTGCTTTGTGAACACTAAGGAGTGTATCTTCACAGTACCACGGAGAAGTGAGCTGATATCAGACATTTTAAGACCACACGGGATCATTAGGATCATCATTATCCCCACTTTACACACTGCGAACTGAGGCTACAGAGATTAAAATCAAAATTGTCAGAAGTGTTGACTAACATTGGGTGCCTGACTTCTGCAGAAAATGAGGCAAGAGTCCTACAGACAACAGGCTCTGATTCATTACACAGTCCTGATTCATTCCCAGAGCACAGTCGATTCAGTGCACTCAGAGAGACAGAGGTTCTGAGGGAAAAACAGTATCTGATCATGTAGTCAAAGATTTTATCCTAATGCATATTCACAAGGGGGCCAAATTAAGGTTGCACAGGCAACCTTAACTGGCATTTCCTAACTGTCGAGTGCTTGACTTTACAACCTTAGCAGTCTTTTAACATAGTTTTTAATGTAATTTCCTATTTTTTAATAATTAAGCTGAAAAAACCAATATTATGTGAGGTGGAACCATACTGAATGCCGACATGGGTCATTGGCAGGATTATACTCTTTAGAACCACAGCACAGACATCAAGCATTTGAGCTAATGGAGTAACCTGTAGCAGTATAAGGTTTTTATCTTCTATGTGGACCTGCCACTAGAAGGGGAAGAGAGACACATTTTGCCAATGGATTTCATGGCTGTTTGCTAGACAACAAGGGAACACTGAGACTCGGAAATCCTAGTTCATTTCTGGGCTCCGAAGGGAGTGGTCTCTAGTGGTTATAAACTTCCTGCCCCATCTCCCCCTCCCAGCCCATGTATACCCTCACTCCATTGCAATCCCCCGGCTCATATTTTCATGCACCTCCATTCTCCTTTCTCTGCTCCTGCCTGTCTTCATATCCTGCTCTTGTCTCCCTTCGTTGCTCATATCCTCCACCTCTCCACAGCTCCTGCCTTTCATCCTTTTCTGCTCATGCCCCTCTTCCCCTCTCCCTCTGCATCTCCTCCTCACACTCTGCCCTCTGTTCCCACTCCTACCCCAGGCTTCTGTGTTATTTCCCCCTTAAGCTCCCGTCCCATCTCTGCCCTGCCCAACTCTTTACCTTCTGCATTCTAGTCAGCCTGCTTCTTCCTTCTCTGTGCTAGCAAGGGGGAGCAGTAAGCGCACAGGAAAGAATCTGCAAGCTCTCAGTTTCAGTACCACAATAATGCAAGACAATGGGGAGCAATTGCAGGGAAATTCATGCTGAGCCCCTGCAGTCCTGGGATGGAGCACGCTCAGTTGTTCTGTGGAATGGCATATGTGCCGTCTAATTGACACGTAGGAGTGTCAGGGGATGGGACATGCCCAGAGCGCATGGACTCTTCAGAGAATTTAGATGCCAAACTCTAGCCTCTATTGTGTGTATGCAAACTTGAGATTTTTCAGAAGAAACTTGGCCAAATTTGGGTGATGAGTTTTAGAGGAATTTGTTCTTTGCTGAGATCACCCTATTGCCAGCTGTGGAAAGTTTAACACCAGGGACTGACAATGATCCAGCAAATTGTAAGTCCTGAAGTGGGACACAGACAGTGGAAATGTGTCAAAAGTGCATGCTTCAGTAAACAGCTCCAAGGCTGGCAAATTTTGTTTCAGGCTGGGCAAATTATGGCAATGCTGGGGTACATTTCTTACATACTTTTTTTTGCCAATTGTTTTTCATGACTTGAAAATTTAGTTTTTAAGAATTTTTGAGGCCTCAAATTATGTTGTAACTCAGTCTCAGAAATTCATGTCTAGCTCCAAATGTCATGATTGCACTATTTCATATGGCGGCATCTTTGGCAATTTTGGCTCATGGACAGAAGACAGCGGTATAGAGCAGCATATGGACATGATCATTTAAAGATTACTTACACAGAAAACACACACATCAGGTTAGCTGAGGATGGAAGAGACCGGAGAAACATGTACTTCAGTTCTGTCTCCAGAGATGGTACAAAGTCTTTATTGAGTTCACTGCCCAGGGTTCAGCCAGGACAGAGAACCAAGCAGTGATGCTCGGTAACAATTTCAAAAGCAGTTGAGTCAGTTAGGTGCTTTTGAAAATTTTACCTGCCAGTGATAAGGAGACGGCTTGAATTTTTTTATAACTTTGAATGGCCTAAATGTAGCTGCTGTCACTCAGCCCGACTGGGCATCGGGGTCCTGGGTGTGAGCTCTGATTGCTCAGCAGGAAATGTTGGGAATTCTGCTGTTGAGCAGGCTGATGCCCTGCAGCTTGTCATAGGTGGCAGGATTCTTTCTCTGCTGAATGGCTAGTCACCAAAAGGAATGTGACATTAAACCTCCATTGGTTTCATGAAGGTGCCAGGCAGGGCCACTGTCACCCCAGAATCTTTACTAGACCTTCAGTGTGGGGGGATAATAAGTGACCTTCTTTGCCTCTAATAAAATGAGTCAAAATTATGTCCGCCAAGCATGGAGTAAACTTGGCCAATGTGGGAACTGGAACCAGTGACACTGGTCTTGTAGTGATCACAGTTCGATAGCCTGTTATTAACCAACAGCTACAGTAGGTTTTGCTTATGTTAGAATAGGAAACAGCTGTGGTAACTATGTGGTATCTCTAGGCACATGTTGGCCTTTTGATGGTGACCCTTCTAAAACAGTCATTCCAGCTCTGAATTCAACCAAGTAACAAAATGTTTATCACAGTATTTTCAGTCATCCTAATAGCAAAGAAATGCATGTAGAAACTTTGAGGGAACAATGAACTTCCATAAAGTTACCTAGTGTTTTCTGAACTTGAAAACAAATATACTTGGGTGAAAGAGCTCTCTTTTCCCAACTCCCATTTCACTAATGAAATTCGGCGTATTCCATATCTGCTTTCATCTGCTGTATTTACAGAAGGTCCCTTTCGAAAGCAATGGACACATTGATGGATTTAAAATATCCTCCAACAATAGCCTCCCATTTGTTTTTTGTCAGTGCCGCCTTCATTAAATTTTGGCTAGTGGCAGAAAAACCATCTGGCACAGCAACATCTCTGTATGTGTGGGCCTGTTTAAATGGAAGGGATAGATATTTGTTGAACCAGAGCAGGAAAAGGAACTAGAAATCAATGGGATGCTCAGCAGGAAGAAATGGAGGGTACATGTGACTCAATTTACGTATTAGCTTGCTTTCTGTTGCCCTCTCTTCTTTCTCCTCCAAACCAAAGGCAGACTCTTCTCAGATCATGCCATGTGTGTCAGGAGCTAACGTTCTGGGAACGAGCATGGTGACCTGCTCTGTGTAACAGACGTCAACCTCAAACTATACAGAAGTAGCTACATCTGTTTTGGCTTTGTTCGCAAGGCAAGCGGGGGGGAGGGTGTACTCTGTGGTCAAGGGCCAAACTACATGTCATATTTCATTACCTTCATTAGCTACTACAGAAGGCTGCATTAAAAAGAAAAAGGTTGCAGTTAACTCTTCAATGGCCAGCTTTTTAAAAATTCATTTTAAATTTCACTTCCTGTTCTTCTTGATTTGTCTCTGCCTTTGGTTTTAACTTATCAAAACTATAAATCAACCTTTATGCCCAAGATTTTGCCCTCTTAATGTAAAAGAGGCAGCCGGCTACTGTTTCATTCTTAGGTAGCTATTCAGATGATGGCTGAAACATCTGGGAACTGTTAGGCAAGCTGTTGTGTAAACCCAAAAGGGAAAGTGTATTTAGCATTAATAAAACTTTCCTTTTTTAGTTTGTCCACAGTTGTCTTTTCCTTTTTTCACCTCACATTATTTGTGTGATTTAATGTTGCTGGGGGTGTGGGTAGGAGGCAGTTTTGTTTTGTGCAAAGGTAGGGGCATATTGGATTGCTGGGTAAATATTCTTCATTTTATTTTTTTACATGAACAAGAATCATCTTATTTTTTCCATAAGGCATTTCCCATTATTTGAATAAATAAAATATACTGTTCAGGTGTTTAAAACTTAATGGAGAATGTATCAAATACATTTATTATAGTTAGTTACCACAATATTTAAAATAGATGTCATCAGGTCTGCCCAATATTAAATATACCTTAATACATTGCATCAAACCATACTGTACATTTTGGCTAACTAAGAACACTAAGCTAAGTTGATGATATTTAACTGCAAAAGAAGAATTAGGTTGAATCACAAAAAGAAACACAATGTCTCACTGAGCCGACCTTCTGAAGAACCTCACCCCAACAATGCTCAGGACAAGAACTTTGATTCTGCATACGCTTGTGCACATGGTTAACTTAAAGGTGCATAAACCTGTCTGTCATTTCTTCTCTGGACTTGCACAGTACATAGAAATCACTGCCTCTCACCTTGAAAAAGTATAAGAAAATATGTGATGAGGTATAGGTATGCTTCTTAGATCCCAGCACATAAGGGGTTACTAGGTGGATCCAGATTCACGCGGCACACCTAGCTGATGTGGGCGTAGGCGGAAGGGTGCCTCCTCTCGCTTCTCAGGTTGTTGAAAGGTGGAACCAAGGGCTGTGGGCTGTAAGCAAGGGTTCTGTTACTTTGTGCAACAGGGTGGGTTGGCCCTTGGGCTGGAGAGCGGAGGCTAAACCATCCCTGATTCCAGGCTGATATGCCTGTGAGAGCAATCTAGGATAAAAGTTGCAGTGAAGGGGGGAAGGCTCAGAAAGCTGTGGCAGGGAGTGAAGAAAACCCTCTCAGCAGGAAGATCTGGGGGGAGACTGACCCAGCAGGAGAGGGACTGCAGAGGGGTATGACTAAACAGCCCATGAGAATGAGCCTCCAGCCTGGGCTAATGGGGCTAGCACTTGCAAAAGAACTGTGTAGACAGCATGGTGGAGTTGTGTCTTGACCGGTGCTTATGTTCTGAGGCGTAGGGAGGGCAGTGGGCTTGAGAGCCTGAGCTCCAGTCCAAGCTGCAACTTCAAGATGCTGTCTACACAGCTCTTTTTAGAGGTCTAGCAGGAGACCCACTAATTCAGGTCTGACCCTGGCTGGTGGGGCTAGGTTCTGGGGGCTGTGTAAACATACCCTGAGAGGGTCTGACCAAACAGGGGTAGACTGCTGGGTTCTCAAGGCAGGAAGGCCTGAGAGGAGGAAGAGAAACCTTGGGTTGCCTGGACTTACGAATGGACTTTGTTTTGGAGCACTGAGCTTTATTGGAAGCTTATTTTATATTAATAAATCCAGTCCCCATGGAGAGGTATTTTTGACAAAGTAAAACCCCAAAGAGAAGTTTATTTGAACAGTCCAAGAAGGGAAGCTGAGGCTGGCTGCCTTTAGCATGACCCTAGACCCACAAGGGGGTGAACATGAGATAGTGGGTCCAGAAGTGAGCTGTAGCTCACGAAAGCTTATGCTCAAATAAATTTGTTAGTCTCTAAGGTGCCACAAGTCCTCCTCTTCTTTTTACTGAAATTTGGGGATCTTTGTTACGTTAATAAAGCTGATCCTGAGGGAAAGGGAATTGAACTGAAGTATAGTCTGGGCTTTATATTAATTCCTCTGCTGGTGTATACGCTCATCAGCTTATACTTTATTTTCCTTTTCGGGGGTGGGGAAACACAGGGATTTTTTAAGAAGTGTTTTCTCTAATACAGCTAACGTAAACTGAAGTCACATTGAAAGCAGGGCAGTTGTTCACAGCATGGGTAACTTGATGTATAATATTTATCTTACCCACACCACATTTTAAAAATAAGTTCAGGGACAAAAAACACAAATTTCAAAGTATATCTATGTGTTCTGATCCTAACTCACACAGAGATAGGGGAAAAAGACATAAGGATGGATAGCAGCCATAAATGTGAATTCTTTGCCATGTCAGTTAGTGTTGTGACTGTACAAATGAAATTTTAATTCCTCTGTAATTAAAAAGAAAAACCTTTCATGGGTGGCTATAAAACTGATGTCACTTGTCTGCATATTCTTTAAATCCTCTTCGCTCTCTCAGGAAAGTACCTCTTTGTAATTTGTTCTAAAATGCATATGTAAATATGTTGACTTAATCTGCACAGAAGCAGGACAGCACTGCAGGCTCAAGGCCTACATCTTTATTTGATATTGTGATATTAGTAGATCTGGGGCTTACTCTATTATTTTTTAAAGCGTCAAAAGACTTTCTGCCCACATTCTGAAATTATTGAAACACACGCAGAGAGCAGGAACGAGGGGCACCTTTCTTTTTTCACACATTAGTAACTTCCAAACAAGTCGTGTTACTTTTTGAGGGGGCACCTTCCCCGTTGCAGTTTCAGGGGTCCCCTGCGTGGGGGCACCGAGGGGCACCTTCCTTTTTTCACACATGAGTAACTTCCAAACAAGTCATGTTACTTTTTGAGGGGGGACAAAAATTTGATTCCAAGATCAGACCTTGCATGCCAAGTTTCAGCCTGGAGCGAACTTTTACAGTTGAATTATAAACTCTTAAAAATAGAGGTTTATAATGGAAACGCTGACGCAACCTTAACTATAGCGGTGTGAGTGCAATGTGATAATAAATGAGGCAGAACAGCAAAGTGCTGCTTTTAATTTATCATTTAGCAGTAGAAAAAGGCTTGTTTACTTCTTCTTTTTCATCTTCCTCTCTGGTCCTGAGACTTTCAGCCATTATTTTGAAATGTATTTTATAATAAAACTTCAGCGGTTATGTTGCCTAGGGCCTTAGTGTCCATTTTTGAGAGAGAGAGTATTTTTAAGCTTTTAAAAAAGCATATTCTGTTGACTGATTACATTTCAGCATTTTAGTTCGATGCTTTGCAATATATTTATTATAACAAAGATTAAAAATAATTCTGTGAGACCCTCTGACTTGAAGAGGTACCGTAACTCTGAAAGGCAAGTCCAACTATTGATTTGTGTACAGGATAATTTTACATTTTAAACAGGCAGGACAGACAAAGTTGGAGGGGAAACAGGCATGGAAAAGCCAAGCAACAATAGGTCAGTGGCTGAGCTGAGCGTTAGATCAGTTCAGTGCGCAAACCACTAGACCACACTGCCTCATCTTTAACAAGGTGAAACTACTTACAATGTGTTCCTCTTACTGACCAGAGGAAAACAAGTGCAGCCTGAATGTTGAATGAGCTCTGTTACAAACTCCAAAACACTGGAGCAGAAACACTAAAGATGGAAAAACTAGTGAATGCAGAATGCGTGGCGTCATGTAACAGCATAAACAATATAGAAGGAGTACATTTGTGAGAACTTTTTTTAGCAGCTCCAAGACTAAGCATGTGATGACACTCTGAATATCAGTAATTGCCATATGTTATGGACAGTTAAAGACTGGGATTTCCCAAACTGATTCCTAAGTGCTTCTGATCTCTTTGGGATCTCTGCCTTTGGGTTGGATTAACACAACTGGATTTCATTTTTTTTATTGTACCTTTCTATGTTTAAATTAGGGGATGTGTTAGTCTTGAAAGTCAAAGAGGAAAAGTGAAAAAGGGATAGAGTGTTGCCCACCTATCAAACAGGGTGCTAAGAGTCAGGACTCCCCATTCTACTTGTGGTTTTGCTTCTCGCTGAGGGCAAATCACGTAGGCCAACATTTTCAGCAGTGGTCTCACCTTCTGGGCCCCAACTTGAAACATAAAGGGCTTTATTTTCAGAACTGCTGAGAACCCATATCTCCAGCTAAATTCAATGGGAGTCGTGGGAATTCAATAAGTGCTCACCACTTCTGAAAATCAGGGCCAAGATGTCACAAATTAAGCACCTCAGGATTGGGGCTCCTAAACCCAATGGCCACTTCTGAATGTTGGTTTAATGTCTCTCTCTGTCGAACAGTGTTTTCTGTATAGTGGAAGAATACGATTTTCAGATTTGTAAAATGCCTTGAAAGTCTTGATAAAGGCCCCTATGTGCATGTAATTATTACTGTTGCTGATAGCATGAATGCAGGTATAATACTCAAAAGTGGTGATATTTGGTTTCTAGAGTCTGGTCTTGGGTCCTGGATCCTAAATATCTCACAGAGATGAGCTGCGTCAAGCATCCATCCAGGACTTGCAGTTTACCGCTCTTGAGGACTATATGTGCATTGCTACTATCCTGAAGCCTCGCAAGATAGATAGATTCCTCCTTGCTTTTCTCCTGGGTATTCTCCAGTTTTTAGCAGTATTATTTTTAAACATTGCCACGTGCCAGTGCCTGATGTGCCTTTCAATGGTGGTAGCTGCTGAATTATCCCAGTTTGATGGTACTGGTCTCAGTGTTATCCAGGGGCAGAGTATGCTAGCGTTAGAGCAAATGCATATTCACAACATCTATCCCTGTTTCCTGCTCATGGTGGAAGAGAAATTGTCTCGCCTGAGAATCACCCACAGCAGCAGTGAATGAGACCTGTGGACTCACCCTGAATGTATTGATTTGCCAAATATTGCTGTGAGAAAGGGGAGCTTGGCTATCTATGTAGAGTCCCCTGATTTTTATGCGCTCTTATGCTAGGCACACAAGAATCTTTGCATTAAAAATGAGCTAAAGGAAAATTGAAGAGACCGATCCACACGGTTATAGATTAATATTCCAGAGGTGGAGGGGAGTGGAGGAAAGAGGGGGACATTCTTTGCATTAACAGGAGAAGATGAAGATTAATCCTGCTAGCCAGGATTCTGTTGTCTTGTCTGAAGCTGAGAATTGGACTATTTCTAATGAGTACAGGGCAGGGATGTAAATCTGATAGTATTGTGTCTTTAAAATAAAATAAAATAAAGCCTTACTGATTGCTTATATGGACAGCTGGCACACCTTAAGAAGTAAGAAAGATTCAGACAGGAATATAATAAGGCCTAGGAAAGTGGCAGCATGAAAGGGATGACCTTTATTTGCAATCATAGCTGAGATTTACAGTTTATTACTGATAGCTTTTATAAAGAGCTATTCAGTTCAGAGGTGAGAGGTTTGTCATCTGGAAATGCAATTAACTTTAGCCTTATCCCAATCCCCCTGGTCTTAGTGTGAGAGCAGCACTTCAGCAATATCATGCTTTTCCCTCTAATTTTTTTTTTTTTTGGTCTCTTGCAGCCCTTGTTCCCTGGCATTAACACAGTTGCATATTTTTGCTGCTATTATTTTTTTAATTCTTGCTATTCTAGGTCATCAGCAGCTAAAAGGCATTGAGATTTTTTATTAGATCTAACTTATTTGATTTGTGAATGGGAAGATTTCAAGAAAGAGAGACATTTAAATCAGAGAAGAATTAGGGGACCACATGGAATGAAGTTCTGTCGTGATAGGTGTGAAAAATTAATTACAGTAATGGAGAGTCTAAAAGAAAGAATCAGTTGGATTTTAAGTAAAAGATGACCTCTGGCCCCCCCTACTTAAATGCACACACAACACTCCCCCATCATGCTGACACCCCCCCATGCACATCTGCTTGAACACATACAGACTCAAATGTACTGTCCCCCCGCCATGTTTGTACTGCACATGTGCACACACATGCACACCAAAGAAGCACAACATGATTTGAAACATGAACAAATGAAAGGGGTTTTGGCATCCCTGCTGTGTGTGTACGTGAAATCCCTAAAGGTCTATTTTTGTTTCACAGGTTCAGTTTTATGACCCTCTCTTGTCTGTTAAGTCAGGTCTGTAGGAATTTAAGAGCCAGACACAAAAGCAAGAATTTAGTACATTTGGCCAGTTGGTTTAGGTTATTTGAAATACAGCCTAGTATATTTTCCACAGTAGGCTTCTGCCAAATAGATCAGAGACAGAAGGGGGAGAGAGCCAGAGCCCATGTCAACAAATTTTAACCTCTGTAACATTGAGGGAGAGAGGATGGGCTCTGTTTAGAATCCTGTCAGTTATTCATAAACTGTCCATGGCCATAACAAGTTATCTCTGTAGTATGCTGCACACCCTGGACACCTGTGTTATAAAACATTGAACTGGAGGGACTTCTAACATTCCGACAGGCTCCATTTGAAAACTATTTACTCTGGGGTAAACGAGAACAGAATAATTACTAACAATGTGTTTTCCATCCCTATTTTATTGTGGCTATTATTTTCATCAGAGTTAGAGGTTAATATCCCTATTTTTCTCCTCCACTGCCTGAATACAATAGGAGCTCAGCACATAGTCAAACCAGGTAGAAGAGGAAATAACAAACTCCACAATGGGTTCAGATTAACCCATATCTAATGAGGGTGTTTAGCCCTGGGGTAGGAATCACCCTGCTGAAGTTTGCCCTGGTATGAGTATTTCTTTTCTTGCTTTAGAGAAGACGACAAAAATTAAATATAGTGTGAAACAATCCAGTTGTAGAGTAGTGTAGACAATACGGCAGTGGCAGAGTATTGCATTAAAAATATACTTCCATGCTGTATCTAATCTTGTCTATCTAGGACATTTGTCAGGCATCTCTACCCATGGTATATGTGTCTCTGATAGAGAGGAGAAAAAGGCAGCCCAGTTTGTGTCCTTAAAAACACCTTTTTGTGGTGCAAACAAGTGTTAATGTGAAAGGGGAGATTGCCTCAAGCAACGTGCTACTAAACTGGAAAAGTAAACATTGCCCTTTCCTGCAGAAAGATTTTGTTCTAAGATGCTCTTTATGTTGATGATATTCCAGTCCAAAAACCTTCCTCCCTGGCTCTTGACAGAAATACAGAAGCCTTAGTTGTATTATAGATTTGGGTATTTTAAGGGTTAGATGAGGGTATCCTTGATGAGTTGTTTTTTAACAAGGGTAATGTCATCCTGAAAGATTTTGGTTGCACAGGAACATCAGTGCCACTTGGGAGCACAGGGGCTAGTTTTCCTCAGTCAAGGAATAGGACCAAATTCTGAGGTAAAAAGCACTCTCTCAAGAAGAAAAAGGGAAGAGAAGTTCAAACACTATATAACGGGGGTGGAATAATGGATATTGTTTTTCAATTATTGGTTTTACAGTGATTGCCTTGAAGTGTCACCAGTTCTTCAAGTTAATATAAATCTGGTAAATATGAATGTAAAGGCATTATAAACTTCCCTTTCCTTTTCTGAATGACACAGACAAACTGATCAGACTTACCTTTCATTTGTTTTCCTGTTGTGAATATCTAGATGAAGAGAAGTGGGTCCACAACTCAATAAATGACTAGTTCAGTGTTTGACCTTTAAGATGAAAAACAGTTTCTCTAGGACCTTTTCCAATGGCAGCTAGGTGCTTTTCAAAAAACTCTGCAGGAACAAAACAAAAAAATGCAGCAAATGTTAAACAAAAGAAATATGTCTTGTACTATGCTTTCCAGATCACGAGACTGGGGCTCTGAAAGGATGCCAAGATGAGTTAATTCTGAAGTCGGAGAACCCAGGCATTGAACAGAACTTCAGTAAGAGCTGCTGGGTGCTCAGCGCTTTTGGACTTAGAAGCTTAACATTAGGCACTCATTTTTCATATCTTGCTCATGGTGTTCAGACTTTAGATTCTGATAGCAATTAGTGTCCATGGTGTATGGGGGAAAGACGTTTTACATCATACGGTGCCACAGTGCCCAGGACTTTAAATGTTATCACCAACACTTCGAATTACACACAGAAATATTCATGTTTAACAAGCTGTTTACTTTTGATATTATAAATTAGTAGCATGTTTCTTGGGGTAATCTCTTCCTCTTACTAATATTTGTGTGCATGACAGAAAGATGCATTTAAATTCTCCCACTGCATTTTTTTATCAATCCACAGACACTAGGTATATAGAAATGTACCTGTACATATAACATATATGTCAATAAAATTAAAGTGATAAATGTGTTTTATAAATATATATTTTATAAACTGGTAAATATACCACAATGATAGACACTATATCAATGCTGATAAACAATATAACATAAAAAAAACCTTTAAAATGGATTAGATGTTAGTTGACAGACAGGGAACAGAGTAATTATCAGTAAGACTGCCAAGTGGGGAACAGTATTAAGTGGTGTACTACAGGGATGACTATTGGGACCAACAGTTTATTATTTAACATTTGCATTAAAGATCTTAAAAAGGTCCAAATTCAAACATGATTAATTTTGTTGATGACATCAAGATTAGAGAGGCAGCAGACACCCTGGAGTGCAAAAACAAACTGCAGTGACCTGGAGAAATTAGAAAAAAGGACTGCAGGCAACAAGATGAAATTCAGTAGAAATAAATTTAAAGTATTACACCAAGGCAGAGGAAAAAACAGCACAGACAGACTCAATAAGAGCAATGAGTCAGAGAAAGACCTAGAGTAGGTAGCAAACAAAACATGAGATTTCACTCAGGTGACTCTGGTGTTTTTCACATATGAATATAGAGGGGGATCATATGTAAAACTGTGAGTTTGATTGCATGTTCTGTTTAGCTGGTGTAGCTGTATCTGGAATCCTAGGTGCATTTCTGGTTCCCACATTTTAAAAGGATATAGAAAAAACCGAGAAAGTCAAAAGTACACAGACAACGCAAGTGTGAAAAGGCAATGCTTAGAGAGTTCCTCTCTGCACAGTAGCTCTGAAAAGAAAGGAGAGCCTTGATAACCGCTTTGAGCAGGGAGAGAAAGAGGAGTTTTGTTAACTAATTAGAAGAAGAGCAACTTTGGCTTAATTTGTTAAAATGTATTTTATAAAGCTGTTACATTTTCTGATCCAACAATAAAAGAACAAAACAACTTTTAAAAATGGCCTCTTCCATACAACTGATTCTCTGTCAGCTGATGTGGAGCAAGCTAATCTGCAACTGTGTGTACGTCTGCATACAGACATATGCATGTCTGGGTGGGTCTCTGAGCATCTTTTGTGGGTGAAAAGCAGACCTGACATTTGCTTAAGTAAGCAGCTTTACTCAGGTGGAAAGAAGGTGAGTAAGGACCAGCTTCTATTCGTGAGAGAGACATGCTTTCGAGCTTGCACAGAGCTCTTCTTCAGCTTTTTTGTAAACTTGAAAGCTTGTCTCACTCACCAACAGAAGTTGGTCCAATAAAAGATATTACCTCACCCAGCTTATCTCTCTAGTATCATGGGACCAACACGGCTACCAACATGGCTACAATAACACTGCATACAGCTGTGAAGAAAACAGTTTTAAAATCCTAAATTTTAGGAATGCTATTGATTTTTTTTAATGCTCTTTCAGTGAAATGCAGTTTGATGTCTTTAAAGAACACCAGCTGGAAACGATGCCACACCTGGAGACCTCTGTGATTTTGTTTCTTATCTTAGATCCTTTCTGTAGTAGATGGAGTGAGAAAGAGAGTGAAAAGAAAGAGTTAGGATAGTGGTTTGGGGCAGTGGTTCTCAACCAGGGGTATGCGTACGCCTGGGGGTGCACAGAGGTCTTTCAGGGGATACATCAACACATTTAGATATTTGTCTAATTTGACAAAGGCTACATAAAAAGCACTAATGAAGTCAGTACGAACTAAAATTTCATATAGACAGGACTTTTTTATATTGCTCTAAATATTGTATCAGTGTTCCTCAACCTGGCGTTGTGATTTATTTTATAATTATATGGTAAAAATGAGAAAGTAAGCAATTTTTTAAGTACTAGTGTGCTCTGACATTTGTGTTTTTATATCTGATTTTGTAAGCAAGTAGTTTTTAAGTGAGGTGAAACTTGGGAATATGCAAGACAAATCAGACTACTGAAAGGGGTACAGCAGTCTGGAAAGGTTGAGAGCTACTGGTGTTGGGGTTGGGGTTGGGTGATGCTCTCTTCCCCACTGTAGAGTTTATGCTTTAAGGAAAACTACTGAGCTAAAATCACAGTGCCAAACACAGACAACATTAGAAATGTAGAATCCTTAACCATTTTGCCTACTGCATTCTGCTGCAGCTGTTCCCTCCTCCCATTGCTGCAGAATGCTACGGCATTCTTTGGAAGTGCTGACAAACTGACTGTACATGGAACTGCACCTGGGATGAATTTTGTCCCTCCTGTCAGGTGTACGTGGCAGCCAATGAATGGTTGTTGTTTCATATTCTTTCTTGTGGATTTATTTAACCAATGGGAAAGCATTGTCACAATATCTGTACAGTTAGGAGGATTAGTAATTTTTATTACTCTTTGAACAACAACAACAAAAAATCCCTATAAATAAAAAACCTGTTAAACTCATCTTCAGAAACTTTCACCATCCATGGTTTCAATATAATAAATAATGAAAAAGGAAATCCTAAAGTTAGAAGAGGCCACAAGGTCTGTCATACTGTTCCTGCTCCTCTTTTCTTCACTTTCATCCTTGTTCTCTCAGTACTTCTACAACCTCCTTTTGGCCTTTTTTATGAGTGTACCTTGTAAAATGAGCAGGCATAGTAGCTGATATGCTGTTTGCAGATCTCCTGCATATATTTGAGCTCAGAATCATGCCAACACCTGTCAATCTCTCCTGACTGTTTCTTGAGGTCACTGGTGTTTGGTTATTCATGGTCATTTATTGGCAGTACATTGGCTTCTGTGATAAATTTTTGTAGTGCTGTTTCCAATTTTTTACTTGTAGATCATGGAACATGATTTTCGTGTTTGTATTTTTTTTGGAAGTGTAAAACATTAATCAATTTCTTTGGTTCCTTACCTAATTTCACATCTGCAATAAATTCACTGTACATTTTTCCCTTTTCCATTGAGAATAAACTCAGCTTCCTCACTTTTCCATGCAATTATGTCTGCAGATCTGGCATAGTTTTATTTGCTGCGTCTCTTTGAGGGCTAATTTATTTATATAATTAAATTGCTTAAAAACATTCCCTTGCAAAGGAGCGTAAGACTGAATCTCAAATGATCTGAGCTTTTAGGGGGTAACAGTTTAAGAACAGAAAGCCCTAGGTTGCAGTTGAATTTGTTTTAATTAGTATATTTTGGCGGAGCAGATGAATTCTTATGCTAAACACGGGCACCTCTGCTCTGTCATCATAACTCTGTGACAGATGTCATGGTGCAAATAGTAGCCTCTGATTGCACAAGGTATTGAACTCACAAGGTGGCTGGAATCCCACCTGAAAGAAGAAAGTTCTCTTTTTTTTTTAGAAGAAAGGGGTGTAAAAGGTGCAGTAAAACGAATCTGTTTTGTACAGGATAATCTACTGTATGTTACCCTTTTGGAAATGAACATAAATGGACTTGTGTGAGATGTGGATAATAACCAAGAAGTGGTAGAGAATTAATTACAATTTATTTATAATTACACACCTAACTCAAGACTATTAGTGACGCTATCTGTTTTTAATTGCTTTCATTTTGTGATTTTCTTCAGACTTTTAAATATGTGATAACATTTGATTTAACCATTTTGTGAATTGCACTCAGAAACATGCTAAATCTATTTCCAAAGCGGGTAATTTTTTTGTAACTGGGAAATTATATTTTAAAACATGAAGTGCTGTGTGCAAGAAATACTTAACATTTGTTTGGTCATGTTACAAAGGCTTTAATTTGTGAAAGTGTAAAATCCATCAGAAAAGAAAGTAAACTCAAAGTTTATTTTCAGTCTGCCATCTCTCATCTCATCTATGTACAAATAGTCAAGCTTTGTGGAGGGTGGAACTTTCATTTTGAAAGGGTTTCAAGATTTAAAAGTTCGTCTTCATTTTGAATCAAGACAAACTTCCAGAACAGGCCTGGCACTATTGGGGAGGCAAAAGGCGCATTTAACACCTTCCCACCCCCCCCAAAAAACCAGAAACATCAAGGCCCCAGATTGTTGTCAGAGGGGCCAAAATCTGAACAAAGTTATCCAATGTGAAGTAGTGGACCAGCAGCAGATTGGAGAATTTTCATCCTTTATATAAAAGATAAATCACAACAAAATCCTGACAGAGTAGCTAAATATTACCCTGTTTTGAAGAGTTTAAAAAAGTAACTGATAGGTCTCAAAATGTAATTGTAAACATGGAATCCTCATCGAGTCGCTGTGTTTTTAGTGTGGCTGCACAGGGTTCTTGGCCCTACGCTATTTAACATTTTTATCTATGATTTGGAAGAAAACACAAAATCATCAGTGATAAAGTTTGCAGATGACACACAAATTGAGGTAGTGATAAATAATGAAGAGCACAGGTCACTAATACAAAATAATCTGGATTCCTTGGTAAAGTGTGTGCAAGTAAACAATATGCGTTTTAATAAGGCTAAATGTAAATGTATTAGGAACAAAGAATGCAGGCCATACTTACAGGATGGGGGATTCTGTGCTGGGAAGCAGTGACTCCAAAAAAGATTTGGAGGTGGTGGTAGATAATCAGCTGAACATGAGCTCCCAGTGTAACACTGTGGCCAAAAAGGCTAATGTGATCCTTGGATGCATAAACAGGAGAATTTCAAGTAGAAGTAAAGAAGTCATTTTAGCACTGTATTTGGCACTGGTGCGACTGCTGCTGGAATATTGCATCCATTTCTGGTGTCCACAATTCAAGAAGAATGTTTGTAAACTGCAGAAGGTTCAGAGAAGAGCCAAGAGAAAGATTAAAGGGTTTAGAAAGCATGCCTTATTGTGAGAGTTTTTTAAGGAGCTCAGTCTATTTATCTTAACAAAGGGAAGGCTAAAGGGTGACTTTATTACAATCTATAAGTACCTACATGGGGAATAAGTGTTCGATAATGGACTCTTCGATCTAGAAGTCAAAGGTATAACGTGATCCGGTGGCTGGAAGTTGAAGCTAGACAAATTCAGATGGGAAATAAAGTGTAAGTTTTTATAAGTGAGAGTAATTAACCATTTGAACAATTTACTAAGGGTCGTGGTGGATTCTCTATCACTGGCAATTGTTAAATCAAGATTGGATATTTTTCTGAAAGATGTACTCTAGGCTTTATTTTGGGGAAACTCTATGGCCTGTTTTATACAGGAGGCCAGACAGGATTATAATGGTCCCTTCTGGCCTTGGTACCTATGAAAATCCAAGATTTTCCAGGGATCTAACTAGTCCCTGGAATCTCAAAGGTTATTTGTTATTTAAATAGCAACATCCAGGGCTCCCAAATACCCACTGCCCCCAGTAATGGGACCCTAGAACCGGCCTTGCCCCAAAATTTCAAAATTCTCCATAAAAGAGAATTCCAGAAAAAAAAAATTTGGGATTGATCAAAACATTTTGTTTCAATTTTGACCTTTTATTTAGTGTAATACAAAATAAAACCAAATTTGAAATGAAAAGTTGTTTCAAAATGAAAACACTTTGTTCCAGAAAATGTCAAAATGGGAACTTTTTGTCCTGGTTTTTCTCCCAAACAAAATTTGTTGAAATTGACACATTTTCACGAAGGGCTTAGATTTTGACAAAAGTGCATTCTCTTAAAGAAAATGGCTTTAAGGAAGATTTTTCAGCCAGCTTCAGCAAATAGCTAATTCCCCATTATTCCGAGAGAGCCTGGCACCTCAATACCATTGGATAGTGTTTTTAAAATTTGGGCAAGCAACGAAAGTTATAATTTCCATCTGGGTCCTTCCAAGTGAAAGAAAGTAACTCAAAACTCTATGTATTAAAAGTTTGCACACACATACTAAGAAATTCAGTGTATTTTTTCAAAGGCATTCATGTCATTTTCAGGCTGCCAATGAGAAACAATTTCATGATCTGAGGCAGTACGGAGTGACTTTTTGAGTAAATATTTTAATTTTAAGATTGATCTAGTGTTAAAGTCCCTCTTTAAAACTTCCACTGGAAGAAGTAAGCTATTTCTGTAACCAAGGACCTTATGTATAGATTATTCTCACTCGCTCTACACTTCTGTACTCCATTTATGCAACTCACCTGGAATTGGACAGGGCCATTCATTTGAGATACAATTATTATTGGAGTCATCATTTTATAGCACCCATCAATGTACTAAGTGCTTCTCAGAAGACATAAAAAGATACAGCACCTGTCCAAAAGAGCTTACAGCATAAAGCCACAACCCTTCATTGGGTTCCACTAGCACAGGTCCTGTGCCCATGCAGAGGCCTATGGGAATTAATGGGACTTGGTTTGACCACAGGGGTCAGCATTAGTGGATCGTGGTGCAGAATCCAGGCCTAAATGATAGATTTACAGGCAATTAAAGAAAAAACACACACCAGGAAGTGGAGGCTTGAGAGAAACCATATATCTTGGTTCACATTTTTGAAAGTGTAATCAGAGTCTTTTGGTGTAGGCAGTTTTGCAGACGTGTTTTTGGAGTGACTCAGATTAGGTAAGGATTGAAGCTTGACAAATAGATTTTGGAAGGGCATTTTGAGCATAAGGGACAGCGTGTAAAATGATGCTGAGACCTTTTGTGAATGGAGATGAAAGGGGTATTGGACCTGGAATAATTGGTAGTAAAATGAAGTAACTTGTAGTGTCTGACAAGAGTCCCTCTCAGTGACATGCTGTACCTCCTACGAGAATGTTCCTAACCTGGACCTGGGACAGATCTGACTCATATCCTTGTTCATACTGATTCAAAGCCCATTGTTCATTTTAGTTTTGCTATGGCTTTTCGTGAAGAAATATTCAATTGCTTTCTTCGATCTTTGTATATATAACTTAATCACGATAGGACCCTAATTATAACACAGAAATATATATTCCAAAACGATTAAGCAATTTCCAAGCCAATGACCCTTTAGCTTTAATTCATTTCTTTGTGCCCAGGTATCATGGCACCTATGGTCAGCTAAAATCTTCTTCTGTGTAGAACCCCTAAGGTGAAATAGTGAACATTTCATTACTGACTAGTCTCTTGTTAGAGCGCTGTGGAAAATACATTCACACCTGGTAACTACAGTTGGTAGTAAGGTGGTATTTCTATATAAATGTAAAATTTTTACAGGAGAAAAAGGAAAATAGATTTTGAACCTGGCCGGGATGTGAAGGTGCTTTTTTTTTTTTTTTGTAAAGAAAGGCCAGAACGTTCACAGGTATGAAGTAGGTAGTCGGTAACATGGAAAAAGAATGTACTTTTATGATGGGGGGGGGGGGAAATCCCATAAAAATGGATAGGTGTGGGAAAGGGGAGTATGTTTTATTTTTTCCATAGTGCCTAGAAGCACTGCTGACCACTACAGAGCCTGGTAAGATGGTACAGTAGTTAGGGTGCTAGCCTAGGACTTGAGAGAGCTGGGTTCAGTTCTTGCCTTGCCACAGACTTCCCATCTGATCTTGGGAATGTCGGTCTATGCCTGTTCCCATCTGTAACATGGGGCAATAGTACTTCCCTACCTTACAGGAGTGTCCTGTGGATAAGTACGTTAAAGGTTGTGATGCACTCACACAATGGTAACTGGGGCTGTGTAAGTATCTACAATAGCTGAACCTTGGGTTAATTGAAGTCAGGTGGACTAATCCACATTTACTTACAGTACTGGCTGGTTCAGCCAAAACTGTGACATTTAAAGTGTTCCCATTGTCTTTCTCAGAATGGAAACAGAAACCGCTGTACAAGGGAGATTGGGCCCCATTTTCCTCACAGTGAAAAACAGTAGCACTGGGATTCCACCATGCACTCCCCCAGCTGGATTTATAACTGACTTAATCAGGATTAGAAAAACAGTGTCACTGAAAAAATGCATGTTTCTAACACAATTGAACACAGTTTTCATTCCTAAATAAAGTGCCACTCAGATCATTCTTAAAATCAGGAGCATTCCTGAAGCAGACTCCTGGAAGGGCTGTGCCTGGAGAGCAGTTCCATAGAGTAGGGAAAGGAAATGGGTTCCAAAGAGCTGGAGCAGTCGCTAATGTGCTAAGTGTGCTATGCTGTAGGGCAAAATCTGGGTGTCAGTAGTTGTGACTTTCCTGTGAAAACCTTTGGAGTTAAGCTAACCTAATCATGCAGTGAATGGACTCAGCTTCTGAGGTCTTCAAGTATGGATGCAGCTTGATCACCATTTTGGGAGGATAAGGCAACGGTAGGGTTGCCAACTTTCTAATCACACAAAACTGAACATCCTTGCCCATCCCTTCCCCGAGGCCCTGCCCCCATCATTCCACCCCCCTGCCCGTCGCTCGTTGTCCCCCACCCTCACTCACTTTCACCGGGCTGGGGCAGGTGGTTGGTGTGCGCGGGGGGGGGGGGGGGGCCTCTGTCTGGGGGTGGAGGCTCTGGGATGATGGGAGAGGTCTCTGGGCTGGGACAGGGGGTTGGGGTGTGGGGGGAGGTGAGGGCTCCGGCTGGAGGTGTGGGTTCTGGGGTGGGGCCAGGAATGAGGAGTTTGGCGTGCAGGAGGGGGCTGGGGCAGGAGGTTGGGCTGTGGGTGAGGTGAGCATGTGAATGTGAGCATGTGAAAGTGATCTGAAACTAGCCAAATCAGTGCAGCTACAGTGCTGGGTTGCACTTACATTACAGTCCTTGAAACAGAAGATATGTAACTACCGCTTAATCTCTTTAAGGGTGTATAATTCAGATTTTGAAAGAAGGTCCTTCTCTACACATATTTAGGGAGAGAGAGCACTGAATCAGGGCTTACTTTAAATTGGTTAATGACACCATCTGAACTGTAGAGCATAGTTGTTTTCTTTTAGATTTAGAGGTGAATGATCCAGGTTTCCCATCAGCATATGGAGCACAATGATCCCATCGGCTGAAGATCACTGTATACTGAAAGTAACTTATAGTGTAAAACTGGAAATTTTATATCTACCACTACCTCAGACACTATTTGTCTTAATTTCTTCTCAAGGATTTCCCTCTCTGTATGTTGGTGCATTTTTATGTTGATCACATAATTATAATATGTATTAATAAAAGTGTACTAGATACCAGTTTGAAGGCTCTTTCCCTGTGCTACACCCTAAATATATAGTGTAGACATGAAGAATTGGGGAGGAGGAGGATAGTGTGCAACAAGAAGTGAAGTGAGTGGTAAAGTTCGTAAAGATGTCTTGTTGATGTCACATCTTTTGTTTTGGTTCCCTCCCTCTCATCTGTTCTGTTAATCCTTCTGTGAGGGAAAAATTAGGGTTTATAGACATCTTGGAAGAAACGTGTCTATTCGTATCTTGCATTTTTTTCTTTTTGCTAATATAAATCTCTTGATGTTTATTAATTCACTCAAATCACAGTCACAAACCTACACAGTATCCCCACCCTCTGGGCCAGGAACAGTTTGAATGTGACCGCTCTCTCTCTCTAGTTCCATAGCATAGCCATTGCGTTCTCCTTTGTTGAGTAGCTGATCCATTTTTACATTTTGACTGTGCCATTTTTTATGAGTATCGCTTTTGCTTCATTAATTCTTTCTTTCTTCCTTTAACATCTGAATTCCCTCGAGCATTTCCACTTTTTAGCAGGCAAGTAGGGACAAAGATCCTTTAGTTTTTACTGGGTCGAGTGATTTATTACTGGTGGATCGAACAACCTGCAACATTTAACCAACATTCTTTGTACTTGAGGGACCAGAACTTTACATCTTATTATATAATGATGCTACGTTATTAAAAAAGTTGGCCTGGTAGATTTGTTCACACTGATAACTTCCAGAAGTTCTTTTTAAAGCAGAATAGAAATAGCATGAAGAATTACTCATACACTATGTTCTATCCTGAAAAATAGTCTGGTACCCTATCTACTTATTGATATAATTAAAACTGGATTAGTGGGATGGATTATAGAGTTTTCTAAAGTCATTAGGGAGTTTTCTGTCTCTCTTTCCACCCCACCCCCATTTAACAATATTATTAACTGCACTGTGCCAGTGACGTATGGTTATACTTTGTCCTTAACCCTTTTTTCTAGTTCCTGGCTTGCAGAACAATGGTCTGAATACTGTTTTACTGGAGCTGGGACCAGATAGAAAACCTTATTTTACATTCGGGTTTCTGATTTAAATCTTAAATCCTTTATAGGTTGCTAGTAGGAGACTGAAATAGAAAACCATCTTATTTTATGGAAATATAGAAATAAACAGTAAAATTTTATCTTATAATTTCAGGGTTTGTTTAGATTTCCAGGCAGATAGAAGCAAAGGTTTCCCTTGTAGGGAACTGTGTCATGGCAGAAGTTGTGAGTATTGGGGGCATGTGACAGGTGTTCACTGGTGAGGTACATGGATGTAATTTGTGTGCTTGGGGAACGGTGAGTGTGTGTGTCCAGAGCCAAATTTAGGCCAAAAGAACTTTAGGACAGACAACATGTCTTATTTCTATTCTCTAAAGGACTAAGTGAATTTATAACACTATATCAAAATGTTGTAATAGTAGGTTATATCAGTAGTGCAGGGATTTTGTTACTCTGTGTAGTGTACTTTCCATTTCTTTCTAACCCCTCCATTGTTGTGGTTGGAAAGAAACAATTAGGTAATATGGCTGCATTAAATGCTCAGAGACACAAATGGTGATTATTATAGAATCACTAAAATAAAGATGGAAAAGGCCTACAAGAGCAGCTAGTCTATCACTCAGTACAATGCAAGTTTATTTTGTCCCGTCTTTAAATGACCCAAGTGCTTGGGCTTTCAACACTGCCCTTAAGACTAATAGATCCTACCCATATTAAGTTTTTTAAATCATTCCACATAAACCAGATTATCATGTGCCATAACATTTTTTCTGGTTCTTTTCTGAATTCCCTGTGGTTTCCCAAGTACTAAGGTGCCCAGAACTATGTGGTAAGTGCAGCTCATGCATGCTGAATGTTATCTAGGTAGGCTCTCAGAACTTGCTTCAGTGAGGTACATGAGCACACCCCTAACTCTGGGCATTAATGGTCTGTAACAGGGTGCTGGTCCTGAGACACACAGAATCATAGAAAGGTTGGACTGGAAGGGACCTCAGTAGGTGTTTGCCTACTGACCGGGGTTTGCCAAACCTGCTCTTAAAAACCTCCAGTGATGGAGATTCCACAACTTCCCTTGTGGGTACATGGCTTCTCCTCCTCCACTGTGGGGGAGTGTAATGGGGTCAGCACCCGCCTCTCACGAGTGCCCCCTCTGGTTGGGTGTGTCCATGGTCTTTCAATCAGTCCAGCCCTGGTATGGGGCTGTATCCCCAGGGCTTCCTCCCTGGAGACACTATTTTCCTGCGGCTCTCCCCAGGCCCAGTCTCCACTCGGTATCCGCAGCCAGCCAGGAACTCCTTCCTTGCTCCCCCAGTTCCTGCTAGCAAACTGTCTTTGGCTCAGTCCTAGCAGCCAGTTCTTGCTCCCCCGGTCTGTGCCCACACTGAGCTGTCCAAGGCCCTAATGCTCTTCCAGGCAGCCAGGCCTGCAGACCTTTCTTCTCCAGTTCCAACCAACAACTAACTGCTGCTCTGTTCTGCAGCTCCTTTTATATGGCCCTCCTGGCCCCTGATTGGCCATTTCAGCAGCCGCTTTGATTGGTTGCTTCTTCTCTACAACTCTAGGCCGCTTGGAGGACCTCTCCATTGCTCCTTTCCTGGGATAGGTGTGGCAGAACCCTGAGACTTCCAGTAGGGTGTCTTTGGGCCTAGTCTACCACCTCACAGGGAGATTTCTCATCCCTTGTTGCTAGGGCAGCCATACTGTTTTTTTACTTCTGTGGATGGTAGGTTGGGAGCAGCAGTGGAGCGCTGCCGAAAGGAACAAACAGCCAGGTTCCTTCCTCGGAAGGACTCTTTCTTCCTCCCTGGGTGGTGCTAATGTACCTCTCTCCATCTGGATTGCTTTCTCAACTTTGGAGGTCTCTATATGCCTGTTTTCAATGAATTTGTCATGTGCATGGATGCTCCTTAGCCTAGCCACCTCCTCCTGTAGCTCTCCCACCTGCTTCCTGAGAGATTCTACCAGTAGACACCTCTCACATTGGGTGGTCTCCCCAGCATGGCTTTCTATGATAGGAAAGTGCAGGCCACAGTCTTGGCAAATCCACACCAGGACCTGGGTAGAGGCATCCATGGTCGGGTTCTCTGTCTGGACACAGGTGCAGGAGCTGCTAGCAGTGTTGGCATGAACGCATCTCTACCAAGGCTTGACTCTTTAAGACTAAGGGGACTGTGTTTAGGGAGCGCATGACAGGGAGTACATGTGACTGCAGGTTGCATGTGATATCCTACATTAAATAGAGGCAGACTATTCTTATTATAGGGGAGACCATGGGTCAGGGAGGGATCTTGGAGGGGCTATCCATAGCAGCAGGGATGGGGAAGGGGAAGGGGAAGGGGAAGGGGAAGGGGAAGGATGTGGGCTCTTCACTCCCAGCTGGCAGACAGCAGGAAAGTATTTCTTATTAAGCATGTTGTATCTTCCATTATTTAATAAAACCTGGCCTGAGGAAAGAGATCTGAAACCTGACCCAAGTGTTTGAATGTTATTTGGAGTGATCCAGGTGATTCATAGATTCATAGATATTAAGGTCAGAAGGGACCATTATGATCATCTAGTCCGACCTCCTGCACAACGCAGGCCACAGAATCTCACCCACCCTCTCCTGCGAAAAACCTCTCACCTATGTCTGAGCTATTGAAGTCCTCAAATTGTGGTTTAAGGACTTCAAGGAGCAGAGAATCCTCCAGCAAGTGAACCGTGTGCCCCATGCTACAGAGGAAGGCGAAAAACTCCAGGGCCTCTTCCAATCTGCCCTGGAGGAAAATTCCTTCCCAACCCCAAATATGGTGATCAGCTGAACCCTGAGCATATGGGCAAGATTCACCAGCCAGATACCCAGGAAAGAATTTTCTGTAGTAACTCAGATCCCACCCCATCTAACATCCCATCACAGGCCATTGGGCCTATTTACCATGAATATTTAAAGATCAATTAATTGCCAAAATCATGTTATCCCATCATACCATCTCCTCCATAAACTTATCAAGTCTAATCTTAAAGCCAAATAGGTCTTTTGCCTGCACTGCTTCCCTTGGAAGGCTATTCCAAAACTTCACTCCTCTGATGGTTAGAAACCTTCATCTAATTTCAAGTCTAAACTTCCCATTGACCAGTTTATATTCATTTGTTCTTGTGTCCACATTGGTACTGAGCTTAAATAATTCCTCTCCCTCTCCGGTATATATCCCTCTGATATATTTATAGCGAGCAATCATATCTCCCCTCAACCTTCTTTTAGTTAGGCTAAACAAGCCAAGTTCCTTGAGTTTCCTTTCATAAGACAGGTTTTCCATTCCTCGGATCATCCTAGTAGCCCTTCTCTGTACCTGTTCCAGTTTGAATTCATCCTCTTAAACATGGGAGACCAGAACTGCACACAGTATTCCAAGTGAGGTCTCACCAGTGCCTTGTATAACGGTACTAAAACCTCCTTATCTCTATTGGAAATACCTCGCCTGACGCATCCCAAGACCGCATTAGCTTTTTTCACGGCCATATCACATTGGCAGCTCATAGTCATCCTATGATCAACCAATACCCCAAGGTCCTTCTCCTCCTCTGTTACTTCTAATTGATGCATCCCCAGCTTATAACAAAAATTCTTGTTATTAATCCCTAAATGCATGACCTTGCAGTTATCACTAGTAATTATCATCCTATTACTATTACTCCAGTTTACAAGGTCATCCAAATCTTCCTGTATGATATCCCTGTCCTTCTCTAAATTGGCAATACCTCCCAGCTTTGTATCATCCGCAAACTTTATTAGCACACTCCCACTTTTTGTGCCAAGGTCAGTAATAAAAAGATTAAATAAGATTGGTCCCAAAACTGATCCCTGAGGAACTCCACTGGTAACCTCCCTCCAGCCTGATAGTTCACCTTTCAGTAGGACCCGCTGTAGTCTCCCTGTTAACCAATTCCTTATCCACCTTTCAATTTTCATATTGATCCCCATCTTTTCCAATTTAACTAATAATTCCCCATGTGGCATGGTATCAAACACATTACTGAAATCTAGGTAAATTAGATCCACTGCGTTTCCTTTGTCTAAAAAATCTGTTACTTTCTCAAAGAAGGAGATCAGGTTGGTTTGGCACGATCTACCTTTTGTTTAACCATGTTGTATTTATGTCCCATTTACCATTGACCTCAATGTCCTTAACTATTTTCTCGCAGGCCTACATGGGACTACTCACACACTTGCATTTATGCAAGTGCTGAAGTTCACTGCTGAATTGGGGCTTTATGCTCTATCACTCCCTGGTGTATAAAATATTTCTGCATATGCAGCTCGGAATTGAATTGGCTTCCTTTTGGGGGGCGGGAGAGTTATATTGAAAGTTCATGTCACATCCAGGTCTCTTTTGGCATTACTGCTTTCCATTTAATTCCTTCCATTGACTGTTTCTTATTGTTTTCCTCAGATATATTAGCTTGCATTTATCCTGGCTGTATCTTACTTTATCATCTGCCAGTATTTCTACATCTCTGTATTATTTCTTTCTTCACTGGTATTTCCAATATCTCCCAATTCAGGATCTTCTGTGAATTTCATAAGCATGTTTTCTACCCTCTCATCCAGATAATTAAAAATATTAAATGAAACTGGTTTGCCCCACTGTTTATATCCCCACAACTCTATACATTGCTACTTATCATTAGCCTTTCATTACTCCCTTTCAGCCATTTTTCAATCAATTTGAGAGTGCTCATAAAACCCAACCACAGAATGTGATCTGTAAGTATGTTCTGAACATCGTTATTATATGGAGCTAAGGAAATACCATCAAAAAGTGTTATTTACCCCTTTGCGTAACAGAAGAACCAGGGATCACCCAATTAAGTTAATAGGCAGCAGGTTCAAAACAAACAGAAGGAAGTACTTCTTCACTCAATGCACAGTTAACCTGTGAAACTCCATGCCAGAAGATATTGTGAGGGCCAAAACTATAACTGGGTTAAAAAAAGAATTAGATAAATTCATGGAGGATAGGTCCATCAATGGTTATTAGCCAGGAGGGTAAGGGATGCAACACCATGCTCTGAGTGTCCCTAAACCTCTGATTCCCAGAAGCTGGGAGTGGGTGACAGGGGATGAATCACTCGAAATTGCCTTGTTCTGTTCATTCCCTCTGAAGCATGTGGCACTGGCCACTGTCAGAAGAGAGGACACTGAGTGAGATGGACCACTGGTCTGACCCAGTATGGCCATTCTTACCATTCTCGTGGCTCTTTTCTGAACCCTCTCCAGTATTCAATAGGAAGTGTAGCTGTTGCGGGCTAATGAAAGCACTGTGCCTATGAGTGTCTCTCTCTCAGGAGGGTTATTCATACTGCCTCTGCTAAGGCACTTCTGTCTTAAAGTTGTTTTTTTTTAAATTTCTGCTCTCCTTTCAATTTATTATTTATCTGTATGTTTTTCCTAAAAAGGACATACAGGCAAGGGCTACTCGTGTATGGGATTTGGCTACACTGCTTCTAAATTCTTGGGCATGATCTGCCTTGCCCATAGCATCGCAGCACACAATAATAGACTGGTACAGGGTGCAGTGCAAAGGATGTTCCATATGTCATGGGTGGTTTCTCTTCTCTCTCATCTTTTAACTCTTCTTCATTATTTGCCATTTTAGGCACAATTAATTACTTTTCTTTGAAGGACCCAGAGAGCACAAAGGTTCTGAGATGACCCTAGGAGATTCAGGTCTCTCCAAACATAGGAATACCCAGTTCCTTGCTTAAATATAAAAGTTAATTAATATTTTCTTTTGTTATTACATAGTGTTGTGGGGTTTTAAAAAAAAATACAAGGAAAAATCTTGTGCCTGAAGATGTATTGAGCTGTGGTTTGGCCATGAGCAGGGTGTGCACGCTTTTTTTTTTATTGCTATTCTAGTAAGGCTAGTGCTTGTCTTCACATTGCCTAATTTTAAGGTAGCTACATCTTTACAACATACTGGGCAGAGAAAACCAAAGCTTAAAGCATTTCAGGCAGTACCTGTCTCAAAATGTAGAAGTGGAAAGATACAGTGTAATGTGTGCTGCTGCGGCTTTAAATTTTCCAATCTCTGGAGCTCAAATATGCTGGGTACAGTGGTTTAGTTTTACATCTGAGTCTCTTCTTTTCTCCCACTGAGCAGGCAAAAACTGGTATGAAGCACAGAGTTTTGTTCACAGTTCCATCGGAATGTCCTGTCTATGATGAGTGACATACATCAGGAGAAATAAATTTGCACCTTTTTGTGAAATGTATAGCAGGTGTGCGGCTATGAGAAACTGTTGTTTAATATTAGTGGAACAATAGCTGGATGTCTCTATTAAAGTCCTGTACTCACAAATGTTACTCACACACTCTAGGGCACCCACCTTTATCCTTCCATGGGCTCAAGGTGTAACCTGGTTAATTTACGTATCCCTACCTTTTCCCAGATCCTAGAGCTCTGGGCAAAAGGCACCTACCTACCCATACCCCATTCGTAGGGCGCAGGGTGTAAATGGGGATGGGGTCTTTTAGCAATGAAAGAGCCTTACACAGTGGTATCCTTAACCTCTATTTATTAACAATGACCAAAACAGAATGCACACGCTAAGCATACAGTGCTCACGACTCCCAATAAGGCAGATGAAATTGTCGTGGTGGTCAGTCAGAATCAGGTCGTCCAGAGATTCCAGTTTCTGCATTATATAATTGGCAGGGTGTTGAGGTCTGACAGCTCTGATCTTGGGCTGTGTCCTGAAGTTGGTTCCAAAGAACTTCCTTTTGGATTCCAGTTTATATAGTGAAACTTGAGTTCTGCTTAGCTGTACCTTAGCCAATCATTTTACTAAAGTATTACAAAATAGTTCTTTGACTAATCCTAACATATTGCAAAACCATACCCCACTGCCTTTGTTGATTTAAACCTTTCAAAATTAGTTATGCAGCAGACAAAAACAATTAAAGAACCAGACAGAAACTATTTAGATAAACAATAGAGAAGTAGGGACCATAAAGGCAAAACAATAAAGAAATATAGATTTCACAATCAGAACTGTTGATAGGTGATTTCCTGCCAGACAGAATGCTGTCTAACAAAGTTTTCTTTAAACATCTTAAGATCTGTTTCTTTAACTGGTGATGGTGGGTGTTATTAGGACAGGAGCGCCTTCTTAACAGCCTGATGTTACGTTCTTCTGATATAATTTAGAGGGAATGTGAGGATGTGAAGTTCTGTTTCTTGGCTTATGGCTACTGCTGTCCTAATGTAGCTGCAGAAAAAGGTCTCAGACCTTACACAAAGATGGAAATTTTATTTTACAAGAAAATAATTCTTAAGTAGAAATACTTTAAAATTTCAGGGCCAGATGATAATAGGATTAGTCTTTACTTACATGGTAACTATACTGAGCATACTCAGTAAATACCCTGTAACTACATAGTAATTACAGGTATTGCTAGATTAGTTGGTAGTCACTACTAGTAGATCCAAAATTAATTATGTCATTTAAATTGACAAAAAAAAGTCGCATTTGTTTTCACTAATTGTTGAGTATCCATTTTGTGATGTCTTTGGCAAAACTTCATGGTTTACCTACACCTTTCTGGTTGCATGTCATTATTTTTAGCTCTAGTTTTTTTGTTTAAAAAGAGTGTTGCAGTAATCATGGTAATACACACACCTTTGCTACCCACATGAGTTTGTAAAGACTGTCAGTAAACAGCAAACAGGGAATTTTTAAAGGATAACCTGAAATAGTTCAATTTTACTAATTAATCATTAAATCTATACTTAAAAGCGATCTTTATCTGACTTTGTGTTTAGACATGTCAGAAAGGAGTGTCTTTGGGTAACAGGGAATCCCAGGGTGGAAGTTCAGGAGAGTACACAACAGCCATTTCTGGTTTTGAAAGAGCATCAACAGTGAGTCTGAAGGAACATCTGCACTGCAATACAAAACCTGTGGCTCCGAGTCTCAGAGCCTGAGCCTGTTGACTCAGGCTCATGGGGCTTGGGCTGCGGAACTAAAAGTAGCAGTGTCCATGTTTGGGATCAGGCTGGAGCCTGGACCCCAGCCTAGGCCCGAACATCTACACTGCCATTTTTAGCCCTCCAGCCGTGTCCCGGGTCTTTTAGTATGGTGTAGATACACCCTGAAAGGCAGATAGTGGGGTTAGCCTGACCTGTATGTACTAACACGTGGAGAGCAACATCACATTATCCAGTTAGTCTCCCCTCAAGCACTCTGTCACCAGACAGAATGATGTAAAGAGGTTCCTGAAATGGAGTGAAAGTTTTCTAAATCTGTAAAAATAATTAACTATTCAGTTCATCAATAAGACACCGCACTTCATGTGCGATCCAAAGACAACAGAATAGAAAGGTGCTATTGGTTCTCCTAGATGGACTGTCGTATACTTCCAGCTCTGCTAGACGATTATATTTAGTGTGCTTTAAAAAAAAGCAATTGAGTACTTCCTGGGAGCAATTTAAAACTGAATTCTATTGAACCTGCATCTCCTCCACATGCAAGGAAGAGATTTATAACAAAATTATAATGAGGAGGTTCCCCCCATCTTTCATTGTTCAGTGACAGAATAGCTTCTGAATGTGACAGTCCTTCTCCCAGATAATGTTCAGACTAACATAATGTTCAGCAGAATAACTCTACACTATTGAAGTTATTACACTATGTAACAACAGCAGCAGGTTTGATGTAATAATCACATAAGATACACGATCCATTTGGAGAGAGTATTTCTCTTCTAGCGGATTAATATTGAGACATGAACATGAGGAAATTTTGGTGTGGATGGATCACCTGGTGCCCACTGCTAACACTAAAGCAGAATGCTCTGGTGTGTATATGGAAAAACTCCTGTTTTTGAACAAAACGGTTAAAATGACAAATGTGAGCAGAGTAGATACCAGCAGGAAAAATGTAAGTCACAACAACTACCTGTTCTCTGACTGTTAAAAGAAATCGAACATACCAATTGTCCTGCTGGCTTGACAATACTGTGGACTGATTCTCCATACTGGCCAAACTCAGCCTGGTGCAAGGAACAGGGATGTGTGTGAGGGTAGAAGAAGGTAGTTTTATGCCCCCTGTATGCGTCCTCTCTTCTGCAGCTGGCTGGAGGCTGTTTCAAATCACAGATTAGAAAAGCTCCAGATCTGCTCTGACTTGCTCCTGCTTGTCAAGAGGCTGTTATGGCAACCAGAAATATTAGTATGGCTCAGGCCACGCTCCTTCATGGAGGTAGAAGGGGGAGGCGGGGAACAGTGGTGGGAGAAGGTTGGGAATAGTCGTACTACATCACCTTGGGACTTGAGGCTGGGGGATGGTTGTGCTGTTTTACAGCCCCTTTGAGTTGGTGGAGTGGCACAAAGGGGCTGCCAGAGAAGAAAGATTCGTGGCCTATGTTTTCCTGGGATGAGAGAGACGTGCTTTGTAAAGTGACCAGAGGGCGTGTTCTTCAAGCTGACAGAACTTTAGGTGTCATGGAGGGTCTTAGGCTTCTGATAGAGAACTGCTCCACCCATCAAAGTTCCTTCTTGTTCCATCCATGTAGCATTCATTGGGGGTGGTCTGGAAGAATGTCTGCCCTTCTCCCTACTGAGGGGAGGCACCTCAGTGTGGGCTGCCTGAAGATGGGCTAGAGCTATGGCCACTACAAAGCGATGGGGGAAGGGCACATAAAGGACTCTACCTAGACCAGCTGTCAATTCATGGTTAAAAAATGTGACACACTTCTGTTCAACTGTCTAAGGATTCCAGACTCAATAACAGAAAGGGATAGAAGGCTGTACAAAGAAAAACTGCCCAGGTTTAGAGATAAATGTCCTTAAGTGCTAATGAGCTAGAAAGAGAAGTGATATGCCTACTACTGAGGAGAGACTGAAGAATTACACATTCCCAGGGAGACCCTCTCGAATGAGACTGAGCCCGAGAGGCTGCAGTCTGCTCAGGATAGTGAAAGAAAAGGTCTTTCAAATATCAAGAAACGTATTTTATAACCAGAAAAGTCCATGATGAATGGGGTAATAATATTCCACCCTGTCTATAAAGATAAGTGGTATGGACATTATTGCTTATTTGGACACTGGAGCAACTGTATCACTCATTTCTGAGAGGTTGTCAAAAAAAATTGAAGGGTTTAAATATATGACCTTTTACAGGAATTACTTCAACAATAGCTTATTCTACTGAGTCAACTACAGTTGGTGTTATAACAAAGAATTTCACGTTGAGAAATGCAAATGAGTTCCTAATTGTGAGATTTAATCCAGTGTGTGCTGGGAAATAATCTTCTAAGAGTTTGGTGCCTGCTAAAACGTTGTGGGTTCCTGCTAAAATCAAACACACAGTTCCAAAGTTTAAAATATCAGGAGGGGAAAAAAGAGAAATAAAATAGAGGGGAGGGGGGAATCGAGATTAAATGGTCTTTTTTAATGCAGATGCTGCTGGTAATGAAAGAAAAGGCTTTTCACTTTGCAGGCATCAGACAGCGAAATCTTTTAGGTCTATTGGGTCCAGATTTTTAGTGAGCTTTCATTAACGTGCCTTGAAAAATTATGGGAGTACTCATTTGCATGCACAAAATTCAACATCTGTGGATACAAATCAGGTAATTGCTTATCCAAATACCATTGTTTGTGAGTACGGTTATACAGTGTGTGCACACAAACAGGTGCCTGCAAATAGGCATTTTAATTGAAGCCCAGGGAAACTGTAGCCTATATTCTGCCATCTTCCAGCTAAAGACTGAAAAGGAAAAAGACTCTTACAGAGAAGGGATAATATAAAAACTAGCAAGTTCTATGTATTTATCCAGATATGTATGAGAGACACACAAAATCCTATACTGCACGAAATAAGGATGCTTTTTTCTTTTGACGATACAATGTGAAAGAACCAAGGAAATATCTCTGGTGGGTGATGATTGCCTTGTGCACCTTCAGCTGCTGAAGGAGATGTTTAAGATTTGCGGAACAAATTGTTTATTAAAACAAGTGGTTTGGTCCCTCATTTGTTGTCTGTGGGTTTTGCCAGCTGTATAATATCTAAATCCTTGGGTAAACTCCAGCTTTAGATGAACTGGTAGAATTAAATGATGTCACCTGAAAAAATCAGTACTCATTGACAGCCCCTTGGATTTTCTCTGTCAAAGTAGGTATGGGAGTTCCTCAGTCTTATCCAAAGGCTACTGGGAAATGCATTTAGATAATGAGTGCAAATTAGTAACTACTTTTGTACATCAGAAGGGATCATAGAATCTCGATGGCATGCCCTTTGGATTAACAAATGTGACTGGAGTTTTTTATAGATTAATGAATACTGTCTTACAAGGATTAATTTAGAAAAAATTCTGTTGTCTGTTTATGTGATATCACACTAATATTGTCTCATTATTAAAAGCATTTGTAATGCTACTTTTAAAAGAATCTTAAAATCCAGTGCAGCTTGTATCTAAAGTAAGCAAATTGCCAATGAAAATTAATTTCCTGGGACATCAGGCCATAATTTTAGAAATGACAGGATATCCTACAGGAGGTGAAAGCAGTGACATTTCGATTAAAAACCAGAAAGATATAAAATTAACATGGCACACGTTAAATTGATTAAAAGCTGGCTAACTGATAGGTCTCACAATGTAATTGTAAATGGGGAATAATCATCAAATGGGTGAGCAGCTAGTCTGGTCCTGCAAGGATCTGTTCTCGGCCCTATGATATTTATCATTTTTATTAATGACCTGAAAGAAGATATAAAATCATCACTGATAAAGTTTTCAGATGACATTGGGAGAGTGGTAAATAACGAAGAGGACAGATCACTGACTCAGAGCAATCTGGATTGCTTGGTAAACTGGATGTAAGCAAACAATATTTGTTTTAATCTGGCTAAATGTATGCATCTGGGAATAAAGAATGTGGGCCATATTACAGGTTGGGAAACTCCTGGGAAGCAAAAAGAGGAGGAGTACTTGTGGCACCTTAGAGACTAACAAATTTATTTGAGCATAAGCTTCCGTGAGCTACAGCTCACTTCATCGGATGCATTCAGTGGAAAATACAGTGGGGAGATTTATATACATAGAGAACATGAAACAATGGATGTTACATACACACTGTAACGAGACTGATCACTTAAGGTGAGCTATTACCAGGATGAAGTGAGCTGTAGCTCATGAAAGCTTATGCTCCAATAAATTTGTTAGTCTCTAAGGTGCCACAAGTCCTCCTTTTCTTTTTGCAGATACAGACTAACACGGCTGCTACTCTGAATCCTGGGAAGCAGTGACTCTGAAAAAAACGTGGGAGTTATGGTGGATAATCAGCTGAACATAGGCTCTGAGTGCGATGCTGTGGCCAAAAGGGCTAATGCAGTCCTTGAATGCTTAAACAGGGGAAACTTGAGTGGGAGCAGAGAGGTTATTTTACCTCTGTATTGGGCACTGGTGCGACTGCTGCTGGGATAATGCATCTAGTTCTGGTGTTCACACATCAAGAGAGATGCTGATAAATTGGAGAGGATTCAGAGAGGAGCCACAAAAATGATTAAAGGATTAGAACACCTGCTTTACAGTGATATACTCAAGGGACTCAATCTGTTTATTTTAACAAAGAGAAGGTTAAGGGGTGGCTTGAGTAAAATCTGTAAGTAACTATGTGGGGAACAAATATTTAATAATGGGCTCTTCAGTCTAGCAGAGAAAGGTCTAACATGATCCAATCGCTGGAAGTTGCAGCTAGATAAATTCATATTGGAAATAAGGTGCACATTTTTAACAGAGAGAGTGATTAACCATTGGAACAATTTATCAGAGGTTGTGATGGATTCTCCATCACTGGAAATTTTTTAAAATCAAGATGGGATGTTTGTCTAAAGGACAGGCTGTAGGAATTATTTTGGGGAAGTTCTGTGGCCTGTTTTATATAGACTAGTCTAGATTATCACAATGGTCCTTTCCAGACTTGGAATCTATTAATCTGTTCAATTGTAAGAGATCCTCCATTGTTAAAAGAGATTAGATTATTTCTAGGAGGGATTTGACCATTTAAATTTGCACAAAACCTGCTCCTTTTATGTAAACTCCACAGCTGAAATAATCTCTTATTATTCTGGGGAAGGATTGATACTGGGGAGTGAGTAACACCTGTTAGAAAATATCCAACATTGAATCTCTGCAATTGTTTCTGGGGCTTCCAGGGATGGAATCTGCAGTTGAAGAGTTTAAAGTAGTGGAAATCTCACAGCTGCAAAAAGAAGCTATGGCATCAGAGAGTACTGAAGTTTAATCCAAGTTAAACCAGAACATCTGGGGGGGGGGGGTAGGAAAAAACAAGGGGAAATAGGCTACCTTGCATAATGACTTAGCCACTCCCAGTCTCTATTTAAGCCTAAATTAATAGTATCCAATTTGCAAATGAATTCCAATTCAGTGGCTAAGTCATTATGCAAGGTAGCCTATTTCCCCTTGTTTTTTCCTACCCCCCCCCCCAGATGTTCTGGTTTAACTTGGATTTAAACTTGGAGAGTGGTCAGTTTGGATGAGCTATTACCAGCAGGAGAGTGAGTTTGTGTGTGTATGGGGGTGTGGGGGGTGTGAGAAAACCTGGATTTGTGCTGGAAATGGCCCACCTTGATTATCATGCACATTGTAGGGAGAGTGGTCACTTTGGATGAGCTATTACCAGCAGGATAGTGAGTTTGTGTGTGTGGTTTTTGGGAGGGGGGTGAGGGGGTGAGAGAACCTGGATTTGTGCAGGAAATGGCCCAACTTGATTATCATGCACATTGTGTAAAGAGTTGTCACTTTGGATGGGCTATCACCAGCAGGAGAGTGAATTTGTGTGTGGGGGTGGAGGGTGAGAAAACCTGGATTTGTGCTGGAAATGGCCCAACCTGATGATCACTTTAGATAAGCTATTACCAGCAGGACAGTGGGGTGGGAGGAGGTATTGTTTCATATTCTCTGTGTGTATATAAAGTCTGCTGCAGTTTCCACGGTATGCATCCGATGAAGTGAGCTGTAGCTCACGAAAGCTCATGCTCAAATAAATTGGTTAGTCTCTAAGGTGCCACAAGTCCTCCTTTTCTATTTTCAAATAAGTTATCATCTGAGGAGTGCTAGACAGAGAACTAGAACCTTGTTTTGTACTGCAAGACAGCCAAAAACTATCCAGTATCTGACGTTATCTATCTGGGCATTATCAGTGTACTTTTGGAGCACTAAGCCATAAGAGCCAACACAGAATAGAATAGAACACTAAATGGAATAGAATAAAATAATAAATGGAACAGAATGGAACACAGCCTAGTTCTTGCACAGACATTCCTTTTCTCCATCTTCTAAAGGAAAACATGTGAATAACCCCAGGGACTGAGGCAGGTTAGGTTTCATCACACAGCTGAATAAGTCCCTTGTGAAATTAGGTCCCTTTCCCCCCTTCCCCCCCCCCCAAAACCGAACGCTGAGGAAATTCCAAGGTAGTGCCAATGGGGAGAGAAATGACATGTTGGGATGTGCTATAGTCACCCCATGACCCATGAGATCTCCCAAGGTGAATCTAAGTTATCTGCTACAGCATTTAAAGTGTTGATAGAGAGGATGTATTAAATAATGACAGGTTTCAGAGTAACAGCCGTGTTAGTCTGTATTCGCAAAAAGAAAAGGAGTACTTGTGGCACCTTAGAGACTAACCAATTTATTTGAGCATAAGCTTTCGTGAGCTCACTTCATCGGATGCATACTGTGGAAAGTGTAGAAGATCTTTTTATATACACACAAAGCATGAAAAAATACCTCCTCCCACCCCACTCTCCTGCTGGTAATAGCTTATCTAAAGTGATCACTCTCCTTACAATGTGTATGATAATCAAGTTGGGCCATTTCCAGCACAAATCCAGGTTTTCTCACCCCCACCCCACACACACAAACCCACTCTCCTGCTGATAATAGCTTATCTAAAGTGACCACTCTCCTTACAATGTGTATGATAATCAAGGTGGACCATTTCCAGCACAAATCCAGGGTTTAACAAGAACGTCTTGGGGGAGTGGGGGTAGGAAAAAACAAGGGGAAATAGGTTACCTTGCATAATGACTTAGCCACTCCCAGTCTCTATTCAAGCCTAAGTTAATTGTATCCAATTTGCAAATGAATTCCAATTCAACAGTTTCTCGCTGGAGTCTGGATTTGAAGTTTTTTTGTTGTAATATAGATTTGTAATAAATATGTGTGAGATATTCCTACCTACATGCCTCCAGCTTTCACCCTGACCACACCATACGATCCATCGTCTACAGCCAAGCTCTGCTATACAACCGTATTTGCTCCAACCCCTCAGACAGAGACAAACACCTACAAGATCTCTTTCAAGCATTCTTACAACTACAATACCCACCTGCGGAACTGAAGAAACAGATTGATAGAGCCAGAAGAGTTCCCAGAAGTCACCTACTACAGGACAGGCCTAACAAACAAAATAACAGAACGCCACTAGCCGTCACCTTCAGCCCCCAACTAAAACCCCTCGAACGCATTATTAAGGATCTACAACCTATCCTAAAGGATGACCCAACACTCTCACAAATCTTGGGAGACAGGCCAGTCCTTGTCTGCAGACAGCCCCCCAACCTGAAGCAAATACTCACCAGCAACCACATACCACACAACAGAACCACTAACCCAGGAACCTATCCTTGCAACAAAGCCCATTGTCAACTGTGCCCACATATCTATTCAGGGGACACCATCACAGGGCCTAATAACATCAGCCACACTATCAGAGGCTCGTTCACCTGCACATCCACCAATGTGATATATGCCATCATGTGCCAGCAATGCCCCTCTGCCATGTACATTGGTCAAACTGGACAGTCTCTATGTAAAAGAATAAATGGACACAAATCAGATGTCAAGAATTATAACATTCATAAACCAGTCGGAGAACACTTCAATCTCTCTGGTCACACGATTACAGACATGAAAGTTGCTATATTACAACAAAAAAACTTCAAATCCAGACTCCAGCGAGAAACTGTTGAATTGGAATTCATTTGCAAATTGGATACAATTAACTTAGGCTTGAATGGAGACTGGGAGTGGCTAAGTCATTATGCAAGGTAACCTATTTTCCCTTGTTTTTTCCTACCCTCCCCCCCCCCCCCCAAGACGTTCTTGTTAAACCCTGGATTTGTGCTGGAAATGGCCCAACTTGATTATCATACACATTGTAAGGAGAGTGATCACTTTAGATAAGCTATTACCAGCAGGAGAGTGGGGTGGGAGGAGGTATTTTTTTCATGCTTTGTGTGTATATAAAAAGATCTTCTACACTTTCCACAGTATGCATCCGATGAAGTGAGCTGTAGCTCACGAAAGCTTATCCTCAAATAAATTGGTTAGTCTCTAAGGTGCCACAAGTACTCCTTTTCTTTTTGTATTAAATAATGTTACTGCTGGAAGGTGTTAATGGAGCCCATCAGTCACAGATCTACGTAAATTGATTGTCATACCCTTCATTCAGGCTAAATGAGGGAGCAATTAAATGTCCCTTTGTTTAGTGATAGCTGAAACAATAGAGGCCACTGCCTAAGGCATGCCTAATGGCCAGCATGGCAAGCAAAAGGGCTTCCTCGGAGACTGATTGCAAATGCAGGGACTAGAGCATTAACTGGTTGAAGCTGTGTATAAAATCATGACTGGTGTAGAGAAAGTAGATAAGGAAGTATTGTTTACTACTTCTCCTAACACAAGAACTAGGGGTCACCAAATGAAATTAATAGGCAGCAGGTTTAAAACAAATAAAAGGAAGTATTTCTTCACACAACGCACAGTCAACCTTTGGAACTCCTTGTCAGAAGATGTTGTGAAGGCCAAGACCATAACAGGGTTAAAAATAGAGCTAGATAAGTTCATGGAGGATAGGTCCATCAATGGCTATTGGCCAAGATGGGCAAGGATGGTGTCCCTAGCCTCTGTTTGCCAGAAGCTGGGAATGGGCAACAGGGGATGGATCACTTGATGATTGACTGTTCTGTTCATTCCCTCTGGGGCACCTGGCACTGGCCACTGTCGGAAGACAGGATACTGGGATAGATGGACCTTTGGTCTGACCCAGTAGGGCCATTCTTATGTTCTTTTGTGTGCCTGCATGTGGGTGGGTGAAGGAACCAAAAAGCCAGGAGAGAAAGCCAGCAGGTAGCAGAAAAAGTAGGGGTGCATGGACTTGGGAGGAATCCAAGAGACAGAGCTTCTTTTGGGCAGGGTACTTGCTGAAAAGGCAGACCTGGATTTCTGAACAAGAAAACTGCCTCCTGTTGTAAGTTTCTACTCTTGTTCTGGGAAACAGGATCTTGTATACATGCTTCGTAAATAAACAGGATTTAACCAAAGTAGTACCTGACTCTATTATCAATCTCTCCTCTTAATGAAAACGACCTGGCAATGCCCTGAATGTTGGCTTAACTGTTCGGGCTAAAAGGGGCAATTGAATCAAACAAACATGAAAAAAAGAAATGTAAGATAACAACAAAGATCACTTTGTGAATTCCAAAGCCACAGAATTCAACCTGAATCTTTCTTTTTCAAAGCAGAGACAGTAGCCCTTGAAACTACACAGTGCAGTTACATGCAATCATTGTTTACCAGAGAGAGATGAGAGCTTTCTGTCTTTTATATTCCTTCTGTAGATTTAACACGAAGAAGGAAGCCTTTATTTAAAAATGTGAAGCTGTACAGGAAACCTAAGCCTTCTAAATTTCTCTCACCCACTGTAGCAGCCAAAGCATGTGAATTACAGGCACATCCATCCAAATTTCTGTTTGAACGCTGAGGGTGATGTTCAAAATCCTAGGACAGACTACCAAAGAAATGTATAGGAGACATTTCTTGCATTCCAGCCCCAGTACGGAAAGCAGCAAATCTCTCCCCAGCATTTCCTCACCGGGCCTGTTGACTAGTATGCATTTAAATGTAAGCTGACATTGCAACAACAAAAATCTTAACATGAAATCCAGTTTAATTGAGACATAGCTGGGAAGAATTAATTAACAAGCTATTTGAGATGGAAGGAAGCTTTCCTGAGTCTTATCTAGCTCATGCCAAAGCATTGATTGGTTTCATTCTCCTCACACCATCCTCATCGATGGGTATCCAGTTTAGCCCATTAGGAAACCTTGAAATCTACAATTTCTAGTTGTGTTTTGGTAATTCCTTCCATATAGCTCCCATTCTCCTGACAAATACACATTTTTATGGGCTGAGGCAGCATGAAAGAAGTTTGCCATAGTAATGCCTTCCTGGATATATATTTTGTACCCAAAAAAACATTTTAAAGATAAACACATACTGTTTCAACAAAGGAATAAAGAACTTACTATTTCAAGACAAAGCCACCTGCTCTTTGGAATTTTTTTTTACCTATTCTGTGTGTCAAACTGAAAAAAAAATTTAAATTTTCACGCTAATAAAAGTACTGTTTTTGAAAATTAGATGCTTTGGGTACCTGTTGATTTGTAATTAACTTTTGTTTTAATTATGTACCATTTGAAGCTAACATAGTTATTTTTCCTTCAAGGGATTACAGCTAGTTGCAATGCCACTGTCTTTAAAATCAGGGACTGTTGGACAATTCTAAAAATCATTGTCTTGTGAAAACAATTCTGTTGTGAAGTAATCTGGTAGAGCTTTTTCACTGATAATCTTTATAAACGATACTGATTTTACTATTTCTGCTTTTGTAGCTAGGATCCTGGTATTGAATAAGTTTAGTGATTTCTGCTTTCTTTGGAGAAGTTCAGAGGGCTGTAGTTAGCTGGAACTGCTGCCTCTTCCTAATAAAGTACCTGCTTATTGTTATGTATTTAAATAAGCTGTTTCTTTTCTCAATTATCAGTTTTCCTCAGAAGTCTGTAACAGCTCCATTTTACCCCTCCATATTTTGATTTTAGACAGCTGCCAGAATTAGTATTTTGTAGAGCTCTGAGCTCATGGAGTGCAATGTAATGCAGAACAATTGTTCCTCTATTTTTGAAATTGTGTAGGGATGGAGTTTGAATACCAACTGAAAGGAAGAGCCTTTTGTACTGAGTGCCAGTCTTATTAGCCAGCTGGATATCCTAAAAAGGTTTCTATTGGCAGACAGCCTGCGTGAAGGCAAGTCAGAGGGGAACGCGCTGCTGATTGAATTTGTAAATAACTAAGTAGCTCGCCAAGGAAGCCTCCCATGAATAGGATGGAGCAGCCATCCTGACAATGTTTCCCCCCAGTCCTGCCAGCCCTGCATGCCTATGCAGGGGAGGCAAAGAGTGGAGTGGTGCTCTGCTTTTCATCTTCTCTCTCTTGGCTTTACACCCTGCAGGATTCAGTTTCATGAATAAGCCATTTCATTAAAATTAGACTGTCCATGAAATGAAATGTTACCATCTGGCAGATGGCTCATAAAACAAAATCTAGGGAGCCACCTGGATTTTAGGGATTTGAGTTACCTGAACTGAAAGGAAACTTTACTAGTCTTGCTGATATTATGTGAGACTTGCTTTGGAAACTTGAAGTGAAACCCGTTTTACAGATGTTAGGCTTTCTGTTAAGTAGAGCATGTTCTCTAAATGCAGGAAATGGCGTCACCATTTAGTGATGGTCTTGGAAAGGAGAAGGTTGATGTAGCTTATCAATGTGTGAGACACACAAAGTTAATCAGAATGGCTGTTTCTTTTCGGATGACCTGGATAAATGAATCCTTGTGACCGTAGATATGAAATAGATCTCCAGAGAGGCTGTTTGCAAATAGGGCCTCCTGCCCCTTTCTCCCCACCAACAGGTGAATAACACTGTGCCAGCAAGGAAGACAGATATTGTTGAATCATGAATCACCCTGTGCCAGTTTTCCTGGGAAGACTCAATTCCCATTTTGATTCCATTCCTATCAAGTTGTGAAACGGTGCATTCATGAGATGCTGCATTTACTTTTGTCAAATTTACTAAGCAAATATAATAGATGAAGGATTAAATCATTTTGAATAACTTCAGCTCGTACTTAGAGAAAGTTTTTAATTAGCGTTTTCTCCTCAAAAACACAATCCAGTGGGGGCAATCTCAATTTTTAAAATAATGAAATTTGCAGTAAACTAGGACCTTTCAAGTTCTATAAGAAGTATGTCCCTGATATGTCCCTCGAGAGATGAGTCTTGTACCTCACATTTTCTTCCATAATTAGTGCTGTTTAACCAACTCACTATCAGAGAAAGTGTCATTGATGGATTTGTATTTGCTGGCTGAGAGCTACAAGGTGGCAGAAAAGATTAAACTTATACTGGTAAATCTAGCTAGCTTTCCTAGGTGTTTTGGGTTGTCCATTTGTAGTCTAAAAACTCTGAGATAAAATTCCTGGTTTTGTTTTATTTTAGTGATTGTTTTTTCCAGACAAATTCCTGTTTCTCTTGCAGCTTGTCATTTGTTATTTCAAAAACTTTACTTCAGGAGTTTGGAGTGTCTTGTTATACTTTGTACATGAGTTTATGTGTATGAGCTGTAGTAAAGTGCAGTGATGGCTTAAAAACACTATAGTTACTTAAAAGAGATGACTTTGATTGTGTGTTTTTTGTTCCCATCACAATAACACTTTGCAGGTGATTATTAAATTAGAGATTTTCTTTGTTTTTCTAACAAAAAAAAAGAAACCTTTTCATGTCAGCGCCAATTATGAGTGGTAATTTTTCACATTTTACAAAAGAATTTTCTGTCCTATCTACACGCCCCCCCCCCCTCCCCCAAGTTAAGAAGGGCTTTGACACACTATGACAATGAAGAGGGTTTTTTTTTTGTTGTTTTTTTTTTTGCATACACAGTGCTTTTGACTTTTCTTTAAAAAAAAATCTGTTGACTCTATTGAAATGTGACAGGGCAATATTTAACCTGAATAGAGTCATGTTGACTCCTCTTATTAAAACTGACAGTTAAGGACATTCCTCTCTTTATTCCTTTTGATACACGCAGACAAGTCTTCACTGCTAACTAATATACAAAATCAAAAACAAAAAAATACAGAATGAGCAGATGAGTACCTTATAAACAATATATGAATGACAATTGCAAGTTTAATCTAGCAAAGAAACCTTTTTTTATCCTTTAAGAAAATTAAAGCCCTTTCAAATTAGCTTGATATATGAAGACAGGCTGACATCATTAATTTTCAAGTATTCATTCTTCCTCTGTCCTTGCTCCCTCTCACAGATATATATTGTTGCATTATGTTCTGGATAGGTCCACAGTGACATCTATAGCTAAACATGGAGTTTGCTTTGGCTAGTATGGGAGGAGCTAAAATCATAAGTCTCAGATCTGTTCTTCCTCTTCCCTAGCTGCTTTGTTTTTTGTTTTCCCCTCTTCTCTCTCTGTCTGAAAGAGCCGATGCTACTGACAGAAGGCTGGTTCTCCTTTTATTATGTAATTTTTGCTTTGTTCTTTGAGTCAGGATGTAATGTAAACTTGCACCCTTAATGTTGTGGTGCCTTCATCTGCAGGAAGGAGCTCCTTAGCGAGGTGTACACGTTGTTCTTCTGAATCTGGCATACTGAAGTCTCCAAAAGCTGGAAAGGGCTAATTAATTGTTTACAGTGTGTTACCTTCCTTTGGATAAAAAGCGCACACATCTACTGTAATGCATCACTGTGAACTTCCTGACAACACATTTAGCTAAAGGTGTGTACAGTTTGAAAGGTTAATTTGGGCCTTTGTTAAACTGGGCCTCCTAGCTTGAGAGAGAGAAGTATAGGGGGAGCAGAGAAGGTTCAACTGGAACATTTCTATGCCCCTTCTCTAATTCACGGCAGGTAGTAACTCTTCTTACACAGGACTAGAAACTATTTTTCATCTCTGGAAGGTAATCTACTTCAAAGTAGGATTGGGTCAGAGTATATGGTCTGAAACTCCAGGTGTCTGAGCACTAGGTACTCAAGCAACAGAAAATTCCATTCATAAGTCAGAGTCATTTAGGGTAAAGCTTTGAAGGAGATGGAGCAGCATTATAATAGGTCAGGCCCACTCTCTGAATCCGTTCTTTTCCCATTGTTCAGTAAATTTAAGAGAGGGAAAAGTCAGATGAATATTTTGTGCTAGTCCCAGATGAGTGTGGAAGAATCTATAATGCCCCAAGTCAGACAATTCAGACTTCTACAAGAAATAGTCTACTGCACCACATGCCAGCCTCGCCCCATGGCTGAATTGGATCTATATGGATACATCCTCATGGAGGTCAGAGGAGGATGATCAGACCATCAGCGGTATATTCAAGGAAATCCTGGCAAGGCAAGATAAATTGTGACACTCATGGACATCAATGGAGAAGACTGAAAGAAGAAACACAAGACTGAATACAATGGATTATAGAATTAATAGAATTATAGAATAGAATAGAATTATAGAATTAATGGTGTTGAACGACCTGCAAATCAAACTGAATTTAAGGTAAAAAACTTAACCTCTTTTCTAGTGGGAGTTAGATTGCAAAAGAAGGTGCAATTAAAAGGAATGTTTTGCTGGAGAATGTGTGTGTTAGGCATCTAGGCTGGGGAAGAAGCTCCAGACCTTGTTGCATATGGAAATGTGTGGTCTCTATTGACTTGTTTAAATATAAAAGATAGTATAATTTTGTTTGTGTGTGGGTATGCATACTTACACCATTCCTGTACAGAAATAAGATGGAGACAACATGGGTGGAAGAATTATTGCATCTTTTACAGACATGGATGAATGAGAGCAAATCCTCAGAGCAGTGAAAAACGAAGAGGGGAAACAATGTTCTTGATAGAGCAAAGCCAATGATTATATTCCAAGCCGAGCTCTGTGCAATATTATTTTTATTTTTCTCATTTATATGCCTGGAGCACCCACTTGTGATCAGGGCTCCACTGTCTTAGTACTGTATAAACATTTAAATCACCATTACTGCCCCAAAGAGTGACAAGAAGTGAACGTAATAAAGAACCAGAGTGTGGATGAGAGGTGAATGTAACCATGATAAGATTACTGTACTGTTAAACAACAAACAAACAAAAACAGTCCTTTGCGGGTGCCAAATTACTGGAAAGCACCTGAGTGGAACTCTCACAATACAATGTACGATATGTTTTGTTGGATGTTAAACCAAGTTGTTTTAAAAATTATGATTGTGTTGTACTTTCCTTAAAAGATCCTGGAGGAACATTGTAAAATATTTGGCTATTGTTTGAATTTGGCTATTCCCACTGGAGTTCACTAAACATAAAGCGTTTTCTATGCATGGAAAATGCAAACTACAATTTATTCATAACCCAAGTGGGTGACTCATCTGCAAACATGGCTTTGGCTATTGTTTTTATGCTAGTAATTTACCAATCTATCTTTCTAGTCTGGACCCATCTTCCTCATCCAAAGTAAAATCTTGGCCTGCTTTTTGGTATCTCCTCATAAAGATCCAGGTCCCATCTGCAACTTAACCTGGCCAAACGCAAGCGCCTAATCTTTCCCCTTTTCCTCAACCTCCTGGTTTTCTCCTGGTGAACAACCCCACCATTCTCCCGGTTGCTCAAACCCATAATATTGACTATATCATTTGCCATGTCTCTCTCCTTTGACACGCATCCGGGCTATATCTAAATCTTGCCACTTCTTCCTGCACAGCATCTCCATTTGACCCATCTTCTTCCATGGCATCAAACAAAAACAAAACAAACAAAAACAAACATGGCATCAAACAAAAATGTGGTGTTCTTCTTTCCAAAGCCCTCTATCAGGGTGGGTTAATTTAAATCAAAATGATTTAAGCCACTGCTTTTAATTATGATTTTAATCAGCAAGCAGGAAACATTGATTTAAACAATTGATTTTAATTGTTTTGTCTTTGCACTTTTTAGTTATTTTCCTAAAGAAAGATTAGAAGCTGAAAGACCCAGAACCTGGGTTTGGGTGACAGGGCATGGATCACTTGATGATAACTTGTCTGTTCATTCCCTTTGGGGCACCTGCCATTGGCCACTGTCAGAAGACAGGATTCTAGGCTTGATGGACCTTTGGTCTGACCCAGTATGGCCATTCTTAGTTTTTTATTGATTCTCATTGGTTGGTAACCATTAAAAAATGCTGATTTGCAGCTAAATATAACCTTTGCACTAAATTTAGTGCTTTTTGGGGGGGGGGCTAACCAGGATACACTGTATCTGTACACATTTATTTAAACAGTTATATAGCTTAACTTACATTTATTCAAATTCTTATATTTTAAATTTTGTATTACATTGGAAAACAGTGGATGATGCATTTCTCTTTTGATGATGGATTTTTTGCTTGTGATTTGTATCAAGCTCTGTTTGGATAAAAATTCAATTTAAAAAGCATAAAAATATCAGTTTAATTTTTTATTCAATAAAACTACTTTATGTGCTGATACATAATAGAAAATGTTTATCATAATATATATAGTATTTAAAACTGATTTATTAAACAAAGCAAATATGATCTGCAGTTAACAAATTGATTGTTTCTGGCCACCATGTCCTTCAAAATTGTAAAACTAGTAGATCTCATCCTTTCACACCCAATTTTTATTCATAGATTGGAAGAAGAAAACAGACTTTCTTGCTTTTTCAACTCAACTGTTTTCTTAACTTTGAATTAACTTGTTATTAAACTGAACTAGTTGAATAAACGGAAATGAAGAAATTATTCTCCCTGTGCCTGCAGAAGAAGCTACTGCTGCCAAAAGCTGGTTTAGCACTTCAACAGACTCTGATTCCAGATGTTAGCCAGTGACTTCCATCAGTGGTTTGCCTTTCTATAAAACTAGATAGGAAACATGTTCTACTTAATATTACTTTTTGTCATTTAATTTACATTTATTATTTTTCTCATTTAATTTAAATAATTTTAATAGATTATAAGACGTTTAGGTCTTAACATAAGATGTTAATTTCAAATTTAATTTCAAATAGGTTTGTTTTTTAAAATAAACCTGTATTTAAATTAAACCAATAAATTCTGATTTAAATATAAAAATCTGTTTTTTTAATTTAACGCTCCACCTATAGATTTGTATCCAACCTCCTCTCTATAGCTGAGCTTTCTGCACTGTTATCTTCTTGCCAGTTTGACTCCCCTTCATTCCACCAAAGATGCTAGCCGTGATTACCTGCTTCTTCACCAAACACTTTTGCGCTTTCTCCCATGCTACCACATAAGAGTGGGAAAGGCTCCCAGTTAAAGTCTCCACCTTATCTTTCATGTGTCTTCTCCACCTCTGCCATAATGCATACAAAAGACTGCAGTCAGATAATGGCTAGGCAATGGCAAGTTTTGGTCAGTGGTACTGAGTGGTTAGGAATTGTGCACATCCTATTATATTTGTAACCCTGTCTCCTATGCCACCCATCTGGCCTGCTTGTTTGTTTGATTGATCTGTTACATATTGTCATTTAGATTGTAAGCTCTTTTACACTGGGGCAGTGACTATCTTTTTTTATGTTTATTCAGTGATTAACATAATTGGGCCCAACTTGGCTGTGGCTGTCAGATGCTGTCATAAATCTAAAGGGACGGGTAACCACCTTTCTGTATACAGTGCTATAAAATCCCTCCTGGCCAGAGGCAAAGTCATTTTACCTGTAAAGGGTTAAGAAGCTAGGATAACCTTGCTGGCACCTGACCAAAATGACCAATGAGGAGACAAGTTACTTTCAAAGCTGGAGGGTGGGGGGACAAAGGGTCTGTCTGTCTGTGTGATGCTTTTGCCGAGACCAGAGCAGGAATGCAGGTCAGAACTCCTGTATAAGGCTAATAAGCAATCTAGTTAAATATGCGTTAGATTCTGTTTTGTTTAAATGGCTGATAAAATAAGTTGTGCTGAATGGAATGTATATTCCTGTTTTTGTGTCTTTTTGTAACTTAAGGTTTTGCCTAGAGGGATTCTCTATGTTTTAAATCTGACTACTCTGTAAGGTATTTACCATCCTGATTTTACAGAGGTTTGTCTTTTACTTTTTTTTTAATTAAACTTCTTCTTTTAAGAACCTGATTGCTTTTTCATTGTTCTTAAGATCCAAGGGTTTGGGTCTGTGTTCACCGATGTAAATTGGTGAGGATTTTTATCAAGCCTTCCCCAGGAAAGAGGGTGTAGGGCTTGGGGGGATTTTGGGAGGAAAGCCATTTTGAAGTGGGCTCTTTCCCTGTTCTTTGTGTAACACTTTGGTGGTGGCAGCATAAGGTCCAAGGACAAAAGGTAAAAGTTTGTACCTTGGGGAAGTTTTAACCTAAGCTGGTAAGAATAAGCTTAGGGGGTCTTTCATGCAGTTCCCCACATCTAGAGTTCAGAGTGGGGAAGGAACCTTGACAGATGCTATCACAATATAAAATATGAAATAATAATTAGAATAAACAGATAACGTTAAACATGATAAACATGGGTAGTATGTCAGGTGGAACATAAAACATTCACTCTTTACTTTGGTTCTCAAAGAAGACATTGAAATTCTATGGTTGCCCTCCTTTCACCTGCCAACAGAGGCCAGTAGCTGTTGTTATACTGGATTTCTGTAGTCTTTTCTGTTACATTCATTAAATATTTAGTCCAGGGTTCTTTTCATCCCAAGGGAAAGAGGCAGGAGCTATATTTGGTTACAATATAATTATTTATAAATATTGCAAAATACCCTTTTTAAAAAAAATAGCATGGAGCAATGGTTCCCATGGGATCCCACATAGCGGAACCGGTAGAATCAGGCAGCTATTACCTTGGGCTGCCTTCTTTCGAAGAAGGAATCCCCAGTGCAGCTGTATTCAAAGAAGCTCTTTAAATAAAACAAACAAAGCTTTTAAAAGCACCATAAGTAACTGCAAGGACATGTGGCTCAGAAGGAGAAAATCAAAGATAGCAACTAGGATTTTTTATTTGCTACAGAAATCTGCAGACTATTGGCTGGATTCTGCAATGAAGCAACATTTGTGTAAGGGATAATGTCACTGTTCCCTATATCTCCATCTATCTGTTAGGGTGAGTCAGACTCTTTTCCAGGGATATAGTTGTAAAGTGATATTGGTTTTAGATTGTCTGTCTTGTCTTTTGTGGAAAATACTTCTTTACCATCACTGGTAGCATCACATAAAATCATAGAAGATTAGGGATGGAAGAGACCTCAGGAGGTCATCTAGTCCAACCCCCTGCTCAAAGCAGGACCAACCCCAACTAAATCATCCCAGCCAGGGCTTTGTCAAGCTGGGCCTTAAAAACCTCTAAGGATGGATATTCCACCACCTCCCTAGGTAACGCATTCCAGTGCTTCACCACCCTCCTAGAGAAATAGTTTTTCCTAATATCCAACCTAAACCCCCCCCACTGCAACTTGAGACCATTGCTCCTTGTTCTGTCATCTGTCACCACTGAGAATAGCCCAGCTCCATCCTCTTTGGAACCCCCCTTCAGGTAGTTGAAGGCTGCTATCAAATCCCCCCTCACTCTTCTGCAGACTAAATAACCCCAGTTCCCTCAGCCTCTCCTCATAAGTCATGTGCCCCAGCCCCCTGATCATTTTCATTGTCCTCTGCTGTACTCTCTCCAATTTGTCCACATCCCTTCTATAGTGGGGGGACCAAAACTGGATGCAATACTCCAGGTGCAGCCTCAACAGTGTTGAATAGAGGGGAATAATCACTTCCCTCGATCTGCTGGCAATGATCCTATTAATGCAGTCCAATATGGCTCATATCCAGCTTCTCGTCCACTGTAATCCCCAGGTCCTTTTCTGCAGAACTGCTGTTTAGCCAGTTGATCCCCAGCCTGTAGCAATGCCTGGGATTCTTCCATCCTAAGTGCCGAACTCTGCACTTGTCCTTGTTGAACTTCATTAGATCTCTTTTGGCCCAATCCTCCAATGTGTCTAGGTCACTCAACCCTATCCCTACCATCCAGCGTATCTACCTCTTCCCCCAGCTTAGTGTCATCCGCGAACTTGATTAGGTTGCAATCCATCCCATCATCCAGATCATTAATTAAGATGTTGAACAAAACTCCGCTTGATACCAGATGCCAACTTGACATTGAGCTGTTGATCACTACCTGTTGAGCCCGACGATCTAGCCAGCTTTCTATCCACCTTATAGTCCATTCATCCAGCCCATACTTCTTTAGCTTGCTGGCAAGAATACTGTGGGAGACCATATCAAAAGCTTTGCCAAAGTCAAGGTATATCATGTCCACCACTTTCCCCATATCCACAGTTATCTCATCATAGCAGGCAATCAGATTGGCCAGGCATGACTTGCCCTTGGTGGATCCATGTTAACTGTTCCTGATCACCTTCCTTTCCTCCAAGTGCTTCAAAATGGATTCCTTGAGAACCTACTCCATGATTTTTCCAGGGACAGAGATTAGGCTGACTGGTCTGTGGTTCCCCAGATTCTCCTTCTTCCATTTTTAAAAGATGGGCACCATATTTGCCTTTTTCCAGTCGTCCGGGTCCTTCCCCGATCACCACAAGCATTCAAAGATAATGAGCAATGGCTCTGTAATCACATCAGCCAACTCTCTCAGCACCCTTGGATGCATTGCATCTGGCCCCATGGACTTGTGCATGTCCAGCTTTTCTAAATAGTCCTTAACCTGTTCTTTCACTACTGAGGGCTGCTCACCTCCTCCCCATACTGTGCTTCCCAGTGCATCAGACTGGGAGCTGACCTTGTCTGTGAAGATCAAAGCAAAAAAAAAGCATTGAATACTTCAGCATTTTCCACATCCTCTGTCACTAGCTTGCCTCCCCCATTCAGTAAGGGTCCCACACTTTCCCTGACCACCTTCTTGTTGCTAACATACCAGTAGAAACCCTTCTTGTTACCCTTCACATCCTTTGCTTTCACATGCTTTCTTATTATTGAGCTCAACTGTTAAAAATAAGTTTCCGATAAAAGATGTCTAAACAGTGGAAAAAAGAAGATATGGAGTTGAATAGGAATTCTGACACTAGGAAAGGTTTCTGCTGCAAGTCCCTGAGAAACCCATGAAGATGAGTTAAGTTGTCAAATTTTACATAACAGAATACATTAACCACAGGACACTCCATTTGAAGGCAAGAGCATGGCAGACAATGGCACCAGGAAGGACACAGATGGACCACAAATGAATACATCCATCTGAAATAAAAAAAACAAATTATGTCTGAATTCAAGAAGAGTTGGCAGCCAAGGGCATAACTTTTGCTTGGTCAGCAACAAGGTGTGCACTGCCTTTTCATGTTGGACCACAGAAACAAACTGTTTAAGCATGAAGGAAAGGAGTACTAGTGGCACCTTAGAGACTAACCAATGTATTTGATTAGTCTCTAAGGTGCCACTAGTCCTCCTTTTCTTTTTGCGAATACAGACTAACACGGCTGCTACTCTGAAACCTGTTTAAGCATGATATAAATGGAGAGGAAAACACAGAAAATCTTGTAAGTGAGCTCCCTCTTATCTGCAGAACCACTGTATTGTAGAGAAAGGGGATGAACACAGTTCTGTATTATTGGGTTTATCCACCTGGAGAATCATGAAAGAACAGATCTACTCATACTAATACATTGAGACAAGACGGCTCCTATGCCATGCACAGGCACTCAGGAAGCATATTTTTAAAGATGATAGTGCCAATCAGCAGAAGTAAATCTGGTAATTGAAATACCTGTTCTGTGCAGCAGTACGGATGTTCGCTGTATTTGGAAATATCCACCAGCTAAAAAATTGCATTTGTATCTTTTCTAGAGGTCATGTATTTTGACTTGTTCATAGATAGTCAGAGGATCTTTCTAATGATTGATTGTGGTGGATAGCCTGGTAAAAGCAAGGAACTGGAATTGCATCTGTTGCATATCATAAGTCAGCAGTGCATTTGAAATAAGCCTTGGTTTAGAATTGCAGCCCTAATTTTCATTTTTTATATAAAGCTTTTAAAAATATACCTTTAAATTTATTCTTCAGGAAGAAACAAACTTTTATTACAGGTTTCAGAGTAACAGCCGTGTTAGTCTGTATTCGCAAAAAGAAAAGGAGTACTTGTGGCACCTTAGAGACTAACCAATTTATTTGAGCATGAGCTTTCGTGAGCTACAGCTCACTTCATCGGATGCATACCGTGGAAACTGCAGCAGACTTTATATATACACAGAGAATATTTTCTATTGCTGTAAATTTGATTTGCCAGATGTTTGTCAGGTTTAATATAGATTTACAAAAGTCATTTTTTAGATTTTGACTGAGGGCATTTTTGGTGAATGAACAACTTTTACAGGAAAAAAACGAAATAATTTTTTACACGTTACAGATGCTGTAATTCCTTTAGAAGTGTATGGCATCTAAACTGTGTGGTGTTCCTTTGCTTTGCTTCTGTGAAATCAAGATTTCTGAGAAAAGGGAAACTGCAGCTTGGAGGTCTGTAAATGAGGGATGCAAGAAGAAATGATGAGGTGTGAGGACCTGGAAATACAGGCATTTATTTTGAAAATTAATTGAGCACTCCTAGGTCAGAGGAAAGTCATCCTCTAAGGTTATGAAACAATGGGGAATAAAGACATCCACTGTTCGTCCCACTAAGATACTGGTGACCAGTGTATACTGCGCACTCAGACCCTTTCTGACCATTTTTTGCCTGAATTTCTGTTCCCTTCCAGAATTTGTCAGTGGCACTTCACCGCACATTTTACGGAAGCCCCGAAACTACAATATTAGTTTTTACTGTTTCTAGTGCGGGGTCATTTTGATTTTGTTGTGAATATGTGTGCAAAAATAAAGAAAGAAATAGGGAGTCATTTATCTATAGCAATGCTTTCCCTTCTCTGTCTGAGCCACAGAGTTGCATGTTGTTGATGAAGTGAGGTCTAAAGTAATAAGGCTGGAGAAGGGCCCAAGTGGTGCTGTTCACATCTGAATTTCCCCAAAGATTCAGAGTGTTGAGATCTGTTGTTCCAGGTCAGCCCTTTATAGAGATGGGCCCAAGCCACATTAGGAGGGTCTCAGTTCTGGTGTCCTTGTTCCACCTAATCTCTACATAAGAGAGATGCAAGCAGGGGAAAAAACCCTACTTCCTCTCTTCTGGTTGTGCTCTGTACCTAGCTATGGTAGGTGAGAACTGGAAATCGACATTCTAGGCAGAGAAATTTAAGGGCAGAAAATTTGAGTGTGATCAACAGTATAAAGTTGTAACTATATTAATATTCTTGATTGGAAAATGAATGAGAAACCCGCGGATAACTAAGTGTAGCATATGATCACACACATTTTAGCGGTTACTCTTGTATCCAAATAAAAGACAGGCACTGAAATTTAATAAATATCTAACTTAAACCATCACCTGTGTGTTCCTTCTCTCTTGCTCTGAGCCCCCGCATCACTTTCTTTCTTTAAATCTCATTTCAAAAACCTTCCTTCTGTCTTTAGTTTGAGTGACTTTCTTTGGAAGTATGTTTTGGTAGCTTATGCTAGGGGTGCAATAGAGAAAGCCAGTGTATTGACTCCAAGGAAAGGACAGGCACGGACACTTATTAGTCAGGAGTTTGAACTCAGCAATTATATTCATGTGTTATTAAAGTGCAGCCTGTAAAACTTATCAGACTGGAACTTGATTTTAGCACCTTCTATTAATTTCAGCCCTCCTTGGTTCTCAGAATCATATTTGATTGTAGTAGTTACAAAAAATAAATTGTTGAACTGTGAGTTGTTCAACATTCTGCACTGAAGGCCCCCTTAGAAAGCCATTCAAAGGCTAGCAGAGTTTCTTAGCGTTCGTGTACTGTTCTGTGATTAGGACTCTTGAGAGATGATGACTCTGACTGTAGAAAATGCACACAAATATTATGGTTTGTAAATATAAAAAATAATCTTGGTTGGATAACTACTTCTATGTGACTATCTATACTCTTTGTTTACTTGACTAAGCAGCAGTAAAACATTCTCCATCTTCCCTTCCCCAAATTACAATATTGTTATACACATTCCAGTGTGAGACATCTATAAAGGAATTAACTTCAGTAACACTACATTATTTCAAATGGGTATGTTAGCCTGTCACTTGCTGGGGTCCTCAGGTCACCCTCTTTAATTAAGTCTTGTAAAGTTGAGTGTAAAGTCAATACCCACCCTGCCCCATCAGAGCTAGCACACTTTCCTAGGCTGCTTTTATCTGCATGCCCAATTTTCCACCTGGAATTTGTTTTAAAGAAGCCCAAACCCTATTTTATGAAACACTGAAGGCTGTATGGAATGTTCTGTCTCTCGGTCTGTTATCCATGCTCTGAAACTCAGAGCAAGCAAGTTGTACACTGCATTTTGATTCAGGTTAACCTATTATACTACAAATTGTGTTTGATATATCTTTAAATACTTTCTTTAATATTTTATAGGGTTTTTTTCCTATTGAATTAGCAGTAAAACAGCAGTGTTTCATATTTCAGAGCCTTTCCCGCCTTTCAGAGGCCTGTGTTTCACATGATCTGGTTACCAGCTGGACAGCCAGGGGCCAAACACAAAGAAAGGAGCTGCAGACTTCAACTCTATCCTGGTATTCAAACTGAGTTTCTAAACGTTATACTCTTTATACAAATAATCTGCTTTCTTCTATTTCACTTTTTCATTCTTAACTCCACAAAAATATAAGTCAGAGGCCTCTTCATTGATCCGTCCATTGTTTGCAGGGTTGACCACTAAAAACAAAGTAATTCAGTTTCTATGTATGTATTAGAGTGAGGTAGGCAGCCCATCACTGATGTCACCTGCACATTTAAACATCAATTTACATTTGCACACTCAATTCTGTTTACCTCTTCCAAAGAGAGCAATCCTCTTCTTCATCCTTCTACTCTGCCTCCTCCTCTTCATTATTATTATTATTTGTTTAGCGCCTACAAAGAACCTAAAATATGGGTTAAAAATGGCCACACAGCTGTCAGGAATGTAAATCTTAACATATATGAAAATGAAAGGGGGTTCCAAAGAGGATGGCTCTAGACTGTTCTCAATGGTAGCAGATGACAGAACGAGGAGTAATGGTCTCAAGTTGCAGTGGGGGAGGTTTAGATTGGATATTAGGAAAAACTTTTTCACTATGAGGGTGGTGAAACACTGGAATGCGTTACCTAGGGAGGTGGTAGAATCTCCTTCCTTAGAGGTTTTTAAGGTCAGGCTTGACAAAGCCCTGGCTGGGATGATTTAACTGGGAATTGGTCCTGCTTCGAGCAGGGGGTTGGACTAGATGACCTTCTGGGGTCCCTTCCAACCCTGATATTCTATGATTCTATGATTCTATGAACAGACCTGCTGAAACATATGGTTAACCCACAATAGACGTTATATTCTTGACCAATAAAGGAGAATTAGACAAAGAGCCCACAGAGAACTGGAGATGTAGAGGAGATTGAAGGAGAATAAATGTGGTACCTGTTTTCAAAATGGAAATAAGAGTGATCCCTGCAATTATTGTCCAGTTAAGTGTAACTTTGACCCTTAGAAAAATAAGGTAGCAAATGCTAAGAGTATGAAATCACTAGAGTCTTAGTTATGTCTGTTAAACACAACCCACTGTGGAGGAGCTGCAGTGCACCAGGAGGCATTCTGCAGACCACCTGGAACTCCCTGGTGCACAGTGGAAGCACGCAACACTGTTGCACCTCTTTAAGGAATGACACATACCCTTCCCGGGTCTGCGTGTGTGTGTGTGCACGTGCAGAAGTCATGGTTCTGTCCACTCTTGGCACCTTTCTGCACCTCACTATCCCTTTTTGGGAGTCAGGTACCCCCAGAGAAATAATTGGAGAGCAGCCCCTGAGCTAATTGGATCACAGATATTTGCAATTTGGCCTGGCTATACAAGTTGGAGACTCCTCCCTCCCTCCCCCCCCCCCCCCAGGTACCACATGTTGATTATTGAGAGGCTAACAGAATCAGGAATAATAAGCAGCAAAAACGTAGAAAGAAAAAATCCTTCCTTTTTCTGACAAAATTACAAAATTAATGGACGCAGGGAATGCAGTAGATTTGATTCTGAATGAGACGTTTGTGAGTACTGGACTGACAGGTGACTGATTCACAGGGCAGAGAATGGATTATGAATGAAATCTTACTGAAGAATTTTAAAAGTGCATTTGCTGTGAAAAGTGCCTTTCATAGAATCATAGAATATCAGGGTTGGAAGGGACCTCAGGAGGTCATCTAGTCCAACCCCCTGCTCAAAGCAGGACCAACCCCAACTAAATTATCCCAGCCAGGGCTTTGTCAAGCCTGACCTTAAAAACTTCAAAGGAAGGAGATTCCACCCCCTCCCTAGGTAACGCATTCCAGTGTTTCACCACTCTCCTAGTGAAAAAGTTTTTCCTCATATCTAAGCTAAACCTCCCCCACTGCAACTTGAGACCATTACTCCTTGTTCTGTCATCAGCTACCACTGAGAACAGTCTAGAGCCATCCTCTTTGGAACCCCCTTTCAGGTAGTTGAAAGCAGCTATCAAATCCCCCCCTCATTCTTCTCTTCTGCAGACTAAACAATCCCAGTTCCCTCAGCCTCTCCTCATAAATCATGTGTTTCCAGTCCCCTAATCATTTTTGTTGCCCTCCACTGGACGTTTTCCAATTTTTTCACATCCTTCTTGTAGTGTGGGGCCCAAAACTGGACACAGTACTCCAGATGAGGCCTCACCAATGTCAAATAGAGGGGAATGATCACGTCCCTCGATCTGCTGGCAATGGCCCTACTTATACATCCCAAAATGCCATTGGTCTTCTTGGCAACAAGGGCACACTGTTGACTCATATCCAGCTTCTCATCGACTGTAACCCCTAGATCCTTTTCTGCAGAACTGCTGCCAAGCCATTCAGTCCCTAGTCTGTAGCGGTGTGTGGTATTTTTGCATCCTAAGTGCAGGACACTGCACTTGTCCTTGTTGAACCTCATCAGATTTCTTTTGGCCCAATCCTCTGATTTGTCTAGGGCCCTCTGTATCCTATCCCTACCCTCCAGAGTATCTACCTCTCCTCCCAGTTTAGTGTCATCTGCAAACTTGCTGAGGGTGCAATCCACGCCATCCTCCAGATCATTAATGAAGAATATTGAACAAAACCGGCCCGAGGACTGACCCTTGGGGCACTCCACTTGATACCGGCTGCCAACTAGACATGGAGCCATTGATCGCTACCCGTTGAGCCTGACAATTTAGCCAGCTTTCTATCCACTTTATAATCCATTCATCCAGCCCATACTTCTTTAACTTGCTGGCAAGAATACTGTGGGAGACCATGTCAAAAGCTTTGCTAAAGTCAAGGAACAACATGTCCACTGCTTTCCCCTCATCCACCAAGTCAGTTATCTCATCATAGAAGGCAATTAGATTAGTCAGGCATGACTTGCCCTTGGTGAATCCAGGCTGACTGTTCCTGATCACTTTCCTCTCCTCTAAGTGCTTCGGAATTGATTCCTTGAGGACCTGCTCCATGATTTTTCCAGGGACTGAGGTGAGGCTGACTGGCCTGTAGTTCCCCGGATCCTCCTCCTTCCCTTTTTTAAAGATTGGCACTACATTAGCCTTTTTCCAGTTGTCCGGGACCTCCCCCGATCGCCATGAGTTTTCGAAGATAATGGCCAATGGCTCTGCAATCACATCCGCCAACTCCTTTAGCACTCTCGGATCCAGTGCATCTGGCCCCCTGGACTTGTGCTCGTCCAGCTTTTCTAAATATTCCCGAACCACTTCTTTCTCCACAGAGGGCTGGTCACCTTCTCCCCATGCTGTGCTGCCCAGTGCAGGAGTCTGGGAGCTGACCTTGTTTGTGAAGACAGAGGCAAAAAAAGCATTGAGTACATTAGCTTTTTCCACATCCTCTGTCACTAGGTTGCCTCCCGCATTCAGTAAGGGGCCCACACTTTCCTTGACTTTCTTCTTGTTGCCAAGATACCTGAAGAAACCCTTCTTGTTACTCTTAACATCTCTTGCTAGCTGCAACTCCAGGTGTGATTTGGCCTTCCTGATTTCACTCCTGCATGCCTGAGCAATATTTTTATACTGTTCCCTGGTCATTTGTCCAATCTTCCACTTCTTGTAAGCCTCTTTTTTGTGTTTTGTGTTCTTTGTGAAAGCCAGGGTGGGGTTCCACAGTTATTGTGTCAGAATTATTTTCCAGGTCAGAGAGGCTCTGTTTAAAAGTAAAAAGAGGTTTCTTCTGTTACCTCTGCAAAGTCAGTCTAGGCTTGGATGACTTGTCTGTAGTAGAAAACTTGCACGAATGTAGCTACAATCAGCATGGTTAAATGAGTGCAAACCCCTAATAAAGATGCATTTAAGCCAATTTAACTTACTGAATTAAGCAAAATTGGTCTGTGTGATTTAAACCAGTCCCACTGTCCATAGAGGGGGTTTACACTAAGGGGGTGTAACTAGGTCAATTTGAGTTACATTGATGAAAGTTTTCTAATATAATCAAGGCCTTAGAATCAAGCTGGGGTTTTTTAAAAAACATTTAATGTGTCATTACTATAATCAAGGTTAATTAGGCCCTTATTGACTCATTTACAGCTGCTGTTGTCTTCAGGAGATCTGCACTGGTGTAACAGATTGGAACTTAGAAATTTTGTTCATAATGCATGAAATAAAATAGAACTTAGCTCTCGCAACCTTTGCTGAGTTGGCTCGGTAGGGCCAAAAATCAGTAAAGAACAATTTTTGTCACTAATGTCAGCAGATCTGACCCTGAATATACACAGGGAGCAGACATGTTGAGTGAGAAAATACCATTTTTACATAGTCATTTTTCAGAATAAGGCCAATTGCCATAAAATAATCATTTTCCAAACTGGTGAGGAAGGATGAGGGATGGGACGCACATTCTATATCAGATGAACTACAAATTGTTCCCCAAAAGTAACATGAGAACTTTAAATACTTGAACTGTTCAGGTTGCAGCATGTGCTTCTCTTGTGACCTTGGTGAACTTAAGACTGGTTAAAACAAAAAAGTAAAATAAAAAAAATGATTTATCTGCAGGCTGGTTTTTCCAAACTCTTTGAGCTGATGTTTTTACTGTACTTGTTATATTTAAACAACAGCAACATATGTGTCTGTGTGCTTTTGTGTGTGCATCTGTTTATGGGCATGCGTGCATGTGTATGAACATGTGTATGAATTAAGTGGAGTGAAATATTGGCTAAATGAGGGAGACATAAGGTAGCCACCTGTTCTGACATAATGTTGAGTGCATATGCACCAAAGAGAACTAGATGAAAAAAATAACTATCTGGAATATATATGTTGGAGCAAAAGAACAAACTAAACTAATTTTTCCCTTAGGATGCTGATTCATTGACCGAATTTTCCTGCAATTGAAATTTGGGCTTGCTGCTTAGAGAGCAGACTGCATTGGATGATGATAAAACTAGCCATTTTTGTACATGTGATAAATTAGCTGAAATCCCTTGGCCTGCCACATCTGTACTATAAAGCTCATTTTAGCTTTCTAGTGAAAAATGAGGGACACCTTTATTTCTCTATAGATTCTTCAAATGAACAGGAAGCTCATGTGCTGTCTAAAGTATACTCCATGGAGGTCAGTAGCATGACCTATAAGGAACCATGGAGGATTATAAAGACAAACTATACAATAACTTGGTTTCCCTGATAACACCTGCTGTTACCCATTTACCCTCTTCCAGAATTTTAGTCACTTGTCTTTGAAAATGTTCCTTTGGAAACACTGTAGTATGTTTTCTGTTTGGTGCTTCTGTCATGTTTGTACTTGGTATAAAATCTTTTCCATTACTAGAACAATCCATATACTTCTGAACCACAATTCCATAGGAGGAAGGATCACATTTTTCCAATATTGTGTAATAGTCTAGCTATTAACAATAAAAAAAAAAGAAATTAATTATTTGTTCTGTTTAAAATGCAGATCCTTTACTGGAGCATTAAGTAAGCAGATCAGAGAATGTGTAGGAACCAGTATTTTGACATAACATGAATCTCTTTACAAATTTCCTCCCCAAACCATCCGATTCTTGGACACAAGCTATGTTCCTCTGTCCCCACAACCCCTGCAACAGAGTGCCTTCGTAATACCAAAAGTATAATGGATCTTAACTGGAGTAATATTCCATCTATACAGTAATTTATAAATATTTTCTTTATGGGCTACACAAATTAAAGATGTATAATCCCTTTCCCATATAGAGACCCACTCATCCAGATCAATTTTTTATTCAAATTCCTCTCACATCTTTTCATCTGGAATGTTTTTTGCCAACTTTTTCAACCAAAATTGTATATATCTTGGAAATTAAGCCTTTTGTTCCAGTTTGCTCCTGCATGTAGATAGAACTGCCTGGTATCCATATTTCACAATGAATCGCTCAACTTGTAAATATTGAAAATACAGGATCTGTATACTATTTACATTCATTGGTAGATATTCATACATTCTTGGTAGGATTTCAAATCAGGGCCCTGGAACAGCTGTCAAAATTGAGTAATCTCAACTCTTACCCACAAAGAACAGTTAATGGTATTTCTTAGGGATATTTATTCCTGATTATTAATTAAAATAACTAAGGAAGAGGGCCTCAGTGACAGGCATTTAGAAAATTTGTCCAAAGTTGCTAATGTGGTCTGGATGAATAGTAATTTTGTTTTTGGTGACCTAAATTTCTTTTTAATCAATTACTATGAAGAATTATATTTGGGTGCCAATCTTGTTTGAGTTGTACCCATTGTTCAGATGGTCTGTTGTTAACCCATTTGATCACATCTTTTAAGTGTGATGCATAATAATAATAAGCCAAACTAGGGAAAGCTAGCCCACCCTACTTGGTAGGCTTATGCAGAACTTTAGAACCCATCCTTTGTGTTTTATGTTTCCATATGAATGTTTATAGCTCATCCTGCCATGTTTTGAATGTCATGTCAGGGATGCACTGAAACAAAAATCACAATTTTAGGAGGACCTTCTTCTTTAGAGAGACTACCCTATGTAGCCAAGGAATTTCATATTTGTTCCATTTCTCCAAGTCTTTTATTATTTTATTGAACATAGGCAGGTTATTTGCCTTGAAAAGATTTTTATGCTTCTCCATAATATCTATTCCTATTTTAAAAATTCCTTTACTCATTTAAATTGTATGGAGCTGACAACAATTTGTTTTGACCCTTTGGGGATTACTAATCCCTAACATTTCAGATTTATTGTCATTTATTTTGAAGCTTGATACCTGCCCAAATTCCAAAAGTCAATTGTTTTTTAATTTTAGCGAGGTTCTGACTCCTGCAAATATAACAAAACATCGTCAGCATACCAAACTATTTTGTGTTGCAGTCCAAAAGGTGTTTTGATGCCAAGGAGCAAACAATGTATATTTTTAATATATAGTTTTTTACATACATACTACTGATAAAGAACAGGTAAGAGAAAAATGAACATAAAAATCAAGGAGTCAGATGACTATGGGTCTTAGCAAAGGAACTAACAGTACTGAATTATCCTGTTGGTTGTGGCTAACCATATAGCAATGATCTCCAAAGAGTAAGACATGCTGTAGTACTTAGGCACGGTACAGTGAGGTAAGGAACACAGTCAGGAGTGGGCTAAGGCAGGATTCAGGGATCTGGTCCTGAGTTTGGAGAGAGCCCATTGCCCCAAAAAGTTTGGATTAAAAAATCCATGGTGAGAGGAAGGGACACAGCCATAGCTTGCTGGGGGTCAACATGTGGAATAGGGAACAGAAGAGAGTGTTGAGAGGGCAGCGAGGCAGATGTACCACAAGCATTTTCATTTTGTGTGTGGTGGTTTAGGGAGGCTTATGATTTGCTGAATGCACTTCGGAGCTGGATCCAATCCAGCTAGTTAGTCTTAATCCAACATTTAGTAGAGTGTCCACTTTACCGCTGAAATGACTGGATTTTGTTGGCCTATATCAGAGCCTTAATATTATTAGAATGTGGTATTGAGTTTTTTGTGTGTATGTGGCTTCAATACATACTAACCGAAAGGAGCCCACTGTCGTGGACAGGGATGTAGGCAGTCAGGCTTAGGGGTGAGAGCAGGAGTCAGCACCAGAGTCAGAAACCAAGCCAAGGGTCAGGGTCAGAGTCAGTATCCTAGTGGTGGGGTGTAGAAACAGGGATCTGGAACAAGATAAGAGCGAGGCAAGGTCCAATATTCCAGCCATCCAGGAGTTCACCTAATTCCTCAGATAGTTTCTTTCGCCTCCTTCTGGCTTACATAGCAGGTCTGAGCCAATCAGAGAGGCTGGATGCATCCTCCAATCAGGAGCTTTGTAGGTGGTGTCTCTGCTGAGCTAGAGTCTGGGTTTAAGGACTGTCTGGGAACCCACAGAGTCAGTTTGAGACCCACCCTCCCTGATAGTTATACACAGCTGGTTTTTTGTTGTCACAATTTGCCTAATGAAATAGGCATATACAGCTAGTTTCAATATTAACACCCAGGTCCATGCTGGAACATCTCCTTAAAAGCATTACAAGAGCAGACAGATGAGCTTTGAATGCTGCATGTTTGCAAATGCTTATACCCAAGGGGGAAGAAATTATTTGTGTGTCTTTAATAGTCAGCACTCATAGAATCATAGAATCATAGAATATCAGGGTTGGAAGGGACCTCAGGAGGTCTTCTAGTCCAAACCCCTGCTCAAAGCAGGAGCAATCCCCAATTAAATCATCCCAGCCAGGGCTTTGTCAAGCCTGACCTTAAAAACTTCTAAAGAAGGAGATTCTACCACCTCCCTAGGTAACGCATTCCAGTGTTTCACCACCCTCCTAGTGAAAAAGTTTTTCCTAATATCCAACCTAAACCTCCCCCACTGCAACTTGAGACCATTACTCCTTGTTCTGTCATCTGCTACCACTGAGAACAGTCTAGAGCCATCCTCTTTGGAACCCCCTTTCAGGTAGTTGAAAGAAGCTATCAAATCCCCCCTCATTCTTCTCTTCTGCAGACTAAATAATCCCAGTTCCCTCAGCCTCTCCTCATAAGTCATGTGTTCCAGACCCCTAATCATTTTTGTTGCCCTTCGCTGGACTCTCTCCAATTTATCCACATCCTTCTTGTAGTGCGGGGCCCAAAACTGGACACAGTACTCCAGATGAGGCCTCACCAATGTCGAATAGAGGGGAACGATCACGTCCCTCGATCTGCTGGCAATGGCCCTACTTATACATCCCAAAATGCCATTGGCCTTCCTGGCAACAAGGGCACACTGTTGACTCATATCCAGCTTCTCATCCACTGTCACCCCTAGGTCCTTTTCTGCAGAACTGCTGCCTAGCCATTCGGTCCCTAGTCTGTAGCTGTGCATTGGGTTCTTCCGTCCTAAGTGCAGGACCCTGCACTTAGCCTTGTTGAACCTCATCAGATTTTTTTTGGCCCAATCCTCCAATTTGTCTAGGTCCCTCTGTATCCTATCCCTCCCCTCCAGCGTATCTACCACTCCTCCTAGTTTAGTATCATCTGCAAATTTGCTGAGAGTGCAATCCACGCCATCCTCCAGATCATTTATGAAGATATTGAACAAAACCGGCCCCAGGACCGACCCTTGGGGCACTCCACTTGATACCGGCTGCCAACTAGACATGGAGCCATTGATCACTACCCGTTGAGCCCAACAATCTAGCCAACTTGCTACCCACCTTATAGTGCATTCATCCATCCCATACTTCTTTAACTTGCTGACAAGAATACTGTGGGAGACCGTGTCAAAAGCTTTGCTAAAGTCAAGAAACAATACATCCACTGCTTTCCCTTCATCCACAGAACCAGTAATCTTATCATAGAAGGCGATTAGATTAGTCAGGCATGACTTGCCCTTGGTGAATCCATGCTGACTGTTCCTGATCACTTTCCTCTCGTGTAAGTGCTTCAGGATTGATTCCTTGAGGACCTGCTCCATGGTTTTTCTGGGGACTGAGGTGAGGCTGACTGGCCTGTAGTTCCCCGGATCCTCCTCCTTCCCTTTTTTAAAGATTGGCACTACATTAGCCTTTTTCCAGTCATCCAGGACTTCCCCCGTTCGCCACGAGTTTTCAAAGATAATGGCCAATGGCTCCTCAATCGCATCCGCCAACTTCTTTAGCACTCTTGGATGCAACGCATCCGGCCCCATGGACTTGTGCACGTCCAGCTTTTCTAAATAGTCCCTAACCACTTCTTTCTCTACAGAGGGCTGGTCACCTCCTCCCCATGCTGTGCTGCCCAGTGCAGTAGTCTGGGAGCTGACCTTGTTCGTGAAGACAGAGGCAAAAAAAGCATTGAGTACATTAGCTTTTTCCACATCCTCTGTCACTAGGTTGCCTCCCTTATTCAGTAAGGGGCCCACACTTTCCTTGGCTTTCTTCTTGTTGCCAAGATACCTGAAGAAACCCTTCTTGTTACTCTTAACATCTCTTGCTAGCTGCAGCTCCAGGTGTGATTTGGCCCTCCTGATTTCACTCCTACATGTCCGAGCAATATTTTTATACTCTTCCCTGGTCATTTGTCCAATCTTCCACTTCTTGTAAGCTTCTTTTTTATGTTTAAGATCCGCAAGGATTTCACCGTTAAGCCAAGCTGGTCACCTGCCATATTTACTATTCTTTCGACACATCGGGATGGTTTGTCCCTGTAACCTCAATAACCTCCTCCTTCATGGAACACCATCCCATGGTCAAAGAATCCAAAGCCTTCTCTCCGACACCACTTGCGTAGCCATTCGTTGACTTCCATGATTCGACGGTCCCTACCCCGGCCTTTTCCTTCCACGGGGAGGATGGACGAGAACACCACTTGCGCCTCAAACTCCTTTATCCTTCTTCCCAGAGCCACGTAGTCCGCAGTGATCCGCTCAAGGTCATTCTTGGCAGTATCATTGGTGCCCACGTGGAGAAGCAGGAAGGGGTAGCGATCCGAGGGCTTGATGAGTCTCGGCAGTCTCTCCGTCATATCGTGAATCTTAGCCCCTGGCAAGCAGCAGACTTCTCGGTTTTCCCGGTCAGGGCGGCAGATAGATGACTCAGCACTCTTAAAGGAGGGGATAGGGTGTTTTGAATTTTATTCTAACAAGTATCCTTACCAAAAGCACCACTTGGAAAGTACATTTCACAGATTCATCACTCTTTACTGAGTGCAAACTTGCTGCTTTTCATGAGGCAGTTTGATTGGTATTGAGCTGCTTGTGTCATTGCCAAAGGCAGCCTGGGCTTTCTATAAAGTGCTGTGTAATTGTGCAGTTTCTGTGGTCCGCCTTTGGAACAATGTCTCATAAAAATCTTAAGCAGCTATCACTTTTCATGGCTAATGAACTGAAGATCTAGGAATTAGATTCCGAGCCAATTCTTGGATTAAACCTTCTGAGCCCAAAGCAAGGCTGTCTTCAGGAATTAAAAAAGAGTCCAGGGCCCTTGGAATAGAGTACTACAGACTCTGACCTTCAAGATGTGAGATAAGTGACCAACATGAAGAGTACAGCAAAGACTAATCAAGGAGGAGGCATGAATACCAAAAGCCTCGTTTGAGAGTCAATAATGCAATTTGAAGGTTTTTGTTTGTTTTTAGATGTGATTTCTAAAAGGCTTTTTATTTTCAGAAATATTTGAAGTAAGGATCCCTCAACATTCACATGCTGATCAGGGACAGAATGGGGTTAGTGGCCTCAGCCTGCCCCTGGTGAACAGCGAATGGAAAAACCACACAAAACCATTCTGTGCACAAAAGAGTGGAGTTCAGTTGGTAATCTCTGCAGCGGCTGGGTGGTCTGTATTCAGAGGAGGTTTAAAGGCAGATTTCATCCCACAGGCCAGTGATACTTAATAACTGTGCCACACAACCCCTTATACTCCTCTCCATCCCAAAAGCCAAAGAATATGCCTGCATCTACTGCAGACTTCAGCACCTTCGGAGAAATGAGAACGGCGGGGACTGCTGGACAATCTGAAAATACCTGCTTTAGAAGGAGAACTCTGGAATGTGTTCACAGTAAATTAGCTACTCTCCCCCCGCCCCCGTGTAGAGGTTTTGAGTTTCCCTTTCCCTCTCTTAGCTGTCAGCATTTGCACTAATTTCCAACAGGGAACATGACTGTTTTTTTGTATGGCAAGGTGAAAATAATTTTATTTTCACCCCCCTCCCATTCCTGTGATGGATTTACTTGGGGGGGGGGGGAAATAATGACGGGCTTCACAAACTGGCCTGACAGTTATGATGCAGAGAGCGAGCTGGGTGAGCAGGGACAGTGAGGCATCTCTGTACCTATTATGGCAAAAATCGATAATGCTTTCTGTAAATTGCTCCTCCCAAAGGAGCTGAACAAATGCAAGAGACAAGGGAAGCCATCATTCTATGTGAAAGCCCTGCACATTTGGATCAGTGCAATTATCAGCGGGGTTTGTTTTTTGTTTGGTTTGATTTTTCCTTCTTTTTTTTTTTTTTTTTTTTTTGGGTGGGTGGGGGAAGGCAAGGTAAGAAAGAAAGTCTTACTCCTCATACCAATTTTAACTGAGGGCTCATTCTGTGAATTATCCAAAACTTGTCAGTCTTTGTGGGCAGGAGAGAAACGAACACAAGATTCTGCTGTATTACACTGCTGGAAAGAGCTGATTGAACTGATCATACATTCAGACTTTTCTGGTTAATTGTTTTTGAGAAGTGACAGTTCTCTCCGTTAAGGACTTAGGATCATGTGGTTCCTGTTATCTTCACAGATGCTGTAGGTCCATGAGCAGGAATTCCGCTGCATATCGAGGGCAGCATGTCACCTTTTTTATGTGGTGGAAGTCATGAAAATTAGAACTGGGAAGGAGAAAACCTGATGGTAGGGTACCGGGTCCGAGGGACATGCACACAGTGTAATTTTACATGCTTCCCTTCACCTTGCCCATGGTGCCCTTCACTAGAGCTTGGAGTGACATTCATAAAGTAAACTTTTTTTTCATTAATTGAGAAAAAGATGGAGTGGCATGAGTCTCATACAGGAGCAGGGGTGCTGAGCGACAGGAATCTCCTTGCGGGAAGCAGGCAGTTGAAAAAATTGGTGTTTCCCTGTGTGATGTTTGCAGTTCCACTAAAATGTGTAAGGCAAGAGCTGGTAGTCCACGCAGTCTGTTTCTCTGGGAGTGCAAGATTGTTCCCTTGCCGACTGTCTCTTTTCTCTAGACTGTATGCCAGTCTAGTGGCTAGAGCACAGGACTGGGAGTTGGGATGCGTGGATGTTAGTTATAAGCCTGTCACTGGCTTTTGTGTGACCTTGGGTGAGTCCCTTCACCCTCTGGGTCTCAGCTTCCCCACATAAAATGGGAATAATAAGCCTTACTCGTCTTTGTCATGTCATTTGCGGATGATACTAAACTGGGAGGAGTGGTAGATACGCTGGAGGGGAGGGATAGGATACAGAAGGACCTAGACAAATTGGAGGATTGGGCCAAAAGAAATCTGATGAGGTTCAATAAGGATAAGTGCAGGGTCCTGCACTTAGGACGGAAGAACCCAATGCACAGCTACAGACTAGGGACCGAATGGCTAGGCAGCAGTTCTGCGGAAAAGGACCTAGGGGTGACAGTGGACGAGAAGCTGGATATGAGTCAGCAGTGTGCCCTTGTTGCCAAGAAGGCCAATGGCATTTTGGGATGTATAAGTAGGGGCATAGCGAGCAGATCGAGGGACGTGATCGTTCCCCTCTATTCGACATTGGTGAGGCCTCATCTGGAGTACTGTGTCCAGTTTTGGGCCCCACACTTCAAGAAGGATGTGGATAAATTGGAGAGAGTCCAGCGAAGGGCAACAAAAATGATTAGGGGTCTGGAACACATGAGTTATGAGGAGAGGCTGAGGGAGCTGGGATTGTTTAGCCTGCAGAAGAGAAGAATGAGGGGGGATTTGATAGCTGCTTTCAACTACCTGAAAGGGGGTTCCAAAGAGGATGGCTCTAGACTGTTCTCAATGGTAGCAGATGACAGAACGAGGAGTAATGGTCTCAAGCTGCAGTGGGGGAGGTTTAGATTGGATATTAGGAAAAACTTTTTCACTAAGAGGGTGGTGAAACACTGGAATGCATTACCTAGGGAGGTGGTAGAATCTCCTTCCTTAGAGGTTTTTAAGGTCAGGCTTGACAAAGCCCTGGCTGGGATGATTTAACTGGGAATTGGTCCTGCTTCGAGCAGGGGGTTGGACTAGATGACCTTCTGGGGTCCCTTCCAACCCTTATATTCTATGATTCTATGATTCTATGTACTTTGTGTTCTTCCAATGAAAAGTGCTGTGGAATAGCAAAGCACTGTTTTTGTTGTTGTTAGTTCTGTATGAAACAAATTATTTCAAACTTTCAGAAGATTGGTCCAGATCCTCAGTGCTGTTGGGTGGCATGAAGCAGACTCAGACCCAGATTAATGTGCCATTTGCGGGTTCCTGTTATGAAGGCGAGTCTTGGGGAGCAGCAGCTCCCGTGCCAACCCTGCTCCACAAGAGGCCAGGTGAAAGAGAGCAAGAGCAAAGCACCCCTATTCCCTGGTGATTCATGGCTGATGGTAGGGAATTGGGATCATGGGTAGCCAGTGCAATGGGGAGAAGCTCTTTATTTTACCAGGGTACCAGACCTGTACTTCATTGCCTCAGGGGTGGTGGAGAGCAAAGGTGGCTTAAAGCCACCTTTCCACACACCCCCTTTGAGCTTTTTCAAGCTCACAGAAGCTAGACCTGGAGATTTGGCCCATTAAATACAAGGTTTAATCTGGAGAACTGTGCACGAAAGGCGGGACTTGAATTTGGATTGTCCCACTTGTTTCTGTTCCCTGCACACTATTCAGGACCATAAAAATGGTCGTACTGGGTCAGACCAAAGGTCCCTCGGGCCCAGCGTCTTGTCTTCCAACAGTGGCCAATGCCAGGTGCCCCAGAGGGAATGAACAGAACAGGTCATCATCAAGTGATCCATCCCCTGTTGTCCATTCCCAGCTTCTGGCAAACAGAGGCTCGGCACACCATCCCTGCACCATGGATTTGTGCTTCCTTTTTCAAGCAGATGAAGACAGAAAATTTGTAATCTTCCTTTCTGTGGGCTAGTGGAGAGCGATTTCTTGGTAGCATGAAGACAAAATCTGATAGAATAATGCCTATGAATTAGGACATTCTATCTAATCTCTCTCTCTCTCAGCCTGGTTTTTTTTATGCATCCAAGCCAGTAGGATTTAGATGCCACTTGCTGTAATCAGACATATCTGGGATGTTCTCTTAGAGAGAAGATCTGAATTAGTGTAGAAGAGGGAGAGGCATATGAGAGCTATTGTTACTTATTGTAGTCATAAAAAGGTGAGAAAAATCACCAGACAGATATTGTCAGACAGCTTCTCACATTGATAAGAGTCTGAGGATGGAAAAGTAAGTGAAGTGCACGTAGTTAAAGTAGTTCAGCATCTATCAGCTTGAATCATACCCTGCACCAAGAAAGAAAGGAGGGGAGCTGGAGGAAGACGATTTCACCTCTTCTTTAAACTGTGCCTCAGTGCTCCTGTCCCAGGGATCAGAGTTAAATGCCTTGAGGGTGCAGAGTGCCAGATTTAGAGACATCATTGGTAGGCAAGATTTTGGTATAAATTAGGAAAGAGCCAGTCGTATTGGTTTTGCTAGACCCAAAGACATATTGTAGGGAGAACTAAACTGAATTTCTTAGAGTACAGATGTAAGGAAGTAACGAACGAAGGACAACTGAGAGCTTTTCTCTGAAATTGTCACTCCATGCTGAGCAGCAGTGAAGGGAAATTTCAACATGGAGGCAGGAACTGGGAGTTACTTAGTGGAAAGGAGCAAATGGATGCAACAGGTTTGTGGACAATGCATAGGGGGATGCTGCTTATCCTCTACAAAGGAGAGGGGACTAGAAAAGGAGCATGGGTTTGAGTGGCACTGGGGATGTGCCCAGAAGTGTGAGCTTGAGGATAAAAGCCATAATACAGATAGGCTTATAATTAGTCCCTAAAGCTGGGGAAAGAGCACATCGTCTCCAAGTGGAGACAGTTTTCAAAAAATTCATAAAGGATTGCATGATCTCAAATGTGGAGAACTAATGGAGGGGAAGGACACAGAGGGGAAATAATGTATCTCTGGAATACTTTCTATTTGTTTGGTTAGTCACACGGATTTTCTAATCTTTGTTTTCCATAGCTGTAATTCTTGTCTCTTGGATACCATCAGTTTCTTTGATCAATATTTTACCCATGTTATTACATCTGACTTTAGAGCTACAATAATTATTTCCAAGTTTGAGAAAAATGTGTGATTGAAGGTCTGCATCGTCTTTTAAAGTCATTTGAAGTCTTTAAACCATGATTTGAGGACTTCAGAAGCTCAGACATAAGTTAGTGGTTTGTTACAGCAGTTGGTGGGTGAGATTCTGTGGCCTGCATTGTGCAGGAGGTCAGACTAGACGATCGTAATGGTCCTTTCTGACCTTAAAATCTATGATTCTATGATTTCAGTAATCATTCTGTTCAATGCAATTTTATGATAACATTCAAAACAAACTTTTAAATCGTTGTGTGTGCAGTGTGCACCACCCAGATACATTTTTGTGATGAATGTGTCTTTTTCTACCTGTTCAAATAAAGAGTTTTCAAATGTCTTTAATCTGAAAGCATGAGAAAAAAATTACCTGAAATATACCAGTTTGAATTTTAAAGGCATAACTTCATTACTTCATGGATAAGGATAGAAGGGTCCAGTTAGAGTGTTCCTCTGTCATAGAAGTTATAAGTAAAACTCTGTGATCCAAAGTGCAGGCCATTACTTGTGAAGTGACATCTTTTACTGCACCCAGTTGCTGCTGGAAGGTTCAAGCAACTGAGAAGGAGCCTGAAGTGAGGACACCTCTCTTTGGAAACAATGTTCTGTCTCCCCCTTCTGGAAGAAAGAAGCATAGCCTTGTCATTTAGACTAGAATAAGAATGAAGCAAACAAAATGATTTAAAATCAATACCTTTCATGTTGCCTTAATGTACTCTCATTGCCGCTAACAATCATTTAATTTTTTTAAAGCTACTAACATGGGTCAGATATACTGCAAGTTTTAAATAATAAATACAAAAACTCCTGCTCAACAATAGAGGTGGGTAATTCTAGCCGGTAAGCAGAATTCTGGCAACCCAGCATACTGCGGGTCAGAAAAGGGCAGCTAGGAAGGTAACATCCATCAAGCCTATGCCAGCAGCTGGGTATTGGTGATCTGCTTCCGCTAGCAGTAGTTATTCTTCTGAAGGGAAAGCCTTCTAAACAAGGCTGTGAATTGGTTTTCATGCTCGCATTGACAGATTGGGAAAGCAGTTTGTTCTACCAAATTTAACAATGATATATCATTATCACAACTTTGGGGGAAATCTATAAAATCAATAAGTTTGTAGCCTGAACAGGATTTGTATCGCTCGCTTGCTGTGCTGGTGTCAAAGCGTGAGCATATGGATTGAGTCACAGCCTGAGATCAATGGAATTTGTGGACAGTAAGCTCAATAACAAGCCCTTCTGAAAAGAAATAGATGTAAAAAGCAAATTTACTAGAGTATAAAAAAAAAAAAAAGCTAATATCTTTTCCGCGCCTGGCTGTAAAGTGCTGTTTGGCTGCCATTGGATGCCGGTACTTGGAAAGCTGTCTAGGGGATGTGCTTGCAATGCTGAGTGCTGCTGCTCCAGTGCCATTGGGTTGGGTGCTTCTGTTTGCAGGGCTTGTATTAGGAAACTAGCCAAGAACGGGGGGGGGGGGAATAGCCCTTTATATTGTAAACTGAATAAAGAATAAAAACAGCCAGTGTGTCTGCTGGGGAAAGACCATAGTGGCTTTATTTACTTTGTGCTGGCAGGGCTTGCTAATGGAGAAAAATAAAAAGGCATAATTAAATAGTTTAATGAATTCGCAGCTCTTTTGTTTGAGTGGGGCTGGGAATGCATGTTCCAGAGGGCCTCACAAAGAGCTCGGCTGGTAGTGAGTTAAAAGTAGGAAATCAGTCCTTTGAAGGCATTTTTATACTTCATTATCCCAGCATGTAAAATGACTTGTACTAAACGATTGAGGAGGTTTTTTTCACTCTCTCTCTTTCTCTCTTCTTTTTCTAAACAAAGGAGAGCATCAGGGCGGCTGGAGCATAATTCCCCTCAGCGTCCTAGAGCCAATAGATCAGCTTGTCAGCAAGCTGGTGGGCCTGCACTTGTGCTTGGGAAAAGTATAAGGCTCCGGGAAACGATAGTGAGCATCTAAACCAGCAGCCAGCCCCCACACGAACACCCCATACCAGATCTGGGAGGAACAGGGATGATCACACCCCTTTCGGATTGTTAAAAGTTTCTCCTCAGTGGCGTAAACAGAGATTCACTGTTGTGGGTTTTCATGCCTTCAAACAATAATTTTTTATTTTTAATTCCTCACACCCCAGTTTTTCAGTTCTTAATTGTAAAGTATGGGCTGGTGGGGCTAGGTCAACTAAGGTACATTTCCTTCCCCAATATGCCAAGTGATGGTATGTGAGATTAACTGAAGAGCATTTTATTGTTGTTCTTCAGTGAATTTGGCACGTTTTAGTGCTCACGACACTTAAGGACCGTTACCACTGCCAAGAACCAGTCATCTGAAGGTCAGGTGATGTGCAAAGCACAGTCTTGACCTCAGCATCCCTTGCTGTTCTAATCTTGGATCTCCACCCAGCTCTGATAATATGTCAGTCTCGAGCTGCAGCATTTCTGATGTTTAAATCCTTAGCCCTACGGAGTTCTGCGAATCCACTTCAGTCTTTACTTGCAGCATGCCCTTGTTATTCCAGCCCTAAGTCTTCCTTATAGCAAATCTTCTGTCCCATCTAGCTCTGCCAGTGCAGGTCTGTGCTAACCTGCAGCCCTCTGCCTTTGTACTGGTGTTCCTCTCCTGAACAGTCCCCTTTTTTGGCATTAATGGTTTGGTGGCATTGCATTGTGAAGAAGCAACTGAATTGCTGAACTCTCCTGCAGCTCCACCTAATGAATCCATTTCAGAAGAGGAGGAGGATGGATTTCAGGGCTGAACATGAATACAATTATTTCCTGTTAAACAGTTTGAAACCAAGTCCTGAATCTGAACTTCTCTGAACCCTTGAAAAGTTCAGATTTGGATCCAAACACTGTGGCTTGGGCTAATTTGCATCACATTTGCTCCTAGCTGGTAATAGACTTGTGTGTAGAATTTGTGGTTATTATTAATGAGGACTTTATGAGGATAGTCAGTGCTTATAATGGAAGGCAAGACCTATGCTAAGAGACAGCTTTACCACACAAGTGACTATGCCTCCCACCACTGTGCACTGCCTGAAAACCCTGGGTGTAAGGCAACTGGATCGAGATTCTGTGTGCATGTAAGAGCCAGCTGCCGACAGCAGGGAGTTTCCCTGCAGGACCTAGTCTGGCCCACAGACTGGCTTTTACAAAGCATTCACTATTTTTTTACAGCTTGCATTTGCTTATAAACTCACTGACTGTTTGTTTTGTGTTAAAATTTATCTCATAAACAAATTTTACTGTGTGAGTTCAAGCCAATAATTGTTTAATCCTGACTTTCTCATACCTATAATATACTGTCTATAAACCTGAGGTTTACACTTTATAGGATTTTTCTGTTGCTCCCTTCAGTGAGAGAGATGCAATATCTATTGGCAAACAGGGATGTTTGCCAGAACAAGGGTACAGAGGCAGAGGTAAGTCAGGCTGAGGATGAGGCAAGTGCACTTATCAAATAGGGCATGAGATTGACTGCAGTTCTAAAACCTCACAAGAAATTAAAAACTAACTCTTATTTTGGAATGTTCGCTTGTTTTGTGATGTAATGTTTAGGTTACATGGTAATTTACAGCCAATGGTAGCCTGTGTCGTCCTTCTTGCTGAGTAGCAAGGAAATACCGTGGAAGTGACTGCTTCTATTGATTAGTGAGGCTAGAGAGAGTTAGAGACCTTCAGCACTGCTGCTTAAAGTGGGCAGGAAACCCAAATTGACCGGTAATAAAGTGTTTGAGGTTGTACGAGGTGGCTCCTGGGGCAAGTGCCTTCTTTCAGGAGGGATGCTGAGGGAGGGAAGCTGTCAATTACCCTGCTTTGATGCACACTGACTAAACATGCAGTTAAAGAGGCCTGTGAACCTATTGGAGTGCCAGGAGAAATGGGCTGAGGTTGGGTTCCCTGTGCAAACCTCCTCCTGCAAAGCACCTGGCTACAGATTGCCAGCATCCAGCAAGTAGTTTGGGGTTTTGTGATTTGGTTCACAAAACAAACATAATTTTTTACTCACCCCCACCCCCGCTCTTTTCTGCCAGTCTGTTTATTTACAGACAGAGGAGAGAAGTAGAAAAAACATTATTAGGGCCAAGTGTCTCAGTATTCTATGAAAATGGACACTTGTGCATGTGCTTTTTACGTCTGTTGGGGAAGGAAATATAGAGAAAGTATAGAGCTACCCTGGACAAAATAGGCATGGGATTGCTGACTCATGGGTGAAGTGTGTAATTTAAGCTAAAAATAATTAATCAACAACATATATGCCACCTCAATCATATGTGATCAATATAGTAAGTAGCATATTGGTTATTCCAGTTAATAGCTTTTACACTAGTTCTAGTGATTCTATGTCAAATACAAACAGTTACTGGTATGAAATCCCCAACAGACCACTCTGAATTGTATTTTAAAAAGCGATGCCTTAAATATCTCAGCTGCTTTCTAAAGTAAGTTTTCAGTTTCCCTTCTTGGAGCGAACCTCACAACTCTCCGCTCAGCTGGCCCGGCACATGCTGGTTGTGAGATGTAAAGGGTTGATCTGGATGAACTAACATGTGGTGAACAAGAAAGGAAGACAAAATTCAATTAAAAAATTCAAGCAGTCGCCCTCAAATCTGAGCGAATGCATAAATGGGAAGATGAACTGATGTTGGGACCGGAAGCCAACCAGCCCTGCATCTATGAAAAGTCTGTGACTTGCATAATGGGCTGATCCTTAGTGCTGACTTGGATGAACTTTATCTGACTTTGGCTTCAAACTTTAAATCATTTTTTCTTCTTTGAAAAGTGATATTGGTTTTGTGTGGGGAAAGCTTAAATCAAAGAATAAGATGGAATTGGTGAAAGTCACAGCTGCAGAAAGTGTAGGTGAGAACATTCAGGTAATGACAAAACAGTTCATCTTCTAAGTAACTTATAGCAGGATATCTCAAGGCACTTTACATAAGATGTAAAATGATTTAGTAATGCAGTCTTCATGTTGCATAGACTAGCTGACAAATTAACGCAAAGGGAAAACAAGAGTCTCATTGCTGATTTAAGCAGTGAATGACTGGCAGTACTCTCTTCTGGACATCACACGTGGGATACATGCAAATAGTTGGAACCTGTAGACTGGTTAGACTGTAGTAAATCTATTCTGCTCAGCAGAAATCTTAAACAGAAAACTTTAGTCAGAAACCATGTCTTTTTGTTTTTTTTATTGATTTCAGTAGCTCTTTGAAAATAGGATTTCTAGATTGTGCACCCAGATGTACATATAAACCTAGTTGTTCACTTTTTATTCTTTTTCAGGCCAGTCAGAGTTTTGGATGAATAAGGACTTCATGATTGGCCTGTAATGAGGACTGTCATCAGCTTTATAGAATTATTTTATGTCCGTGAACATTAGTTTGGGTCCAGTTGTTGTGTCCTTCTCAGTTAGTGAAGATGTCTGCACTGGATACTGAAGTCCGCTGTAAATATAGGTCTCAGGGACATTTCTACATGAGTAATAATGATCATTAACACTTCTCATGGTCATGCCTCCTGCCCTGGGAACTGGAAAAGGGGTTATCATAGAGATACTGTGCTGTCTCTGCACCACCTAGGGATCCCCATTTTCAAGGGACCATTTAAACGCGCTTATGGGTGCTTTGTGTCCCTGGAACAACACAAAGCAGTCTTAGTAGAATACAAGAATATAACCCAATATTTTAAATTGCAACTATATTGCAAAAAGATTGAGTTTCAGATTTTGATAGCTGAGCCTCTGTCCATTGCATTTCATAGGGACAAAGTTGTCCTGTGTCATTTTCCAAGAAGTCTGAGATTCACCTGGATCAGTTTCACCATTAATTTTTCAGTTGTATTTCCAAAACTTCGTTCTCATCAGAGGGCAACTGAGCTCTATACCGTAAATGTAAAAAGGGTTTTATGTTCTTATGCTGATTTGACTTGGGCATTTAGAAAGTCACCTAACCTTTTTGTAGCCTTTGGGAATCAGTGTAAGGCAGTGATGCCCCTTCCTCACTGTGCAATCAAAATGGATTAGATTATGCAATGAGCTATGTTATACTTCAACTTGGTGCCAGAGTCTGAGGGTCTTAGGTCTCACTCTATCAGGACTGGACACACTAATGGCCTACTCGTGTCATGTTTACTGCATAGAGATCTGCACGGCTGTTATCTGGCGTTCTGTACATACATGTATGTGCCATTAATCTCCGGACTTGGGATATAGATCTGGCATTCACTAGTTTAATCAGGACTTCTTGCTCTCCTTTCCAGGTTAGGGGAGGAGGGAGTTGTGCTGCTGTACTAGATTGCCACAAATGGAAATATGAAGAGCCCGCTTTGAAGAAAAAAGCAGTGTTACTTACCATGCCCGCTCTGGTTCTTCAAGTGTTGTCTCAGCATATTCACAATACTTGCTCCTCTCTCCCTTGAGTTCTGTTTTCTTATGGACTCTGATGTGGCAGCTGAGGGCCACATAGCCTTAGCTCTTAACATTTGTTGCTGCAAGAAGGCACAATGTCTTCCCAACAAGCACTGCTTTCTAGGGAGTTTCTGGGGCTGAATTGCATCAGGTGAAGGAATGGGAATCCCACAGATATGCATATGCTGCATGTACACTCTGAAAGGCATTAAGCAAGTCTTATGCCTTCCTCTGAAGTATCTGGCACTGGCCACTGCTGGAGACAGTATGCCAGGCTTGACCGCGGCGGCAGCAGCAGATTCACATGGCAGTGATATAGCTGCGGTCACATAGAGCATGAATTTCCATCCTGAACATTCCTTACAATCTTCTTCCTTTGGCAAGAGTCCATATAGGAGGGCGTAGGCATCTGAAATCCCTCCACGTTGCAACTTCCAATCTCATTTGTGGACAGCTTTGTGCTCGGCTTCCTTTGACCGTAGCTTTATAAACCTTCTCCACATTGGATATCACCCCACCATGGCAATCATCTTGTTCCAAACGGGTGCAAGTCTGCAATTTGCCAGGATTGTGTAAGTATCTTCTCATTCATGACAAAATCAAACCAATGTATGTTAAGAATACACCATAAATTTTGATGTTTGAGAACTCAGTAGTTTTCTCTCCTCAGCTGTTTTTAATGGCCAAGTTTCTGTTCCATATGACAGAGTTGTCATCACTACCATATTGACACTTGTATTTTAGTTGTAACACAGACATCCCATCTCCCAAACAGAGGCCTTTGAAGATGCTGAAATGCCATTGACGCAAGACCGATCTGACGTGTGACTTCTCTGGCTATAGAACTTCCTGCTGTCAACCAAATACCCACATAGATAAAACTATTCACCCATCTAATTTTATTTGCCTTCTACATGCAGCATTGGCAGGTAATTTATTTCCATTTTATAGAAGGCATGAATAGCTTTGGTTTTATTGCCATTGATCTTAAGTCCCATAGATTCTGCTTTTTTCGCTGCTTTTCCAGCATTAGCTGTAGTTGGTCAGCTGTAATTGTGGCATATCCTCCAGAAGATCCTCTAAAAATGAATCTTGAAATTTCACACCCCCTACTTTGGCCTCAATCAGCTTTGTCATCAGTTAGTCTATTAGAACATGTAGGTGAGAGAACATATCCCTGGCATACTCTGGATTCTACTGAAAACAAGTCTGTAATGTAACCGTTGACCCTCACACAGTTATATGTACTGAGGTACAGTTCTTCAGCTAGGCACACTAAGTCCTCAGGCACCTCATACTGGTGGAGCAGAATCCTCAGTACTGATCAATACACTGAGTCAAAAGTGGCTGCAAAGTCTATAAATGCGATGTTAGCTTCCTTTTGTTGATCTAGTCATTTTTCATTAACATTTCAAAGAGCATACATAGTGTGGATTGTAGATTTACTTGAATGGAAACCACCCAGGTTGTCTCTCATTTTTGGGTTGAGATAGTATTTCAGTCAGTTCAGTGGTATGGTTATAAACACCTTCCCTGGGACTGACAGCAGTATTATTCCCATATAATTTGAGCAAGCTAATCAGTTTCCTTTTTAGAAAGAAGGCATGATGCAATACTTTCCCAATCTTCTGGAACGTGACCTGTTTCCCAAATTCTGTGAAGCCAGCAAAATAAATCCAGGCCTCCACTCGTTAGCAGTCCTGATTAAATCTCGTCAAGACTAGGTGCTTTATCATTTCATAACAGTTTGACTGCAATCATCATTTCCTCGAACATCACCAGTCTGTTTTCTGCTGGGTTCATTTTTGAATTAAGTTGCATTTTTGTGAATTAATGAACAGATCCCCTACAAAAGATAAAATACAAGTGCTAAAATTGGGCATCAGTATCCTGGCACTAGTCTCCATTTTTGTCCATTCTCATGACAGAAGCTGTAAGAGTGGACATCCCATTAGGATCTTCAAAGTCTCAAGTACACATTTCTGGTCATGTTTTCAGAGGCTTCCTCAGTGCATTACCTCATATTATTCCACCATTGATTATGATCATTCTCATAGGCCCTCTTGACTGCTCCTCCGAGACGTTTCATTTTCTCCTTTCATTGTTGACTCTACTTTGACCTACAGATGCATCCATTCTGCACCGTGCCTCTTCTTTCTCTCCCATAATCTGATGATATCACCTGTAATCCAACATTGTTTTTCCATTTTTCTTAGTCCCCGTTGTTCTGCAGCTATCTCTGTGATAGAATCCCAAAATAAAGTCCACTCTGCCTCTGAGAGTGAGTTTGTGTGTGTATGGGGGTGGGGAGGATGTGAGAAAACCTGGATCTATGCAGGAAATAGCCCGACTTGATTATGTAAAGAGTTGTCACTTTGGATGGGCTAGCACCAGCAGGAGAGTGAATTTGTGTGGGGGGGTGGAGGGTGAGAAAACCTGGATTTGTGCTGGAAATGGCCCACCTGTTGATCACTTTAGATAAGCTATTACCAGCAGGACAGTGGGGTGGGAGGAGGTATTGTTTCATATTCTCTGTGTGTATATAAAGTCTGCTGCAGTTTCCACGGTAAACATCTGATGAAGTGAGCTGTAGCTCACGAAAGCTCATGCTCAAATAAATTGGTTAGTTTCTAAGGTGCCACAAGTACTCCTGAACTAGAATGTGAGCCAATGTTGCATTGTCACCTGATGGATATTGAAATGTATATTATGGTAATTCTTATGCTGAAAACAAGTAGCCATTAGAAACAGTCCATATATGGAAGCAAATTCTAATAGATAAACACCGTTATCTGAACTCTCTTCTGGTAGGCTGTGTAAACCCAGTACCAATTAGAATCCAGTTCCATCATGCCAATTCTCACGTTCATATCTTCTAAGATGACAATAAGAAGTCTGGTGATGTACTAAATTCAATGTAATCTAAAATGGCATATAAAGCATCAGGCCTTGTATCATGTGGAACATATGTATGAATAACTACCACACATCCTATCTTCAAACTGAAAATGGCACCGGTCAGGCTTGGAGAATAAGCCTGCCAATTCAGTCGTTCAGATTGTGTCCTTGGGGACAAAACCAGACCAGTGCCAGTGAACCCTTCAGATGTCTCACAGGCATCCGACAATTAAAATGTCTGATCACTATGAGGCAAAGCTGTGCTCTCGGTGTTCAAATTCTATCATGTCTCCTGCATCTCTCAACATTCAGCCTTTTCAATACTCCAGCCAGGAGATTTGTTATTCCAACATCTCTTAATGATAGAACAGTCCACAATCTTATCCTCAGATACTGACATCGCTGCAGAAGTGGACATACTATCATTATATCAGGCATTTCCCCCCATCTCTGGTTTATGGTCCGACTCCTCTGCATGTCGTAGAAGATTTAGATGAATCCTAAAGCTTGGTTCTCTTGTGACTAGCAGATGCAACAGGAAAAGCAAATGAAGCAGATGAAACTACCAAAGTTTTATGTCCTTTTCTTCTGCATGTCAAAACTGGAGTTGTTTTACAGAGTTGGTGTAATCCATGCACCTTCTGGGTGTGGTGTTCTGTCCATTGTGTATGCTATGAATTTAGCATCTCAGTTAGCAATCCTGTTCTTTTTTGACTAGACTCCAAAGGGGTGAACTTTAGATTCTGTGTATGAACCTGGGAGCGCTTCTTCATTAATGTGATAGAGAAACTGCCATGGGAAACGTAAACATGAAAGTCTCTTTTGCATTGTTCCACCCTTGCCTCTTGGGCACTGTATAATTCCCCTCTACAATGATCCATTCTGATTTGATAGTAATAGGAACCCTTGAAAATTCTGTAGGCTGTGCAAAGTTTTTACTGTGTCCTAAACTTAGAAAAGTGCATTCAGGCAATCTTTATCAGTTTACCTGTGTCCATCTAATGTGGTTTTGTTTGTTTATTTGAAAGTATACTCTGGTCTTCACCAGGAACCCCCTGGGAACCCTAAATCTTTCTAATTCATGAAGTGATTCAGGTAGGCACAGTGCTCCAGTGTCCATTCTGCTCTTTATTACTAGTTTGTTATGGGCAAAATTTCATGTCACTTTCTCTCCCTTAATTGTGTTTCTGAAAATTACGGACTTTCTCCCCTTTTGCCTGTCCTGTACCCCAGAATCTCACTTTGACAAAACAAAGCATACCATGTTTCTAATGTTATTAAATGATATTCTTTATTAGAAGGAGAACAGCTCCTTTTAATGAGTGCCTTAATGCTGTAGTTCATGTCACCATCTGGGGAGCCCCTTTCCTTTTGTTGATAATGAGGAACACCTCATTTGCACCGTTCCTAGATTTATGGAAGGACAGAAAGAACCTCCAATTTATTACATCTTAAATGAACTGCTCCCAAAGCAAAAACAAAAAGGGCAGTAAACCAGTGTCGCTGTGCTATATAGTTTGATTTTTATTGGGCTGTATAGTGGTGTTCTGACTAGCCTAAGAATGGTAAGTATGGACTATAATTACTTTTTCTGAACCCCATTTTCTGATAACCCCACTAGCCCCTACCTCTTCGGTCTATTGAACCTGTCAGTTAGGATGTTTTATTTCACTTACACGGATGCTTTCCTATGGGGCCAGGAGAGAAGCAGCACCTTTTCGTTTGATCTAGGGTTGATTTGTAGAAATGGGGAGTGCTCCCTGAATTTGCAACTGTGAAAATATTTCAGTCATGTTTTTAATGTCACCTTCTAATGAGCTTTTGTAATTGCTTTTGTAAATCTCTATCCTGCCTCCTCCATTAATTCCCCTTTTCAACATGTTTTATTTTCTGTCTGTGTTCAGCTGCACCTCTTCTACCAGTTCCCTAATGGATCCCTAGCCCTGAGGTGGGCAGTTACCCTCCCGTTCCATAAGAGTTGATTAAAGAGAAAACAGGTTTTCATTGACAAAAGCCCAGTTTTCTAAAAGAGTTCTAAGCCCGAAGTCTGTCTCTGAAAAGTGAAAAAATAGTGGCTAGATATATTGTTCTTAGTCTGAGATTAAATCCAGCTCTTCTTGTGCAAGATTATTTATGACAAAAGAGTGCAATTCTTTGCTTCTGAATTACCTGAACATTAAATGTTAGGAAAAATAAATAAACCCATTCATTCCCTACATTTTTAAAAATAATTTACTAGTTTGATCCTAGGAATATTTTGGTCAAACATATCAGAAAATTTCTCTGACACAACTAATTTAAAAACAAACTTGCGTAAGGGGAGAAGACCTGTTCCAGTAACCTAGGATGTAGTCCCCCATTTCCACAAATCTGAAACCACCTTAAACATATTTTTCAAACAAATATTAACAATGTAAACTTTGTGGTATGTCTAACCTCCTGCTGTGAGACACTAGTTGAGCTCAGAGGGGGAGGCTTAGTAGTAAACTGTGTCTAGTGCTTTTCTGGCTGTTCTGTGTATTTTATCTGTGGTTCAAAGGTTATGTAAAATATTTCAGACAAATTCCAGTTGAAAATAATGCTTCTTTTCTAATATTTTTCCTAAAACTTTAAAAACCTTTTTATTTATTTCCATTTTTTATACTTACAAGATAAGGAGCCTTCACATACCAAGTCTTTTTTTAAGACTCAAACTTTGGAATATTTTCAATATCTGTAACATTATCTTTTGAATAATAATTACCTCTTATATTAAATTATAAGACAGCAGGATTCAGGATTAGATCTCTCCATATTATTCTAGTGAAGGAAATTATGACAGGGGTCATTTTTTAGAATTATGTAGGAGGGTAAAAGGTCCCAGGCAGCATTAGAAGGGAAGGCGTTTATAATTAAATTGTAATTTAGGCCTATGATTTATAGTTTTCTCAATGAAAAATTTGGAGCTGAAGAGAGATCCGAGGAGGAACTTTAGTGAGATACAACTTAATGAACTAATAAAAGGAAAAATTACTCTGGAATAGACCGTATTGTAGTGGCACCCGGTAGCACAACCACAGTATAGCCCGTGTTCTCTCGGTATTTCCATCATAAACCCCATTTTTCAGGGGTTTATATCTAGGCAATACAATTTTTGTTCCAGGCTGAAACTTACCATGCCATGTCTCAGGCCAGGAGCAATTTTCAGAAGACGGGATTTTTTCGAATGGCTTTGCTCATTAGAACGTATGGAAGAATTTTGACGCATACATGTTTATGAGTTTAAGACAAACATTGCTGCCGCTGTTTATATGGCGGCTGTTGTTAATGAGTTACTGACGCATTCTGGAAACCTTTGGGCCAAATTCTTCTTTCCACCCCATGCAATCTTTAGGGTAGAAGCCAGCACAGAATTAGGACCTTCCTATTTAGAATCTATTGTTTATGTCTATTGTATAGGTTGTTTCTGTATTTCTCTGCCTTGTGCTTTATTACAGAGGGACTTTGGAATGAAACCAGGATCTTTTCTATGATTATTTTTATTAAGAAATCAGCCCAATTCCTGCTCCCCACAGAAGTATTATTATTCACGTTTTGCTGACGGGAGAACATTGATGCTGACAGGTTAAGTGATTTTACCAAGGCCACTCAGTGAGGCAGTGGCTGAACTAGCAATAGTAGCCAGGTTCTATAATCAGAACTCTTGTAAAGTTAGTAAGTAATCTAGCTAGAAAATGCATTAGATTTTCTTTTGTTTAATGGCTTGTAAAATAAGCTGTACTGGAGGGAATGTATATTCCTGTTTTTGTGTCTTTTTGTAACTTAAGGTTTTGCCTAGAGGGATTCTCTATGTTTTGAATCTGATTACGCTGTAAGGTATTTACCATCCTGATTTTACAGAGGTGATTCTTTTACCTTTTCTTTAATTAAACTTCTTCTTTTAAGAGCCTGATTGCTTTTTCATTGTTCTTAAGATCCAAGGGTTTGGGTCTGTGTTCACCTGTACCAATTGGTGAGGATATTGTTATCAAGCCTTCCCCAGGAAAGGGGGTGTAGGGCTTGGGGGGATATTTTGGGGGAAGACATCTCCAAGTGGTCTCTTTCCCTGTTCTTTGTTTAAAACGCTTGGTGGTGGCAGCAGCATAGGGTTCAAGGACAAGGCAAAGTTTGTACCTTGGGGAAGTTTTAACCTAAACTGGTAAGAGTAAGCTTAGGGGGTCTTTCATGCAGGTCGCCACATCTGTACCCTAGAGTTCAGAGTGGGGAAGGAACCTTGATGTACTCTGCTAATAAAACCATGATAGTGGATTAGTTTACAAACATGGCTAACAATAGTTCTTGCTAGATTGTTTAAACATAGGTCCCTGGTTACTGAGCATCAGACATAGTGGGCCTAAAATGGTTATGTGGATCTATACTGGCCTTGTGTTTAAATGGTATTGGCAGAAACTGGTTTTAAACATGGGTTAAAAATTAAATTGTTTCACATTCTATGTAGACAAGGTTAGAGATCCTGGGAACTTCACAGCCACCAACTTGCTGCATGGCTTAGGGCAATCATTTAGGAGCTGATTTTCAAAATGTGCATGTGTCATTGCACAGGGAAAACGTGTACAACACTGTCTTTCTAACTCATGTATGTAGTTACAGTGGTTGTGCATGTGGTGGAATGTTCGGAGGTGTAAATGGGCAGCTGAATATATAAATGGCCATTTTTGATGCAGTTACTGGATTTATGTGTGAAATCACAGCAATTGCATTTATTTATGTGCATATTTGAAAACCAGTCCCTTGATCTTCTTGTACCTTAGTTTGAGATTGAATCGGTATCCCCATTTTGAAATGGCAATAATACCTGTCCCAGCACTTAGTCTGGTGTGAGACCATGATTGAGTAAAGCATTTAATCACCTTCAGCCATAAGTAAGTATTTAAGCATTTTAGGAATTGGGACCTAGGGCGAGGAATAGCTCAGTGGTTTGAGCACTGGCCTACTAAACCCAGGGTTCTGAGTTCAATCCTTGAGGGGGCCATTTAGGGATCTGGGGCAAAAATTGGGGATTGATCCTGCTTTGAGCAGGGGGTTGGACTAGATGACCTCCTGAGGTCCCTTCCAACCCTGATATTCTATGATTCTATGACCTAAATGCCTAGTGACACCTTCACAGGTAGATTTGGAGGATTAATTAACATTAAATACATTTTTATTTTGATCAAATATCCCTGTATATGAAAGAATAAAAGAAAGAAGTAGAAGAAATCCCTGTGTATGAGAAAGCAGCAGAATTATTTGTGAATAAGAAAGGACAAATCCTAGATTTCCTTCCATCCTATGCTATTTTGCTGAAATCAAACATATTTAAAATGGTTCAACTAACGTGGTTTTATCCTCACGATGGATGGAGCCTCATGGGTTCCTGCTCTTTGTTCCCAAACTGAAATTATAAGTCCTAAATCTCTCTTTCTGATGCCTCCAATGACTTATGAAGAAATGTGATGTCATAAAAAGAGTGGAGAAAAAGGGGCACACCATTATCTAAAATGTAATAATGTCGTTATGCAACTATCCACTTATGATTAGAAACAAGGGAAAAGAAACAGAAAATAAATTAGCAGAATGATTTCTAAACGGGCTTTGTTTTAACATTGTCAGTGAGGAGTTGGAAGCTCTTTAATCAGTTTTGTCAGATTAGACTATTCGAAGATGAAGTCCCTTTTGTTATTTCGGCGGGGGGGGGGGGGGGCAACAGTTTTAAATTGCTGATGGGCTTAATTCTGAGCAATGTGTGCTGTGGATCGGAAATAACCATTATTCATAAGGATTTTTACTATGAATACTTTAAATGCTCATTTAAAAAATATCTATTTATCCACTAGGATGCAATAGCTCCTTCCCTAAAAACCTAATTTTTTGAGTAAATTTTTTTTTAAAACATTTTGTCTTTTACATAATGAGCCCTTAGGTGTGTTAAGCAAATAACTTACATGTAACAAACTCTTTAAACATCTTTACTCAATGGCAAAATAATTTACCATATGTCGTTATCAAGTAAATAATATACACTTTAGAAATTGTCTAAATATGTAGCTGCATAATAGGTCATAACACCTCCAAAGAAATTAGAGTTTATCGTGTCAAATCTTACATACTTCCAGAAGAGATTTTATTTTTTCCTTCATTAAGTTAACATAAAAAGGAAAGTAAAAGACTGATATTAAAAAAGTTTCAGAGTAGCAGCCGTGTTAGTCTGTATCCGCAAAAAGAACAGGAGTACTTGTGGCACCTTAGAGACTAACAAATTTATTTGAGCATAAGCTTTTGTGAGCTACAGCTCACTTCATCGGATGCATGCAGTGGAAAATACAGTGGGGAGATTTTTATATACACAGAGAACATGAAACAATGGGTGTTACCATACACACTATAAGGAGAGTGATCAGGTAAGGTGAGCTGTTACCAGCAGAAGAGAAAAAAAACCTTTTGTAGTGATAATCAGGGTGGGTCATTTCCAGCAGCTGACAAGAACATGTGAGGAACTGTAGGGGGGAAATAAACATGGGGAAATAGTTTTACTTTGTGTAATGACACATCCACTCCCAGTCTCTATTCAAGCCTAATTTAATGGTGTCCAGTTTGCAAATTAATTCCAATTCAGCAGTCTCTCGTTGGAGTCTTGTTTTGAAGTTTTTTTGTTGTAATATTGTGACTTTTAGGTCTGTAAGTGAGTGACCAGGGAGATTGAAGTGTTCTCCGACTTAACTTCTTTGTCCATGTCCTGTTCATCTGACCTATCTACCAGGACTTAATCTGTTATCATTCTAAGGTGCCGAGCATTGTGACAGTGGCAGGCTTTCTTGTGCCTTGATCCTGCCAGTAAAATTGCATGGGCAGACCTTTGTAGCCCCCCACACTGTAACTGGCAAAACTGGGGGCTAAAGATCTAGGAATAATGAACAAACAAATACCAAACTGGCTCTGAATACCCCGCTGAGGAAGCTCCATTCCAGAAAAAAAGTGGCTTTATGGGTGAAAGCTTCTTGTAACTATGATGTTCTGTCTTGAAACCAAGATAGGGAAACCAAAAGGTCTTTTCAGATTATGGGGATGAAAGGAGACTTTCTAGTGATGTCTCCATTGCAATGTCCATATACTGTATACACGGGCTTCTCATTTCTTGACATGACTTAATATGGAGGGCTATAGTCTACTGTAGTATTAGAAGTCCTCCTACCCTATCTTTTATTCTCTTTCCATTTAAATGAAGGAACATAACAATATGAAAACTTAAACACAAGAAACAAACAAATGTATATAGTCAAATTTAGAACTCTGTATTCATGTCACTTTTACTCATTTGAAGTTATCTGAGGGGTTTTTTTAAAAGAATTCATGAAACAGTGTCTCGCTGAAGAAACTAATTGTGAGTTTAGCTCATAATTTAGAAAAGAAATTCCTTAAAAATGAAAAGTAGTCAATTTTCTTCACCCCTTTTTTAATTCTGGTTTTGTAAGTAGGATTCTTATAAATCAGGGGAACTTGTTGTTTGAATGCACTTAGTTTCATTCCACATCTTAGCCAACTCTAGGAACTTGAACTTGTCATTATCAAACATAGAAGGTCAATGCATTAGCCATTGTACCAGCTCATTCATGTGGCCTTTCTGAAGAGGGGGAAAAAACAGCTTTAATCTTTCCCTTTATAGAATACTGTGTGTACTGGGATACATCGTAACTTGTCATTTTCTTGTCTGTTTTAGTCCTGGGGGCTATCTGGAGACACTTATGATGCCACACAAACACACACTTCTGCAGAAGGCCTAATCTGAAGTGAATCTTCTATAAATAATAAACAACAAATAGGTTCCATTTAGCTATATTAACCCCAAAATAGGTCAGGTACATTGTTTTAAATGCAAACATAACAATAAAAGTAATTCCCCAGGCACAGAGTTTGATGCGTATGTGCAGATTTTTTTGGACATGGAACCAACACACAAAAAAAGCCAACACCTATATTTTACCCACTTAAATATTTATATATTGTCTTTTAAAGTGCTGGTTTTGAAATGTTTATTATAAACCAGTAGTGCTCATGAGTTCTTGTCACAGTATAAACACCTCTAGTTTTTCTTAATAGTTGCAAGGTAATTTTTACTAACTTTCACATTTAGAGACTTGGAGGCTTGCATTATCTTCAAACGTTGTCACCTTTGCCACACTTTGGTTATATATTGCTAATTAACTTGGAAACCTTCAAAATTTTGATTTTTGGTGTTGTGCTGATTTCAGGTGTTGTTCTTTACCACTCAGAAGAAGGTGACACAAACTAGCTTTCTTTCTGATTCACAGGGCCATGTACAACAGAACCTTAGTGTTATGAATAGCTGGGGAATGGAGCTTGGTAACTCTGAAATGTTCATAATTCTAATTGTTCTTTTAAAAGTTTACAACTGAACATTGAATTAACACAGCTTTGAAACTTTACTATGCAGAAAAAAAATGCTGCTTTCCCTTTATTTTTTAGTAGTTTATGTTTCCCACAGCGCTGTACTAGATTTCCTTTTTTTTTTTTTTGGTTTCTGCTGCTGCCTGATTGTGTTCTTCCTGTTCCAAATGAGGGTGTGTGTTGACTGGTCAATTCATAACTCTGGTGTTTGTATCACTGAGGTTTTACTGTATACTATATGTTAGACAAATTCTACACTGAAACTACGAATAAAATAGGATATTTTCTCAGGAAAAGCACACAAAGATATACCATGCTTTAACTAATCTCCCTTTTAAAATACTGATACGCAAAAACTTTATATAACAAAAGTACAATATATGGATACTATCTATTTGACTTCTGGCCCCTGATTTTTAGTAAGGCTTTTGGTGCTTTTTTGGGGCACAAACCTTTGCCTGCGTGTTCCTTCAATACTGCATAAGCCCCCTTTCCCTTGTGGTCCATTTTTGCAGGCCTTATATGCAGGGACTGCAGACCTTACATGCTGCTCCTGTGGATAGTCATACGTCCTTTAAGTTCAGTGCACATTGGGACCTGTTTGCAACTGCCAAAGGCACTAGCTCACTCACTCTACAAGGACCAAAGAAGGCAATAATGAATGCCACCATAAATAAAATGGCCTCCCTCCCAAACTGCACACCCGTAGGATAGCCTTTAATATCCTTGTAAGGGTTTCTACTATTAAGGGTAAGCTGTCATTTCTCTGGCGCCCGCCCCTCCCTCGGGGTGCCCTTCTTCTAAGATCCCGCCCACCCCAGCGATAATTGTCATCATGATATTTGTGAGAAATTTGCAGTGTTAAGTGCCCTGCCCTTGTTCACTCATGTGGGCTTGGCAAGACTGTGGGCGTGCCTTCAGATCCTCCAGGAACACTCATTTTTGCAAGGGGGGAAAGGCTGTTCTAGGAGATGAATTCATGGAAGTACAAGGCACACATGCAAGGAAATGTGTATAATATTGAAATAAGATTGGGTTGGTTATTGCTGTCTGTGATACAGCTGTTTTGTGCAGTAAGCTTAGTGGTTGATGGTAGTCAGTATAACTTGTGTTTTGATATAGTCCAATGAAATATGTGCAATATACCTTTGTATACCTGTAAAAGAGAGAATAATCTTTCTGCTTTATCTAGCACTAAGAATTTGTGGCTTCTGTCACTTGTGCTGCTGGCAGTCTGGTTGGGCAATAAAATTTTGGCTGAGAGCATCTGAATTTTGCAACAAGTAATATAGAAGGTGCCTCTCTTCTTTGTAGTAATGGTATAGACTGATTCTGTGGAATCACTGCAGCAAGTTGTAAATGATGTATGAAATGAGAAACCCTGTCCAGTGCATGGAGCGAATACAGCCTGTGCCATCTTTGTAATCGCTGCTGTGCAGGACTACTTGTTTTAATAAGATTTCTGACATATAGCACCTTTTAATTTTTTAACTCATGTGCTTCCTATCAGCTGCTGTAGCTATTGAGGAGGGAATCCTGCCCACCAGAAACACAAACCCTTTCAAAACCATCAATCCTTGTACAGTACTCTAACAATGAACATCTTGACATTTTCCCATAGTTTTTTATTTTTATTTTTTTCATTTGATGCCAAAGAGCACAATGTTGCAATACAACATAGACAGGCAAACTGAAATTATAACAGCAACACTTTGCCCTTCTCCAGCACCTTCCATCAGTTGAGTCTTTATAAACTTGACTGAATTGAGACTGGAGTCAGGGGAGAGACTTAGGTTGGATGAGGAGCTAGGTTGGGGAGACTTGGATGAGGACTCCAGTGTGGGGGAGACTGGGCCTGAACCTGGGATGGGGAAGAGACTGGGATTGAATGAGGAGCCTGGTGAGGAAGAGACTAGGAGCGGCTGGACAAAGAGACTTGGTTGAAGAGCCTAGAGAGGGGGCCTGGGACTGGGAGGATGTAGAAGGCTGAGATGGTTTGAGGAGCCAAGAAGGGGAGGTTGGGAATGCCTGGGCAAGGACACTGGGTCTGGGGTAAGGAACTTGGGAAGGTGGGGACTGTAACTGGCTAAGCAAGGAGCCTAGAACTGAGATGAGGGAGGGGAAGACAGGACTGGAGAAAGGACAGGATGGAGGGTATTGGGGCAAAAAGGTCAGGTTTGGAGGACACGGGCAGAAGGGTCTGTGCTCACTAGAGTACATTCTTCTCCAGAAACAGGTCTGGAACCCAAGATTCTTTAGTCTCACTATTTCTCTGCTATCAGCAAATGGCTGTAAAAATTACTGACAAAGTGTGTGTCTCCTCCTCTTCTGGGGGTTGGTTCACATACTAAATGACCAGCCTTCAGCTACTCAATTATTCAAGTGGCAGAGGTCTGTGCTTTGGATCACATGGTTCTAACCCTGCTGATGACTCACGTGGGTGTCAATATGATTCCACATGATGGAATTTGTGTGTTTTAAAATACAGGCTTTTCAGTTTGCTTTTTTTAAAAACCTATGATTTACATGCAAAAAGCTATGTTAAAAGAACACTAGGGTTGCAAAGTCAAGGACTCGGAGTTTGGAAATGCCAGAATTAAAGTTTCCTGTGTAGGAAGATGAAGGTTAAAAATTACTATTAATTTCGGGTGCCCAATTTCAGATGCTTAGGATCTGATTTTTCAGAGTGCTTACTATTATAAAGCATTTTTGATGTTCAAAGCACAGCTCCTATTGATTTCAGTTGTAGCTGTGAGTGCTTAGTGCTTCTGCAAATTAGACCCCAGGTATCAAACTTGTGCATCCAGAAAAGGAGGAACACACCATTACTGGCCATGTGTGAAATGTGTGGTTAAGTGACTTGCCCACATCACACAGGAGGAACTCCACCAGAGGCAGAGATGGAATCCATTTCCCCCGAGTGGCATCACATATTCTTAACCACTAGGCCAGTGGTTTTCAACCTGTGAGGGTCTAAGATTTCCAAAGGGGTCTGCACCTTGATTTGAAAATTTTTAGGAGTCTGCAAATGAGAAAAGGTTGAAAACCATTGCAGTAGACAATCCTTTCTCTTCTTGCCTCGTACATTACACACCTTCCAATTTATGTAACCAGTGAAGCGGGGTCCGACAGGCAACAGCTTCCTTTACTGCTCAATCCTGATTCATTCACTCGAGTAGGATCCATTCTGTGCACTGAATGAGGTGGTGTCCTATGGCAAAAATAGTGTGTGATCATGTAATTAAAGACTGTATCGTAAATTTGCTTCCTTGTTCATATGCATTAAGTTTTCACAGGCAGCCTTAATACTGACATTTTGTAACTTTTGAGTGGTTAACGTTACAGTCTTAGTGTTCTTATAACATGGTTTTTTGTGCATAATATAAAAGAGAGCATCTATAATTACCTATGTATAAAGTATGTGCTAGCTAGTGTTTGTGTGCGTGTGCGTACAACACCGTGGTCACTGGTGCCTTGATTCTGATGAGGGCCTTTGAGACTACTGATGAAAATAAATAATGGTAATGCTATTCTGTTAAAAGAGAGATGAGAAAAGTAGAAATGTGTAACTTGTTAGCTTAAACTTTAAAAAGTTCCCCTGTGACAGCTGAATGTGTTTAGTGTTTCTTGGGCTTTCTCATGAAATATTGACTGTTCCTTTTCTTGGATAAATGCCAGTACCTCCTCTCATATTTACAGAGCATTCTATTTACATTTCATTACAGGCTTCTGGCTGGGCTAGAAAACAATGTGTTAATCCTTTGAGCTAGGGTGACCAGATGTCCCGATTTTAGGGGCTTTTTCTTATATAGGCCCTTATTACCCCCCACCCCGTCCCGATTTTTCGCACTTTCTATCTGGTCACCCTACTCTGAGCAGAGAAAATATCCATTAGAGTGGATCAGTCTTATTAAAACCCACAGGGGCATTTGTTCATTGACTTAGTCAAAGGGCCACCCATCAGTCACTTCTATAAATCTGTTTTACACAAGAGCATCCTCCTGGACTTTTCAGCTGTTTGCGAAATAATCTCTTGGTAGAAAGCAACTAATTATGCCACTGAAATACAGGGATTATTGGTAACTGGAGAAGATTTGTGCATATTAGTTTTATAAAGTTACATAGATAAACGATTCCTCAGTAAAAGGAAACAGGTCATCCCTCTTTCTGTGCTGAGTGTTTGCTTGGGAATTATTCCCTTCCCCTGGACACATAATTTTGGTGCATTTATAAATTGATTAGCTGTCTGTTTTACTATTAATATTGAAATCAATCAACATTGGAAGGAAAATCATTTGCAAATGGTGTTGTTTAGTCTTAGAGAGGAGAAACTATAGTTTAGTTTTTAAAGAAGTGAGAAGCACTTTTCATTGTTAATGCTTTATCACTTATTCTAAATTTCATTGTATTTTTCCCCTGCTTTCCACCCTCTCCAATCAAAATATATCACTCCAGCAGCCCTGTTCTTCAGCTACATTGGTGTGGGGCCCACCGAAGATTTAGAAAGAGAGAAAGTTGGTAGGTAGAAGGGAGAGGTGTGCTGATTGCCTCTGAGTGCAACATCCATCTCAGTTGTTTCCCATTTTTGAAAGTCAGTTTTGCCACTTTCCCAGTTCCTTGATACAGAGACTCTTGTTCCCTGCATTCAGTATTGAAACATGGGAATTTCCTGACTCGAATAGACTCATGATCCATCTAGTTCAGTTTCCTGTCTTAAATATTGCCCAGTCATCAACACTTTAGAAGAAATTCCCTCCATCTTCAAGAAACTACCAAAATCCTGCCTGTTCCAGGAAGTGTTCAAGCTCTAACATATGTGCTCCAACTTCCAATCTGTGTTTTGTTCTGTTTGCCTTTGCCTGTGCCTTTTTACTGCAAGAGCTCCGGGCCAAGGAGTTATGTTTGATGCAGACTTTGTACCATGCAATATTATGTACATCTACAGGACTATATAAATTTATTATTATTATAAATTATGTATGTGAGGATGTGTGTGTACAGTATACGTCTGTATACTCATGCAGCTAATAATGTTCAAAGGCTTTTGCTTTAACTAGTATTTATTTTAAGGGAAATGTCACCATATGCCAACTGAACAAACATTATACGGTGTCGTGCAATCTCTGAATTTGTTCAAATCCTCATTATGGTTACTAGCTCTTTGTTGAAGAGTGGAAGGGCCTAGAATCTGGCACTGAGATGAGATCTCCTGTAAATTTCCTGTTCCCTTAGAAAAGCTGGACGATGAGCTGCATCTTTTTGGTAGAGGTGAATAGCAGTGAGAGAGCCTGGAATGATGCAATTTTGCCCCTCCCATGGTTTATCTCCATATTCATTTGCAATCTTAGCCAAAGGTCATTCCATCCTTTTTCTATGTCAATAAATATCTATTGAAGTATTTAAAGCAACAACTGTGAACTACTTATGGAGGCAGAATGTACAAATAGAAAACTGGGAGTTCAGGAGCACTTAAGGCCAGGTCAGGCAGAAAGGGTATTCAGCTATAACCAGGACTTGGAGCTGCAGCACTTTACCCCTCAGATAAGGATGGGTGAACTTTTCAGGTATGGTAGCTCATCTCCCTTAGTGAGTTGCCTTGTAACATGCAAATGCCCAGGCATTCACAGAAGGAGGAGAAATATTGAGAGGAGTGGAATCCCATGTTTCTCAGTTCATGGGTGGTGAGGTTAGTCTGAGTCAGGCAGCAGGTGTAAAAAGGAAACAGTTCTCAAACTCTTGTCTCTACTGAGATGCTAATTGGAATAGCTTTTTTGTTAGTGAGTGGTATGGGGAGGGTATTCCTGCTGACTTTTGAAGTCTATCTGAAGCAGCTTTTAGCAAATCCTGGTCCCAACAATAGATTTAGCTTTGAGGGATTTTTTCACCTAAATCTGCATTCAAATCTTCCAAAAAGAAGAAAAAGGCCCATCTTGGTTGGACTCTGCCTCCTTGCCTCCCCACTTACTTTTTCAGGAATTAATGATTAGGAGGCTGAGCGTCTATGCCAATGTGGTAAAATGTTCCTGCGGAATTGCCTTTGTATTTTCGCCTTGAATTGCAGGTGAAATGAAATTGTTCACTTTCAGTGCTGCTTTGTTTTTGACCCCTTTTTGTGAATTCTCAGAGGAAAGAAACGTATTCCCATCTTTTATAGTAATCAAATTTATCTGGCATCTCTCAGCCTCTTGAATTACTTATGCTACAGTTGGCCAGCCTCGGGAAGGCTTTAGCTGGTTTATTTATTTATTGTTCTAAAGTGAGGGTTTTTGACATGAGGTCCCCACATCATCCTAGGGGAGTTTAAGAGAAAAATGGAGAGTGCTTTCTGCCGTCGTTCTTAGAGAGAGAGAGAGAGAGAGAGAGAGCGCGCGCGTGTGTGTGTGTGTGTAAATGTAAAAAAACATTCCACTATTGAGAGAAAAAAATACTTCCTAATCTTATCTTCATGGTATTTATTTTAATGTTTTAGCGTCATCTCGAGAGAGGTCTTTGAAAGTGATGTCACCACAGTTTAACTGCAGAGGGAAAAAACGTTAAAAGGCACAGCGCTTCATAATTGCACATAAGTGCGAATGAAAATTCTTAAACAGCCTTAGCTTTTAATGTCTTTTTTTTTTACCAGACTGTACTAATTATGTGAGGGTAGGAATCATGACCCGGAAGTAATAGCAATGTAGGTCTTGCTGCTGAGAGCACCTCCCTTCCAGCGGAAGTTAGTGGGTTTGGCCTGTTGCACTATCACAGAGTCAGATCGTTTGGATGGACCTCGGCTGCTAACACAGCATTTGAAAAGTAGCAATTGTATGCGCACTGCACGCAGATACAAGTGGCTCTCTACCCGCCTCTGCCATTTATTGGGTGCCAGCCACAGATATACCAATAAATGACAAATACATTTTACAATAAACAACCCCCCCCATCAAATTAGACTCTGCTCTCGCCATCCTGGAACTAATTACTTGCAACAGAAGATTACTTTTAAACACAGAAGTGTCTTAAAAACAAAAAAGCATTGAAAACTGGGGTTCAAAAAAGAACTAGGATGGGCAGGGATGGTGTCCCTAGCCTCTGTTTGCCGGAAGCTGGGAATGGGCGACGAGATGGATCACTTGATGATTACCTGCTCTGTTCATTCCCTCGGGGACACCTGGCATTGGCCACTGTCAGAAGACAAGATCCTGGCCTAGAGGGACCTTTGGTCTGACCCAGTCTGGCCGTTCTTATGTTCTTAAACTGGCTAACCTTTATTTGGTACTAGTTGGTTAAATATAAAAAAGGATCAATATGTTGTACTTTTTAATTTCTTTACAAATAAAAATTCCAAGATGATTTTTCCCCCAAAGTGAATTTGTACATTTGAAACCTCAGGAGTTAAATGTGTAAGGCTGAAATAGCACTAGGAAGCGATACTGAGGCACGCAGCAGAGTTTGTGTGAAATCAAAGCACTGATATCAAGACGAGTAGATTTAGTTTAAAGGTAAAACAATTATTTTCGCAGCAGCTTGGGTTCTGCTGAAAATGAAAAGTGGAGAAGGCAGCAAAAAGTAACTGACAGTGTTGCAGCAGGAAAGAACTGTGTATTATGATTAAAAACTGAGTTTTATTGGGTGTTACAACAGAGACTGTGCCTGCCTTTGTGCTTTCAGAGAAGATTTGAGATACACAACAGTTAGATCATTTTATTATCTAAAACTTAGACTTGAGAAATACAGAGTATATAATGACTTGATAGTATTAGTATTATTTACATAACTCCATGGATGTGCATGGCATTTAAAATTCAGGGTCCCTTCTCCAAGGAGCTTACGGTCTAAAGGGCAGATCCTGTAGGATTCTGAGCGCTTTGTGCAAGGCGCTGACCATCTTCAATTATCACATCTTTGGAGTTGTTCTGGTTTGTAACAGATTTAGAAATATACACCCTTTATAAAAAGTCTCAGATATATATAGATAGGTCCATGTTTAGAAAGCTCCTAAATATGTTTTTATCCAATACATTGTAACGTTTCCAAAGGCACAGTAACCCATAGTGTTGACATTCTAACAATCTGGGGCGGGGGACTGTGAACTACCTGTATTATAAAACAGAATGGTCACTCAGAAGAAGGGTTACCTTAGGCTGAAATTGAAATGTACGAAAGTGAGAAAATTCAAAGTTAAGACAGACTGTCCGTCCGTAAGCTGTCATGAAGAGTACAGAATTGTCAGGGATCTGAGGTCAATGGGTTACATCAACTCTTTTGTGTACTGCTATGCCTAGGCACGACACAGCATCACTTTTAATTTTCCCTTGTGTGTATGACTATATTGACTAGAGTGTTCTTTAAATTATGGTTAGAAAACTATGAACTATTGAGAAGAAAGGGAAAAATGTAGATTCTACATAGGGAATGATTTTTTTCCTCAATATACTTAATTTCTTATATTTGAATTGAAAACTTATTTCTTTCCTTATAAAACCAAAATCTAACCACTAATTTTGATGTAGCTCTTTAATTTATTTCTGTTTCTGCTGCTGTCTACTCATCAATTTTTATAAAAGTTTTTACATTTAAATAATGAAATGCCAATTTTGAAAGGAGACTGAGCCTTACTATGGATCTTATCAACTATTTTACTTTCAAAGAACATACATTTGAGAGAGATCCTTAAAAGCTTTAACTTGTTTTTTTTTTATACTCATGATATCCACTAAGGGTTGACCTGTCCGTACTGCTCATTTTCTGCTTTTAGTGCCCGCTTGGCCTCTGTCCAGCAAGACTTTTCTCTCTCTAACTCTGTGATTATATGAAATTCTGCCTCAAGAGGATAAACAGCAACAATAGGTGAATGCACACTTTCCCTTTCTAGATGTATATGTCAGTGCAGAGGAATTTTATTACTAGGAAAGAAATCAAATCACTGTCACCTAAAGTACTAATTATGTTTGATAAATGTATGGTATGCATTTAAGGCAAAGAGAATTTGGGAAATGATACACCTTTTGTAATTACAGTGACCAACGCATTTCCATCAATCTATTTTTTTTTCTGATTTTAGGTTCATTTGCATTGCTTTATTTTGATTAAATGAGCTTTCAAAGTGGTTGCAATAGACACACTCACTGTTAAGAAGAATCAGATACTGAGAAATTTTTCAAACTGTATAAATCCAATATGCATATAACATGGATCATGCATGGCCTCTCTATAGACATACAAAAACACACACTCCGTCACAGCAGATAGGCATATGTACAGACATGGGCACCTCGCACAGATAAATGTAGCAAGCTGAAAAAATATGCGCCAATATAAAGTAAAAATACGTAACATTCTAGTTTTTGTTGGTTGTCTGGAAAACTGGTGTGCATGCACACAAAGTAACCGTGATAACAGTCCTCGCTCTACAAACTACTCAAGTACAGTGATCTGGTGCAGCAAAAAGACCTCTGAAGCCTCCTTCATCAGGAGGCACCAATTTTGTAGGCACCACACCCCGAGAAGACCCATTGACCATGATGATGAGAAACGTTTAAAAATGCTCCTCCAGGGGTGGCAGCGTGCACTTGTTCAGCACACCAGTGCCCACAAAAGAGCTATCAAATGATCAATGTTCCAAACAGTTTGTTCATTAAAAGGGGTCCCCTGTTCTGCCGCTGTGCTCCAGTCCACTTAACACTAGGGAGAGTTACACCTGTCCTGCCAGAGATTGTTACCTCCCCCCCCGAGCACGTGGGTGCGGTGAGAGGTGATGCAGACAGATTTTGACAGTTTCTGTATCCGAGAAGCAATGTCAACTTTTTGCTTGTTTTTGCCCATTAATATACTACAAGCATTTTTGTGCAAGCGTACGCAGTATGTTCCCTTTCTGATACCTGCCTTTCTCATGAATAACAAGATCAGATCAACGTAGTCTTCCTTTCCTTTCTTCGTTTTTCCTTTTCGTTTGTTTTTTGATACAAAAGTGCCAATGCAGATCCAACACAAGATATGTATATAAGTTTCTGGAAAGTCAGTAGAACTGTTTAAAAATAACATCTTTCTCTTTCTATTTTTTTATATCTTTGCAAGTTTTCTGTTCTTTACATCTTCCAATTCTCTTGGTGCTGTCTCTTGTTTCGCCCTAATGCACTGCTGATGATCTGTGCTCTGGTACCTAATGGAAAACTTCCACGCCTTTTTTTCTTTTACAAATTTCAGCTTTTCATAACAAATATTGTTTAAAAATAAATGTTTGCAGTGACAGTAACATTGTTTCATTGTATCTGTATTATAATTAATTAGGAAAAATAATTACAATGTAGGTTAAACCATATAGTTTATGTGCAGTTTTATTTAATCATATTCTTATACTTCAAAGCTTTTATTCTTCCTTAACTGCTTCTAAACAATTTATATTTCAATTTGGGTTTTTTAAACCTATTTAAAACAAAAATCTAAGAATAGAACAGTGCTAGTACGCAAATAATTTAAAGGGTGATAATTTAAGTAAAACAAGCTAAGTATTTTTAGCGGTGACTCCTTCCTTATGGCAAACAGAATTGTGCTGAAGTCAAATACCTGTTGTGTGTGACTATAACGCAAATATGAGCCTCAGCTGTTTCCTGTGCCCCTTGCAGGGTCTTTCTGGGAATGGAGGCTCTTTGCAGATAGCATGTTTCCACTCAGTTTACATTGCTGAGCGTTTGTTTTCAGTTCATAGCTGATATAAATAGCTGCTAATTGCTGTGCTAATTATGTGATGAAAGAGGGCAGCTGCTACTAATAAACAAAATGGCTGCCTGCGCCTTGGTGAAGCCTCGCTGTGTGGCACATTTAAAATCAGACTTGACAAGACGTTCCTCAGTATCCGACAGGACGAGAGCGAGTCGGGAAATTTTTTTGATGAACCTTTTTTTTTGTTGAAAAATTCTGATTCCCCAGTGTGGAAACTCTTGACAAAGCCGGGCTGGGCATGCTCGGTTTCCTGACTCAAAAACAGCATCCGAACCGGGTTCAGAATTGTTTCCATGAAATGTCTGGACACCTTCAAAACAGAAAAAATGTTGTTTTGCAGTTGAAAACATCTTTTCATTTAGAAATATAAGCTAATTAGACTAAAAAAAAAAGGGGGGGGGTCAAAATCCAAACAAAAAGTTTAGAAATTATCAAAACAAAATGTTTCGCTTAACGTGAAACAGAAAATCAGGTTTTCAGTCCTGAAATATTTCTGGGATTTTGACTTTTCATCCTGAATCAGGAAAAATGTTTGAATCTCAAAAATATTATCAGGAGAGGAAAACAGTTTCCACCTCTCTCTAAGCAGAGACCAACCCTGCACTGGCTGGGAGGCGGAGAGTACTTGACCTCATAACAGTCGGATTTTTTTCTTTCTAACCTCTCTGGTTTTTCTGTGTATGTTGGTTTGTTATTGTACAGGGTAGCTTTTATCTCAGGGCACAGGCGCACAAACTTTGCCTGCTGCAAGGATACAGTTAGGCTCTGATCCTGCAAACAGATATACAAGTGCTTAACTTTGCCCCCATGAATAGTCCATGAACAAAGGAACTTTGGAAAGCAGACATAAAATGCACTCTGCAATACCCTTGTAACACTTACATCAACTGAAAACAACACCCTGGCCTTTTTTGTACTGCTATCGTTTCATAACCACGCATCATCCAAACATTACAATTTTGTTAGGTTTGGATAAAAATGGACAAAGCAGAGCAAATACAGCCATTCTTAAAGCAGGAAATTATTACATAAGATATACAATGTGTATACTGTAGGGCAGTAGAAATACTATAGTTACCGTTGAGATGATTTTTCCCTTGTAAATCTGTATTTTCAGTTTTTAATAACTTTCTCAACCAAAAAAAAGGCCATTTGGGCTGAAATTTCACATTCTTGGGTTTAGCCCAAAGATGACATTTTATTCTGAGAGATTGAATGGAATCTGTTTGCTTATTTTTCAGTTAGACAAGCATAAAAAAGCATCTGCACTTTAAAGAAAAACGTGTTCACTCCCTGACTTCTTGGCGTGCAGAACAAAAATGGCTGTTAAAAAAACAATCAGCCTGGACATGTGACCGTCCTGAATTAGGAAGTTGCTTTGCTAAGCATGACCATTCCCCCCCAGAAATAACTAAGTTATGGCTTATAGATAATTGTATTTTGAGCACACCACATGTTATTTTCAGGTTGTACTGATAGAATTTCAGCCTCAGGGCCCATCACATTTCAAATCTAGCTAATCCTCCTCCTGAATTCCCCCTTCCTATCTTTTCAAGTAGCACTGGAAATGCCTTCTCAGGTCCAGAGGCCTTTCCCCTGAACACCTTTAATTTCAAATTCTGCATATTCTGAATTCGCTCCACGCTTTGCCTGTGTTTAACTGCTGTCTCTGCTCCCAGCTGCTGAAACTCTTCTAGAGACCAGCTCCTTCAATGCCATGTGCCTTCATATACACTGTGTTGGCTTGTGTTGATGTCAACAATAAGGAAGAATTCACACTGCTTGTAGAAGAGAATGAGGAATAAAATTACCATTGGCTGTTTAGGAAAGGGTAAAAGAGCGGGAAAGAATATTGCAGTGACAGAACCCTGCTGGAAAGTGCGAAGCAGCTGGTGAAGGAGTTTGATTGGGCCAGAAGAGTAATTGCTTAGTGTGAAAAAAAAAATAGAAAGGAGCTGGATCTGGCACGTGCGAGAGAGAACAGAAAGGAGCCAGCAAGTAGGTAGTCAGTTCCCTAAAACATTTGAGTTGCAGAGAAGTCAAAGCCCATATGGAGGAAAACAAAACCTTTTAGAAAACTCTGGAAGAAAGAGCGGGGAAATCTGGAGCATGCAAGCCTTTCTAGGGAACTGTGCCAGGTGATTCCCTGATTCCAACACACTGCTAACTGAAAGGTCATGAACGAGCGAGGCGCTATCCACATGTGGCATTGCTAAGGTGTGGTGTAAGGACAGGATGACTGGTGAAGAGGCTGTCTGAGTACAAAGTGGACGGGGAGTCCTGGGTGTAGTGGATATGATGCTCCCCCTCAAAGTTCCCAAAAGCTCTCCAGCACTTTCTTTTATTTAGCAACCAGGCTTTCCTGGGCAATGGGGAGACTGAGCTCACGTATCAGTTTGGCAGATGAGGTTCTAGATTTCATGTGAAGCTTTGCCTAGTTCCACAATCAGTGGAAATGGAAAAGAAGGAGATCAGCTTGGAAAAGAGGAGACTAAGGGGGGTTATGATAGAGGTCTATAAAATCATGAGTGGTGTGGAGAAAGTGAATAAGGAAACATTATTTACTTGTTCCCATAATATAAGAACTAGGGGCCACCAAATGAAATTAATGGGCAGCAGGTTTAAAACAAATAACAGGAAGAAGTTCTTCACTCAGCGCACAGTCAACCTGTGGAACTCCTTGCCTGAGGAGGTTGTGAAGGCTAGGACTATAACAGGGTTTAAAAGAGAACTGGATAAATTCATGGAGATTAAGTCCATTAATGGCTATTAGCCAGGATAGGTAAGGAATGGTGTCCCTAGCCTCTGTTTGCTAGAAGGTGGAGATGGATGGCAGGAGAGAGATCACTTGATCATTACCTGTTAGGTTCACTCCTTCTGGGGCACAGGGCATTGGCCACTGTTAGTAGACAGGATACTGGGCTGGATGGACCTTTGGTCTGACCCAGTATGGCTGTTCTTATGTTCTGGTTGAATCATAGGAATTTTGTGGTCAAATACCAACTTTATCAAATGTGTTGCTAGTTACAAAGAGACTTGGGAAGCTCAAATTATTACTGGACAATTGACCAGGACAAGTATACCAGGCCTCACTTTGAGCTGAAAATTAGCATAATCTCTGTAGGGTTTAAAAATCTCTGCAGAATTCTCTTAAGGGAATTTTAACTGTTATCAGTAACTATTCACTTTAGGAAACAAGCATTTTTATTATTAAAAATATAATTGTTTACAATATTTGTTATTATGAACAGTTCGTCGTTCTTAAGAATCTCTTAGTATTTTATTCCCAAAATAAAAAATGCAATTATTATACACTAGAGAAAATCTCCCAGTGCCATTATTCCATTAAACTAACGGAAAGTATTGACCCCTTTTGTTTTCCTCAGGATTTATGTGCGTGGTACACAGAACTTCAGGAATTACTTTAAACTAGTCATAGGACTTCAACAGTTTACAGTCACTTCATGATCTTCCCATCATTGGATTGTATTTACTTCACTGTGATTATTTCAGAAAAGCCAGTTGCCAAATATTAACAAATATTTAAGTTACTATTAAAATTCCCTAGTTATCCAAAAATAGTAAAAATCCTCAGTCAGTGGCCTTCCAAAAGGAAAACGCACTAACTTTAACAATGAGTGTTGTTAGTCTGAAAATTTAGTGTGACATAGTATTTCTGGGAAAGAACCCTAACAATAAGGAGTTTTAACGATTTTACTTCTCTTTGCTGCACTGTTGCAAAGGGCTCAGGTTTTAAAGTAATGTCAAATCAGTATTGACTTCCAAGTTAAGCAGTTACTGTATATTATCAAATCTCTGGTGGAGTTGTTCAGATATCGATTAAGGTCACTTGGCAAGCAATTCAGATTTGTGTTTTAGATACATAAAATAGAAGATCAGAACTATGCTGTTTCTCCTTGGCTTCTCAGTCCAAACTTTTCTCTCACTAGTTTCCATGTGGCAACTGGCAGCTGTACTCAGTCTCTCTCTTGGAGCATCATCATTGGTGGTCTTCCACTTTGTCTCCCTTCTGGGCCTCACAACCATTTAAGTTGTGTCTAGCACTATGACTGAGTATATTTACGGATGTGCTAAGGAACAAACAACTTGTCACAACCAAGGTGATTCTTGTAGCCTTTTGAGGACCGCATATGAGGTCACTAGGGGTAGATGATATTGAATGTGAGGTCCCTGGGAAAGTTACATCTTTACTCTCCTGCAGAACTGATAAGAACATAAGAACGGCCATACTGGGTCAGACCAAAGGTTCATCCAGCCCTGTATCCTGTCCACTAACAGTGGCCAATGCCCTGTGCCCCAGAGGGAGTGAACCTAACAGGTAATGATCAAGTGATCTCTCTCCTGCATCCATCTCCACCCTCTGACAAACAGAGGCTAGGGACACCATTCCTTACCTATCCTGGCTAATAGCCATTCATGGACTAAACCTCCATGAATTTACCTAATTCTCTTTTAAACCCTGTTATAGTCCTAGCCTTCACAACCTCCTCAGGCAAGGAGTTCCACAGGTTGACTGTGTGCTGAGTGAAGAAGAACTTCCTGTTATTTGTTTTAAACCTGCTGCCCATTAATTTCATTTGGTGGCCCCTAGTTCTTATATTATGGGAACAAGTAAATAATGTTTCCTTAATCACTTTCTCCACACCATTCATGATTACATATATCTCTATCATATCCCCCCTTAGTCTCCTCTTTTCCAGGCTGAAAAGTCCTAGCCTCTTTAATCTCTTCTGATATGAGACCCATTCCAACTCCCTAATCATTTTAGTTGCCCTTTTCTGAACCTTTTCTAATGCCGGTATATCTGTTTTGAGATGAGGGGACCACATCTGTACGCAGTATTCAAGATGTGGGTGTACCATGGATTTATATAAGGGCAATAAGATGTTCTCCGTCTTATTCTCTATCCCTTTTTTAATGATTCCTAACATCCCGTTTGCTTTTTTGACTGCCGCTGCACACTGCGTGGATGTCTTCAGAGAACTATCCACGATGACTCCAAGATCTTTCTCCGGATTAGTTGTAGTTAAATTAGCCCCAAATAGTATTGTATGTATAGTTTGGGTTATTTTTTCCAATGTGCATTACTTTACATTTATCCACATTAAATTTCATTTGCCATTTTGTTGCCCAATCACTTAGTTTTGTGAGATCTTTTTGAAGTTCTTCACAGTCTGCTTTGGTCTTAACTATCTTGAGGAGTTTAGTATCATCTGCAAACTTTGCCACCTCACTGTTTACCCCTTCCTCCAGATCATTTATGAATAAGTTGAATAGGATTGGTCCTAGGACTGATCCTTGGGGAACAGCACTAGTTACCCCTCTCCATTCTGAAAAATTTACCATTTATTCCTACCCTTTGTTCCCTGTCTTTTAACTAGTTCTCAATCCATGAAAGGATCTTCCCTCTTATCCCATGACAACTTAATTTACGTAAGAGCCTTTGGTGGGGGACCTTGTCAAAGGCTTTCTGGAAATCTAAGTACACTATGTCCACTGGATCCCCCTTGTCCACATGTTTGTTGAGCCCCCCTCCCCCCAAAGAACTCTAATAGATCAGTGAGACACGATCTCCCTTTACAGAAACCATACTGACTTTTGCGCAACAATTTATACTCTTCTGTGTGTCTGACCATTTTATTCTTTACGATTGTTTCAACTAATTTGCCTGGTACTGACGTTAGACTTACCGGTCTGTAATTGCCAGGATCACCTCTAGAGCCCTTCTTAAATATTGGCGTTACATTAGCTATCTTCCAGTCATTGGGTACAGTAGCTGATTTAAAGGACAGGTTACAAACCATAGTTAATAGTTCCGCAATTTCACATTTGAGTTCTTTCAGAATTCTTGGGTGAATGCCATCTGGTCCCGATGACTTGTTACTGTTCAGTTTCTCAATTAATTCTAAAACCTCCTCTAGTGACACTTCAGTCTGTGACAATTCCTCAGATTTGTCACCTACAAAAGACGGCTCAGGTTTGGGAATCTCCCTAACATCCTCAGCCGTGAAGACTGAAGCAAAGAATTCATTTAGTTTCTCTGTGATGACTTTATCGTCTTTAAGTGCTCCTTTTGTATCTCGATCGTCCAGGCGCCCCACTGGTTGTTTAGAAGGCTTCCTGCTTCTGATGTACTTAAAAAACATTTTGTTATTATCTTTTGAGTTTTTGGCTAGCTGTTCTTCAAACTCCTTTTTGGCTTTTCTTATTACATTTTTACATTTAAATTTGGCAGTGTTTATGCTGCTTTCTATTTACCTCACTAGGATTTGACTTCCACTTATTAAAAGATGCCTTTTTATCTCTCAGTGCTTCTTCTTTCTTTTGGCAAGCAGCTTTACTTCCTGTTGGCAACTGAATTCTGATGTTTATATTGTGGTTTGTCAGGACAGTTTTGGCTATAGGAATACAGGAATTTTCAAACTTCATTAGATCAGGTGCCCATCTAATTCAGTATCATATCTCTGGTAGTGGCAAGTACCTGATGCTTCAGAGGCAGACACAAGAAACCCTGTAAAAGACAATTCATAGATTCATTTACAGGTTTTTTTTTTGTAAGGCCAAAAGAAACCATTGGTTGATGTAGGAGGTCAGTCTCCTGTATAGCAAAGGCCATAGAATTTTAGCCAGTTACTGCTGTACTGAGCCCAATAGCTTGAGTTTGACTGATGCAGGTCTTCCAGAAAGTCATCCAGTCTTGAACTGAAGGTTTCATGAGATGCATCCATCATTTCCTTTTGTAGTTTGTTTTCACAGTTAAAAATGTGTGCTTTATTTTTAATTTTAATTTTTTTAGCTTTAATTTCCAGACATTGGTTCTTGTTATGGTTCTTTCTCACCTAAATAAAAAAGCCCTTTAATATCTGGGATTTTCTCCCCATGAAGGTATTTGTACAACATATCAAGTCACGTCTTGATTTCCTTTTTGATAAACTAATAGATTGAACTCTTTAAATCTTTACATTGTAAGGTATTTTTCCCAACCCTTGAATAATTTTTGTGGCTCTTCTCTGCTCCCTTTCCAGTTTTCCAACATGCTTTTTAAAATGTGGTCATCAACTGTACACAATATTTCAGTAGTAGGGCTTGTCTACATGGGAACAGTCAAGAAATTTAATCTGAATTATCTTTCAAAGTGAATTAGTTAAACTGAATTAGGTTCCTGTGTAGATACTTTTATTCAGAATTAAAAAGTGGCCTTAATTCAGTTTAGTTTAATTCACAAACAAAATTACGGTCACTTTAATTCTGAATAAAAGTGTCCACACAGCAACCTAATGCAGTTTAACTAATCCACTTTAAATTCAAACCTTTAGTTAATTTGGATTAATTTTCCTGAGTGTCCCTGTGTAGAGTCTCGCCAATGCAGTATACAGATATAAAATCACCTTCCTATGCCGAATGCCCCAGTTAATACATCCAAGGATCACATTAGCCCTTTTTGCCATAGCTTAGCGCTCATGTTGAGTTGTTTGTCCATTATGACTCTGTGATGGTGCCCCCCATAAGGCTTTATGGAAATATGCTTATGAATGTATATATGACATAACTAGAATATGTTTTATGCTACATATGCCATGTAACATATATCTATAAAGGTTATGATCTACTGAATCTATTAATCCTATTCGTATGCATGTATCATTTTTGTATTCGAAGTTATGAATATTGGCAGTGTACTTGCTTGATTTTTAAGTAGCCTTAGTAAAGCCTTTGGTCAGTTTCTTGAGAAAGGAATGTGAAAATTAAGTGCCTAATCAAGAAGCAGTTAACGAACAATGGATCTTGGAATGCTCCAATCCACATAAGAAGTCTACTTGAGGATGTTCAAGATAGCATGTGACCCATGGCTGCTATCTGTAAGTTCTGAGTCATGCATGGACATGTGACTGGCCCATGTGACTCTAAATATCCATTTTGTAGCTGGATTCTACACAGGGGGAGGGAGGGGTGTCCACCCACAAGAAAAAGTCTATTTAAACCCTTGGGAGACCCCTCCATTTTGTCTTCAGCTGGCTCAAGTGATAGCCTCTCCACCCCAAGGATACCTGAAAGAAACTGGAACAAAGGACAGTAACTACAGGGGGTGTGAGTGATTGCTGGACCCAGATTAGAAGGAGATTAGTCTGTAAAAGGAAGCTTACTGGAATTCCTCTAAGGGTGAGGTTTTTTTCTGTATTCAGTTTTCTTAGACATAGACTTGCATGTTCTATTTTATTTTGCTTGGTAATTCACTTTGTTCTGTCTGTTACTACTTGGAACCACTTCAATCCTACTTTCTGTGTTTAATAAAATCATTTTTTACTTATTAATTAGCCCAATGTATGTATTAATACCTAGGGGAGGGAGTAGGGTGGCGGCAAACAGCTGTGCATATCTCTCTATCAGTATTATAGAGGGTGAACATTTATGAGTTTACCCTGTATAAGCTTTATACAGGGTAAAACGGATCTGAGTGTCCCTGTGTAGAGTCTCGCCAATGCAGTATACAGATATAAAATCACCTTCCTACACCGTACTCCCCGGTTAATATATCCAAGGATCGCATTAGCCCTTTTTGCCATAGCTTAGAGCTTATGTTGAGTTGTTTGTCCATTATGACCCCTAAATCCTTTCCAGGATACAGTCCCCAATTCTGTAGGTATGGCGTGCATTCTGTCTATGTTAAAAACACATTTTGTTTGACTGGTCTCAGGTTACCAAGAGATCCAGATCACTGTGCATGACTGTCCAGTCCTCCTCATTATTAGCACTCCGCCAATCATTGTGTCATCCACACATTTTATCAGCAATGATTTTGTATTTATTTCTGGATCATTGATAAAAATATCAAGTAGTGTCAGGTATAATAATGATCCCTGCAGGACTCCCTTAGAACCACCCACACTCAATGATGATTCCCCATTGATGATTACTGTCAGTTAGCCAGTTCTTATCAATTTAACATGTGCTTTATTGATACTGTAGAGTGTTAATTTGTTAATCACAATTTCATGTAGTACTAAGCCGTACAAAAGTCTAACTAGATTACATCTACACAGTGGCCTTTATCAACCAAACTTGTTATCTCATCAAAGAATGAAATCCAGTTTGATTAAAGAGACTTATTTTCCATAATCCATGTTGACCGTCATTAATTATATTCTCATCCTTTAATGACTGAATCCTGTGTTAGCATTTTCATTATTTTACCTGGGATTGATGTCAGGCTAACAGGCCCATAATTACTCAAATCATCCTGCTTGCACTTTTGAATATGGGTACAACATTAGCACTCTTCCAGTTTTCTGGAATCTTCCAGTGTTCCAAGTTTTATTTAAAAAAATATCAGCAGGGCAAAGATCTCCACAGCCAACTCTTTTAGGACTCTTGGGTGCAAGATATCTGGTCTCTTTGATTAAAAATATGTATATCTAGTAGATATTGTTTAACATCCAGTCCATTAGTTACTGAGGAGGAAAGTAATTCGTCATTCTTATGTTACTTTAATATATTTTCTTGTTTCTTTCCAAATACAAATTGTGGAATTCTGTGATGAAATTGAGGCTCTGGAGGTTGTATAGCAGGATGTGTGTGTGTCATGTGCATTAAGGAAGATTTTAGGTTAATTTAATATGAGTATCTCCATTCTTGAAATTATCATAAGGTTGGGGGTTCAGTTATTTCTCTTAACGGTCTTTTAGGAGCCTACAAGCCTTTCAAAATGATTCTCCCACACTCTCTAAATTGGACATGGGGGGGAGTGTCTCCCCCATTCTCTCTATATTGGGGGGCCTCCAGCCTTCTCCCTTGTTAATTTCTCTCAGTCCTTCAAGCTGGGGGAGGTTTGCAGTCCCCTGTGTACTACCACTTCTGAGAAATCAGGTCCCTCCACTGAATTCTAATTCCTCATGGTTGCAACCAAATTCAGGATTAACCAGGTTTAAACTAATTTTCCTGTGTTCCCCATGTTAGTAGCATTTGGCAGCTTCCCCAAAAGAGAGAGAGAGAGACACACCATTTTTGGGGATGACCAGCATAACTCACTCATGGCTACATAAAACGCTCTGCCTCATGTTGCGGCCACCTCAAAATCATTCCATAAAACCTTTACACCAGCTCACACTCCTGTGTAGACTCTTAATAAATTTCTAAAAATACAGTGTGTGTACGTGTGCCTGTGTAAATAGTAGGGCTGTCGATTAATTGAAATCAGTATATTTGAAAATGTGAAAAACATCCAAAAATATTTAAATAAATGGTATTCTGTTTTTGTTTAACAGCATGATTAATCGCACAATTAATTTTTTTGAATCGCTTGACAGCCCTAGTAAATAGTGCATGTATTTGTTTATTGCTCAAGTTATGCCAAAAGATTTAGCTCTGTAAATTTTTGAGAAATTCCATCTGATTATGTTTAGACCTATTCAGCAATCTTCTGAGTACATTTACTTTTTTCTAAAAAGCTGCTAATGCCAAACTGAAAATTATGAGTGACAACATGGCCACAGCTGACCATTTGATCTGCAAGCCGCAGGGTCATGCGTACGTTTTTATCATTGTACAGAACCGTAGTAGCTTTGTCAATAATCAATGGCCAGCGGTAATCACACTAATACTCCTCGGAAGCAGATAGTACTCACGCGATTCGGGGTATTTGGCTGTCTCTGGTATGAGGACGTGCCGTACAGTTAATCAGTCTCTTGCATTTTCTTACAAAGTTAACTAATATTTTGACAAAGGAAAATGTTCTGTAGTGTCTGCTGGAAGGGAATGTTAAGAGAACTTCTCAGACTAGCTCCAGGGACAATCTTGGGGAAAAAATAAATAAGTTTCCATTGGTTTGGAACATGCCTGTAAAATGTAATTGACAGAGTTTAGTGAACACCTAAGTTGACATTTGGAGAGGCAGTACGGCGTTTTCTAATATTAGGTCCATAGAGTAGTAGAGAGTTTTGGGTCACACTCTATATTAAGATTCCATTTCTAAGTAGTTTATTAGGGGTTAATAAATGATTAACAGATGTCTTAATAAATGGTGAATCAATTATTGTATATGGTTATAGAGTCCTACAGGTCAATGAGTTGCTTTTAACCATAGCTTACATCCTATAACACCTTTTACTGACATGCTTCTAACTGTTAACACGTTACTCACGTCTGTAACATGGTTATAACATTTCTTACCCATTTATTAACCCTTTATAAACAATTTATAATGGAATTTTGATATAAAATGTAGCATTTTTTATACATCAGGCCTTCTGTTTAATTTATTTAGCTGGCGCCTAGAGGCTCCCTAATGTTATTGGCTGAAAAATGTAGAGCCATAATTTGTGCTGAGAGTGGGAGTGGGAAAAGAAATGTGTTGAAAAGGGAACCCCCACACACCTCCCAAAAACAGGTCTGAGAGGGAATTGGTTCTGTTCAAGAATCAAGAACTTAGTGCGGTTTGTAATTAAATACCTTTTTGTTTTCTTCTTCTTAACATTGATCACTGATGCATAGAAATTAAAACCTAAATATCATCTAAGAAAGTGTTTTCAGGTCTGCAAATGTCACAGGCAATGCCTTACCATTTAAAAATCCCTGTGCTTAACACTTCTCTTATCTGACCTACAAGTTAAACTGCTGGGTGCTGGGAGATTTTTTTTAATTTAATTTAACTGAAAATCTCTCCAGACTGTATTGTTGGCTTTGGTGCAGCGCATGAAATAATTTTTCCATCTTACCCCAGCATTCTTCGAAGGTCAGATTTTAAATTGGGCTGTTACTGTCTTGCTGCAGAGTTTCCAAGCTACGTTAATTTTTGGTCTGCCATTGATGGATGGAGCAGTTTGAATTCTGACATGCAGCAGCCTGAGTTGAATGACCTGCAGAGGCAGATGTCAGCCTCTTATTTCATGCCCGTTTGTCAGGAAGGAAAAACAGCATCTTTTCTAGAAGTTCTTTGTTTATCCATGCAGGCATGCGTGTGTGCCCACATGTGCATGTGTGTGTGCTGCAGGAGACCATGTGTGCATATTGTATGTAGTGAATTTCTATTTACAGGTCTCTCAAGACTAAGGGGAGACGGGAGGGGACAGGGACGCATGCATTCATGTGTATTCTATATGGTAGAAGTGTGTATAAGTACTGGGTTGTATTTATACGTTTGTGCATTGCATAATTAGGCATGGTTTTGCACACAGGTTGCTCACATGAACATGCATCTTTTGTTAGAACAGACAGTTGGTAGCACCTGTTAAATTAAGGTTGCAAAACAGTTTCCATTATAATCCTGTTTGGATAAATGTATAACTTTCTGAAGCAAATGTCTAACACCATTGTACAGGAGCGCACACACACTCTCTTGTCTTTCTGGGCTCCAATTTTCAAGGCTTTTTCTATCCCTATAGGGGGTTGATTTTATTTTATTTTTCATTCATTTATTTATTTGATAAATTCTTTCATCAATATCAATGAGGAGAAAATAAAGGGGAAATTCACTTTTTCCATTTCAAAAATGGAGAAACAAACTTCTAGGACCGGCTCCAGCAGAAACAGCTGAAGTTTGCAACTTGGCCTGTGTAGAGCTCTCAGTGAGGACTAACATCTTTGCATGATTTTGGGGGAAAAAACCTAAAATACTTTACGGGATTGAAAATCACTTTGGAGCATACTCGGTAGCTGAAAAGATTTTAGCGGCGCCCCAAAAAGCCTGTTTCCCTTTGTGCCACTACAATGCACATTCAGTGGTGCTGCTCAAAATCAGCAGGGAGCTAAAAGGGTAAGGATTTTGTGAAGATGAAGAAATTGTAGAGTGTGGGTAAGGGTAAGGATTTTGTGAAAATGGAGAAATTGTAGACTGTGGGTGAAATCCTGACCCCTAGCAAAGTCAGTTGGACTTTTACCATTGACTTCAACAGGGCCAAGTTTTCACCTGCAATTTTTTTTGTCACTGCACAATTTCTGCTGCATTTTTAAAAAAATAATCTTAAAATTGAAAGTTTTCATTTTGAAACCTGTTAAGCTTTATCTTGTTTTCCATGGTCTTCATACAAGAACAGTGGCAAATCTCATTCTATTCATGGCCTAACTGGAAATCGTTGCTGGTAAAATTTGTTCATAAATTAGTAGAGGGGAAATAACGATGAGTTGTATACACCAGTCTGGATTGCGAGGTAAAGTGGGCTAATCTGAACAACAGCTAAAAGCAAGATCTTATATTGAGGAACAAAGAATGTAGGTCACCCTTACAGCATAGAGGACTGTATCCTGAAAAGCAATGATTCTGAAAAGAATTCAGGAGTCATGACTGATAACCAGTTGAACATGAGCTTCCACGGTGATGCTGTAGCTAAGAAGGCACAAACAAACCTTGGATGTATAAACAAGGAAATATCAGATTGGAGAAGGGATGTAGTTTTTCCTCTATATAGGACATTAGTGAGACGCTTACTGGAATTCTGTGTCCTTTTCTACTGTCCACCTTCCAAAAAGGATGTTGAAACATGGAAAAGGAATCAGAAAAGAGCTACAATAATGATTCAAGATCTGGAAAACCTATTATACAGTGAGAAACATATGAAGCTCAATCTATTTAGTTTATCCAAGAGAAGGTTAAGTAGGCACTTGATCGTGGTCTAGAAGACCCTACATGAGAAGAGATTTCTAATAGTAGATGGCTCTTTAATCAGCAGAAAGAGACATAATTAAATCAAGTGGCTGAAAGCTGAAGTTAGACAAATCCAGACTAGAAATAAGGTGCAATATTTTAACAGTTTTCAGAGTAGCAGCCGTGTTAGTCTGTATCTGCAAAAAGAAAAGGAGGACTTGTGGCACCTTAGAAACTAACAAATTTATTTGAGCATAAGCTTTCGTGAGCTACAGCTCACTTCATCGGATGCATTCAGTGGAAACAGTGAAGCAGTTAACCATGGGAGCAAGGTGGTGGGTTCTCCATCATTTAAAGTCTTTCAATGAAGTTGGGATATCTTTTTTAAAGATATTTTGTAACTCAAACAGAAGTTATGTCTTGATGCAGAAATTACTGGGTGACGTTCTTTGGCCGGTGTTATGCAGAAAGTCAGGCAAGACGATTATAATGGTCCCTTCTTGACTTTAAATCTGTGAATTTATAGCAAATCCTTTTAATGTCTTAACTAATAGTATTTAATTTCCTTGTTTTTTTAAAAAAAGTATCTTAATGGAACACTGAGCTGGTACAGTTGAAAACCACAAAGTCAGAAAATGTATCTATTATATTACATTATTACCATGCCATCTAGGAGCCTATTCATGGACCAGGACCCCGTTGTGCTAGGCATTGTACAGACACAGAACAAAAAGAGTCTTTGCCCCCAGGAGTTTACAATCTAAGTATAAGACAAGAGGCAACAGATGGAGACAGATGGGGGTGGTGATACAAAGAAACAGTGAGATAATATTGGTCAGCATAATAGGCAATGGTCTCGCTGCACCAGCAGCCTAGCTGTTAAGTTTTTTGTAGACATCATGGCAAAAGAGTTTTGGGGAGGAATTTGAAGGTGGATAATGAGGTGGTTTTCTGGATGTTTTTTGGAGCATCAGGTTACAGGCTTGATGGTGGTGTCCACACTGATCAAGAAAGAAGGTAGTGGGTCTAACAGCAACTTTAACTGGGAATGTGTTTGTGCTCCTGCATATTGCATGGTATAATTTTTGTGGTGTTATATATTACTGCCCACTGTAAAATAAGTAACATGAAATATACAGGATGACTTCAGAGAGGACTATAGATCTTGGATGCTTCAATTTTTGAGTGCCCAACTTCAGATGCCATAAAAGGGCCAGATTTTCAGAGACCAGGTGCTCAGAACTTCTGAAAATCAGGCCTCTTCAAAGTGCCAGGTTTAGTACCCAAAAGCTGATGTAGCCAAAATTAGCCCCGATAATGTCACGGCTAACCTGGTGGCTGAACTTTGTGACTTTGTCCTTACCCATAACTATTTCACATTTGGGGACAATGTATACCTTCAGATCAGTGGCACTGCTATGGGTACCCGCATGGCCCCAAAGTATGCCAACATTTTTATGGCTGATTTAGAACAACGCTTCCTCAGCTCTCGTCCCCTAAAGCCCCTACTCTACTTGCGCTATATTGATGACATCTTCATCATCTGGACCCATGGAAAAGAAGCCCTTGAGGAATTCCACCATGATTTCAACAATTTCCATCCCACCACCAACCTCAGCCTGGTCCAGTCCACACAAGAGATCCACTTCCTGGACACTACAGTGCTAATAAACAATGGCCACATAAACACCACCCTATACCGGAAACCTACTGACCGCTATTCCTACCTGCATGCCTCCAGCTTTCACCCTGACCACACCACACGATCCATCGTCTACAGCCAAGCTCTGCGATACAACCGCATTTGCTCCAACCCCTCAGACAGAGACAAACACCTACAAGATCTCTGTCAAGCTTTCTTACAACTACAATACCCACCTGCAGAAGTAAAGAAACAGATTGATAGAGCCAGAAGAGTTCCCAGAAGTTACCTACTACAGGACAGGCCTAACAAAGAAAATAACAGAACGCCACTAGCGGTCACCTTCAGCCCCCAACTAAAACCCCTCGAACGCATTATTAAGGATCTACAACCTATCCTAAAGGATGACCCAACACTCTTACAAGTCTTGGGAGACAGGCCAGTCCTTGCCTACAGACAGCCCCGCAACCTGAAGCAAATACTCACCAACAACCACATACCACACAACAGAACCACTAACCCAGGAACTTATCCTTGCAACAAAGCCCGTTGCCAATTGTGCCCACATATCTATTCAGGGGACACCATCACAGGGCCTAATAACATCAGCCACACTATCAGAGGCTCGTTCACCTGCACATCCACCAATGTGATATATGCCATCATGTGCCAGCAATGCCCCTCTGCCATGTACATTGGTCAAACTGGACAGTCTCTACGTAAAAGAATAAATGGACACAAATCAGATGTCAAGAATTATAACATTCATAAACCAGTCGGAGAACACTTCAATCTCTCTGGTCACGCAATCACAGACATGAAGGTCGCTATCTTAAAACAAAAAAACTTCAAATCCAGACTCCAGCGAGAAACTGCTGAATTGGAATTCATTTGCAAATTGGATACTATTAATTTAGGCTTAAATAGAGACTGGGAGTGGCTAAGTCATTATGCAAGGTAGCCTGTTTCCTCTTGTTTTTTCCTACCACCTCCCCCCCCCAGATGTTCTGGTTTAACTTGGATTTAAACTTGGAGAGTGGTCAGTTTAGATGAGCTATTACCAGCAGGAGAGTGAGTTTGTGTGTGTATGGGGGTGGGGGGGATGTGAGAAAACCTGGATCTATGCAGGAAATAGCCCAACTTGATTATGTAAAGAGTTGTCACTTTGGATGGGCTAGCACCAGCAGGAGAGTGAATTTGTGTGGGGGGGTGGAGGGTGAGAAAACCTGGATTTGTGCTGGAAATGGCCCACCTGTTGATCACTTTAGATAAGCTGTTACCAGCAGGACAGTGGGGTGGGAGGAGGTATTGTTTCATATTCTCTATGTATATATAAAGTCTGCTGCAGTTTCCACGGTATGCATCTGATGAAGTGAGCTGTAGCTCACGAAAGCTCATGCTCAAATAAATTGGTTAGTCTCTAAGGTGCCACAAGTACTCCTTTTCTTTTTCCAAAATTACTGATCACTTTTGAAAATGTAGGCTGGTGTGCACCATGGCTGAACTAACAGTTTAGTTGTAGTTGAAACCTTAACTTCTGCATTTTGTTACTCTTTCAGTTTAACTCTGCCACCATTAGGTTGCATTTTTATATTTATTAATTGACAGGGGTCAGCAAACTTTGGCTCCCAGCCCACCAGGATAAGCCGCTGGTGGGCCGAGACGGTTTGTTTACCTCGAGCGTCCGCAGGCCTGGTGGTAAACCTAAGTAAACAAAATGTCCTGGCCTGCCAGCAGCTTACCCTGATGGGCTGGAACAGCAACTGGTGGGGAAATTTTGGGGGGATGGGGACAAGCTGGGGGTCAGGGGAGTAATCCCTGTGACCACACCCCACATGACCCCACCCCTAACCCGGGACCTCCCCACATGACCCCTCCCTGTGTAACCCCTCCCTGCCCCACCCCTAGCCCGGGACTCCCACACTCTCCCCATCCCATCCCTTCCCACCTTACCTGGGGCGGGCCAAGGGAGGATGTCCCTGGCCTGGCCGGAGCTGCTGACACAGAGTCACATACAAGACATCTGCCCTGTCTTTATCAAATTAGGTGTAAAATGAGACAGTTTGTTCTGGCAAACCTGGCTATAGGCGTGGAAATCTGGTTTGTTTCTTTACTCACCGTGGTCTTACTGGAACTGGGAAACTGGCTAGATTTGTGAATTGCTCCAGATGCATGAGAACATAAGAATGGCCATACTAGTTTGCACCAATGGTCCATCTAACCCAGTATCCTGTCTTCCAATAGTGCTTCAGAGGGAATAAACAGAACAGGGTATTTTATTGAGTGATCCATCCTCTATCATCCAGTCCCAGTTTCTGGCAGTCACAGGTTTAGGGACACCCAGAGCATGGGGTTGTATCCCTAACCACTTTGGCTAATAGCTATTGATGGACCTGTGCTCCATGAACTTATCTCATTCTTTTTTGAACCCAGTTATTCTTTTGGCCTTCACAGCATCCCATGGCAACGAGTTCCACAGAATAACTATGTGTTGTGTGAAGAAATACTTCCCTATGTTTGTTTTAAACTTGCTGCCTATTAATTTCATTGGGTGACCCCTGGTTCTTGTGTTATGTGAAGAGGTAAATAACATTTTCCTATTCACTTTTTCCACACCAGTCATGATTTTATAGACCTGTATCATATCCCCCTTAGTTGTCTTTTTTTTCTAAGTTAGACAGTCTCAAGCTTTTTAATTTTGGCTGTTCCATACCCCTAATCATTTTTGTTGCCCTTCTGTGGAGCTTTTCCAATTCTAATATATCTGTTTTGAGATGAGGCAACCAGAACTTCATGCATTATTCAAGGTGTGGGCATACGATGGCTTTATATAGTGGCATTATGACATTTTCTGTCTTATCATCTATCTCTTTTCTAGTAGTTCCTAAAATTCTGTTAGCTTTTTTGATTGCCACTGCACATGGAACAGATGTTTTCAGAGAACTATCGACAATGACTCCAAGATCTCTTTCTTGAGTAACAGATCATTTAGACCCCATCATTTTATATATATAGTTGGGATTATGTTTTCCAATGTGCATTACTTTGCATTTATCAAAGTTGAATTTAATCTGCCATTTTCTTGCCCACTCACCCAGGTCCCTTTGTAACTCTTCACAGTCTACTTTGGACTTAACTATGTTGAGTAATTTTGTATCATGTGCAAACTTTGCCACCTTAACATTTACCCCTTTTTCCAGATCATTCATGAATATGTTGAACAGCATTGGTCCCAGTACAGATCCTTGGAGGACCCCACTATTTACCTGTCTCCAGTGTGAAAACTGACCATTTATTACTACCCTTTTTTCTGTCTTTTAACCAGTTACTGATCCATGAGAGGACCATCCCTCTTATCTCATGACTGCCTACTTTGCTTAAGAGGCTTTGGGTGGGGACAATCTTAAAGGTCTTATAAAAGACCACATACACTATATCACCGTGGTTCACATGTTTGTTGACCCCCTCAAAGAATTGTAATAGATTGGTGAGGCATGATTTCTATTTACCAAAGCTGTGTTGACTTTTCACCAACAAGTTGTGTTCATATATGTGTGTGACAATTGTGTTCTTTACTATAGCATCAGCCAGTTTCCCTGTACTGATGTTAGGCTAATCAGCCTGTAATTGCCAGGATTTCCTCTGGAGCCTTTTTAAAAAAACTGGTGTCACATTAGCTATCTGCCAGGCATCTGCTACCAACTAATTTTATGTGATCAGTTACATATCAGAATTAATAGTTCTACAATTTCACATTTGAGTTCCTTCAGAACTCTTGGGTGAATACCATCTGGTCCTGGTGACTTATTATCGTTAAATTTATCAGTTTGTTCTAAAACCTCCTCTGACACTTCATTCTGGGACAGTTCCCAGATTTGTCACCTAAGAAGAATGGCTTAGGTGTGGGAATCTCCCTCAATCCTCTGCAGTCAAGACCCATAATTCATTTAGCTTCTCTGCAACAGCCTTGTCTTCCTTGAGTGTTCCTTTAGTATCTTGATCATTTAGTGACCCCACTGATTGTTTGGCAGGCTCTCTTCTTCTAATGTCCTTAAATTTTTCGTTGCTGTTCATTTGTGTGTTGTCTGCTAGTTGCTCTTCAAATTCTCTTTTGACCTGCCTAATTAAATTCTGAAAAGTCAAGTGTAAAAGTACATGTTCCTTTCTGTTCTCCTCAGTAGAAATTGATTTGTAATTTTTAAAAGATGTCTTTTTGTCTCTAACAGACAAATGGGTGGCATTATTTTGGTCCTCTTACTGTTTTTGGGGGGAGGAAGAGGAGATACGTACAATTTGAACCTCTGTTATGGTGTTTTAAAAACATTTCTGTGAAGCTTGCAGGCATTTCACTCTTGGGATTTTTCCTTTTAATTTCTCTATAACTACCCTCCTCGTTTTTGTATAGTCCCCCTTTTTTAAATTAAATGATACTGTGGTAGGTTTCTTTGGTATTTTCTCCCTTACAAGCATGTTAAATTAATTACACGATGGTCACTGTTACCGAGTGGTCCAGCTATATTCACCTCTTGGACCAGATCCTGTGCCCCACTTAGGACTAAATCAAGAATTGCCTCTCCTCTTGTGGGTTCCAGGACCAGCTGCTCCAAGAAGCAGCCATTAACGGTGCCTAGAAATTTTATCTCTGCCTCCTCTCCTGAGGTGACATGGTCCCAGTCAATATGGGGAAAGATGAAATCCCCTGTTATTTTTGGATTTTCTGTTTTTTAAGCCTTACCAGTCTCCCTGATGAACATTTCACCATCACTATCCTGGTCAGGTGGTTGGTAGTGTATTCCTACTGCTATATTCTTTTCTTACTCAAGCATGGAATTTCTATCCATAGAGATTCTACAGTACTGTTTGATTCATTTAAGACTTGCACTATATTTGACTCTATGCTTTCACATACACTGCCACTCCCCCATCAGTATGATCTACTCTTCCATTCATATATCTTTTGTATCCTGGTGTTCCCATGTCCCCTTAATTATCATCATTTCCCCAAGTTTCCGTGTTGCCTATTATATCAATATCCTCATCAATACCAAGCACTCAAGTTCACCCATGTTAGTATTTAGAAATTCTTGCATTTGTATACAAGTACTGGTAACATTTGTCAATATTGCACTGTCTGCCTACATGTGATGTAATTGAATGGTACTCTTTTTTGTTTGACTGTTTCTCTTCCATTCCTACTCGTACTTTATCAACTTCTAACCTCTTCTCTTTACTCGGTTGTAAAGTTTAATAAATCCTCCCTTAAAGAATGTGTCTGTCGGAACTGTGTGTTCCTCCGCACCTGTCAGTCTCCCCTCCCCACCACCAGCCCTTAGTTTAAAAACTGCTCTACGACCTTTAATTTTACATGCCAGCAGTCTGGTTCCATTTTGGTTTAGGTGAAGCCCATTCTTCCTGTATAGGGTCCTCCTTTCCCATAAGGTTCCCCAGTTCCTAATAAACCTTAATCACTCCTCCCAACACCATCATCTCATCCATGCATTGAGCCCCTGCAGTTCTGCCTGCCTGCCTGCCTGCCATGTGCTTGTGAAACTGGAAGCATTTCAGAGAATGCTACCATGGAGCTTCTGGACTTTGATCTCTTACATAGCAGCCTAAATTTGGCCTCCAGGATCCCTCTCCTACCTTTTCCTATGTCATTGGTACCTACATGTACCATGGCCACTGGCTCCGCCCCAACACAGCACATAAGCCTGTCTAGATGTCTCAGGAGGTCTGCAACCCTTTCACTTGGCAGGCAATTGACCATGTGGTTCTCCCGATCATCACAAACCCAACTATCCATATTTCTAATAAGCAAATCCCACATTACTATTACCGGTCTCTTCCTAATGACAGGGGTTCTCTACCCAGAGAGGTATCCTGAGTGCAAGAGCATACCATAACATCATCAGGAAGGAGGTCCCAGTCGTGGGATTGTTTCCTTCCTCTCCAAGTTGATGTTCTCCTTCCTCAAGGCTTTCACCCTCCTCAACAGCACAGAGGCTGTCAGACTGAGGGTGGGACCACTCTACTGTGTCCCGGAAAATCTCTCTGTCATGTCATGGCAGGGGTCTACTACAGATCACCTAACCAGGAAAAAGAGGTGGATGAGGCTTTTTAAACAACTAACAGAATGATCCAAAGCACAGGACTTGGTGGTGATGGGGGACTTCAACTACCCAGACATCTATTGGGAAAATAATACAGCAGGGCACAGATTATCCAACAAGTTCTTGGAATGTACTGGAGACCATTTTTTAGTTCAGAAGGTGGAGAAAGCTACTAGGGAAGAAGCTGTTCTAGATTTGATTTTGACAAATAGGGAAGTACTGGTTGAGATTTGAAAGTGGAAGGCAGCTTAGGTGAAAGTGATCATGAAATGGTAGAGTTCATGATCCTAAGGCATGTTAGGAGAAAACAGCGCAGTACAGATAACGGATTTCAAGAAGGCAGACTTTAGCAAACTCAGAGAGTTGGTAGGTAAGATCCCATGGGAATCAAGTCTAAGGGGAAAAACAGTTCAAGAGAGTTGGCAGTTTTTCAGAGAGACATTATTATTAAGGGCACATGAGCAAAATATCCCAGTGCATAAGAAAGTTAGGAAGAATGTCAAGAGACCACTAAAATAGGCTGAAATAAAGAAAGAACAAGTTAAAAATTATTTAGATAAGTTATTTGTCTTCAAGTCGCCAGGGCCTGATGAAATACATCCTAGAATACTCAAGGAGCTGACTGAGGAGATTCTGAGCCAAGGAGTAATTATCTTGGAAAAGTCATGGAAGACGGGAGAGATTCCAGCGGACTGGAAAAGGGCAAATATTGTGCCCATCTATAAAACAGAAAATAAGGACAACCCAGGGAATTACGGAGCAGTCGGCTTAACTTCAGTATCCGGGAAGATAATGAACCAAATAATTAAACAATCAATTTGCAAATACCTAGAAGATAGTAAGGTGATGAGTAACAATTAGCATGGATTAATCAAGAACGAATCATGTCAAACCAACCTAATAGCTTTCTTTGACAGTGTAACAAGCCTTGTGGATAGGGGGAAGTGGTAGATGTGGTATATCTTGACTTTAGTAACGCTTTTGATACTGTCTCACATGACCTTCTCATAAACAAACTAGGGAAATGCAACCTAGATGGAGCTACTATAAGGTGGGTGCATAAATGGTTGGAAAATCATTCCCAAAGAGTAGTTATCAGCGGTTCACGGTCAAGCTGGAAGGGCATTCAGGTGGGGTCCCGCAGGGATCAGTTCTGAGTCCAATTCTGTTCAATATCTTCATCAATGATTTAGATAATGGCATAGAGAGTACACTTATAAAGTTTGTGGGTGATACTAAACTGGGAGGGGTTGAAAGTGCTTTGGAGGATAGGATTAAAATTCAAAATGATCTGGACAACCTGGAGAAATGGTTGAAATTCAGTAAGGACAAATGCAAAGTACTCCACTTAGGAAGGAACAATCAGTTGAATACATACAAATAGGAAATGACTGCCTAGGAAGGAGTACTGCAGAAAGAGATCTGGGGGTCATAGTGGATCACAAGCTAAATCTGAGTCATCAGTGTAACACAGTTGCAAAAAAAGCAAACATAATTCTGGGATGTATTAGCAGGACTGTTGTAAGCAAGACACGAGAAGTAATTCTTCCGCTCTACTCCACGCTGATTAGGCCTGAACTACAGTAGTGTACTCAGCTCTGGGTGCCACATTTCAGGAAATGTGTGGACAAATGAGAAAAAGTCCAGAGAAGAGCAACAAAAATGATTAAAGGTCTAGAAAATATGACCTATGAGGGAAGACTGAAAAATTGGGGTTGTTTAGTCTGGAAAAGAGAAGACCGAGAGGGGACATGATAACATTTTTCAAGAACATAAAAGATTGTTACAAGGAGGAGGGAGAAAAATTGTTCTTCTTAACCTCTGAGTTCAGGATAAGAAGCAATGGGCTTAACTTGCAGCAATGGAGGTTTAGGTTGGACATTAGGAAAAACTTCCTAACTGTCAGAGTGGTTAAGCACGGGAATAAATTGTCTAAGGAGGTTGTGGAATCTCCATCACTGGAGATTTTTAAGAGCAGGTTAGACAAACACCTGTCCGGGATGGTCTAGATAGTAACTTAGTCTTCCATGAGTGCTGGGGACAGGACTAGATGAACTCTCGAGGTGCCTTCCCATCCTACAATTCTATGACTCTGTCTCCCTTAGCTGGTCCAGTTCAGCCACTTTGGTCTCAAAAGCCTATACTTGGTCTCTGAGGGTCATGAGCAGGTAATCATGGGCAGGTAATCATAATTGCTGCATTCAGTGCAATAAACTAGATAGCTCCCACTGTGTTGCTGGAATTCTGCCTGCATTATTTTGACTCTTGCAGGTTTTTCTGTGTTTGTTTTTGGGGTTTTTTGGGGGGGGGGGCATTTATTTGCCTTAATGTAGAGAATGTTTGTTAAATGTATCTGGCTGTCCTGCTCCTGCTCAAACTCTTTTTCAAAACTCCCCTGTTCGCTAGCTCCTCGGGTCACTTAGGAGCGGGCTTTTTAAAATCCAGTTCTCCTTGGGTTAGCTCCACCTCCTTACCAAGGGATCCTAAAGGGATTATGGATCAAAGGATGGGAGGCTGCATTCGTGTTAGGAAGCGCTCAGCCCACAGACCCCAAACATTCTGCACTATAGCCTGCTTTGCATGTAGAGCCTGTTTTCCACGTCTGTCTGGTTTTAGCCGTATTTTCTTCTTTGTTCTCCTTCATTGGCATGTGCCATGTAAAACCATTTGCCTGTGTCACCAATATGCCAGACATTTTTCTCACTTCAGTATAAAATCATCTAGGTGTTAGGAATATAAGTAAAGCAGAGTAAATGTGAAAATAAAACCGATCTACAATAATAGCCGATGACGGAGGTGGTAGAATTATGGAGCCAGTCCCATTAAGGATTTTTTTCTGTTGACAGCTAGAACTCTTTCTGTTACCGTTATGGTGCGTTACACTAAGAAATGTGACTGTGAATTTCACTGTCTGTAGAGTGAAGATTGAAGAGACTTAGGATCTGATTAATTTCCCCTTCCAAATGGGTATTGTTTAGTCCAGGTAGGGACAATTTGGGAATTTTGGGTAGGATGGTATAATTCACAAATCCACATAGCCTGTTTAATTTCGGTTATTTAAATTTGGTTGCAGGGATTTATGGCTTTCCTTGTAATACGATGCAGGTTTATTCGTTGTTAGCATTGTGGACTATACACTCATTGAGACAAGTGCTGTTTGACAGACTCATTTAGAATCGCTCCCAGCATCCTGGTGATGCCAAGGGCAGTCTTTAAGAGCACTAATTGTAAAGAAAATCCACACCTAGGAGCTGTGCTTTTGCTTCAAACCAGATGTGCTTTGCGCGGCCCTGCAAGTAATTGCCATCAAGGACCAGAAGGGATGTAAACAATGTTGTAACAGTTATTGTGTAATATGCCCTCCACACACACCTTCTCCCCATACACACACACTTCCGGAATCTTTAAACTTTAGCTCAACGTCTTTTGACTCTATCCCTCTACCCTCTCATGCTGCTATTTTAAATGGGCATTTTATCAAAAGAATGTGAAGGTACATTGTGCAGCAAAGGATGTGACCAAGTGATGAGCAAACTCTAGACGCAACACTTAGCAGTAAAGACTCACAGTTCATAGACTCACTCATCTCTGATAGCTGCCTTCCTTCCCTGGGTTTCAGGGAGATGAATGTCAGTGAATTGTACTTCACTAATTTATTTCACAATCATAGCAGATAAGCTCTAAAAGCAGTAGATATGATCCCAGATAATTAAATGTATCCAACCAAGGGGCCTGCCCAAAGAAATTGGAAGAAGACTAGGGATGGGTCACTCAGCTATGGCTTCCCTTAAGGAAGTAGAAAAACCATGGCATCTTGAAATGTACAAAGGCAGGATTGGTGAAAAGCTTAATTTTTTCTGTAATGATTTATGAATGTGAATTGTGGGAAGTTGATGCTGCTGACAAGAAAAAAATTGAAGCTTTTGAAATGTGGTGCAGGTGAAGACTTTTGCACATCTCCTGAATAGAAAAAAATGATGAATGCCTATGTTAGGAATATTATTGGAGAGAAGCAGACCCTAATGTCAGAAATCAAAGACACACATGTATGTACTTTGGTCATGTTAGGTATAGAGGTGGAAATAACGTTGATAACATTATCATGGAGAGAATGGTGGAACATCATCCTAGTCGGGCTCAACATGGGAGGAGATGGGTGGATGGTGTGCACCGGATCACTGGAAGGTCAGCTGCTGAATGCTTAAAGTGAGCAATGGATCCTGAAGGCTTCTGAACATTCTGCTATGAATATTCAGACATGAATAAATAGATTTACTTGCTTTAATTCCTTCCATGAACTATGGCACAGGCTTTTTCTCCAATGAATAACTTTAAGATGTGACTTCCCTCTCTCCTTTTTATACCAATCCTTTCTGGAGACTTTTGCCTGAATTTATTTGATTTCTTTCATAAGAAACTTTCACAAGATTACACACACAAAAATATACTGTCAGTCTACTATATTTCTTTTAACCTGAAAACAACTATTCCTTTTAAAGATAAGCTGCTCCATAACTAGGATAACCACTCAAAATTTCTTGGAGAAAATCATTAGTGAATTGAAAGCAAAAATTGCATGTTATGTTCGTCTCTGTGGAACAGTTTTTATTTTAACAGCTTTACAGGATATTCATAAAACCTCCCACATTTCTTCAGGCAGCAGCCAAATGCCTGATGCGAAAGTTCCAGATATTCTGGAGTGGTCCTCAGCTTTTCAGCTTCCTTCTTGTAGACATATTTGTCACAGGTTGTACAGCGTATAGCCTGAAATAGGCCTTCCTGCCACAGTTTGCCTTACTAGTCACTTCCCCGCTGTTTACACAGAACTGTCCCATACTGATAGCTCTTCAGTGTGTTTGTGTGTTTGTTTAGAAATGACCTTAAAAGATATAAGTTGGGGGCTGAGGTGGGCAATGTGTGTTTTTTTTCCAGTTTCCAAAATCATAAATGGAGACTTAGGAGACCTGACTTCCATGCTTTTCTCCTCCCTTCTGCTAATAAACACAGGACCAAGACCCTCTCGCTTCAACAAGCTCAGTGTAAACTGAACTGTTTGAAGCTGATCCCTCTGAAGTAAAAGGACTGAAAGGAGGCCAACAACCTTTCTCTTCTGTTGGTGTTTGGAATGAGAAAGGGAAATCAATGTCAGTTAAAATTCTCTCTTTATTGGAATCTCACTGTAACTAGATGTTTTGGTGTTTCAAACACACTCCAAATCATGTCCTTGCTCTCTATCCAGGTCTGGATTTATTCCTGTAGAAATAGAAACAATGACATTTAGTCCCATTAGCAAAACAAAACAACAAAAACACCCACCACTTTTATTTCTTATTCAACTATATCACAGAGACAGCAGCTTTGTCCCCCCCCCCCCCACACACACACACAAGTTCTGTTCTTTAGTTGCATGCGAGCAGTATTTTCTCCAGTAAAATTGGGGGGAAATAAATCATTCTGGCCCATATTGTTTTAGGTTCTTGAAATATCTATATAACCTCTGTCATTTAATGTAGGTTCACTCATAATATGTAGTTCTGTCAGAACATGGGTAGCACACAGAGTACTACTGGCATGAAGTGGTCGAGCTGGTTGGAAAAGGGAATTTTCATCCTGTGGGAAATTCTGATGTTTTGACATTTGTTTTTGTCTTGAATCTGGATGAAATATCAAAATTTTTCACATATGAAAATTTCAGAAATATTTCAATTTGGAACTGTCAAAAAATGTCATGTTTTTGATCAAAAGAAAAAGTTTTTGACATTTCAAATGAAATGTTAATTCAAAACAGAATTTTCATTTTGGAACAACATTTCCATTTAGAACAACCTGATGGTAGCACACAGGAGTGGCATAATGCAGATAACAGCTGGAACAATCTTCTCTCCTTCTTTCAGTGGGCATCTCCTAATGTTTCATTCTGTTCTTCTCTCTACACCTCACATTTCTAAGGGTATGTCTACACTTACCGTGGATCGACGATATGGCGAACGATCCACCGGGGGTCACTCTCCCGTCGACTCCGGTACTCCACCCCAATGAGAAGCATAAGGTAAATTGACGGCAGAGTTTCTCCCGTTGACCCAGCATGGTGTACACACCACAGTAAGTCAAGCTAAGCTACGTCGACTCCAGCTATGTTATTCACATTGCTGGAGTTGCATAACTTAGGTTGACTTAACCCCGTAGTGTAGACCTTCCTTAAGTGTCCTTATCAACAAATGTGTCTTCTGATACCATCTTTACACCAACAACTCACATATCTACCACTCTACTAAAGCAAGGATGTAGCCACAGATGGGCTTGGGTGGGCATGCCCCACCCAATTAGCCCCAGGCCCACCCAAATCTGAATGTATGTGAACCCCCCTTTCTCCCTTACAACAACAATGTGGCAGTGGTGGGTTGCTCAAGGGGCCAGGCAAGGAGACGGAGAGTGTCCACTCCCGGGAGCTTCTGTTCACTCCCAGGAGCTTCTGCCTGCTCTCATCCTATTCCCATCAGGGAAGTGGGGGACACACTACTAAGGGGAACACAGTTGCACTACAGAGACCTGTATGGACTTCCCATAGCTGTGCAGTTGGGGAGGACTGTGCAGCCTGAGGTGGCAGGGGTCCAAGCAGAGGAACAGAGAGGTAGAGGGGCTGCTGCTTCTGTGGTGTAAGGAACAATGCATTACATGAGAGGTGAAAGGGACTGGGTAGCTGGGATAGGATATGGGGCTCACGGTGCTGGAGCCAAAACGTCATCAGCCAGGCTCTCTGGTCATGGCCAACATAAGTTTGGGTCCACCAACATTTTCATTCCTACCTACCTACCTCTATCCATCCAATCCAGCATCTCTGCTTGGATGGCAACCCACAGCACCAGCCCTTATGCATGCACTCTGGTCTGGGAGGCCACAGCTGTGCAGTCTTCATCATGTCAATATCCTTCCTGAAGAACTATGCAGTTAAACACCAAATTCCACCCCCTGGGAAAAAAGTCTAATGTACACACTCCTCTTGGGGGAAAGGACCTCTGAGTCACTTACCATTGTCTGGCAGCAATTTTTAAGAATCCTCCAGTTGTGACATCAAAATGACAGTTGGCTGGCTACCTGTACATCATTCTGTGGGACAGTTTCCTTTTCTGTAAGTTGCCTCCGGGAGTGCTGTGGGCTAAGCTGACCAATGACTATAGTTAGTAGTGGAAAGTGGGCATGGTCACAGAAATAGGTGAAAGAGAAACAAATCTCTCCATGTGCTGGAGAAGAGATTCAGAAAGGCACCTTTTGAAAATCCCAAAGTGACTCAGCAGTACAAGACCCAGTGACTTTTAATGGAATTTATGATTCTAACTCAGGTAGGCATCTTTGAAAATCCCACCCTTAATGAATTGCTCAAAGCAGGTTGTGACAGAGAAATGGCACAGGCCAAGTCCCAGTCCAGCTGCTTGTTGAAATAAGCATGTGTTCAACACCCAGACTCCATGTATCTGAAGAAGTGGGGTTTTTACCCACAAAAGCTTATGCCCAAATAAGTCTGTTAGAAGGTGCCACCAGACTCCTCGTTGTTTTTGTGAACACCCAGCCTGATACCTGTCCTGTCTATAAGCAGGGTCTGGTCTGACTATGTCTTGACTTGGTTTCCATGGTGGGTGCCAGTATAAGTCAATTATAGCCTTTCTGTTACAGAAAAAGTAATCAATATACTCTCTATCTGTTCAGTACCCCGTGGCATCTGTCTTATATTCTGCCTGGTCCCCTCCCTCACTGCCTTTTGTAGCACTACATAGCAAGCAATGGTGTACGCCCGGCCCATATCTACTTCACAAACGTTGGTTCAGTAATATTGACAGGACCAGAGACCAATTGAAATAGCCACATCTTTCTCCAACAAACCTCCTTATTCTTCTGTACAGCCAGTTTATGTTTGGGCCCATTGCTAGTCACAGATAAATAATGAAGTACAATAACAAAGCTACTACCTGGCAGGGAGGGACAACAATTCATAAGACAGATTTTCTTAATACAAAACCGCCTGACAAATATCCCATCATCTGGCAAATGTAGCGTGGCAACACTGCCACCGGATGATGGTGTCTTCACCGGCAGAGTTACTGAAAATCTGCAGTCCACGACCAACTACCTGTCACCCCAGCATTTGACGGCAACGTGACTTTCTTAGCAAAGCACTGTGCTACTGCAGGCAAGAAGAAGGTTTAGATTGAAATCTTCCTATAAGGAGCCAGCCAGTTATATGTTGATTGAAGCTGTTGAAATACCTGTGGCTTTTAAAGCACTGCAACCTTGTGTTCTGGTGAGGCTACACAATGGGAATCAGTTGCTTTGCTCAGTTACTCACTGACTTCCTTCAGGTTAGGCGAATTTGTTCATTAAGGTACCCTTTAAAGGCTGAGTAGGGCACATGGTTGTTGGACAACAACACTGCTATAATAGCTAACTAGTTTATTTCACCATGTTGAGCAAACTTTTAGATCTCTGGCCCTGAAGTTTGGGTAATGGGAAGGTGTCAGAGCAATGCATCTTGTATGTGATCACTAATTACTTGGAGCATAATGCTGGCATGAAGTTCTAAAACACTGGGCCCTCTGAGGACTACATTGACAATAGTTGCATATACACACTCTAATTTGTAAGAAATCTTCATAGGCTATTGCTATTCAGGAGCCACTAACATCCAGGGAGATGCTTGGATATACATTATATTATCGATTGCCAGATGAAAGCAGTTGGAGCGTTGCTGACAAGCTCATATCAAGCAATATCAAAGTAGAAAGGTTACCAAGGTGGATCCTGCAACCTTGATGAATCTTGTTTTCACTCAAGCACTTGAAACCAATTTTCTCAGCTAGTTCAAGGCAGTGACAATTCTAAGAGTTCCTCCAGTACTGCTCCACATCCACATGATCTGGGACACCACATCCTGTTTATGTTTTGCAATGGAGAAATCTCAACTTCATTGTGGGGGAATCCAATAATTGTACAGGTGATTACAGAAAAGTAAAATGCACTGTTCAGTGGAGGAGAGAAATAAGTCCCCGAGCCTGAGACAGACCAAGAAGCAAACAATAACTAATTTAGCAAACTCCAGGAGTTACTCTCAGAATTTCCTTCCTGATGTACAGTGTCAATGATGAAACATCAAAATTGTTTTCAAATAAACAATGGGCCATTACCATAATGTTTCCAAAGCTACAGCTGGCAGTCCTCACTCTGTAGATGCAGATGGTGATGAATAGAACTGGTTGAAAATGTCCTAAAGAAAAGTATTTTTGTAAAAAAAAAAAAAAAAAAAAAGAAAGAAAAGAAAGAAAGAAACAAAAAAAGCCTATTTTGGAAAATAGATTTTTGTCACAAACTGTTAACTTCAATTTTTTTCAGTTTTCTCTATGTTTGTTACTTATTTTATATTGAAAACATTGAAATGGTTATTAAAAACTTTCATCTGCAAAACAAACAAAACCTAATTTCAACAACCATTTCAAAAGAGCTTTGATAACATGTTCAGTCAAAATTGTAGTTTTTTCACAAACTCAAAGATGGATCTGTTTTAAAAGCTGTGAAATTGAAGCAATGGAATTTTTTCACAGAAATTTTATTTTTAATAAGGTTCCATTGCAAGTGCCATTTAGTCTAGGGAGAGGTTTAAACCGTTGAAATAAACAGTGAATAAGAACACACACTTACAAGTATAAGCTCTTAAAATGTTCACTATCTATCCCTAGCCCTTTAGAGTCAGCACGTTTCGTACTGTTCCTGCCCAAATCCAATAGATACCGCTGGGCATCAGGTAAGTGTTGTTTGTATGCAATCTTATCAGCTCCAATCAGATCAGAGGTCTATAAAATCATGACTGGTGTGGAGAAAATGAATAGGGAAGTGTTATTTACCTCTTCATAAAACACAGAAACCAGGAGGCGTCACCAAATGAAATGAATGGGTAAGCGGGTTTAAAACAAACACAAGGAAGTACTTCTTTACAGAACACACTGTGGAACTCGTTGCCAGGGGATGTTGTGAAGGCCAAAATTATAACTGTGTTCAGAAAAGAATTAGATACATTCATGGATTAGATAAGGTCCATTAATGGCTATTAGCCAAGATGGTCAGGGACACAAACCCATGCTGTGGGTGTTCCTACCCTCTGTTCGCCAGAAGCTGGGACTGGAGAACAGTGGATGGATCACTTGCTAATTCCCTGTAAAGCATCTGGCATTGGCCACTATTAGAAGACCAGATACTGGATTAGACTGGCCATGGGTCTGACCCAGCATGACCATTCTTATGTTCTTATCCACAAGGTATCTTGGCCTTGGAAGAGATGCTAAGTTTGTTATAGACATTAATATTCCTTTTGATTATTGTAAATGAGTGCATGGCATTGTGGCCAGTGACATGGACAATGGCGTACTGTTGTGATGTGTAGGCCTGACTGCTCTGTGTAACCTTGCCACAACAGCACACAGGCACACAATGTTTGGATTGGATTATCATTTGCCTAATGGAAATGGATATCTTTATCACCTAGGACTAGAGTCATGGATTATGATGTGTGTGGATAAGGTGCACTGCATACTAGGATGTTAGACCTGGAGAGGGGATGGCAGTCTACGTTTTATACATCTAGCATATGTTCACAAAGTTCTTTCACCTGGGTCTTTGACAGGTGATAAATAGATGGATGGCTTCAGCAACGTGATGCTGTCATGCTTGAGGAATAAGGTGTTGTGTTAAAATGGTAGCATGCTTAGCTACAGCATCTGGCACCCAATCAAAAGTAATAGGGTTATCCTCATGTCACAGGTTCGTTGGCTTCTGCCTGGCTATCAAAGAGATGGGTTTGGACACATGGCATTCTCTTGTGTAGATTTCCCTTCTGATTGCAATTATCAATTAGCATTCTTTTAACAATAGGTTGTTTCATGTTTTATTTAAATCCAGGAGCACAGAAAAGGCCAGAGCTCAGTATTGTCCACCTGAGAGTCCGCCCTAGGTATTTCACAGTCCCCGTCCCCAAGGCAGAGTTCTGATGGGCAGTGATAGAAAACTGCAGCAGAGAAGGATGATGCAGCCACAATGATTTGAAATACGTCACCATGAAGCATTATCTTGTCTCCTGCTTCCGAATCCCTGGCTAGGGAACTTACTTGAGTATAATATCATACTGTCTGTAAGCACTAGTGCATCTCTGTCAAAGTGTCTGCAAGAATGAGAGGAACAGTTATATCTGTGTTGCACAGTCCAGGAATGTGTTCATGTAGCAGATCTTAGTATCCATGATGAAAGCTCCAGGGCCCAAGGAAAACTGCCAGGAGACAGAGGCCATCACTGCACTGCCTCCTTGTCATAGCTGGCATGCTAGTATCAGCAGCAGCACGCCAGGTTACAGTGCAACTGGATTCATAACCCGTGCTGAATTAGCTACAGCTGTATTCGACGGGCACCTCTGCTTTATGATCCTGTGCTACGCAGGAGGCTAGACTGGATGATCATAATGGTCCCTTCTAGCCTACAGTCTGAGTCCCAACATCAGAGGTGAACTGCAGCATCACTTCCAGTCTGCAGCTAGCTCCATTAGGACCAGCGAAATCCCAGGCAGCTAATACACGTTTAAAAGCAAACCGCTACTAGAGTTCAGCTCCTGTCTCTTGGAGAAATAATATTTTCTAACCTCCCTCTGCCCTCCCCCCAGAGAAATTAGATATAGAAAAATACATTTAAATATCAGGTTGTTATTTAAACTGATAACAGCCAGGAAATGAAAAGTTAAGCCTTACGCGGGGTCCTTAACTCAGTGCCTCCACATCCCCGCTCTGCAGCGCTGCGAATAAAGGATGAAGCCTCATCCTGAAGTTTCCATTTCCTGGCTGTTGTCAGTTAATGTCACAATGTTACTGTCGTACAAACTTCTTCTTTGAGAAAAGATTCGTGCACAATGCACTCTAGCATCCCAGGGGAATATACAGGGGCAGGGATGCTAAATAGCTTTTGGGGTTTCCTATTTCATCTAAAATTAACTTACTTAATATTTTGTTGGGGGGGAAAGTGACAAAATTTGATTCTAAATAATTAATATTAAAACCCATGCACTGCTCCGCAATTGCAGGGGGAGTATGTAAAAGGAGGGGGTTTAAAATCCTTTTACCATGATATTTAAGCTATTAGTAGTAAATTTCAGAGCATGCCATTAAAACATTGCTACTTCTTGAAGTGTTCCTGCTTCAATCCTGCTGACAAAAGCATCCGGCATCTCCTGACTGTCTCTGGATACCATAACATTTACTTGGACCAAACAGAGAATGAGACGGGGTGAAGGAGGAGGCTGAGTGTTAGAAACTGTATGTACTAAACAGGTGTTCAAGGAGAGCATCTTTGTTGTCTGAAAGGAGACGTTTTTGTCAGCGTAAAGGTCCAGCTGAGCAGCACAAGAGCACAGGTCAGATTTGAGACTCATAAATCTGTTGTGGCAAAAATGCAACAAAATATTTCATGAAAGCACTAACCCACTTTAAGCTGAATTTCTTGAGTGGTGGGAGGCACTTGGACTTTGGCCTTGTGCTTCATTATGCACCCTCGGCATGGCATTTTGGTGCATTAGCTGAACACCTTGTTATCTGTTATGGTTCACTTCCAAGTCTCTCTTCTGTTGCTCTTATTTTTTCCATCTGGGGCAGGGAGAATGACAGGTTTCTGATTGTGTTTTAAATTCAGTCTGTTATGTCCATCTTTCAGTAACAGATGATAGATGTGCTATAATTTTTTTCATATGAATTCATAACCCTTCTTGTTCTACCTTTGCTCAGTCTCTCTCCCTTCCAGTCTGTTCTGTGGTCAGGCTTGTGGCAGGTGCATCTTTCTTTATTGCCTTGAAAAATATGGTACTTTTATTCTTATTAAACTCACAATATCTTAAACAAAATTCAAATTTATCCGCAGAAGTCACACTATTTACACTATTCACACTTTTCTTTTTGCGAATACAGACTAACACGGCTGTTCCTCTGAAACCTGTCACATAAGAAGAAAAATCTTTGAATCTAGCAATCCAGTTTTCCTGCTCTGAACAAAGTTTCTGGTGATAACTTTCCATATTCTGTACAATACTTTAAGAGTATAGAGGCAAAAGGGAAAGAGACCTTGTAAAAGGGATACTCTTCTCTATCGATTTATATATACACATATATGTGTGTTTATACATGCGTATGATTGCTTTGTGTATTCACACAGGCACAGATGAAGAGGAAGAAAGAGTTAGATTTAAATATATAATGTCACTGATTTCTATCTTGTGGTATACATATTGCCTGTAGAATACAGGTGACGGCTTTTTGCATTTGTGTGTGTTTTTTATATTGTAACAGTGTCAGCAATCATAACTCTCAAATCCTGTTGTTGGCACTAACAGAGGTTATACATGTTTTTGAGGGATAAATTTACGTCCTTTTCCCCCCAACATTAAAAAAATGTTTTTGACGGGAGCTCTTTTAGGCTGCAATCTGTGCTCCTGGGATTTTATACCACCCTTATCACTGTAGTATCTGAACCCCTGATCTGTCTTTGTAGTGGGGTCGCTCTGGGGAAACAGCCTACTCAGCGCACAGACTTATCTCTTTGCCCCAATATAACCAGCCTCTATCTCTTCCATATGTCTTGTTTCTAATTCTTCCTTCATTTAGGGACAACTTCTGTTCTCATTAATTCAGGAAGTAGTTCCAATTAACTGTACTCCCGTGGGTAAAACGAGAGATTTAGATCTCTGTTAGTAAGTTCTTTGGGGCAAGAATGGTGTCCTTTTATAGTCCGGTAAAGCCTTGTGCACACCAGCGACACTTCATAGGATATAAAAATAATAATAATAATGGTTAGGGAAGGCCCCAACCATGAGGGTTTGTAAATGTGCGACAGACCAAAACCATGGGTATGATTCCAAAATTCGGCAAAGCCTGTGTTCAGCTGACATATTTCCATTATTTTAATTTCAGTTAAAACCGTTTCTGTGGATGTAAATTTGCCTCCGTTCTGTAAAACCCAATTGTTGCAGTATTGTGCCGCTGCATGAGACCCAGCAAATGAAAATGACAAGAATCCAAAGGAACGGATACGTCCACTTTCATAGTGCAAACCGAGGAAATACAGAGAGGAATAAGGAGCATGGCTGGTGAAAAGTAAATTAGTTTTTTTTTCCTTCAATTTTAATAATTGAAATTGTGGTTGAGAGTTTAGAGCACTGGGCTGGGACTCAGGAGCTCTGGCTCTGGCTCTGCCATTGGCCTGAGTGACCTTGAGCAAGTCACTTCACTTCTCTCTTTCTGAATTTCCCCCATCTGTAAAATGGGGATTAATAATACTGACCTCCATTGTAAAGCACTCTGAGATCTAGAGATAAAGAGCTATATAAGAGCTAGATTTTATTTATTAATAACATGCTCTTGCTCTGCTTTGAAACTGTAAAGCATCATAATTGCAAGGTAAATAGATATGTCTTGTTTTTTCTTAGTGAATATGATTTTTATCTGGAGTGTCCCTTTACAAAACCCCTGTATGTTCACAAGGTACAAACCCAGCAGAAGAATGCAATGTAACCACATGCTGGATTTACTTACCAGGAGCTCTTATATGTATTTTTGTACCCATAATGCTGCTATATTTTTTCACAAAAGAGAAACTAAAAAAGGAAATCCATAAGCAGAATTTAAGAAACAGATTCTGATTTAGTCACAAAAGGTGAAGTTTGAATTTTTTTTAAAAGTGGACATTTTCTGCAATCCTTGTGAAATCACCAAAGCAGCTTTAATCCGAGGAGTTCAGACATGAAGTTGAAGCTCCACTCTAGTTCAGATGCTTATGCCTGGAAGAGGCAGAAATCTCCAACCACTGAGTGATCACACATTTAGGTCCAATCCAGCAAGATGCTGAGTGCTCCCTGTGAGCACTTAAGCACTGAAATCAATTGTACACAGTATCTGATAGGTAGGGCCCTACCCAATTCACGGTCCATTTTGGTCAATTTCACGACCATAGGATTTTAAAAATTGTAAATTTCATGATTTCAGCTATTATAATCTGCAGTGTCCCAGTGTTGTAATTGTAGGGATCCTGACCCAGAAAGGAGTTATGGGGGGGGTCTCAAGGTAACTCGGGGGGGCTGTGCTAGTACTATAATTACTTCTGCGCCGCAGCTGGCAGTGGTGCAGCCTTCAGAGCGGGGCAGCTGGAGGACGGTGGCTTCTGACTGGGAGCCCAGCTCTGACGGCGGAGCTGCGCCCTCAGTCAGCCGTCACCAATCTCTGGCCACCCAGCTCTGACGGCGGAGCTGCGCCCTCAGTCAGCCGTCACCAATCTCTGGCCACCCAGCTCTGACGGCGGAGCTGCGCCCTCAGTCAGCCGTCACCAATCTCTGGCCACCCAGCTCTGAAGCAGGAGCTGCGCCCTCAGTCAGCCGTCACCAATCTCTGGCCACCCAGCTCTGAAGCCGGAGCTGCGCCCTCAGTCAGCCATCACCAATCTCTGGCCACCCAGCTCTGAAGCCGGAGCTGCGCCCTCAGTCAGCCGTCACCAATCTCTGGCCACCCAGCTCTGACGGCGGAGCTGTGCCCTCAGTCAGCCGTCACCAATCTCTGGCCACCCAGCTCTGACGGCAGCAGTGCAGAAGTGAGGGTGGCCTGGGATGGAATTGCCACCCTTACTTCTGCACTGCTGCTGCAGGCAGGGCGCTGCCTTTAGAGTTGGGTGCCAGGCCAAAAGCCCCTGCTCTCCGGCCACCCAGCTCTGAAGGCAGCACAGAAGTAAGGGGGGTGATACCGTGACCCCCCCCCATAAAATAACTTTGTGACCCCCCTGCAACTCCCTTTTGAGTCAGGCTCCCCAATTTGAGAAACACTGGTCTCCCCCATGAAATCTGTATAGCATAGGGTAAAAGCACACAAAAGCCCAGATTTCACGGGAGGAGACCAGATCTCACAGTCTGTGACATGTTTTTCGTGGCTGTGAATTTGGTAGGGCTCTACCAATAGGACTGGGGCCAAAGGATGCAGGGCATCTGGCAAACACATTACTATAGCCTTTTGTTTATAACCTTTCCTGTGGATAACATCATTTTATAGATAGATACGCTAAGAAAAATGAGGTTTCATAAATAATTACACGTGCCATGAATATAGTGGATGTATATAATACATTTCTAAATAGTAGTATGTACGTATACAAAACAAAGACATGGAGTACATGAATATCATACAACAAATCATTGTTAGCCTGGCTACATCATCTGCACAGGGAAACCTGAGCTGCTTTTGTGGCTGGGGACTTCTTACTGTGACCTGCTGCTAAATTGGATCAGGCTTTTCTCCAGCAGCAGTTTTAAACTTGCACCTTTGATGAAATGTGCACATAGAGCTGGCATGTTTGGCTGCTTATTTTTCGGAGGATAGATTCTTTATTGTCTCCTGAATTCATTTCACTCTGCCAATTTTATATAAAGAAATGATGGACATTCTATAATTTTGTTTTTCATATCAATTTATAATTCTTGTTGTTCTTCCCCATCTCCCACCTTGATCAGAAGCTGGGCTGGTGGCAGCTGCGTTTTTCCTTATTGCCTTAGAAAACTGCAGGCCTTTTTTCATATTAAGCCTACAAGATCTGCAATGAAATTCAGATTTATAGCTGGAAATAGCCCTATTTGTAATGTAAACAGTACAGCAGTTTGAAGAAGCAGAGAGGGTGTTTTCTTTGTGTTTTTCTCTCTCTGAACTTGTGTTACCTAAAAGTGCTTTTTAAATTTTCTGGCAACATGTTATAATTGATAATGGTATTTAAGCAGCTTCTATTACCATCCGGTGTGGTGCAAAGTGAGCCATCGTAGAAGATGAGCTTTAAAAAATTGCTTTAACGCTTAGAGAAAATGAAATTTTTATACTTGATTTTCTCATGGTTGGACAGATGCAACTAAACACAATTTGAGCTGTCACTTCACAACAGAAAAAAATGCAATTTTGGAATGTTTCAAATGAGCCTGATATTAGATTCTATAACTCAGAATGACACAGGAAATAGTATTTGCAACATGATTGGTTCATTAATATTTGGTAATTGCAGTCCATCATTTTAAAAGGGAAACTAAAACACAAACAAATGATCTTAGCATCCAGCAGTCGCAGTATCCGAGCTGTCATCTCTGGGAGGGGTTTTAGGAGAGATACAAGTTGTGTATATTTGGAGGCTTATATTTTTTCCTATCTCCTTCATCATTTCAAGAGACTGATTTTCATCATAAACTAACATGTCAGACAGAGCATCTACATTTAAAAAAAATTATTTCACGATTTTCCACATGCACATTTGATGTAAACCCTGGAGGTGTATTCCCTGAGTACCTATTACCTCCATTTTAGGGAAATTACATTAAATTATTAGTGACAAATTTACTTGTCTGCCAATGTGTTTTTCTGGAACTTTACTACAACATCAATACTTGGCTGTTTTATATGGGCCCTCATTTACCTGTCTTTGAAGGCAGTCACCCCTCTGGGAGCGCTGCTGTCACTAACAGGCGCTAGGAAGAGTCTTTAAGTTTAATATTCACTGTTTTGAATTAGAGAAAAAATATGTTGCACTTTTAAAATATAATATGCATTTCCGACAAGTCAATTTAATGTCTGTCTCCTTTTATAGAGCGCGAACCCAGTCTAGCCACAGCATAGTCAACAGGGACATTGTTTGTGAACACAAAGACCCCTGCAAGGACCTAATGCCCAAGAAAAGGGGTTTCGTGCCCCTTGTCCTTGGTTTTGGGAAACAAATACTTTGCCTACGTTTGCCTCTGCCTGAGAAGTCCTTTCCAGGCCAACATAAAATACAGGCAAATGGAGGAAAATGTCAGACCAGGAGCAAAGGTCAAGTGCTATGCTTTAGATCCCCATTAAATTCATATAAAGAGGGGCAGTTACGAGTCAAATGAAAGAGGTGGCCTTTTTAGAGCAGACAAGCTGAGAGAAAGTGGTACTTGCTTGCTTAATTTTTTTTAAAAATCCATAATCTCTCTATTTAAATGTAATTAACATAAGACTCAGAGTGGGGGGGTGTTTGTCTTTCCGGGGCTCCGGGATGGTTGCAGAGAAGGCTGTATCCTTCATAATTTTTTTCTGCTCATTAAATCTTGAGATCATGACTGTCATTGAAGTCTCTCTGTTCCTCCTCTTTTTCATCTGAAGAGAAGGTATGATAGGCTTTTGGTGTGTGACTCTGGTAGTGAGATGTGCCCGCAACTGTACCACTGTCTACTTTGATCCTGTCAAGTCACAGCAGTCAACAAGCGTGTATCAGCTTAGTGATTAGATGGGAGACCCCCAGGAATACATCGGTGCTCCAGGAAGTGGTATTGGATATGGGTAGAGCCCTACCAAATTCATGGTCCATTTTGGTCAATTTCACGGTCATAGGATTTAAAAAATCATAAATTTCATGATTTCAGCTACTTAATTCTGAAATTTCAGGGTGTTGTAATTGTCGGGGTCCTGACCCACAAAGGAGTTGTGTGAGGGGGTCGGAAGGTTATTGTGGGGGGGTTGCGGTTCTGCTACCTTACTTCTGTGCTGCTGCGGATGGCGGCGCTGCCTTCAGAGCTGGGCAGCTGGAGAGCGACGGCTGCAGAGCTGGGCCCTCAGTCAGCAACCATCACTCTCCAGCCACCCAGCTCTGAAAGCAACAGAGCCTGGTCCGGAATTGCCACCCTTACTTCTGCGCTCCTGCTGGTGGGGAACTGCCTTCAGAGCTGGGTGCCTGGCCAACAGCCACCGCTCTCCAGCCGCCCAGCTCTGAAGGCAATGCAGAAGTAAGGGTGGCAATACCGTGACCCCCCTAAACTAATTTTGTGACCCCCCCACAACTTCCTTTTGAGTCAGGACCCCCAATTTGAGAAGTCTTGGTCTCCCCCATGAAATCAGTATAGAATAGGGTAAAAGCACACAGAAGACCAGATTTCACGGGCCATGAATTTGGTAGGGCCCTAGATATGAGATCACCTTTCATTCTGTGTCCTGAAGTGTTGCTCTTTGCTGTTAAGTAGCTGCTGCCTTCCATCCCAGAAGTGGCTGCATTTCAATAATGGGGGATGTGATCTCTAGTGTTTACTCATTTAACAGGAAGGGGTGTTATGAGTTATAGCTAACTAATGTCTGTAAAGTTCTTTTGAGATCTTGCACGGACATAGCTATATGACTGCAGATAATTATTTTAATATTTAGTAATCCTTTTGTTTAAGTATTGTTTTGAGAGGCTGCATGAAAATTGAGCCATTATCCAGCTGCACTGTTGATTTCAATAATCTGAAGCTGCCCGCTAGTGTTGGTACCTTTGCTATACCTCTTAGTGAGTCAGACTCAGCAGCCTATGTAACCACTATACTGTCACTACTATCCTCGTCCCTCCCAATCTTGTTTGTTACAATCACTTATGACAGACAAGGTGAGTGAGGTAATATCTTTTATTGGAACAACTTCTGTTGGTGAAGGGACAAACTTTTGGCTTGACAGAGCTCTCCTTCAGATCTGGAGAAGATAACCATGGTGTCCAATCTAAACACCAGATGGGGCAGACTGTTAAGCCTAAGAGGACCACACTGCTAAAAGAGACCACTTAAAATTCAGTGAGCAATTAAGGGTTAGCAAGCAGCAGGGTGTTTTACAAATTTTTAATAAGCATAAAACCAGTGTCTCTGTTAGGTCCATGGTTTTTAGAGTTCAGGGAAGTTATGAATTTAAATTCGCAGGCTTGTCTTCTGAAGGTGTTGGGCAGGTTTCCTTTGAGGACGAAGACTGAGAGATCAGATATGGAGTGATCAATCTGTGAAAAAATGTTTGCCCACAGGTGATAGGGTTTTTTGTCTTTTATCATTTGTCTGTGTAAGTTCATTCAAAAGTGTAGTGATTGGTTTCACATATATAGTCATTGTTGGGACATTTTATGCACTGGATGCTGTACACCACATACTGTGATAGGCATGTTTAGGACCCAGGGATCTTGAAAGGTGTGTTGTGGGGGATGTTGATCATCAGAGCAGTGGAGATATGTCTGCAGTTTTTGCATTCATTGTTCCCAGACTTTCTCCTCAGAGTAAATTATGTGGTATCTGGTTACTTGGTTGTAAATAACAGATTTCTTGGTGTGATTGCTGGATCTATGAAGGTAAGTGGGGTGATCCATGGATTTCTTGTATATAGTCATCTGTAAGGTTCCATTGCTGAAGCTGATTGTGGTGTCCAGGAAGTTGATGTTGGCATGGGAGCGTTCTAGAGAGAGTTTGATGGATGGGTAGTGGTTGTTGAAGTTGTGATAGAAATCTCTGAGGGAGCTTAGGTCATCTGTCCAGAGGATGAAAATATCATCTATGTATCTCAGGTATAAGATTGGTTTGGTGGTGCATTTTTCCAGAAATTCTTCCTTGATGTGGCTCATGAAGAGGTTGGCATTTTGGGGACCCATCCTAGTACCCCTGGCTGTTCCCCTGGTTTGGACAAAGTGTTTGTTGTTGAATGTAAAGCTGTTATGGATGAGGGTGAAATTGATGAGTTTGGCAATGTGTTTTGGATGGATTTCCAAGTGTTGTCCATAGTCTTGTAGATGTTTGAGGCAGGCAGCAATGCTGTTACTGTGAGCGATGTTGGTGTATAGGGAGATGACATCCTTGGTGCTAAGGATGGTGTTCTGGGGGAGGTTGTAAATGTTTCAGAGTTTCTGGAGGAAGTTGGTGGTTTCTTGGAGGAAGCTGGCTCTTTGTGTGCTGAGACATTTGAGAGTGGTTTCTATTAGTCCTGAAATTCCTTCAGTGAAAATTCCATGGCCAAATATGATGGTCTGCCAGGATTCTCTTGTTTGTGTATCTTGGGAAGCATGTAGAAGTTCCCTGGGATAAGTACATTGGGATGAAATTGTAGAGTTTTTCTTGAGTTGTTTGGGGAAGGATTTGATGATATCCCTATATTCCTTGATGAAGTGTAGTGTGGAGTCGTCTTTGAGTTCTTTATAGTTGGTGGTGTTGGGAGTGCTGTGTGCTGGCGTCATTAATATAGTCTTCACAATTAAGGATGGTGATGGTGCCCCCTTTGTCTTCTGGTTTGATCATTATCTGATATATTTCAGGGACTATATAGCTGTCCTCTTGGTGGAGGAGAGATTGTGGTGAATGTAAAGTTTATTGAGGATTTCACAGATGATTTCTTTCCTGAAGCAATCCTTGTAATGATCCAGTGTGGATTCCATCCACTGTGGGAGAGAGTGTCCAGTTGGATGCTTCTTTTTTTTTATGACTGTCAATGGGGATGTGGTGGTTGTGGGTGGTGGTGTCTTTATTGTGAAAGAATTCCTTGGGGTGGGGTCAGTGAAAGAATTCTTCAAGTTCTCCACATGTTAGTATGATATCAGATTGTGTGGTATGGCAGGAGTTCAGTCCCTTGAAGAATATAGATACTTTGGGTCTGGTGATGGATAGTCTTGATATGTTGAAGATGTTGGGTTCAGGCAAAGAGGTTTTTCCTGTGGGTGATATTCTGTTGGTTGTAGAGTTTTTGTAGTTGGTTCCACTTTTTGTTTTTCTGTCGGATGGCTGTCATCAGGGTTTTTTGATAGCTGTTTTGGGTTTCCCACGTGATCTCCAGGTTGGTTTTCCAATTATTATTTTTTAGTCCACTGTGTGGGAACATGTGGTGATTTCCTATCTGAGGTGATCCCTTCTAGCGTATGTAAACCCAGAAGATGGTTCCTCAATTTTTCTGAGTCCTTCTGCGGAGCTGTTCAGCATATTTGGAGTTGTATGTGGTTGTCAGAGGGTTATAGTTGGTAAATCCTCTGGAGATGATGATTTCTTTCTTACAGGACTCACCAAATTCTGTTTGGGTCTTCCAGGTGCTACCACATTTTAAATGATAAAGGATTATAAGTACTGTGCCAGGATTCCAGCCCTTGGGATTTCCAAAGCAGGAGCATCAGGTTTCTGAGAGTTGGCAGGCCCAGGAAACTTGAAGAGAATCAGAGTTGATGGTGAGGGATGATAATCTGGAGACAGACAGAACTCTTTAGCCAAATTTCAGCAGTCCACCTTTGTTTAGTAAAGCATTTAAGTACATGATTGAATCTCATTGATTTCAATGGGACTTAAGCATGTGCAACAGGCTTAAATGCTTTGATGACATGGGACTGTAAACACTGAAAGTGGGGACACTGAAGAGAGTAGAGAGAGGAGGAGGAGGATGGCAGCAAAAGTGTTATAATCAGAATTTCGGTTTTAGATAATGGTGACTCTGAAAACCTGGGGCTCTGAAACATACACAGTCCCAGGAACAGTGTTTTATTATCATTATTATTTGTCATTTACATTGCCGTAGTGCCTGGAGGCACGAATCAGGGCCCTGTTTGCTAGGTACTGCATGGGCACAGGGAGGCTGGCCCCGTGAATGAAGTAGGTCCAGAGCCCCTGTGCCAGAACATGTGCTCCCAGATTGGCTAGTGCAGAAGGCAGGGAGTCGCCTGAGGGATATAGAGGACCAGGGGAATCTGAAAGCCAGGGGGCCCTGGTGAGAATAAGGCAGGAGAAGGTCTTTGGGCAACTTCCTGGAAAGAGGGTGGATTTATCAGGAAACCAACTGAGGTGGTAGCCCATTGAGCTTTCTGAATCAAAGCCCGTGCTGGGAGGCCAAAAAGGGCTGGGAACCTAGGAGCCAGCAGAGGGCCTAGTCAGGTGTCCTTCCTGAGCAAGAGGGACCCAAGGCCAGAGAAGGCTGGAGGGGGCTGAAGGCTGAGAGCAACAGAGGGAGATGCCTCCTGGCTCTCAGAGCTGGAGAGCTGAAGCCATAAGGCCAAAGAGGCTGCCTCTGGAGAGCCAGGGCATGGTGAGGGATACCGGGGCTGTATTTGATGTACTGCCCGTGTTGGCTGTTATGTGCACGGGGCTTTTGCTTGTATAAATTATCCTCGCAAGGGCTATGTTTGTACTCAGATAGACTGGTTGGACTATTACTGGGCACTTTTCTGAAGGGGTACCTGCGGCAGGTGTGCGTGTCACGCCACAGTCTGCAGCAGGAGGGCACTTTCAGCAGACTGTCCCACGACATGCACAAACACATGCACAACTAAAAAGACAGTCCCTGACCCACCGAGCCTACAATCTGAACATGTAACAAGACACAACAGATGGAGAAAAGCCAAGCTGGGCAGAGGGGAAGACAAGGTAATAGTGACAGGACTGTATTCAGCAGTAGTCTCATTTAGCCTTATTTTAGGACGAAACTCACTCTCGCCCCAAATATGAATCTCTTATGGTTAAAAAACTTTAACAGTAATACTTACTATATAGAGTTCTTCATATTTTCACACCCCTATACATTAGCTGATGTGAATGTGGTTGCCCCATCTCAAAAAAGATATATTAGAATTGGAAAAGGTTCAGAAAAGGGCAACAAAAATGATTAGGGGTATGGAACGGCTTCCGTATGAGGAGAGATTAATCAGACTGGGACTTCTCAGATTGGAAAAGAGACGACTAAGCGGGGGATATGATTGAGGTCTATAAAATCATGACTGGTGTAGAGAAAGTAGATAAGGAAGTGTTGTTTACTCCTTCTCATAACACAAGAACTAGGGGTCACCAAATGAAATTAATAGGCAGCAGGTTTAAAACAAACAAAAGGAAGTATTTCTTCACACAATACACAGTCAACCTGTGGAACTCCTTGCCAGAGGTTGTGAAGGCCAAGACCATAACAAAGTTCAAAAAAGAACTAGATAAATTCATGGAGGATAGATCCATCAATGGCTATTGGCCAGGATGGGCAGGAATGGTGTCCCTAGCCTCTGTTTGCCAGAAGCTGGGAATGAGCGACAGGGGATGGATCACTTGAAGATTACCTATTCTGTTCATTCCCTCTGGGGCACCTGGCACTGTTGGAAGACAGGATACTGGGCTAGATGGACCTTTGGTCTGACCCAGTAGGGCCATTTTTATGTTCTTATGAAACACAGTTTCTACCCAAATTCCGCTTCCCCTTTAACTGTCAGTATTTTTGCTAAGAAAGTATTTTGCCCACTTGTCCCAGGGAGCTCTGCAACTTCTTGGCTCTCAAGCTAGCTGTGTAATGTGTAAGGCTGCTTCTCTTGTCTCCATCATGTCCAGTCCCCTGAACAAACAGCAGCAGGATTCAAGATATACCTAATAATTAATTTCAACTCATTCCATCCCTGAATCAAAGTAATTCACTACATCAATTCCATTTTAACTGATTTAACCCAAAATATTTTAATTTTAAAAATACAGGCTCAACTTTTCACCTGGGGGAAAACCCAACAAACAAAATCACCTGTGCATAATTTTGTCCAAATTTTTATCCCAGTCTAGAAAAAACAGACACAGAGCACTGTCACTGAATATCATTTGATGAGGAAATTACCTCCCTTTTGCCACTCTCCAGATTCCCTGATAGAAGTGCTCTGCCCAAGTGTTATTGTGGTCCAAGCTGGGTAGTCTGGGAAATATATATTGGTTGAAAGAGAAATTCAGAAAGGGAGAGAGGCCTTGGGTGCTTCTCTCAGGTGCTCCTTTCTATGCAACAGACTTCTACTGTTCAAAGACAGTGTTGCCCTTTTTTTGGAGAGTCTAGTAGAATTCTGAAGGATCACTTAAAAATGTTCCTGAGAGTATCTGGGAGGAGTTCTTCACTCCTGAGTGAGGGACCTTGGAGAAAGGCTATTCATTTCTCTTCTCTTCTTTTCATTACATCTGCCATCCATGCACGCGTGTAAAGTAACTCCACAGTCCACACATCAGCTCAAAGTATGCAACTCTACCAGCAAAGCAACAGTGGCTACAGTTTTGCTTTCCTTATTGTAAAGCCTGCCCCAGAGAGAGAGAGAGAGAGAGGCGGATAACATTCCTGACTCCCACTCTGCTTTAGATATGTAAGTAGCTCTAACGTGGGGGGGGGGGAGGAGGAGCATTGGATTGCCTGTTATTCTAGGCTTACTGTACATCACCAGACAATTTAAGCCAACTTTGTATATTAATTTTCAGTGAAATATGCACAAACACCTTAAAATCATCTTTCCTTTCTGTGTCTGTTTGTAATTCTTACTATGGCCAAAGCGTGGTCAAGTGGACAGAGAATCAGGACACCTGGATTCTGTTGCATTTAGGATCATGCACCACATACATCACCATTTATCTGTTCCTAGCACTGCCAGGAACTGACTCCTTGTGATCTTGATTAAATTCACTGCACTGGACTGTAGTTTACCCATCAGTAAAATGGTGCTAATAATAGTCCTTGTCTCTCACCTGTGGGTTATGAGACTTGATTATGTTTGTAAGGCGCTTTGAGAGTTTCAGGTGACATGTACTAAATAAGTGCATCTCATTGTATAATCTGTGTAGTATATATTATTTATATAAGGAATTCATCTGGTTAACATGCTGTGGTCCTCTGGGCTTCCCGAGATCCTTTCTGGGCTGATTTAATGGTACCATACACAAGCATCAGTTAACAAACATTTGAAAGTGCTACCAGCCTATTACAAGCCAATGCATAGATGCCTCAGTTCAGCAAGTGTTGAGGCATGTGAGAGCAATTTCATCCCTTTTCAACAAAGCACCTAAACTCATACTTGTCTTTCAGCGTATGCTTAAGTCCCCCTGAAATCAACATTGTTGCTGAATTGGGGCCACTCTCAGTGAAAGTTAATTGGCAATGTGGCTCAGGATACAGTATGACAAAAACGCATTTCAACCCTTATCAGAGACAGACAGTGTTGAACGGGAAGGGTTTAGAGCAGCCACACAAAGTAAAATCTGGGCAGCTTGTTGAGACTCTGTTCCTTGTCCACTCAAAACTCATGACTGGCTCTGGGATTGTTTTGTTTCTTGGTAATATGTTCTTGTTCCTACGGACCTAGCATGCTGTGCCTACACACGAGATGTCTCCTTAATCAGTTACGTCTAGTCAATATTTTGAACAAATAAGTAATAATTCAATAAATCATTTCAATCTTGTTACAGATTATTACAAATGCAGAGTATAACTATATTCAAGAAAACATACCGAATGAATACACCTCCCATCTTAATAAATTACCTAAACATCATGTGATATTTATTTAAATTCCAAATAAAAATTGCTTACAGAAATATATGACATCTATCTGAACAGTCCTGTTAAGATGTTTGATGTAATTCTGAGCCCAACACGGAGAGCAGATATTAGAGTAACTTGGTATTCTTTTTTCATTTTTAATTCTCTTTTGGTATTTTTACTACTATGGCTAAAACACAATATTATTTACTATTGCTTGCAATTTCTTTCTTATCTATGCAGAGACAAACCATACCCGTTGTGTTGTCCATGTGCAATGTATATAGATATGATATACATATATGAAATAATACTCTGTCCAGCAGCATTCTCATTCAATATCTTCAATTTTCTGTTCATTTCACCTGGTTTTGCACATGCCTTCTTGTTGTCTGTCCTGGACACAGGTCTCAATTGTCCAATTAGATCTGTAGCTAGATTCCTGTTTCCTAGGCAGTCTACCTTATAAATTATAGCTAATATTATTACCCCCTTCTCACAGTGCAAGGAATGTGTCTGAAACAGGGAAAGGATGTGTTCAGTTTGGAGCAGGGAAAGAACTTTCTCTGCGTATACCTATGGACCTAATCTCTCGTTTCAGCTCAAGATGGAGGGTTTATGATTAATACAGTTTGATACAGAAAATGGCCGATTGCTTGGCTTCTTTTAAATATATCATGCTCAATGCACACAGGCTCTCAGTTAGAATCAGTTAGAGAGAAGTGACAGCAGACTTGACCTTTCTCTCCAGATCAGATATGGAAAAAAATTTGCATGATACAACAGCACTTTAACTTGTTTTAACTTACCACTTTCTTATTTAGAGATGCTAATGCACACTGGAGATTTAAAATCAGATGCTAGCAAATGTGGCCGCATGTTAGATTTTAACTTTAGTCTCTATGTGCAACGTAAGGTGACTTTTAAGGAATTTAACATGGTTATTGTTCTTCAAAGGTCAACAAAAATATTGATGGTTTGTTTTTGGTTTTTGTTTTTTTTTTGGTGTGTGGTTTTTTTTGGTATGTTTACTGTTCCAAAGAATGGACCAATACCTGAGAAGCATCTCACTGAATATTGTAGGGGATATTTAGACTGCTCATAAGAAGGCATGAACAATAGGTCTTACACATGGGAAGGTATTAGTTATAAAAGGATTTAAATTGGCTTTAGTGTAACTGGAAACCAAATAAATGGTTCTAGAAACTACATGAAGAGATTTAGCAGGTTTTTTCTATAGTCACCAATTACTGCTATTAGAAAGTCTAAAAATGCACAGTGGGTACCTGCAACAGCTGTGATTGATGCAGAGTTCAGCCAATAACATTGTTTCCTTGTCAGCTCTCATTATCTTGTGATCAATTACCAGGATTTTAGGCCATCTTGAATGAAAAGTAAAAACACATTGTTACCACAAATTTCATCAAGTAAATATGCTGTATAAGGAAATAGATCAGCTATGACCTCTTTGACATTTTCAAAATATTTAAAAGCTGAAGTTAATTCTTTGTGATGTCCTTTCATCTTTAGTTGACAACAGAGAGACCTTGAGTGGTGACAGGCCTTGTCAAGTGGGTCTGTTTTATCAAAAACAATACCCTCAAGATCTTTCAAGCCAAATATTCTAATCTAAGATAATTGCATTTAAAATTTCATGTAGCTTTTGCGTTTTTCGCTGAATCTTTCTTATATTAATGAGCCAACCTTTTCATTCAACGCTTTTTTACTTTAAAATTAAAGATTGTATTAGTAAAAAATATTTAAATTATTATAATTGACTATAAGAGATGAAGCTCAATGGTGTGTTTCACTTCGAGGATTCCGAATAAAGTTCTGACTTGATTTTTTTTTTTGAAGTACTTTATATGGGCTTTTCCAGATTTCATTAGTCCATCTGTCATGACAGCACTTTTTGTTTGTTTGTTTGTTTGTTTTGTTTTTGGGGGTATGAGGTGTTCTACTCTTCTTGTGTTCAGATTAGGCTGCATAGAAATCTCTGGTGTCGGCTGGGCATTCTCTCTGGGATTCTGTTCTGAGAATTTGAAAAAGACTCTTGTAACTTTTTATTTTAACAATTGTTTTGGAATCTCAATATTCACCGTTTGTACCCTGAAAGAGTATAGTGGGTTAAACAAAGAGAGAGTTTATCACAATTCTGCTTCAGTATTGATAGAAGGCGGTTACTGGTTATTGGATTAGAAATTGTCTTTGGCCCCTTTTATCTAAACACAGCACTTTTAAAGAAATATATTTTGGTCTTTGTTTAGGGGAATTTTAGCTCTGTAACTGGCTAGTAACTCGTTATTGGGCAGGACTGTGTATGAAAAAGGCACCTGTGTCTTTTTCAAAAGATTGAAGGCAAGATAAAAGGTAATGAGTTCAAGTCACCCGTCAACACCCTGACAAATTTCCTCTTAGTAAGTTGCTGTTTATAACTTCATTTTTAAATTACAAACCAGCAAACAAGAGAAGAAAGTTGTATTTGTACTAAAAGATGATGCTTTGGAGCAGATTTGCCAATGCGGGGGTCTGAAGCTGAGAAAACATTAGCTGAGATGTTGATTATGGGATAGTTTATCCATTCATGGGAAAGCCTTTTATTGTTTTATATATTATTTAGATTAAACCTTTTCTCCTCCATATCAGTGAGGTTTCCACTATTTTGGGGCATGTATTTACATGCTGTGTCAATATACTCGGACACTGAACTTCGCTACATCAGGAAACATTTCTGAAAATAAGATTTTCAGGACTGAATTATTTATAATATATGATTAGCAGATTTGTTGAAATTCAATACCAGTTCATAAGTAACTGCTTTCTTTTACTTCCTTTCTCCCTATCCTCTACTCCAGCCATCACTTGGTTGGAAAGAGCACTTCATTCTTTCCTGATACATTCACAACTAAAGACAGCATGTAAAGCTAAGATGCTGTTCATTTCAAGCTGGACAAACTGGAGGCAGTAGAAAGCTAAAACTCATTGTTTTCCTTGATCTTATTATCTAAGAGAAAGTTCTAATGGAAAACAGCAATGCACTGAGGGTGTGGGAAAAATTAGGAATCTGATTGCAAAGGCTGATTTTATTCCAACATTAGCATTAGAGTTCCCAAACCCTCCCCGGCCATACTGACCCCACACAGCCCTGCAGAATTAACAGATTCAGTGGTGTTTACACAACACCAGTCACAAATTGCAAAAAATTCAGGTTTTAATTATGAAAGCTGCACTCAAATCCAGAGGTACTATTGATAGCTTGGATTTTGCTGAAATGCAGAAATCTCCATTCAGGAATATAGTCCAATGGCAAAGGAACCAACATGCCCCATAGGCAAGTTCAGATGCTTCTCTAAACAGTATCTGAACCTCTTGAATCCACAGAATTGGACTGTACATCTGATGGAACTGGCTTTCTCGTAAGATTTATGGTACTTCCAGTTCATGAGCAGGCAGAATTAGCACAGGAAGAGCCCTGCAGCACTACAGCACCTCCACTTCTAGTCCCTGAACCAGAAAGTACAGTTACTACCCAAAAGTGGGACGTAATGATTGGGAAACTACCAACACTTTTTCATATCTTGTGGAAGTTTTGGATTATTAGGCCAATTCTTATCTCAGAAACCCCTCCCCCATCGCTCTATTTCTTTACATGTCACCAATAGTTACCTTAATATCATGGGGGATGCTGAATACATTTGTTCAGCTGAGGTTTAGGGTGATCCAAAGTGTACTGTGACCTAAGCAAGTTTTCCTCTTTATCATCTAAGCAAATCCAGTTTTGCTAATAACTGGAATTTGTTTGAAGTCACTTCCCTTATATTTTACATTTCCCACATTAATTTTATTTATTTTAATGGTTTCTTTTTTCTATTTTCTTATAGTTTTTCTGTCTATTGTCTTTTCAAAATTAGCAAAATATTTGTTTGAAATCCCCTTCTCTGTCTCTCAGCCTTTTGTTTCCCTTTCCTTCTAAATGTATTAATCTCTTTCCTATTCAGTCTTGTTCCCACATTCACACTCTTAGAGTTTTCTTGTCTTTCTTTTTGCCGTGTTTGCTATTTTCATCTTAGAACGTTTTTATCCTTCTCTTTCTGTCATGTTTGTTTATTTACAGTGGCTCTTGGACTCTACCTGCATTTTCGTTCAAATGCTGCAGTTAATGACAATGGTCTCATTTTCATTCATTTGAAAAGCAGAATTGAATAGAGTGTTTATGTTTTGTGTCTGTGATGTTTCTCTTCTTGGCCAGCCCCCCAGATATTAGTTGGTTTAATTTTAGACACTGAGCTTTGTTTTAAAAGGTGGATTCTGTGGCAGAAAACGTCAGTAACCCTGAGCTGTGATGAAACACAAACTCAAAGGAAGCTGCTGCAACCTCCTCTATTCAGAATTCCTCCAAAAGACAAAGATAAATCTACAGCTTAGGTATAGGAGGCAGAACCTTATCTCCCCTGTAGTCATTCTTTATTATATGAAACTGGGAAGGTTACTGAACATGATCAAACAAATCTTAAAATATTCTGGTTAATGTACAACTTTCTTATTAGAGCAGCACGTTTGTACCTGTAGAGTTAAGGCTGTGGAAGCATGGCACTATACACCCCGTTGAAAAATGCAGCTGTTTTTGGTTATGCAGCATTGAATGGTGGCTCTGAAGCTCCGAGCACAGAATGAGGCTTTGGGGTGGTTGATTTTCCAACAAAATTTAAACTACACGTTATTTACCATTTTCAAAATTTGGCTGAGACCAAAAATACCTCAAGAAGTGGAACAATTGTAATTTCTTTGTATGTATGTAAAAAGATTTCAATATCCGAAGGAATTTGGCACATTATCCATATAAAACAAATGCAAAAAGAAAAGGAGGACTTGTGGCACCTTAGAGACTAACCAATTTATTTGAGCATGAGCTTTCGCGAGCTGAATGAATCCGATGAAGTGAGCTGTAGCTCACGAAAGCTTATGCTCAAATAAATTGGTTAGTCTCTAAGGTGCCACAAGTATTCCTGTTCTTTTTACAGATACAGACTAACATGGCTGCTACTCTGAAATAAAACAAATGCTAATTCCTTTTGCCATTTTGAAGTCAAACACTAGAACATCTTAGTTACTAAACATAGAAATATCTGAATCCTTTTGATCATGATTATTAAGAGGATTTTCAGTGATCTATACTAAATATTGATTGATGACCCTTTTGAAAAATACTGAATACTTTTAGCAAAAGAGAGTGAACATGCTGCTTCAGTCTCCAAGGCAAGGAAGGGGAGGCCTCGCCTGCACCACAGACTGAAGTTGACGTAAAGCAGCTTACGTCAACATAATTATGTCAGTGCCCACCTTGCTCTCGCCAGTGTAAGTGCCCTATAACACCAACATCATAACTCCATCTCCATGAGAAGTGCAGGGCTTATGTCAGTGTAGTTAGGGCGACGCAGTGACCGTATAGACACTGCGGGTTACTTAATCAGATGTTGGCTGTCATTCCAGCATGGAGCTGTGAAATTGAGAAGCAAGCTGGGCTGTCACCCGAGGGCAGGTTGGGGGCTCCAGCGAGAGCCTGGCTTCCCCCTGAGTTCCCTGCTCCCAGCGAGGCTGCGCATGCCCCACTCAGAGCCAAGCTTCCCCCCAAGTCCCGGCTCCCACAGTCTGGCTGCTGCCAAGGCTCCCTGCTCCGAGCCAGGCTGTGCCTGCCCCAGTCCTGATTCCCCTCCAAACCTCTCAGTCCCCCCTCAATCCTGCCCCCTCTCCCCCCTACAGAGAGAGAGACGGCTTGTTGGGAAGGGACATGCAAAGGGGCATGCCAGGGGCAGGAGAGGACAAGGCTGGAATGCTGTGTGCTATAGTGATTCACAGCCAAGGAAGCAAGCCCTAGGAGCCCTTCCTTCCAGTGTAATTCAGTGCACCCCTCAGGCTGCTTTTAAGTTATTCAGGGGACCAAACGAACCCCCATCTAGCCTCAGTATTAGGGTACTGGAAATTCTTTTTTATTTTCACACACTTCCCCTATTATTCATCCAAGTGGAGCTCTGTGTCTAGAGGTCTAGTAGTGCACGCTTCTGGAATTTAAAAAAGCTAAACTATCCATCCCATCCCACCCACCCCACCCCCTTTTAAATCCTGAGTTATTTAGATTTAGTGTTTGGAACATAATATAAATAAATTGACATGTGGCCTGGTTGAGGTGAGAACTTGGGTCAGAGAGGAATTTTCTCTTAAGTGTAAACCTGCAGAGCTTTCCCCATGACTGAAAAAATCTTCACTGCCATGCCTTGAAATTCATGGATTTCTCTCCTTCTCCCACCCCAACTAGATTATTTCTTTATCAGGTATTGGTCTGAGGTCAAGTGTGTATCAAACAGTCCGGTGGTTTTACTTAGAGAATTCTTTAACAAACCTGATTCTTTAACAAAGGTCTTCTTAACCCGGTTGCACCATACATTTAGCAGTTGTAGAGCAATGGGCACAATAATTTAGTACTAATGGATTTATTCTTCTATTTGATATTCCTCTTAGAGGGCTGAAGGTACCAAGAGTTTGTTTTTCCTGTGTGTAAATAGAAAAAGGCTACAAGCAATTTCATTTATACTAAAGTGATACATTTTTAGGGCAAGAGAAACCTCAAGAAAGGAAAAGAAACACATTCAAAAATCTGTCGTGCACATTCTGCATATATGGGTAACGTATAAAATGTATGTATTTTTAAATTAATACTCAGACTGTTTTCCTGACTGAATATTTATCTTTTCATTCACAAGTGAAAATGAACAATCCCTTCTCTGGCACCAGAAATAGATGTTATGGTGAATTATTTAAAATTTAATTTTATTGAAGTTGATTTAATTAATAAATGTAAGGATAGTCCTTCTCTAGCTCGCCAGTGTGTTCGTGGCCATTTGCTAGCTAAAATAGACCCTCGCAGGCCAATCGATTCCCATTTTCAGTCTCAGGGTTCAAAGTAGCTGAGCAGTAGTTGAAGCAGCGTAAGCACCTTTGAAAAAGCTGCCCCACTCCACAACAGCTGCCACTCTCCACATGCTGAACTCCTGTACATACGTGCAGCATTTACGTACAGATTTACGTATTTCTGATTGACCCAGCTGAATGTGACGACTTTTATAGTCTATTAGGTAAACAGTAAGCATCTTAGAAACTGTCGCTCTTTTCTTTACACAGCAGACTGTAATGTACGTAGGATTTGAGCTTGTAGTGGGTATGTGCACTGTAGTTTGCTTTTCATGTCACTGTAAACAGTTATTCCTTTTTCTCCCTTCCAGATATAGTTCTGAGGTTTTTTCCAGTTTTTTAAATGGAGACTTCTAGATTTTCAAATGCTAAATAAAAAAGCACTATTTGTTTTCAAGTTCTTCCCATGGTTTCTGAGGCAGTTTATATTATTATATGTACATATAGTTTGGCTGCCATGAATATGTACAGTATTAATTTGGATGATAGATCAAATTTTTTAATTCCTACTCACCTTTTAGACTACTTTGAAGATGACCTGCAAAGGATATTTCAAAAATGGACCTTAGGCCTCTTTGATGCTTTTGAGCTATAAAGAAGCCATTAAAGGGCTTGTTGTGATTTTTTTGTTTTTGTTTTTTTTAAGAGATTTTTCTTTTGCTTGTTTTTTTCTTAACAGTATCAGCAGTATCAAGTTTTGTCTTCCATGGCTTTATTGAAAGACCTTTAGGATGATTTAAAGGATATATACTGTGTATGACAAGGCTTTCTTCCAGAAACTAACAGAAGTTACTAGATCGCAGGCCCTGGTTCTCATGGGAGATTTCAATCACCCTGATATCTGCTGGGAGAGCAATACAGCGGTGCACAGACAATCCAGGAAGTTTTTGGAAAGTGTAGGGGACAATTTCCTGGTGCAAGTGCTGGAGGAACCAACTAGGGGCAGAGCTCTTCTTGACCTGCTGCTCACAAACCGGGAAGAATTAGTAGGGGAAGCAAAAGTGGATGGGAACCTGGGAGGCAGTGACCATGAGATGGTCGAGTTCAGGATCCTGACACAAGGAAGAAAGAAAAGCAGCAGAATACGGACCCTGGACTTCATAAAAGCAGACTTTGACTCCCTCTGGGAACTGATGGGCAGGATCCCCTGGGAGAATAACGTGAGGGGGAAAGGAGTCCAGGAGAGCTGGCTGTATTTTATAGAATTCTTATTGAGGTTACAGAGACAAACCATCCCGATGTGTGGAAAGAATAGTAAATATGGCAGGTGACCAGCTTGGCTTAACAGTGAAATCCTTGCTGATCTTCAACACAAAAAAGAAGCTTACAAGAACGGGAAGATTGGACAAATGATCAGGGAAGAGTATAAAAATATTGCTCAGGCATGCAGGAATGAAATCAGGAAGACCAAATCACACCTGGAGTTGCAGCTAGCAAGAGATGTTAAGAGTAACAAGAATGGTTTCTTCAGGTATGTTAGCAACAAGAAGAAAGTCAAGGAAAGTGTGGGCCCCTTACTGAATGCGGGAGGCAACCTAGTGACAGAGGATGTGGAAAAAATTAATGTACTCAATGCTTTTTTTGCCTCTGTCTTCACGAACAAGGTCAGCTCCCAGACTCCTGCACTGGGCAGCACAGCATGGAGAGGAGGTGACCAGCCCTCTGTGGAGAAAGAAGTGGTTTGGGACTATTTAGAAAAGCTGGACGAGCACAAGTCCATGGGGCCGGATGCGCTGCATCCGAGAGTGCTAAAGGAGTTGGCGGATGTGATTGCAGAGCCATTGGCCATTATCTTTGAAAACTCATGGCGATTGGGGGAAGTCCCAGACGACTGGAAAAAGGCTAATGTAGTGCCCATCTTTAAAAAAGGAAAGAAGGAGGATCCTGGGAAGTACAGGTGAGTCAGCCTCACCTCAGTCCCTGGAAAAATCATGGAGCAAGTCCTCAAGGAATCAATTCTGAAGCACTTTGAGGAGAGGAAAGTGATCAGGAACAGGCAGCATGGATTCACCAAGGGCAAGTCATGCCTGACTAATCTAATTGCCTTCTATGATGAGATAACTGGCTCTGTGGATGAGGGGAAAGCCGTGGACATGTTGTTCCTTGACTTTAGCAAAGCTTTTGACACGGTCTCCCACAGTATTCTTGCCAGCAAGTTAAAGAAATATGGGCTGGATGAATGGACTATAAGGTGGATAGAAAGTTGACTGGATTGTCAGGCTCAATGGGTAGTGATCAATGGCTCCATGTCTAGTTGGCAGCTGGTATCAAGTGGAGTGCCCCAAGGGTCGGTCCTGGGGCCGGTTTTGTTCAATATCTTCATAAATGATCTGGAGGATGGTGTGGATTGCACCCTCAGCAAATTTGCAGATGACACTAAACTGGGAGGAGAGGTAGATACGCTGGAGGGTAGGGATAGGATACAGAGGGCCCTAGACAAATTAGAGGATTGGGCCAAAAGAAATCTGATGAGGTTCAACAAGGACAAGTGCAGAGACCTGCGCTCAGGATGGAAGAATCCCATGCACAGCTACAGACTAGGGACCGAATGGCTAGGCAGCAGTTCTGCAGAAAAGAACCTAGGGGTTACAGTGGACAAGAAGCTGGATATGAGTCAAAAGTGTGCCGTTGTTGCCAAGAAAGCCAATGGCATTTTGGGATGCACAAGTAGGGCCATTGCCAGCAGATCGAGGGACGTGATCGTTCCCCTCTATTCGACATTGGTGAGGCCTCATCTGGAGTACTGTGTCCAGTTTTGGACCCCACACTGCAAGAAGGATGTGGAAAAGTTGGAAAACATCCAGCAGAGGGCAACAAAAATGATTAGGGGACTGGAACACATGACTTATGAGGAGAGGCTGAGGGAACTGGGATTGTTTAGTCTGCGAAAGAGAAGAATGAGGCGGGATTTGATAGCTGCTTTCAACTACCTGAAAGGGGGTTCCAAAGAGGATGGATCTAGACTGTTCTCAGTGGTAGCAGATGACAGAATGAGGAGTAATGGTCTCAAGTTGCAGTGGAGGAGGTTTAGGTTGGATATTAGGAAAAACTTTTTCACTAGGAGGGTGGTGAAACACTGGAATGCGTTACCTAGGGAGGTGGTGGAATCTCCTTCCTTAGATATTTTTAAGGTCAGGCTTGACAAAGCCCTGGCTGGGATGATTTAATTGGGGATTAGTCCTGCTTTGAGCAGGGGGTTGGACTAGATGACTCCTGAGGTCCCTTCCAACCTTGATATTCTTTGATTCTGTGATTTTATGCCTTAAATGAAGAGTTACTTAGTCTTTAACAAAGATGTTCTTTCTTTACCTATTCAATAGTTTATTGATATGAGGATAAAAACACTCTAAAACTACATTGTTTTTTTAAAACCATCTCTTCCTTTCTCAATTGTTGAAGCTTGCACTCTCTTGATTTTTATGTCATTATTTCGGTAGTTCTCCAGTTATCACAGTATCTTCCAGGACAGATAAGACTTGAATGTCTAATGGATATAACAAGCTGAAACAAAACTGTTTGGAAAATAACAACAACAATTCTTTTCAGGCCCGTCTTATAAATATTAAAGAAACAAAAGAGAGTTATAGTCCCAATTAGGTTTTATTTTGCAAGTCAGCTTTTGATCTCAGATTTTTAAAAATGGAGATAATAAACACTCTTCCTTTGGACATGAGTAAAAGATGCATTTGAGATTTTTGAACCAAAAGGAAAAAGGGCTCCCTCCAGATTTAACACAAGCCAGTAAAGGAAATTATGTTGGTGCTATCTCACAGCATCTGTTTAAAAGTCACTAAGAATTAGATGTGCTGTGCAAGTCCAATATCTGAGGAGAAATCAATTTAATACTATTAAATAACCAGACATAAAGGATATAATAAGACTAGTTATAGACTCAGCAATATGGGGCATACACCTGTGAAGTTCTAAGTTCTTCCCCTATTTCTTCTATCATCTTATTGAATCACTTTTTTGTTAATTCATCCTTTAGAGATTTCTTGCTGATTTTACATCTACCTCTGCAGTGGCAAGGCAGAAATGTTTTCTTTGTAGCTCATTGACTAAGGACAGGCTCTGCAGCAGGGGTGGCTGAAGTGCAAAAGATTGATTTCTGCAAGTAGCTGCCTTCATCTTTAATAGGGAGGTGTAATCTACAGACTGTATAGATTCCAGCACACAGTGATCTGTCCTGTTTCAAGTGGGTAGGACAGAGTGCATGCTGGGACCTGTAGTGTACCTTGCACATGCTTCCATATTGAAGATAAGACTCATTGCAGTTGGATTCATGATGCAAACTGTTTGGCCTTCAGTCTGCTCTCAAGTCATCAGTAGCCACAAGGTTGGACAAAAGTTGGTGTCAGTGGTCCATCTGCCCTCCTCATTATGGGGAGCAGGAAGTTTATTGAGCTAACCAAACTTCTACACAGAGGGAATATGCCAGGGAAATGCTTTTCTGTTCGATACGTATAGCAGATGGATCAGTGAAATGTTGCACTTGCTGGGCAGTTTTTTGTTCATATTATACTAATAAATATAAAGGTTTCTGTGCACGTCAACAAAAAAAGCCTAAAAGCTCGAAAGGGGAAATTAACCCCATTAACCACAGACTTCATAGCAGTGTGGTAAAGGGAACCCAGATAATGCAACCCGGGAGTACTACACAGCCAAACGTAAAGAGAAACTGAATAGTTTAGAGTCTCTTTGTGAAGAGTGCCACCAAGGCCCTTCGGCATTTGTTGCTGGGAAAAGAACTCCTGTTCTTAAGCTTGTAAATTGGTTCCCACTCCTCCCACCTCAGCTGCTGCAGTGGGACACAGGTTTGGAGGGGGGTCATCAGGAATACTAGCCCTATATTAATTTAGGCTTTAAATATATAAAGTAAAACCACTTGCTGGATAAAAAATAACCAGTGCAGATCGCAGAGCAGAGTTGTCACGGTTGATGGATGAAGACCTGTGAGCTGTTCTGCTACCATGTTCCCCCATAGCTACAGCCTGCAAGCGGGTTCCCAGGGCAGATAGATGGAAGCACATTGTGCTAGCTCTGCTGAGAGGACATTTAAATGTGGATCACTGGGACTAGGTTCGTGCCAAGAGGAAAGGTCCAGGATCACAGGGGGGGCAGTGGAAGAACTGAGAACAAGCCCTGAACTCTTGACTGCAAGTTCTGTACTGTTAGCCACAGTGACACTTAGTTTTCGTGTAGAGCTTTTCAGCACAGTTGCCAACTTTCACGTGGTAAATAAGCACCCCGACTTTCACAATAAGCCAAAAATCAAGCGAATCCCATTTCAAAACAAGGCCAAAACAAGCCAATCCCTAAGAACCCCAACACTCTGTGACCAGATCCCCCGGAGTGCAGTCTGGGACTGTGGTGTGCCCGTTGTGCACCCCTGACTACAAGCCAAAAACTAGCCAACAAGCAACTCACAAGCCAATTAAGCCAAAAACAATCCCAATTTCTGCATTTTTTCCACCGGTTTGGGATGTCTGCTTTTCAGCTGTAGAGCTGAGCATTTTCCAAAGGAAGAAAAGCATTGACTTGATTTTATGAGTGGGGAGACTGAACCACAGAGAAGTGAAGTGACTTGCCCATAGTCCCACAAATGGTCAGTGGCAGAGAACTGAAGTCTTCTGTGACCCAGTCTAATGCAATATCACTGAATGATATCGCTGCCCATTCCTCTGCTCTAGCTGAGCCTCCAGGATAAGTTTCTAGCTTGAAATGGCCCCTGAATGTCTTATTTGATCAGCCTGACTAGCACAAACCTCCTCAGGAGGTAGGGCAGCCACAGAATGGCAAAGATCTCCCTGGTGTTAGCTCTGTCTTATCACATTGACTACTGCCTACAACCTCAGTCAAACTATGGCACAGCAATTCAGTAACTTGAACCTGAAGAGAATCAGTGTAAAAGAGATGCTTTGGACCATGCCGGTTTCTCATAGCTCCACATTAAACTTTTATGGTGACAGAACTTGATCCTCAAAAGGCTCTGTGTGGAAGGGACCTCAGTGCTAATGGCCCACCACAACTGATAGGCTTCAGTGCACTTCCCTGCAATCCCCCACCTTGTCTCTAGGCCAGTGGGTTAGGTCCACAGCATCTTATGATCAACAGTGTCATAAACATAGTGCTGGGTCTGTTTGTTTCATTTAGCATTTGGTGGCTGTTTTGGTTCGATTTGGGGTCTGTTTTCATGCTTTGCTCTGGTTTTTCTTACAGTTCTTTGGTTTGGTCTCCAAGTTCTGGTCATGGCAGTTTCACTATTTAAGTTGGCTCCTGTGTGTACAGGGTGACATGGATAATTTTTGTAACTGAAGCAGTTATTTCCAGTGCTATATAATAATTTCACACTTAAAATCATTCACTCAAAGAAGATAAGCCACTAAACAAACTAATGCCACTTGCATGCACTTTTGTAAAGCACTTCCAACAATTCTTGCTTTGTTTTAGATCTGCATGTTTAGGTTTGTGCTTCTGACCCATCAAAATCAGAGATCTGCGCTCCTACTCCAAAGGCACAGAATCACTGAACGTGAAATGTCAGCAGTTTGTGATGACATAGACTGCACTGCTTTTCTATTACCTGAGCCAATTCTTCCCCTGGTGTAAAACTGTGGAGCTCCATTGTCTTCACTGGGATATGCTGATTGATGCCAGGTGAGGATATAGCCGAAGGTCTCTCCTTTCACCTTTTCGGATTTGTGAATTCTGGTAAGCAGGCAGAACACCCTGTCACGTTTATTGTATTTTTAGTCTTTTGACAGGGTGCTAGCTGGTTAACAGAAAGATGTGGAAAGCCAAAGCCCGTGCCCCAGAGAGCTTACAATTTAATTTTAGATATGATGCAAAGAGAAGGGTGATGTAGGACAAGGATTACAGTAATAAGATCACAGATTCTCAGTTTGGGTCTGTGCCCTTTGTGGGGTTCGATTGCAAATTAAATGCTGTAGGGTTTCTTTTTAAGTGAAGTACTTTTTATGGGCAATGATGCAGAAGTGAGTTTAAAGAAGAAGAGGTTTCAGCAAGAAGTTCTGCTATAAAACCCAGGATGGATGTCACAGGAAATCAGGGTAAGACGAGAGAGCTGATGATCATGGATGCAAGATGAGGTGAGAGGTGCAGTGACTGGGGACATAAGCTATGTTGAGAGCTATGGAGACAGGGATACAGGGTAAGGTGACAACTGTGGTAGGCAGCACATGCCAATGTGACACTTACAGTGACCCTGGGCTACAGAGTGAGGTGACACATACTGTGACCGGGGTGAGGCAGGGCAAGGTATCAGGTGTAGCCTCTGGGTGTGTGTGAATGCAAGACCCAGGGACATGTCTGGTGAGCTGGTAGGTATAGAGTGAGGGGACGGATGAAGTTACTAGAGGGATACGGGACATAGTGACAGGTTGAGTGTCTGGGGTAGAACAGGGGCTGATGCAAGACAATGCCGGGAGTGGCTAAGGCCTGCTGTAGTTCAGAAGCGGGGCAACGAGTGCAGTGTGAATGGAATGGCATGGTACAGTGATTTGCTAGCAGGCTTGTTTCCATTTGGAAAAATTCTAGACTGGAAGACAGGAGACGAACAGTTCGATCCTAGGCTCATACGTTGCAGTAAAAACATGATGTGAAAAGGTCTTTGCTGCTGGGAACATATGTCACCTCCAGAGGACTTGTGCTTTCTTGCTTCCAATAATCACTAAATTGAAATAATACAGAAAAAAAATAGCATCAGGACCTGGAGCTGCTATGTGCAAGGTGGCGTTTCTGTTAACAGCGTGCAGGCATGGTGAAGTTATCTTGGCTCTTTTTAGGGTTTGTGTTTATACTGGAACTTTAAGTTTAAAGATGAAATCTCTCCACTGGACTGCTACATGCCTTCCCTCCCCTGTAGTGGAATAGTTCAGTTTGGTTAGCAAGACTTTGCATATGGGAAACCACACAGGAAGAGAATGGTCCTTGAATTTGCTTAAGAAATAATTCCCAAGAAATCAGTAATTACCAACAATTAAGTCCCAGTGCTGGGTTAGCATCTGAGACAGGAAGCTATAACACATCAGTATTAAACCCCAGGAGAAAAGCTTGTGTTCCTGCTATTAAAAGCCATTGTTAAGAGCAGTGTGTTGTGTGTCTGTGCTGTGGAGCTGAAGGGCAGGAGCCTCGTACTTGGGGGTCCCTGCCGCTTTGCACCTACTTGAATGCAGGACACACTTGGCTGGACTGATAATATTTATTCAAGGGCTTTTCAAGAGACATGGAAAAATGTGTGCTTTTTCGTCTTGAATTTATCACCCTCAGCCTGATAGCAAGAGGGGATCCGAATGCAATTCAAAGAGTAAAAATGATAAAAGAAACATGTACAGTCTTTTCCAGGTATTCTGTAAGCTGTTTCCAAGTAACCTTGTGCATGGTAATGTACTTTGTCCTGAGATTTTGCAAAGGCCTGAATAGTGTCTTCTGTGCAGATAGGTGCATGATCTGGATGCCAAGAAGTGAAATAACTTCCTTTGCCTTCCTCACGCTGGGTTTTGTACATCTCGAATAATGACCACTCTCTCATTCAAATCAAAATGAGTTGGTGGTTTGGGGATAGAATCTGTAATGTCTATCTGCTGCTTTCACATCACCCGGTGCAGTTTGGCCGGTGACATGTGGGGACAGAAAGAGCTCCGTTATTGTTGTATATGGAAATTTTTCCGGAAAGTTTCTGGTTAGTTTCTCAGCTTCCCTGAATGGTACAAAGGTTTTAATATTTTTTTGTATGAGTCCTGTCTCTATGCATGAATGAACAGAAACCCACAGATCAATAGACGTGGGACAGCAGGATAGCTGCAGAGAGATGTACACCTATCAGATATACATCACAGGTTCCTTAAAAATGTGCTGCCAAGCTTTTTAAATAAAAGATGTTTAAGAACCTAAATTACTAACAGGAAGTGTCTGCAGACTTAAAAGTTGCACTGACATATATTTTAAGAGACTTGAGTTTACGGTTCTGTGCCTCTTCTGTGAAGACTCGTACCTTCATAGACATCTAAAGCAGTGGTTCTCAACCAGGGGTACATGTATCCCTGGGCATACACAGAGGTCTTCCGGGGGTACATCAACTCCTCTAGATTTTTGCCTAGTTTTACAACAGGCGACATAAAAAAAGCACTAGTGAAGTCAGTACAAACTAAAATTTCATACAGACAATGGCTTGTTTATACCGGTCTATATACTGTACGCTGAAATGTAAGTACAATATTTATATTCTGATTGATTGATTTTAAAATTATATGGTAAAAATAAGAAAGTCAGCAATTTTTCAGAAAGCGTGTGCTGTGACCCTTTTGTATTTTTGTCTGATTTTGTAAGCAAGCAGTTTGTAAGTGAGGTGAAAGTTGGGGGTACGCAAGACAAATTAGACTCCTGAAAGGGGTAAAGGAATGTAGAAAGGTTGAGAACCACCGCTCTTGCAGGGGAGTACTCTGCTTTGGGTGTGGAGAATGGCCCATTGGGCTGAAGATATCAGTCCACAAAGCCATTGGGGGGAGGGGCTAGCCCACAGCAGGTTTGATCATGAATTTTAGAAAGGTGTGCGTTTCTGTCTTTGTCCCAGCATTTCTAAGGCTGTCGTAATTTGTGCAGTTTGTGTATTCCCCGCTGGAGCAGAGCCGGGGAACTGAAAACAGGGAGCATTGCTGTTTGGGGCAAGCAGTTTGTTTACACAGTCCTCCTACACACAGCCCACTACCCATGGTGTGACGCTGGTGGCTCTATTTCTTTTATCGGTCAGACTGGCCTGTTTTCTGAAAAGGTCAAACCACTGCAAAAGTGACACATGCAGCAGCAATTTCTTAAGGTCTGAATAAGTCTCTTAGCAATTTAGGATCCCACACACTACAGGATTGCATTAGTGCTTGAGACTCAGAAAGTGAAAGTGACTCAAATTAGACCAGACCAGCTTCACTGCTGAGAGTGTGAGTGTGAAGTGCAAAAAAATAAGCAAACCACATCAGTATTGGAAAGCAAATAACATTGCTCATATTCTTTGTTTTATAATCTGGAGTGATTGTAATAACACAAGTACAAGTATTAATCTTTTTAACTAGTGTTTTTATTTTTCACTTTTTGTTTGTTGTACTAATTATTTGTGCCTTTCCCCTTGTAAGCCTCGAGTTATTTGTCCAGTTCATCCTATGCAGATGAATAGGATTAGTAAAGGAAAATGGGGAGAATTTTTTGGAGTGTGTCCTGTACGAGTGGAGTGAGGTATACTGTGAATTCCAATATGCGAAGAGAGAACATCCCTGTAAAATCCACTTATGTATAACTAAGCATTGACACTCGTTCAGATGAAATACCGCCAACATAGCTTCTTGAAAATGGCTGTTTAAAAGTCATCTAGCTGCATTGTGCCTACTCGGGATGCCACAAACAGGCAACATAAGAATTATGAATTAATTATTGAATATTTGATCCATAACTCTTGAAAAGTTTCTGCAAATAAGGATCATCGTGTTTTTTTCCTACTCACTAAAGTCTGCTATTTGACTATTTATCTGTCTGTCTCTAAATGTCTGTCTAGAATAGATGCCTAGGTATGATGAATTTAGTGGCAGAAGCAAAATGGCATAGTCATTTGATGCAGAATATATTCATTTTCTGTCCCTTATAAAATGCAGAAATGTTTAAAAATACAATAACCCAAAGGGAGTCTTGAAGGGAAGAGAGAACACTGCTCCATTGTCTTTCTGCAGCAAACTCTTTCCTTGCATGTCACTGGAATGTCTTTTGCGGTATCTGTGCCCTGAAAATATATGGAGTACAGTTTCTGAAGAGAAAATAGAAGGTGTTTGCAGTCAAGCTGCAAACAAGGAAGGTAAAATGGGTGTGAGTGGGTGCAGCTCTTGCATGAACTGCTTTCCAAAATCCCGCACATTCTCAAGAAATGTAGAGAAAAAAATCTCCTCTCTCACCAAAGATTTTCCTGTCAGTGATCGGGTGTCATGGAGACCAACACTTGAAATATATTCTTATTTCTCTCTCTCTCTCATATACTATATGTCTATTGTGTGTGTTTGTATTTGTGTATACACACACAAAGGATCCAATTATACCCTCAGTTGTACCTAGGCCCCTTGTGTATATACATTGCAGCTGTGACCATTTGAATGAGAGAGATTTAAAAAAAAAAAAAACCATGACACACACACAAAAATCTTTCTTCGGAAGGGGAAGTTTAAAACTGCCTTCAAATTAATCCCCCAAGAAGGAATCTCTCTCCCACTGAGTGAGACTTGTCAGGTGCATGTGTGATTTATACACACACAAACACCCAGTAGAAAAATACTTCGTGTGTATGTACTGTATGGTATATACTGTGCTCCATGGGCAGATCTTGAAAATGTTTAAAGGAGAAAATTTCAACCAAGGACTCTGAAATAAACCAACAAGTTTCAGCGGGTTGGATCCCTCAGCAGTTCTCGCCTGTCTGCATTATTTTCAGCATGTACTGTATTTCGAATGGTGTAAGGAAGGACCATAACCAGAGCAACTCAGCCGTCTGGAGAGAGGCATGTTAAAAACTAAAAAAATGAGAAGGCTCTTGCCTCGGTTGCTGGCTGTTGAACAGCCCCAGGGCAGGACGTGTGAACGTTGCTTGAGGCAGGGGCGTCATTTTGTTTTTCTTCCTCCCCTTTGTAATAATTCTTTATCCAAATACTTGTAGTGAATGAAACCTGCTGCAGTGAAAGGTGCATTATCTATTCTTGGCCACTCCTCAGGTCCTTGGTGGTCCTAATGTCTAGTGTGTTGAGGGGTAAATATTTGGCCACTGTGCTAGCCACTTCTGCACAGCCCCTGAGTGACCCTGCATTAATTAGCTGGGAATTTCAGGGCTTTGAATCTGATTGAATCAAAATATTGTTTTTACAAGTTGATGAAGGCTTGATTGATGTGGGTCCTGCTGATTCTTTAAAGGATTAAATTGTATGTACAGATTACAGACTCCTGCCTGTCACTGTTTAAATGGGAATTGTTTTTAACAAAGCTTTTTTTTAAAAAAAGTCCCATAATCTGGTGTGTGTGTGTGTGTCTCTCTCTCCATTCTAGTCAAACTGAAAGTTTCCTTTTCATGCGAGTACCATCTCCTCTCCCTGGACAATGGCAGGAAATAGGAATCTCTCGGTTCCAAGCTGGACAAGGCTGGGAGGAGATGGAGAGCACAATTCACCTCTAGCCGAGATGGCTATCAGAGGCACCGAGCGGTAGAACTCTGCTGCTGCCCCACACAATCTCATGGGCAATAGTAAGGAGCTATCAAGTCTCTAGCCCTCCCTTATGCAGAGAGAGAAGGGCAGGCGGGGAGCAAATAGATACACTGAAGAGGGTAAATGGAGATCTGGTGAGGATCTCCCGCTGAGTACTGGGGCTGGAAGTTTACCAGAAAAAGCTTAAACTGTATGGTACGTTAAAAAGAGAATTCAGAGGGCCGTTATTCTATAAAGAGAAAAGCACTGCAGACAGAAAGTCCCTTTCCTTCATATGTGGGACAGATTGGGTTGTGTTTTTTTTCATCCTAGAGATTTACAAAACCATAATCTCATTTCACTGTAAACCTGTTAAATTGAAAAATGGCTTGTTCCTATCACTGCTGTGCTGTATAATGAATCAACCCCAACAAACATCTAAAAGAAACAATAAAAGGAAACAAAACTTAGCTGGGGCCCTGCTGAAGGACGTACAGGCTGCATCACTCTACTCGCTGTTTAAAATGTGCACATGGCCACTTTCAGAATTACTGCTCTTTGGATTTACTGTTGCCACTGAGTCTCTTTGGGAGAGTGAGATATGGCTGTGGTCGCCCTCCATTCACCTGTGCCAAGGGTGAGCTCCCACTAAGACAAGGGCAAGGGAGGAAATAGGGGATATGAGTGTGTTTAAAAGCCATCGAGGGAAGAGAGAGGAATATAACAGCGAGCACATCACCATAATTGCCTGACATTTCACCCAAAACACATCAAACACAAGAGCTGGTGATTCTAAAATGAAGAGAAGGAAGCAAACGTTCTGAACGAAGATCCAAGGAAAGTAGTCACCAGAGCCGGGTCAGGGTGAAATCCTCTACGGAAGCAGATAGCGCTCCCGACCACACTGGAGGCATTCTGGCCACTTCTTGACTTTTTTTACGTTTCCTTGAAAAACATGGCGGCCCTTGGTTGGACTCTATATGGAGATGTTTTACACCCAGAAGTCCTTCCACCACTGTCTAGCATTAGTGCATGAATAATGGCTCTCACCCTCCCAGCCAGTTCTTACTGCCAGGAGACCCATGTTTGTGGAAATAATTAAATACAAGTAACAAAAATATAAATGAACCCTAAACCATCAACCCTCTCATATACACAAAAGACCCCCTCCATTGAGAGGGAGCCAAGAATTTTGTAGTTAAGGAAAAACACCATTATCTAATGACCTGCATTCCAAGGACGTGAGGAACTACTGTATGATAGACACAGGACAACAGTTATTTTTAGGGGGCGCTGCTCTTCAATAATTTTGTTCACAGCACAAACTTACAAATGTGTGTCATTGTGTGTGATCCTTTAGGGATTGTTGTTTGAAAATGTACTTTGGATCTCTTCTATTTCATCTGTTTGCACGGGCTGCCGCAAAGGGTGGCATTTGATGGCGGCGAGTTCTGCGGGGAGAGAAGCGGATTGTGTTCTGTGTTTCATCGGGGCCTGAATTCTGTTGGCTGTCAGGGCAGCTGCTGCTGAATTTTCTTTTTGTTTTTGTAACTGGTGTCAGGGCACTTAGCTCTCATGGATAGGCATCCTCTTTTGTTGTAGAAACCCAAATAAACTAATTCGTGCTGCTTAGCGTGGACACGAGTTACAGTATATTGGCACAAAACAATAATTTCTCTTAACTAGAGGATGGGCTGTCACCCTATCCATCATAAGTCAAATGGCCTTATCCTGGAGTCACTTCTTCGTATTGTAAATTTACAAAAGTCTAGACCAAGTGGGCTCAGAGTATGGCCTGCAGCTGACCTCTGCAGCATAGAGCTGTAAACAAATTACAGACCCCTTCATTCCGTCCTGCCCTGACAATTTGATCTGAGTAGCCAGGCTACGGAGCATGCTAAGAACTAGTGGCTATGGTCACAACTTCATACTACAAGTGAGGGCCCTGTAAACTGCTTCATTTTATACAAATTATTAGGTGGGCAAAATATTGGTGTTCTTCTGTGCGTGTGTGTATAGTTAATGATATATTTTATTAACCACCACAACCTCCTCCATATGCTGAATGGCTACAACCTAGTTTTGAAGAATGCACTGCAATTTGTTTCTGAGAGATTGCATTTTTGTAGGATTGTGAAGTATGGGGAATTGGGTTTTGCCTTCTGGATGAAGCAGAAGCACTGAGGAGTCTATTACTTCCACGCTCTGTCTCTCCTTTGACATGGTGTAGCATGAGAACGTAATAATGAGTTCATGGAATGGTTTCAAGAAAGGCTTTGTCCAGAAGGGATATGCTGTCGAATAATGCAGCCTGGAGAGCATCCCTCTAGTACCTGGCTAGTTCTATAATAAAGAATTGCCAAGATGAAAATAGGTTTCCAGGGATCCATCTTGGTATTTAGCTATAAACTGACGTTATCCTTTTACCTTCGAATTACAAATACTAACCAGTTCACCTCAAACACCCCTCTGAGGCAAGTAAGTAGTTTTATCTGCATTTTACACAAAAGGAAACTGAGGGGCCTGCCCGTGGCCAGCAAAGGAATCAGTCCTGGAGCTAGGAACAGAACTCCGGTATTCCTGATTCTCAGTCATCTGCTCGGACCCTTCGTCCACACTTCACCCTAAAACACAATGTAAATTATAAATGTCTTTCTTGTAGCTATGTATATAGGTTTGTGCATTTTCCAGTTGTCCCTACCTGTACCCAGTTCTCATAAACTAACTGCACTTCGCTGATTTCTAATTGAAAATTTGGCCCAACACAGCCTTCCATTTTTCCTGACAAAACTTTCTGAGAGTGCTTGTAGCATAGAATTTTATTGATTACAGTTATTCTGTGGATAAAGCAAAATTATACTGGAAGAGGTGCCAGGATGCTGTTGATTTTTGGTCTTTTCCTCTTCCTGTAAATCCTGTTAGAAACTGGTGGGTTGTTTAGCTTTATACACCTCATCAGTCATCACCTGAGTCTGAGTGTGAAGATTCTGCAGAAACCTTGTCCCATTTTGGCATTTTAGTCCTCAGATTTTTTTCCTTGCCTGGAAGACAGCTGGACTGAGGGCTGGGAATCTGGTCAGCAGGTTACATGCTACATTTCCAGTATTTTCTTTAATTTAGGTATTTACCAAAGCTACTGAATTCAGACTTGTTCATAATGTACACAACAAATAAACAACAGCACAAGATTATTTTACGATGTCTTCCTCCTGCCTTGTGGTGACGATTCAGCAGCTATAATGAGAAAAGGTTTTAATGTGTCTTTTATCTTCTACATGTTTTTCATAATTTCCAAGACACACATTTTAAATAGGTGTCATATTGAAATGACCCTTCCAAACTCAGTGATTCTGCTGCTGCCCACCATGCATTCATTGTCTCTGACCACTTGGCTGCTTCTGATGAGGAAACATATGCTCATGTTCTGTCTTGTAACACTGGACTGATACCCACAGACCTCTCCCTCTGAAATCTGTTTTTCATTCAGTAATTTTTTGTAATAATTGTTCATGCTGATTTGAACACATTTTACATTTGTTTTTGGATCTGAATTGGTTCAAGAAGAATAACATTTGCAACAAATATAGATTCCTGTCATGGATTTTTTTCATTTAGATAATCACTCACCAAAAAGTGAAATCCTCCATTTTCAGTGTAAGAAATCTAGATTTAATAACAACTTTGTGTGTATTTCAGCATATCTTAATATTTTCTTAAATTGTGTGTGTGTTGAGATGTGTGCAATATACAGTTATGCAAGATGCAAACAGACTTTAATAACAAATTAAAGAGCAGTTTGTATTCATCTTAAAATAGCCCACAGCTAAATGCAAGTAAATATCTCTGCAGCCAAACTGAAATATGCAGGGAGGCATTTAATCATTTAGCCTCCAGATTACAAGTTACAGAATTTTTAAGGGATTTTTTAAAAATATAGATTTGTACAATGGGATTTGCTTATTACTTGTATGAATCACATTTTTATTTAATACAGAAAACGATTCAGATCTTCTTTTTCACTCATGCTAAGTATTTAGATTTCCCTTTTTGTCATTCTTAACTCAGAAAAGAGAAGAAAAATGCATTTGTAATTGTTTAAAATTGTCAGTAACATTTAATTTCTATCAACAATTTCTTAATTGTTGCTTTTAAAAGCAAAGCTTCAATGTGTCAGTCTAAATTGCACTACAAAAGGCTTTTTAAGAAATCACAAATTATGCTGTTAACATTTACCATTTTCAGATACTACTGATTAGATTAGAGATAATTATTCCTCATAATTTCACCACTGAAAAAGCTATATGTCTAGTCATATCAGAACATCTAAACGAAATTATAGAGAAACAATTTCTTTACACAATGTTTGCAGACTTATTCAAGAATGAAAGATTGAGGGTTTTAATTTTATCCAGTATTTCTTTAATTAAAATCTCTTAGAAATCTAAAGTTTTAGATCTGATTTGGCTTTTCTATTGCAAAACACCACAATCTTTTTAGAATAATTTTATAGCTGTGTTCCTTAGAATAAGAGTAAAATAGAATATATCTAATTTTAATATATTTCAAGTTACTTTTCAAATAATTTCTTTATAAAACTGAACAAGGTGTAACTAATAGTAATATCTGCCATTCTGCATTTCCCCCCACAATTAAATGAAAAGCAAATGATATTAATGGGATGAAATACGTGTCCAGAAGAAATGTGGAGAGATTTAAACTGTGCAACTAGTTTAAAATGGAAATGTAGGTGAGCTTCTTTGTCATATTTTAAATATTTCAAATGAAGTCTTTTAAGAGCACTGTGAAGAATGGCTTCAGCCCTAAAAAAAGGAGCCCTGCTTCTGCAACAAAGAGCTTTGACTTTAGTTAAGAACTCACGACTATTATCAAAATTAGAAATGTCATTTTCTGCATTATTTTAATGGCAAGCTTACCTTTAGTAGGATAAGTCCTTTCTGACATGATATAAATGTTTTAAAATAAAAAAAAGCATTGAGGGAATCAGAGAAACATTTTAATCTTAATTATTCATAAATAGCTACCTCAAGTCCATTTTCACAAAATGTCAGTTGACCAAAAACATGCTTATTTTTCATGAGGAAAAGAATATTTATGCTGTAAAAGAATGCTAAATCAACGTATATTTAAGTTAAAATGAAATTTGCAAATCAGAAACAACCGTCTATCACAAAAGTCCATTAACAGCACAGCATTTGCTGCAGAAAATGCAACAATGTTATGAATTTGTTAACTCTTTGGCTAACTGACTGAAGAGAGCTCATGATAAGGGACAGTTATTCTTTATCAATAATTTTTTCAGGAGATCTTAGATAACTTTATCTAAAATATTTGGTAAAAGTTTTAAAAATATTTATCAGTAAAGTTCCAAGATGCAAGTGCAAGTGATGTAAATATTTGAGAAGCTTTATAATAATTTTCCTAATCTCTGCTCAAGAGACATGGACGGACAAACACATATTTGAATATACTGCACACTTCTAAGTTTAACAAATTCTGTGTGTAGAGTTGTCTAGAAAAGACTTCCTATTCAATTGCTAAATACATTTCACAGCAAATGATCAGTTTGTTCTTTTAACTATGCAGATGAAGGAAATAAAATGGGAGTTTGTGGAGTTTTCAGGAGGAATTAATTGTTCTTCTCAACCTTCCTGGTACCCGTACTATTTGTGTTCATGCTGTCCTGCATGGCTGCTTGTATGTTTGTGTGTGTGTGTATATATATATCCAGGTTTCACTGGCAGACCTAATTTCAGAATACATAATGCATGATTTTGAAACCAATTTGTTATTGTAATAAAATATTTTTAGGAATGCATGGAGGTACTTGAGAGGAGAATGTTAAATTATACATGCATTGTGGCCGAGTGCATTTATTTAGCTCAGTGTGCAGGTGAATCTCCCCATGACCTTGGCACTTGCAGGGTAGCATAGAATAACAATCAAAGCTAGGATTGGAAATCCTACCATTTCCAAATATTAACAACTTCTTTCAAAGGAAATGCTGATTTCAGCATTTATGTTAATGCAAACATCAGTATCCCTTTCAGAGAACTTAAAAAAGAAGCCATGATCTTAATAGGATTAAAAGCCATGCTTTTTATTTTCAAAATGCTAATTTGTTTTCTGCATTCTGTTTTCATATCAGGCCTTGTTATTTAGTATGCTGGAACCTAGAGGACCCTGAAAGCTGCCAGAAATGCATTGGTAATGATAGGAAAGCTACATAAAAGGTTTCTGTCTGAAAGGAATTCTAGATTCTTCCCAAGCATATTTTCTCCGTTCCTGTTAGGCGGTTTGAGAAACTAAATGCAGTGGTGCTGCTAGGGTGGGGTGTAGGAAGGAGTTTGCTTTGTATTTCTCTCTGTTGATCCTTTCACATTAAGGAACAAACATTAGTTATTAGAGGTGTATTAATTGACACAGTCTGTGACCCATATTAGTGAGAAGAACTGATTTGTCCGGAGAAGTTTGGCTGTGAAATTCAGAGTAGCCTGAGGCACCGGACATTCTGTAATCTTCTTATTTTTGCAGGCTTTCACAAGCAGCTCTCCCATCGCTGTTCATGCTGAACAGTGGGGTGTAGAGAGGAGGCCAGAACAGAGATAATCATTTACCATGTAATTTGTTTTGAGATTCCTGTGATAGATTTCAAAACCGAAGCATCCTGCAATAGAACATAGCCCTTAAAACCTTTAAGTCAAGCCAGTTCTGTGCTTGGTGGTGGGTTATGCAGTGTCTCAGCAGGAGACCACCCTAACGAGTGGACACCCAAGGCACTGACCACTATCAGTGGGGACCCTCTATTTTTTTAATGGCTTTTAAACATGGCTTCTATTCCTTTTTCTCAAACAATGACTCTTATACTTAATGCTGTCAGTGTGGGAGAAACACAGTGAAAGTACAGTTCAGTGCAGGTTGATTAAAACCATTTGCAGCAATCAAGAGAGGCAGGTAATTTTCTGGACAGATTTTTTTTTGTAAATGAGGTGTTCCATTTGGGAGCTCAGGCTTCATGCTTTGCCGGCTAGCAGCTGTGCTGATGTACCAGAACTTTCGTGTATTCTGCACTGGTTAGGGGGTGTTTCTTCAGTTCACAAACTTTTGTTTCAGTAACTCCACAAAGGCATAAAACTGAGGGATTTTATATTCCGAATATCAAAGCTTTTGTCCAAATGGGGAAAGAATCTGAAGGAAAAGGTGGGTTTTAGTGGGTTTTGTATCTTCTTGTCATTTTAATATCTGTTAACTGGCCGATAATTTGTTTTCTACGTAAAGAAACATAAGGGAATTTTGTTAAAGAAAAACCGACTGTGAATCATCGCCAGCTGCCAGCAGAAACCAGGGAGGCGATTTTTTCACTTTTTTGCTTTCAAAGAAGATATTTGCATTCTTCCCTCCACCTTTTCTTTGTTGTTGAACTGACATTGTTTGCAAGGATCCATGTTGCTTCTTGTGCTTAATTGATTTCTTAAAAGTTTTCTTCCCGTTTCGAACAGTTGTTTTTGACTGTTTTCCAATTATAAGGACTGAGAGTCACATAAAAGAAACTGTCATCTTTGCTTTGTTACTTTGTGTGGGGCAGTGGGTTACATTTAACAGGGGTCTCTTTTTTTTTTAAAATAACCTGTGGATTTCTCACAAAACTCAAGGAGTTTGTCCAAATTCTGGGATAATTACCAACTTCTCTACAGGTCACATTTAAAGGTATTTAGGCACCTCACCATGCAGATTGACAGCTAGTGGGATTTTCAAAAGCACCTAACTCCCATGGAAATCAATACCACTATATGCGTATCGGCATCTTTAGGCACCTAGACACCTTTAAAAATATGGCTCTAGATCCTTACACAGATGACATAACAATCTGTGGCCATGGAAATCTTTAGGGCTATGCCTTTAACTGGCTATGGTTGTGCTAGAAAAAACACAAATCTGGATTTCAGTGGGAGGGGGGATGAATAAAGCTTTGGAAGGGCCCTGTAAAATTGTAAGTGAATAAGTGCCTTGAGATGACCGGTAAGGGAACTCTTAAATTGGATGGTAGTTCCTCACAGCAAACTCTGTCTTCCTGTTTGATGCCCAGCACAATGCCCTGATTGGGGCCTCTGGGTGCTACCCTAATACAAATAACACTTATCATAACAGACACAACATGCTGGTTTTATAATACATGAGTTTTCACTGAGGGCTTAAAATGGTCTCAGAAGTGCTGGCTCTGTCAGAGTTTGATGAGGGAATCACACAAGTTTGCAACAGTTCTGTAAGGGGGAGGGGTGGAAGCCTATTGAAATGCATTTGTAATGCTGCTGCTTGGTCTGCCAGCAGGCAGGCATGTTTTAATAGCAGAGAAAAAGGAAAGTGGATAACAAAGTGAAATAGCCAGAATTTGCTAATCAGGATGCTGTATGACTTCAGTAGTCACCAAGAGGGGCGTGAGGACAAATCCAGGCCCATAACGGAGCACAGCATGCTCTGAAATACTGATCTGGAAAGGGCAAAACTAAAATCAGCAGACAGACAGTGAACCAATGAGATTTCTTACAATTTGCATTGAATGTAGAAGCCCAATTATGGCATACTTATGTATCACAATATAGTGTCCTGAGAAGTTCAAGAATCTTACAGGAAAATATCCCTGTCACAGATTCAGAGGGTCTGCTTTATGCACTGGCCTTTAACCAGTTTTGTGGGAGTCACCCTTTGGTGTTCTGGACACGAAGGATCCCCACTATTCCACAGCAGTTGGCCCATGGTCTCCACAACTCCAAGACATGGTCTTCAGGCTCCAGTGATTCGTCTCTCCATCTCCCTGCTGCAAGTCCAGCCAAGCAAGATGACTCTGGGAGATTTGTTCTATCCCTTCAGGGTGCAGTGCTCTCAGAAAATAAGTGCAGCGACACCAGGCAGCCTTTTCAGAGCAAGGTAACAATTTACTAGTCACCTGGCATACAGAATTTTATGGGTTTGGGTTAGCGTGAGAGAGGCTGACACTGAGGGTTTGGCTCCTGTTGGAGGAAGCCAGGGCTTCGCCATTTTCTATTTCCCTGGTGCCCATCCTTGCCCACTGTGCCCCCTTTGTCTCTCGGTCCCTGTGTCTGTGTCTGTGAGCCCTGTTCTTATCACAGGTTCCTGTCGCCACCAGGCCATTGTCCTTCCGCTGGAAAGCCATGCTGAGTTCCCATGATCAGCTGCATTACATGTTCATTATACAGTCACTGGGGTTCCCACTGTCCACCTGGTCCCTCCATTGGTATGTGTTGCTTCCAGGTAGCCCTTGATGACTCAATGATGCTGCCCCAGACAGCTGTGTGACACACACACATCGTGCCTCCCCTCTGTCCCAGGGGGAAAATCAGTGCCCCATCATGCTAAGGGGTAATGGTTCCAAGAGGATGGCTACAGATTTATACAGATCATTCATAAAATATTACAGAAAATTCCCACATTCGTCACAGTCCCAAAGTGGGGATGGGCTGTGGTGTGCCCAAATGGAAAGCAGGACTTCAGATTCTGTCCTTGCCAATCAGACCCAATTCAGCGTGTCGGACCCCCATACAACCCGGTTCCCAACAGGCATTGCTTTCTGTGACTGAGCACACAGCAGTATTTGCGAGCCCCAAGAACTGTTGTTAACATTTTAGCAGTTTTGTTTTTCAGACCATGTGATGTGTTTTTAAACAACATCATTCTGTGATTAAAGGATTTTATTGATAATTGCAAAATGAAAAAAAACCCTGCAAACTCCCCACTTGTTTTCTTTGTTTAGCTGCATTTGGCCTCTGATGTAACACCCCACCCCCTCCAAGACGTGTACTAACAGAGTGATACAGTTTACAAAATCATATAGGGGCTACTCAAATCCCTTGTAAATATTCTTAGTGAAGCTGTCTCGCTCAGACCTCCGCTGGAGATGCCGTGGAATTAGAGGGATCCTACTGCATATACCATAAATTTCCCCATGTTTCACTGTGATTTTTCAAGTTGAAAGAGGTGGCAATAGCTGGTTTATCGTAAAGCAGCATAATATTTAAGAACTTTAAAGTTGTGCTTGCTGTTGGTGCAAATCTTTTTGGGCAAGAAGTGACGCTTTCTCTCAACTTTATTCTTGAATCAGACAATCCCGACACCTGAATCCTTCCAAAAAGGTGTTGTGTTAGCAGTCTCCAGTCTTCCTCCTTGTTGTCTGAGAGCAAAATGACTGCCAAAACAGTTAGTGCTATCCAAGTGGAAATAGACCTCTATCTTTGGTGTTCACCACTGCGTGTCTTCTCTACTTTGTTTAGAAAGGATTTCTCTTAGAATTTTCTCATAGCTCTGTATGGAAGCTACTCAATCCCATGCAATATTGAGATGCATTTATAGTATTAACAAAATAAGTGCAAGTTAAAGGGTTATGTAACACCATTTCAGGATAATTAGTTTAAGACACATTCCTCTTTAATATGTCTCACTTTATAGGAAGTACTGGATGCTGCTGCGTAGCAGAATTTTTCAGAGCCATATTTTGTGTCAGTGGCACTGTTCCCTCTAAGCTGTGCGTGTGTGCACGCACACACAGATCCTAAACCCTGTGCACACGGCGAAACAATGCGTGCACAAAAATTTGCACAGAAGACATTTTTTGCACACGCGGCCTGTCAAAAATGAGAGGGAACATTGATCAGTGGCTTCAGAAATGCAACTGAATGGTTTACAGTATATCAGAAAAGTTTCCTTTATTTCTGGGAAGGATTTTCTGCTTATCTTTCTGTAATGGTGCAGTAGCTTTGCTAGGGGGTGGATTCTGAAGTATCACTTAACATCCATCCATTTCCTTAAGATTCTTGATAACATGGTTTGTATTTCACCTCTAATAAATAGGCTAGATTTCTTAGCAAGGCTTTAAAAAACAATAAATAAGACTCTTAATTAGTCTGCATTTTCTTCCTTTGCAGGGTTTTCCTTTCTTTCTTTCTTTCTTTCTTTCTTTCTTTCTTTCTTTCTTTCTTTCTTTCTTTCTTTCAGTTTGAGAGCAAGTTGTGTTTTCTCTTCTTCCCCCTCTATCCCTGGTAGAGTATGTGGGTCTCTGCTAGGGAGTTTGTGGCGTGTTGCTTTCATCTCTCCCCCTTCCTGTATTATCCATTCCTGCTGCCAGCCACACTGAGAGTTTACACAGCCCATCACTGGACAGGTCAGAGCATCCAGCTGAGAACTTTCAAAACCAAATTGCACAGACAGAGAAATTCCCAAACCAGGTGCTTTTCGGACACATTCCAGAAACCACACTGAGAGAAATATGGTACCCAAAGCCCTAATACTGATTTGACGAATATTTAATTTTACAGAGAAGTGTTTTACTGGAGTAGCTCGTGATTGGTCCCCTTTAGATGTTAAAAATATTCCCACTGTGGCCGTGGCAGAAGCAGAAATGGGCAGAGCTTTAACTTTTCGGTGGAGTTTAAGTTTCCTTTCTCTGATGTGTTTTAGGCTTTGGACAAGTTACCCTGCTGCGTGCAGGACTCTCTTGCTTTTCATTTTTTGAAGCAGAAATCTAAGTCTGTTTCAGGATATAGAAGAGAGACACAAAGCTGCAGCTCAGTCATTCAGATGCATGCAAAGAGCATAGAGAGGGATCAAATCCTCAACATATTTGGAAAAAAAGGTATTGAAGAACCTAGCACAATATGGGAACTTTCTCTCTCCATGAAATGCACTTTCTAAACGGCAATAAATAAATAAATAAGGTTAAATTGAATGTAGCAAATCACCACAAAATAAAGAACAGAATTTTTCCATCAACAGAAAAGTATTGAAAATGGTTACGTCTGTCCCTTCCAAGTAGCACACTCTGGGGCAAATTGCTATCTACCAAAATTAGGAAACAGCCACCACGATCTCGTGATTTGTTTCACTCTGGGTAAAATCGGGTCAGAAAACACAGGTGAAAAGAAGACTCTTGATGGACAAGCTCAGAATTGTGTACTTTTTTCCCTTGGGTCTTTAAGAGATGAAATATCAAGTGAAACAAGCCTTTTTAATTTTGTGTATTACGTCGAGCTTTAATAACAATGTACCCTGGAATGGAAATAGATAATATTGGTCTTATAAAATGTAACAGCCAGTTCCTGTTCTGAACACAAATCTGCTTGCAGGACCTTGTTGTGGGCTTAGAGCTGACAAGTTTGCAGATGCTACTGCTTGCTCCCTAATCAAAGTCAGATGCTGTTCCTAAGCAGCTTTCTCACTGTCACCACATCTCTTACCATGGAGAAGGGCTAGCCAGAGTCTGTGAGAGCCCTTTTTGTTCTGGGGGTGTCTGCCATATTTTTTTTATCTTTGTTCTCTGTTTGTTTTTAATTTGAGGGGTTTGCATTGGCCAATGATACAGGAGAGTGAATGGGGAAAGTAATCTGAAGGGAGCTGATGTCCATAGGACATCTGTTTAAATTCAGCTTTCAGACAGAGAGAGAAGCCCATGTGCCTTCAGTTTGTTCTCTGGAAACGGCCTGCAGCGAAATGGGAGTATTTAGTTTGAGAATTCATTAAATAATTCTGCACACAGCACTTCAAATAGAACACAAGCCCAAGAGAAGAGTTTAGGTCAAATTAAACAGTTCAGTGTGGCTGCAGCTGTTGTCAGGGTATTCAGATAGAGAGAACACAGGAACACACGAAACTGGAAATTGAGTGCAATATTTTGTTGTTTTTTTAAAGGCAGCAAAGGAATTTTGATTCTGTGGAGTAAAAGGATATTAATTGGAGGTGTTTATATGATTGTGTGCTTCATGGTTTGCATCTTCCTCTCAGTTCTTCCAAAGAGGAAAATACTATCTCTTATACACTGATTTCTTGTTATTAACTGTCCTGAAGCTTTGTGTATTTCATCGACTTCTTCTCTTCCGCTATGAAATTGGAAAGTATGCAGCCCTTGTCATCCAGCTCTGTGCACTGTAGTGTGGATCTCATCCATTAAATAGTGTGTGACAAGAAAAGGTGCTCTACTTCCGCATGGCAAGAGATGCCAAACGTGTCATGTAGCGTGTGCAGGCACAGGGAATTTTGTTTTAGGAGCTCTGTTCACACCGTAAACGATCCTGGTGCTAGACACTTGGTACATGAAACATTTAGGAGTTGGAGCTGCCCCTGTTTACAAAAGGACCTGCTTTCTCTCTCTCTCTCTCAAAGAAACCCAGTATGCGGTGGGCAATAAATGTGAAAGTAAAGATGGGAGTCAATGGAAATGGTGTAACGTATCTGAGCAGAAGCATTAGAAACTGTCCATAGACAATGAGATATTCAGAAATTTGCAGCCCATTACTGTGCCCTGCAGCTCCCCCCAGAACCTCTTTTCTCCACTGACAGATTTTTTTATTCCCAACACCTTGGCACCTTCAGGCTGCGCTTGTGATCCCCTCCCCTCCCCCCCTTGTCTGACACGGCTTCTCCTTCACCGGTTGTGGATTTATACTTTTTGCTTTACTGCTGCCACTTTTGAGCTCGATTTGAAACATAAACTCCTCTCCCTCCCCCTGAAGCCATGAAACAGGCTGGAATATACAGCCCCTAATGAGCAGTTTGAGAGAAACTTTGGTCTAATTTGTACAGTTGGAAGTGGTAGTGATCCCTGATTTATCCTACAATGGGATCATATTTTAGAACATTACAGTTGTCCTTGCCAGTAGCGTGGACCTTTTTGTTTTGTTTTGGGGATTGTTGTACAGTGTTGCTCTCTTGCTTAGTAAGTTATTTCTTCACCTGTGTCACTCTCATAGTGAAATCCTGAATTGCTCATGGTTTGCTGTGTGTGCACTGTGACTAGACAGAAGAGTTTGCAAAAGTCTGCAGGCCAGAATTCATTGTAAATGGACTTCAGTCCCCCCACCAGCACCATACACCACACGCACAGTGTACAGCAGTGACTGTCTCTTAGACGGAAGGCTCCATTTTTAAACAAACTTCATCTCTGCGGATGTTTGACAGAAGAGGTCAGAAAGGTCTGCAGACTCATCCTCTCAAAACAAAACCCCTGAAACGTTTGAATTAAGTCACCTCTTGAAACTCCATCCCCTGCCCTCCACACACCCCAGAAATAGATGGGTTTTTCTGGAGAACAATAAGCCTTCTCCTCTTTTGGTGCCTGTCCAGTGCGGAAAGAAAAAGATGTGGTCAAAGTGGCAGGCTGTACAGCTTTCTTTTGAGCCAAACAGATGGTGAAGGTTAAGTGACAGCTCTGTGACTGCCTCTTCTGAAGTAATTGGAGATAATTTGTATTTTGAATCAAAACTTGACCACTGTCAGAAGAAAGGAAGGTTAATATGTAAACGATTTTACATTAGCCCCTGTTTTTTGGGTTTTTTCTTTTTCTTTTTTTTTTTTCCTTTCCCTCTTTAGATCCTTGTTTTGTTTAATCCTTGCTCCAGGCTATGGCTAAGATTGTCTCTGCGCTCGGTGTGGCTCGTTTTCGGCTGGGGCTGTTATGAAAGCCAACAGCAGCTTATTAAGGCCAGTGATAATCTCTGCTACTGCTGCACTGTTGCTTTCCTGAGGTCCAATTAAGGCTGTGCATCTGAAACAAGGTCCTGGAGATATATGGCCTCTCACCTGGAACAGTTTCCAAACAAGTGCACAAGCTGCTTTCCTGTTTCTGCACTAGAACTGAGACTGGCTGTACGGTGCAGCTGATCGTACGTGTGCATTTAAGATGTTCCCCCCACGCTTTTTATTTGTAGCACTATGTGGTGATATTAATTGTGGTTTAGGCTCCTGTTCTCTTCGTAGATTTTCCGCTGGCTCTGGGTAGGGGTTTATTTGCCCAATAGTAATATCAATAAATGAAAATAAGAATAAAAGAACCATTTTTAAAAGGCCCCTTTAAATAAAGCACATGTTGTTTGCACTGTGTCGGGGGTTTAGGAGGCTGATAAAAGGATTGATAAACGCGCCCTGCTGTTATCATGTGTGCTCTCGAGGTGGTAAGTGAACAGTGAAAGAAGTTTGTAATAATTATAGTGCCTCATTTCAGAGCAGGAAAGGGCACCAGAAATGTTGCTTCCCTAGCAATTCTTGTTGCTCTAACCATACAAACCCTATCAGCTCTTCAAGCTCGTCCTAGTGCTTTCACACGTAGGCTGCACAAAAGCAGGCGGAGATCAGCTGGAATTTCTTAGCCCAATCCAATGTTTTTTAAATGTGGCTGCTGAATATAACAGGTAAGAAAGACACCTGAATGGACTTGTTCATCCAAATGGGTGTCATGAGGCCTTTGTAAGGCACAGGGAACAGGGCAGCTATAGATTCATAGAAGGTTAGGGTTGGAAGGGACCTCAGGAGGTCATCTAGTCCAACCCCCTGCTTGAAGCAGGACCAATCCCCAGTTTTTGTCCCAGATCCCTAAATGGCCCCCTCAAGTATTGAACTCACAACCCTGGGTTTAGCAGGCCAATGCTCAAACCACTGAGCTATTTTCATCCCCTTGTCCCATTAGTTTCAACAATATAACTTTAGAAGTTTCTGTATTTCTCAGATGAGGAGGTTTCATTTTAGTAGTCTGAGAATCCCTATGAATATGCTATCAAGAAGTAACTTGTACCTTCACCCAGTACGATTAATACATCAATTTTTCTGTACTGACCCCAACAGATATTTTGTACCCAGCACTCAGACAGGAGTGAAGAGGAGACTAGACCAGAAAGTCAGTGCTGTTTGTAGCACATTTAAGTGCTCTTTCCACAGGAGTACACAAGCCAATGTTGTACTTTATTCACATACATCAGGGTTATTACGAAGCACATTTTTTCACTACCTTGAAGAAGGAAAAGGAGATGCTGGCTTGTTATTCCTGCCTTTTTCTTAACCATGCAAAGTAAAGAAATGGTTGCAAAACCTTTAGAAGCATTCAAGTACCTCAGTGACTTTCATCAGATGTTCTCTGTACAAGAAAAAGAAAAAAAATCATCCTATCTTTTTATTTTTACTTTGCTTTAATCTTATTTGATGATGTCTCAACAGGCTGGGACATGCTTTCTTGGATGGCAATTTCACTGCACCATATGTGTCTCTCACAAGATAGCAGAGTGAAATGAGTCTTGGCAGGAAGAGAACTAAACACATTGACAAAGAAAAGAAAAAAATTATTTACTTAACTCCCTGTTGCCTGCATACGCTTTTCCCTTGGACTGCATCTGGTGCAGTGATTCAAAGTTAGTTTCTTATAAACATTTCTGTGAAACACGGCCCCACATTTTATCACTTTTTCTAGCCATCTGTCCTGTTTTTCCCCTGAAATCATGGGTTAAGCAGTGGCTAGGTGATGAGCAAGTTAAAGGAAAAGGAAAATACTTTTCACCCAAGAATATCCAGGTTGCATGACCATCAGGCCTGAGCTCAGGGAGAGATCTGGTCTTTACTAAGCTGTAAGAAAGCTACTGCCTTTCTTTAACAACAACAACAACAAGTTATTTAACAAAGTGAGATTCCTGATGAACCAGCTGACATTCTTCTGCCAGGAAACCTACCAGCATTCTTCCAATCAGCTCCAGATCTGTTATTTAAACTGTGTAGCTGACGTAAGAACCACTGGACCGTCCTGGAGTTGCAAAAGGGCTCCCTATCAATTGAGAGGAGATTGCAGATATTTATCTTGATGCTGAAAGATTCAGGTGTTTTTGTGTGTGATGAATTCATAAAATTTATATCTGATCAATTCATAAATAAATTCAGTAGATTTCTCTGGGTTAAAATATTACAGGAATTTTTTGTAATGCAAAAAGCAACCCAGCAACCAAAAAGTCATGTGTTCCTAAGAGAAATGTCAGGATGCCTCTCAAGGTGCCAGTGACCATTATGTACTGTAGTGGGCTTATTGTCGAATGTATAAGAGCATTTGGTCCCAGGATCATTTTGGTGTCTTGTCCATTGTTAAGCTGCTTTCTGCACTTAGCAAAAAGAGGTTTCACTAAGCATATTTATCCTAAGAGGAAAAGTGTACAAAGCTACCTTTCTCCATTTATGATTCAGTATTCTGAAGTCTTTCAGAGCTGTTTTGTTTTATGTTTACAGTAGTTCCCAATGATAACTGCAGAACTGTTTGTAAAATATATATTTACATCGTTGGATATTTAGGGAGAAAATCAGTACACCATGCCCTTGTTAGTTAGTATGAAAGAGTCCTCCCAAAATCAGAACAGATGATCAAACCAGGTTATTTGTATCCATAAAAATGCAAAAAGAAAATCCGCTCAGTAATCAGGCTTACCATATCTGATGTAAGTAAAACAACAAGAAATGCTGTTATATATGCTTTCTAAATTTCTGTATAATTCTGTGAAACAATGAAACAATACATTTTCAAATAATTATTTTGAGCTGTTTACATGCATGATGTTAGTAAACTTAAATCTATTTTAGCTGAGGACATAATTTTTCTATTGGCCTAGCAGTGGGATAAGGAACATACAACAGGCATATTGTATGTTCCTTATCCCACTGCTAGGACTCCCATGTGCGTACAGTGTGTGGAACAGGACAGGACTCCCATGTGCGTACAGTGTGTGGAACAGGACAGGACTCCCATGTGCGTACAGTGTGTGGAACAGAATTGTTAGGATAGTGCTGTCTGGGCCAAAGGTTTCTAAGAGTGGGTATTGGAGTCCTTTGTGTGATAGGTTTTCCAGTAGTTTGAATGTGGAGGTAGGGAGGAGTAACTGTGCTCACTGGCCATTTTCAAATGTTTTATGTTGTTTGGTTTATTTTCTTTGAGCCTTATTTTGGGGGGAAGGAAGAAATGGCCTGCACTGTCCTGATCAAGGGCTTCCTGACTCAAGAAAATCCATGGTAGCCAGTTAGACTGTTCATATTGATGCAACATTTACATTTTTTATTACTTTTACTGCTTGAACAAAATTCTTCTTCTGTACGTTACTTCCGAACTCCAAGTTCAGTGGTAGAGATTTTAAATTCATAATTCGTCCAGTGCAGTGGGTTTTTTTTTAACAGGTGGACATATTGTTTGGTACACAAAGTATCCATCATTGTGGATTTTAAATGATTGTTTTAATAGAATTCCTGTGGTAGACACCAAAATTATAGCTCCGAAGTGTGGATAACATTTTTATTGATTTACATATCAAATTGAAATTGCTAATTATATCCAGTTAGTTTTGCTGAGAATGATGGAAATATTTTAATGCTAATACTTGCTTGCTTTCACAAGTATTGAAGATTCAAGGTTTGCCACTGGGAGTACTGTTACTGTTTATCTAGCTAGAGTTTATCTACTGTCTATCTATCAGAGATCAGGGCCCCATTGTGCTGGGTGTTGAATGCACACAACAAAAAGTGCTCACTATCTAAATAAGATAAGTATATGGGGGGGGGGGAAGTAAGATTTTAGCTCAGACAGCCACCCAAATTTACAAAATTCAATTATAAAATTCCTGATTTTCCCTTAATGCTGTGTTGGACTCAGTCTTGCAGTATGGTCGTCTACGACCTGGATACCTGTGCCTGCTCAGCAAAATTCTGCACAGGGCAGGGTTCCATATGAGTGGATTGCATGGCAGGATTAGAGCTTTGATTAGTTATTATTTCTGGCTGGATGGCTTATATATCATGTAATAACTGGCACTGTGACAGTTTCCACAAATGATTTGCAGACCAAGAATGATTTGATGCAGATATTAGTGAACTATTTTGAAAAACGCATAAAGTCAAGGAGTTTCACCGTGTGTTTGCAGACACTGCGAACAGAAAAAAAGAAAAAAAATCAGAAGATTATTGGTTGTAAATTATTTTTTCGTATTTGTCAATTTGTGTTCTTGGGATTTGTTGCTTATTTGGAGGAAATGTGTTTCATGCCTTATAAATTTAGTTATTAATTAAAATATTAGCTACAATAAAATATCAGTGATGTAAATTTGCATTACTAAGTATTAGATGTTGAATTTAATCAGTACATTTGTAATTATAGAATTACAGGCTACTGAAAAACAAAGAGAAGAGGTGTAAGAGAAATGTAACACAAAGAGGAGCTGTAGGTTCGGCTCCAGGCACGATGCAGACTCCCCTTTGACACTAGATTCTGCAGTCCCCAGGCCCATTGAAAATCACTGGATTTCAACCATAATAAATTAGAATAGTTATAGCTTATTCTTTGAAAAGAACTTCCAAATAAATAGGACTGTTTTTAATCTGCTTTGCTTTTGTCTTCACCTAAATATCTAAAATATCATTCACCGACACTCTATCTACACACTCATGCCCACCTTGCAAGCATGCACATAGAGAGCACACAGCAACCTCTTACGTTATCTCAGCATAGCCGTTCATACAGCAGAGGATAACCGGGGATGATGTTCTTTACCTTTTACTCATATCAATAAAGAATAACACAGTTTCAAGTGATAATTACTGTAATTATCAGATTCCAGGTTGAAGATACTTAAGTACTCTAAATAAATGAAAGAATCAATTTGCAAACTACTATAACATATATGATAGGAAAAAGGTTCAGTTTTCATTTTCTTTGGAGAGCAACACAGCTAAATTAGTAAGAAATGAGGAGCTAAAGTGTTGGCTTTTTAATGGCATTTTTTAAGACCGCTCTAAATTGGAACATATTGTAAAAGTTACAAACTGCATTAGTAGCCAACAAATATTTATTTTGTTTTTAAAAAACAAGACAAAATACCCCAAACCTGTCAGGTTTAACTGACAATACAAATTGTTTGAATAAACTGGATTATACTCACATTTTCGTTAGCTGTGTCATTCTTTGTTAGATGTTAGGTAAAGAAACATTCCACAGCTGTTTTAACATTTTCTTGTTAATGTAGTATTTAATAATAAAGAATAGATTTTGTTTTAAGTTAATTTTGTCAAATTATTTAGCCACTTGGTAGTGTTTATCCCTATTCACAGCGTGCATATTATTTACCCCTTGCTCAGATAAAGATTCTGTTCCAATTGAGATTATTTTTTTAAGGAATTGTCAGTTTCCAGTTGTGTGGACTGTTTAAAATTCTATATCATTTTCTGTTTTAACGCAGTATCAGTTAATTCTCCAGAGGAAAAGAGATAAGGTGTTAAAATTGGGATAAAAGCTTCATAATGCCAGAAAATCTGCTCTGTCAAACTTGAGGCTCTTTTTTCTGGTGGAAAAGATGAAAAAGTAAACACTAGTAAGCTCTCATCTAAGGGAAGATTTAAATATAATTTCTTTTAATAGTAGCAACACAATTATTAATATTGTCTTCAAAAACATCAGTTAACCAAGGCTGAATTTCTTGTTAGTTTCTACTTTTGATTCATTGTTGGAGCTTGATTTTGTTTTAGACTAATTGGCCTCATCATGGGGAAATGCAGTTGACTTTAGTGTTCTCCCTCCTTGACTATTTTCGATTCTTAAGAATGTGACATAAACCGCTTTTAGAAACTGCCTTGAAAACACTGCAACCAAAATGCAGTCTGTTTTGTAGAAGTCTTTTCTTTCTGAAACAATAAGAAATTATTTGTTCTTCCCCCCAGAAGGCTATAACAAATGGATTTCAAAATGCCTAGACCATAGCAATGGCATTTAGAAGAATGAAATCAAAGAAAAAATGAAAATTATAACATGGTAGAGTCCATTTCCTTTAGCCACACTCAGAGTTTTACTTGGTTGCGGAGAGTATTTTATAAGGACTTTCTGCCCAGTTATTCTTCCTTTGATGAAACTGTCATTAAAGTGGTTTTAGTTTTGTATTTTAACCTGTTGTGTTTGAAAGGGACCAATCCCTTGACAACTCTGGTAGAGAGATGGCGGACGTTCTCTGGAAGAGGGGAAAACAGTCACCTACTGTACATGCAAGGAGCAGACCATATACTGTGTGCCATGGCACGCTGTCAACATAGGCATATTCAAGAGCACTGTCCAGTCTGTCCTGTCAAGTTTATCGTCCACTCCATCAAAGGGTCTAATGGTCAGCAGAGAGGGCTAAATGTGTCCCCTGTGACCTGACATTAACAGAGTGGACTTGTTTAAGTGTTACTGAGGGTGTCTCAGAATGATTTGGATGCCAATACCCGTTTCCCTCAATGAGCAGTCATTTGGATCATGACTCAATACAGCTTTACACTGACATGGCCGAGCCCTGAAGTGCTCCTTGGGGAACTGCCCTCACCTCTGAGACCAGCAGACAGAAGGGCTGATCAATGCCCTCTGACAACAAGTGAAACAATCACCTCTCCCCCCACCCCCTTTCTGTCTGACCAGCTTGGAAATGATAAAGATAAATGATTTTATCTAAACATGGAGACTGATGCAGAAAAAAGATGGGGAGACAAATCTAACTGGGTCTCTGTACAGTCCCCTAACCCTGCTTTTCACCTTTTGCATGCCTAAAAAGTTAGGTTTATAGAGCAAATGTGGAGCTGGTTTAATCCAGATTAAACCTTTTCGAACCACGTATGTTGCTGTGGCTTTTATCTCAAGGAAGGCTGCTGTGTATGAACATGTTTGTTCATATAGGTGTGGATGACGATGATGAGAATACAAAGCATGTTTGGCCTGTCTGGTGTTGACAAAGCCAAACACTAAGAAAGTTGCAACCTTTAAAGAGAGATCAAAAAATAGTTAATTGGAATTTTTTAGGTTTTTATTTTTAAAATAATCATACAATAAGTGTTTCCTTCATAATTTCCTACAGTCCAGCGGAAAAATCCTCAGTGCTCCTTCATTAGATATCTTTAATGATAATGGAACAGAATAAAAAAGAGGCATACCTCACACCCTCAAATTAGACCAATTGTGAAATGTACAAAAATACTCATATTAAAGATGAAAACCACATTTCAGTCTGTTGGTAATTATTCCAAAGTATAATCATAATTCTGTTTTTCATTTAATTTTAAATGCATATTTTCTTTGTTCAATATTTTAAAGTATTTTTCTTTTGTGTTGGAAAATAAGATAATTTCTGCAGATTAATTTGATAATTGAAAATTTGATTCTTCTAATCTAATTGAGCAATTACATGAGGCAGGTAAATATTTTGGAAAAAACATTTTGAATGAAAAATTGTCATTTTGGTTTTTTTAGATATTTTAAAACCCATTTTTTCAGGTATTTTCTGTAAATCGGAGAGAATATTTGTTAATGTACAATTAAAGAAAACCATTTGACTCATCTCTTTTCTAATATGTTGACAGAGAGCAAGCATGCTTCTAAACCCATCTTCCTGTTTTCTGAGGCAAAACTGGGGATAGAAATCACAGGGGAAAATGAGCCAAATAATTTGATTTTTGATAGGGGTTTGTAGTTTGTCAAAGCTTTTTGTCATTTAGATGACTAATTTGTATAAATAAGTCTGAAAACACATTGTATTAACATAATTATTTACATAAAATAGCTTTACTTTTTTTGCTTTTATTAATAATTTTTATTTGTGTGTGTATATAGATATCTGTGTGTATATAGATATCTCCATTTCTGTGTGTTGTCTCAAAAATGTTAGATAATATCAGTTTCTTAAATGTGATGTTTATAAAATGTACATAGTTGGGTGAATTATTTATAACAAAAGAATAAAGTAGGTTTTATGCTTTATATACCAACACTAACAACAGATTCACTTCTTCTTTGGAAACACAAATATTTATTATATTATTGTACTTAAAAAAAAAAAGACTAAGCCTCTAAAGTGTCAAAAGTCAAGCTGAACAAATTTAAAAGCAATGAAATGAAAACCCAGTTAGGCACAAAGGGTCTTTTTTGAATGTACTGAAAGGCTATTGCAAGAACTAAAGAGGACAAGATCTATGCCTCCAGTATCCTGTTTATTTGTCTAATGATCATCTTCAAAGGAATATCACAGTTGTTTGGCATTTAAGAATTTAGAAGAATTCTATGAATTTTCGTGTTTTTAGCTGAGAAATATATGTAGGTTAATAAAAAAAAGATTGCGTGCTCCGTTTTCTATATCTCTGCTGTGTGTACACAGTGAGTATTCAGTGTAAGGACAGACATATACTCTTTGTGTTTGTATACATTTATTAATTTTAAAATTTGAAATTTGGCATATCTGTGTATGGTTAGAAGATGTGAAACACCATGTCTTTTATATGTAAAAATTGCAATTTTTTCATGTTCACAACCACTATAATTTACTCATATCTTACATAGAGATGTTAGTATTTTTTTGAAAAGCAATGTTAGTAATTATTTAACCTGTCCATGGTAAATACACACACCCTTACTTATGAAATAGAATCCATTTGAAAGAGTGTGGCAGTAGTCTCTAGCATTTATGGGAGAAAGTACAAATTCAGGACAGGGTACAGAAATAGGAGCCAATGATTCGTTAGGAAATATAAAAGATGAGGCTGTTCTCTAATGTGGTTTTAAATATGTTTTTGGAACCAATGTTCAGATAATTATACAAATATAAAATCAAATCTGCATTATGAAAATGAAAACTCTAAATAACAAAATCAATCATAACCAAAAGCATTTTCCTCCCTGCTTTCCAAGGGGGATTCATGGTCTTAGGGTTCCAGCAGAGTGCAGAAAGCTGACAGTGAATCTTAAGAGCACACATTTAGGAAAAAATTAGTTATTAGAAGAGCTGAAGGAATAAATCTTAAGGAGGTGGCATATCAGGAGTCAGAGTTGGAAAGAGGGAAATAGGAACTTTACATAAAAGAAATGAAGTAACCTTTAATCTGAACCATGGCTTCTGTTTCTTTCATTAGCTTTGACTGTCCATAAGAAATTGCAGACTCCTTTTAAACTCAATTCTGTGGAAGGGGCTTCAATTGCAAATATAAAAATAATATGCTACAAAGGTGAAAGTATGTGAGACCAAGGCATACACTCGGCTAAACAGTTGCCTTAATTCTCACACAGGGAACAAATCTCTTCGTACCACAGTGTCATTAGAGCGGAAATTTATTTTGTTTTTATCATTTTAATATTATGAACAGAAAATCAGCCTTCTGCTTTTGAGAGTTGAGTATGTTTTTATTATAAAGCATGGTTATATTCTCTGTCTCTTGCATTAACAATGAGGATAGGGTAGGGGGTGGGTCGGAGGGGGCTGAAATGACAGAATGAGAGAGGGACACACAATAGGATGACCGTGACTTTGAACAAATAAATAAAACATGTGAATCTCAGTCTCTGCTCTCCCCTACCCCCACTCCCCATCCAACTGTGATTAAATTTGCTGTGGTCATTTCCCAAATGTCTGCCTGATAAAAAAGCACCCATAGCCTTTTCTCACACCGTGGCCTAAAGCAAGGGCCCTTCCTGTGGCTATCAATCTGCAATCCTGCCAATCACACACACTTGCACAGACATGCATGCCGCTTTCATTACCAAAAATGCTTCGCATTTGATTGTGGGCCCCCATCCCCAAAATCTGTAACTCCAACTCTGCCCCCTTAATAAACAACTGTTCGCTCGCCTTTGCCTCTCACTGTGCAGCTGAAATGGGGTTTCCTCAATCCCCACCCACCCACCAGCTTTCCTGCAAACTGTGTGGTGTGCAGTGAAAAAGAATACATTTTAATAAGCTTTCAAAAAGCAAAATGAGTTTTGCTCTGCAGACCTGTTCTTTAGGAACAGAAAAAGGTGAGCATGTTGGGGGGCAGGGAGGGGGATTTAATATTACAAGAGATAATGGCAGCGATGTTAATATCCGGAATTTTCAATGTACCATACGTACATTTTGTTTTTCCTTTTAGCACGATTTATAATTAAAGATTTTAATCTGGCTTCACATTGAGTTAATAAGCCCTTTGATTGATTAGGATTCATAAAATTGCCATTTCCCGCTGATGCTTTGTGTTTCTGGGGATGTTCTTTTGAAAAGCTGGGTTAAGGTGACTAGGAAGCAGCCATTGTTTAGGCTGAGCTGTGCCAATTCTGGGAATTTGGAACTGCTTTATTCAGAGTTTGTCCCCAGCAATATCTGGTTGTTCAGCCAAATTAATGCAGATAGAATCTGCTGAGTACTTTAGAGCCATTTTTAGGGAAAACTTTTTTTTTAATTTCTGCAGGTGTTTCCACACAATTACTGCCTCTCTTTCCTGACCTGTTCTCGATGAAATCATACTGAATTTATAAGGGGAATGTTAAACTGTTTTAAAAATAAAAGAAAAATATTACAAAACAAATAAATCTGGATACATCAAAGCCCTGAAAGCTGCGTTCTCATTTCTCTCTTAAAATTCAGCTTCCACTTATGTGGTCTTAGAGGCCAATACTGTAATATAGGGAAGTGTTGTCACCTGGTAAATACATATTACAATAGCAGAGAGATGCCGTTTTAATGCTAGTTGATCATTTTAAAAGTACTTTATTTTTAAATAACCCCAAAATAAATTATGGTAAATTCCAAAGTCTATAAAGAAGAATGAGCGAGGGAGAAAACTGCTGGTTTTAGAAGTCCTCTCAAGTGGAGGCAGGCTGCTGTCTCGAATTTGTGTGTGTATGTGAGACAGAGAGAGAATTTCTTTCTTATTTTTAGCTAGGGTAAAAAGTGACCCTCTTTAGCCTGAGAGGGGCCTCACTGTGTGGATTGAATCAGAGCAAATTCCCTTTGTGTTTTCTGCTCTGAAGGGACATGCTATTGTTGAGTGCGGGGCCTCATGTAACTCCAAGTAGTGCTGGACTGTGAGCAAATCCTCTCCAGATAATACTCAAGTTGTCTCCCAATCAATACGCACTACCCTCCCCCATCATTCACCCCAATTTATTTGGCACAACTATCATTTCCTTAGCCCTTTATTACCATTCAGACATTCCACAAATGCAAACATTTAGGGCACAAGAGAAGACGTGGGTGAAGCGGGGGCTTGGCTGTGCAGAAACAGCATCGTCTCCAGCTAGTTCGGCTTCCGAATAGGAGCAGCAGATGCCTGCTTGTGACTGAAAACCTAGCTTTAAACGTCGTCATTTGCAGGGGGGTTAATGGGACAGATTTTTAGATTAAAATATCTATTTCCTGATTCTATTTTAGAGGAAATATTTAAAAAAATATTTCTGTTTAATATTTGTAATCCTTCCCCATCTATTCTTCTGCAGTAACCGAGAGGATTTTATTTTTAAATATCTTGCACCGGCACAAACCAACAGTGATGAAAATCTTGCAGTAACATAGGATTTTGCTTACAAATCAACAAAAATGTCCCTGCCAATCCCCAGTAATTTCCTTCATCTCCATAACTGACCTCATGCATTCAGCATCTTTAGAGCTGATTGGTGGAGTTTTAATGTGAACAATGAAGAAAATTTATCCTGAAGAAGAAAAAAAATAAAAAATGCACCACAAAAATAACTGACCCTCTGATTAATAATTGTATGCAGCCGATATTCACGTTTGTGGCATTACGGAATTAAATTTAAAACAAGCTCAGTTTTTTTCTAAAGCAGGGCATAGGCAATGACGAGCAGCGTAAGAATAATTCCCGGTGCAGTGTTTTACATCAGTTAAAGGTACCTTTGAATGAATGTCAGCTCCTTTCTACCTTAGTGCTGGCCGATCGATGCTTCATTAGGCCGAATTGTCTTTTGCCCATGCAACCTTGAAAACAGTCCCTTTAATTACCTGTGAGGAAGTCGGGGACCCTTTTCTCTCTCTCTCTCTCTCTCTCTCTCTCTTCTCTATCTCATTCCTTTTTTCTCTCTCTCTCTTTCCAGCAGAAGGCTCGGGGAAGTGGGGGTGGGTGGATGGGGGTCACTTACATTTATTCACAGTCAGCCTGAGTACATCCCTGCTTGATAGAGAAGCTGGGAGAAGAGAGAGTGGGGGCAGGGGAGTTAGGGAGGGGAAAAAAAGAAATACTGGACCCAGAGTTGAAAGGTCAGGGTTCAAGTCCAGACTACAGATCTATTGAAGAGGTTTCAGACAGCCAGGGCTCCACTTGACTTTCTCATCAGCTAGCCCTATGATTCTTCAGCTGCTTCCTTTGCACTACTGTGGCTGCTAACTCCATAGTGCTAATTACCGGGGGCTCGAAAATAGTGCAGCCGAGGGCTGCAACACCCAGGGAGACGTGCTGAGCTCCAGGGACTGGCTTCCCTCATCCAGCTCACAAGAAAACAGGGAGCTACAAGCTAAATAGTTTAAAGGAGGAGAGAGAATGTACAGAGAAAGCGAGCACTAAATGTAGCCTAATTTAAGACCTTCCATTGCACGAGAAGGGGCTGTAAATAATTGTAGGCCCTGCAAGTGGCGTGCTGAAGAAAGTGCATAAATAATCTTATTTGTTATGCACTATTAAAAATTCAGAAAGATTTTAAATTCAAGTGATAATCTGGTCATCCTAAGGGATAGGTTGCTATTTAATAGCAAGGTGTTTTTACCTATACAATTATGATGGGAATTTTTATAATGAGGTAATAAACCTCAGCATAGAAATGGTAATTGTATGTATGTGCTCTAGGAGCAGCCGTGAAACCACAGCCCCTCGCGTGTTATGCCAAGCTGCTCCTACCGGTAATCGGATGATTTTGGATAGTTTAGGATTTTGGACCCCACTTTTGTCCTGCAGCACTTGCTAACAGAGGGAAGCTGATTTGACTGCATTATTGTCTCCTCCTGCACTTCCCACCCGCTCAGGAATTGAGTTTGCATCATCTGCTCTTTCATTGTTTCTCCTTTAAGAAGCTGCAGAGTACAAATTCCAATGACCATTGGGGCCATTGTGTACCTGAAATAGAGAACTGGGGAAAGCCCCAAATAAATGAAAAGTTGCAGATGGGTATTTAAGTAACTTGAAAAAATCATGCCGTATTTTTATTTTAATGCAAATGCTCTCCTGGCTGCTCTGTGATCCTGAAAAATGAGATGTCACCCAGCGCTCAGACACCTCTGCTCTGTGGAGAGCCATCTCATTTGGTCAATAAACCCCACCCAGTCAAGTGGTTACAATGGGCAGGTGCCTACCTATTCCAATATGCTGCATAAAAAGGAATACCCTTAATAAAAGTCCCATCCCCCACTTGGTCTCACCCCCAATTTACACAAACAGTCACACACAGAGCTGTCATCCACATATTGCAGCACAACAATCTAAACCCAGAGCAGAGAAATCCACACGCAGCCTGCCCCACAGCACAGCATCTTACGTTACAGCAAACACTAGCCCGCACTAAATGCCATTATTTGAAAGTGATCAGTGAAGCTGTATTCTGCATTCACTGCAGAATACACGGGCTTTATCTCACTCAGAGAGCTGTGATGTCACCACGTTAACCTAAAATAACCACTGAACATGAGAACAAGAGAGATGGGGGGGGGGGGAGAAATACGAGCAGGCATATTACAACTCACGTATGTGAATCACACAGCCAGACTCTGAGCAATCCCTGCACTCAAAGTATCTTCTTAACAGAAGGGAGAAAGAGGGAGCCAGAAACCAATCTTCAGTCCCTACCACTGTGAGCTCTCGTGCATATACTTGGCCTGGGTGTCAGAGGGCGTGTGAGTGCATTTTTCATTTCTTAGCCTTTATATGGTCTGCCAAATACATAGGGGTCTGTCTGTATGTACATGTGCTTGAGTAATTGGTCTGTGTGTTTTTATACTATATCTGAGTGGGCATCACCACATCTGCTCTCTCTTCACACATGCTCATACAGCTGTAATGCAAATACTCCCAGACGTATACATGCAGGGCACATTACAGCGATTCAGAGCCCCACACGTGCTGACTGCCTGACAATACCCTGTGATCACTCCAAGCGGCATCCATGGAAGCAAGGTTATTCCTTCCTGGGGAGCAGCTTTGCTAATCCAGTCTGGCCTTTGCTGCCCCATCAGCTTAGGGAGAGTATTTCTAATGATGGTGGTACTGACTGAAAAGGTGTCATTCAAATGGTGACTACCTCCGGTTCTTACAGAACTCATCCATGGGTCTTCAACACCCTAGCAGTTGGAAAAATGTCTCCAAACCCATGGCTGTGCGTGTGTGTGTGTGTAATGCTGCAGTGTATGTGTGAGTGTGAGGTATGCCTGTTTGCCGCACGTATGCAGTGTCTGTCTGCACAGCAGGCACGGGTATTTATGCAGTGTGCGAGACTGTATGCAGGGGCTGTGTATTGCTGTGGGAGGTGGCACCAAGCATATGCAGAGCGGGCAGGTCACTAAAGGAATACAGGTCCCTCATCCTTTGTAGTAACTCCCATGTCTGGATCCAGATTGATCAGAACAGCAGTTGAAAGAGTTTTTAAAAGGGTTACAGTATAACAGGGTTAAAAAAAAACTAGATCAGTTCACGGCGGATAGGTCCATCAATGGCTATTAGCCAGGATGGGCAGTGATGGTGTCCCTAGCCTGTTATTGCCAGAAGCTGGGAATGGGCAAGGGGATGGGTCACTTGATGATTCCCTGTTCTGTTCATCCCCTCTGGGGCACCTGGCACTAGCCACTGTTGGCAGACAGGAGACTAGGCTGGGTGGACCTTTGGTGTGACCCAGCGTGGCCGCTCTTATGTTCTTATGAGGTTCCATGGCGGCAGGTCAGCAAAAGGAGGGAGGTGGAGCAAGGGCAGGAGCAAGAAGTGCTCGTACCTCAGCCCTGCTTCAGGAAGTTTGGCAGAGGAGAAAACATCCTCAAATGGCCTGGGAAATGCAGCCTACTAGGAAAGGAGAGAGGATGACCCAGGAAATATAGCAGATACCTAGCTCTCAGAGTAGGGCAAGGCGAGTGCCTTGGCCGAATGACTGGGAGAGCCCACCCCACCTGCCATTCTGCTAGAGCAGGGATTCTCAAACTGTGGGTCGGGAGCCCAAAGTGGGTCGCGATCCCATTTTAATGGGATCACCAAGGCTGGTGTTGGCCCTGGGCCCCAGCAAGTCTGAAGCCCAAGCCCCACCATCTAGGGCTAAAGTTACATGCCCCCCACCCAGGGTGGAAGCCCTTGGACTTCAGCTTTGGTCCCCCTGCCTGGGGTCTCGGTCTCTGGTCCCTCCTCCAGGGGTCATGTAATAATTTTTGTTGTCAGAAGGGGGTCACAGTGCCATGAAGTTTGCGAACCCCTGTGTTAGAGCCAGTGGGATTTATCCAAATGCCCCCCAAGAGACAAAGGGATTTATCTCCCCATTCCCTCCAGCAGCCCCCGGGAGTATGTCGGAGCGGTGGGATCCCCCACATTAGTCCCGTGGGTTTAGCCCCATTCTGCCAAGCAGTTCCCCCAAAGCAGTGAGATTTATCCCTGCCTGGGAGGCGGGCCCCCTAGGAAGGGGCGGAAATGTGACAGAGTTCAGAGAACAGGCTGCTGTCGAGTCAGTGTTATAAGCTTCAAGTAATAATGTGTAACTAACAAGGGGATCGGGGGCTAGTGTTTCAGTCAGATACAGGTGGGGGTGGGGAATTTGGTGTCGAACAAAATGTTTTGTTCAATCCAAAACTAAAAAGTTTGGTTTGATTTTGAGCATTTTAAAATGTTTATAATTTTTTTAAAATAGAAGGAAAGAACAGTTCAAAATGAAATGCTGTTTTGAACTGAAAAATCCAAATGTTTGGTTTTGAAAATGTCAAAACAAAATGTTTCCATTTTTTTTTTAACTTTGCGGAGTTTTTTTCCTGAAAGAACTACTCAGTGAAACCAAAATAAATTGGTGAAATGTTTCAATGTTGCCAAATCTGCATTTTTCAGAGAAAAAGTTTTGGTCCATAAATTTCATCTAGTTCTAATGACTTGGACATCCCCCATCTGTCTGTATCCAGCGTTGTCTCTTATCTAATGCTTGAATTTTAAGCTCCTTGCAGCAGGAACCATCTTTTTGTTTTGTGTTTGTACAACGCCTAGCACAATGGGACCCTGATCCATGACTGGGGCTCCTAGGCTTGATGGTAATACAAATAATCAATAATAACATACTTGATGTGTGCGCATGTACATGTGTCTCCTACCTGCCATTAGTGTGTGCAGTGGGTCCTGGTTGTTGTACGCACTGTTCGTGTGTGTGGCCTGGGTGCTTATGCTGGAGTGTGTGCGTGTGCACCCCTCCTGCTTTATGTGATACGTACACATCTACTGCAGCTTCCACATGGAACATGTGGCGTGGGTGCACACGTTTTCCAGCAGCTGATGGAAGGTTTGTGGTGTGTGTCTGCATGTCTTGGCATCCATATGGGAATGTGTCTTTGTCGTTGCGAGCAGCAGTGTGACATACCGTGTGCTTTCCTGTGTGTGTATGATGCATGTAGTTTCTCTATTTGTGTCCCCAGGGAAGTTCTTGCTGTACTACCTTTCTTGCATTGAGTAATCTCAATTATTTGTGTATTAATTGCTGAAATAGCTTTGAAAGCCTCAACCCGATAGAGTAGAAAAGCCCAGGCTCTGTTTATACAGTGCCTCTCTCTCCACACACCCGCGAGCTTGGACACACACATGCAGGCAGGCAGGGAACAGTCTCCCTTTATTGCACAGCATCAAATAAGGTCAGTGATGCTGCTTGTGCTGCCGCCTTCTTTTATTGTCCGTGTTAGCGAGGAAACCTATAAAAGTTCCTGCTTTTGATATCGTGACCCCCGGTAGTGCTCACACGCTGCCTTGTGGTTTAGAGCTTTAAAGAAACAGAGAGGGAAAGGAAGAGAGGGAGAGAGTTTGCCTTAGGTGATAAACAGCAATGTAAGGCCAGAGGCCTTATAAAAAAAAAGGGGGGGGGTAATGCTCTGGGGCTTTATTTTCTTGCACTAAAACTCAGTTTTATCAAGAGTAACTGCAGAAACTGGGAGCGAGAACACATCCCTCTTTAAAGCGACTCCCACACACATTCAAGCATGCACAGATGCATTCTCTAACACACCCAAAGTCACTTAAAAACACAGAGACACACTTCTCTACAATTATGCAGCTTTTTCCTCAAGAGCTCATGTTTACCGCCCAAACAGCCCTGTCCCTCCCGTGCACATGGTGTGTGGACAAGTGTTTGTTTAGCCAGGCATGACACAATTTGAATGTGACTATCTCTCAGAAATTTGTCTTTCACCTTCATCCCCTGGGTAGGTTAGCGTCACCCTTTCTTCAGACTGATCCCCTGTGACCCCCATTATTTATCTCCCTGAGTTCATGTGCTTGTTTATCAGTCTGGCTTTGAATTCTGAAGTTTGTTTGCAGATGCTAATAGTGTGCTGTGTGATCATACTGCGGCTGGTGCAGACAGTTGGCACAGGGAAGGAGTACAGTTGTGCTGATTTGTGCTGATGAGTTGGGAAGCTACAGATGGTACGTTTACACTTCAAAAAAAAGAAAGAGAAGAAACCCGTGGCAGCAAGTCTCAGAGGCCAGGTCACCTGGCACAGGCTCACGGGGCTCATGCAACAGGGCTAAATATAGCAGTGTAGACATTCCCACTTGGGTGGGAGCCTGGGCTCTGAGACCCAGTCCCCTTGACAGGTTTCAGAGCCTGGGCTCCAGCCCAAATAGGAGTGTCTATACTGCTGTTTGTAGCTGCATAGTGCAAACCCCAGGATCCCAAGCTAGTTGAGCAGGGCTCTGAGATGCTCCGTTGCACGTTGGTTTGTTTGGGGGATGGAGCAGCAGTGTAGACGTACTAAAAGACTCTGTCATCTGGTATATTTTCCTGGTGCTGCTGTGTGTAGTTTTACTCTGGCAGGCCAGGGAGTATGGAAACCCAGACTGTTGATGAAGGGGTTAAAGAGCTGCTGTGGGTAAGCTGGCCCCGTCTCTCCAGCCCTGGCAATCACCTCAAGGTGGAATATAAGCTTATGAACCGGCTTTTCTGTGTGGCTCTGGAAGAGGGCAGATGGCAGCTCTATGGCTCCTGGAGGGAAACTGCCCTCTGGAAGGCCATGTACCAGCCCCACCCAGTGCCTACCAGGAGACAGCAACCCTGGTGTACGAGCCAGGTAAGGTAGGTTCAGCAAGCCCCAAGACGAGCTGCTCAGCGGTTGGTGCTACTTCCCTCCACGCTTTTCGGGGTTAGGGAGTCTGAGCCCATTCAAAAGGGAGTAGGGGAGTGGGAGACAAGAATCATAGACTCATAGAATATCAGGGTTGGAAGGGACCTCAGGAGGTCATCTAGTCCAACCCCCTGCTCAAAGCAGGACCAATCCCCAATTAAATCATCCCAGCCAGGGCTTTGTCAAGCCTGACCTTAAAAACCTCTAAGGAAGGAGATTCTACCACCTCCCTAGGGAACGCATTCCAGTGTTTCACCACCCTCATAGTGAAAAAGTTTTTCCTAACATCCAACCTAAACCTCCCCCACTGCAACTTGAGACCATTACTCCTTGTCCTGTCCTCTTCTACCACTGAGAATAGTCTAGAACCATCCTCTCTGGAACCACCTCTCAGGTAGTTGAAAGCAGCTATCAAATCCCCCCTCATTCTTCTCTTCTGCAGACTAAACAATGCCAGTTCCCTCAGCCTCTCCTCATAAGTCATGTGTTCCAGACCCCTAACCATTTTTGTTGCCCTTCGCTGGATTCTCTCCAATTTATCCACATCCTTCTTGTAGTGTGGGGCCCAAAACTGGACACAGTACACCAGATGAGGCCTCACCAATGTCGAATAGAGGGGGACGATCACGTCCCTCCATCTGCTCGCTATGCCCCTACTTATACATCCCAAAATGGCATTGGCCTTCTTGGCAACAAGGGCACACTGCTGACTCATATCCAGCTTCTCATCCACTGTCACTCCTAGGTCCTTTTCCGCAGAATTGCTGCCTAGCCATTCGGTCCCTAATCTGTAGCTGTGCATTGGGTTCTTCTGTCCTAAGTGCAGGACCCTGCACTTATCCTTATTGAACCTCATCAGATTTCTTTTGGCCCAATCCTCCAATTTGTCTAGATCCCTCTGTATCCTATCCCTGCCCTCCAGCGTATCTACCACTCCTCCCAGTTTAGTATCATCCGCAAATTTGCTGAGAGTGCAATCCACACCATCCTCCAGATCATTTATGAAGATATTGAACAAGACCCCCATCACCTTCAACACAAACAGACTATTAGCTCAGTTTGTATCATAGAGATCCCTGCTTCGCCATTGGGGGTGCTCTAAGGCTTTTTCAGCGTCCGCACAGCAGCAGGTGCCCATCACAGCCCGAGAACTGGGATGCCTGGGTGTGGTGAAGACAGGCACTGCCCTGGAAGCAGCTCAGGTTAGTATCCACACATGAACAGTCTCAGCAGGGGGAACAGGAATGCGTGCATTGGCCAGGATACACTGTTAGGGAGAGACTTGTACATCAGGTCTGCCTTTGGTGTTACATTGAGCTGCCTGTTCCATCAGGAAGAGGAGGAAAGCTGATCTGAATGTGCACCTAGAAAACAATTCATGAATAAACGGAAACTTTGGTGCAAAAATAAGAAGTTTGAGTCTAAGGAGCACTGTCCACTTTGAGTTTGCATTTGGGTTTTCCTCGTGCGTTACTGAGATTCGAAAAAGGAATGCTGGACTGGCCAGCCAATCGTATTTCAGATTATTGATACGGCTTGTTCTGTCCCACCCGTATATGGGGGAGGATTGTTCAGAGGACAGGCCTCTGTCTTTGTGACCCCTGGTGACACTCTTCAGCGCCGTGTCAATTGCCGTACTGCACTTCACAGCTTGGAAATGAGGCCCAAGCAGGTAAAATTGATGGACCCCAACTGTGTGCCCATTCAAGGGGCGTGAGTAACTTGTGAGACGCATAAGGGTTATGCCTAATTTGCATAAAAGACAGCCCGTCCTGTCTTGAATATGAAGGTGCAGGCCACAGAGATCACAGCTCCTAACTGCAGGCGGGCCGTTCAGAGTGATAAAAAAGTGCATGCAGGGATCTGGACTATCTGTAGGCTCAGCTTCTGCAGTAAAATGAGAAAGGCCTGCATAGTAGAATGCCGTTGGTCAACTGCAGCCTTCCGGGTACACCTGGCCACACCTTAGATAAAGGTGCTGGTTTGTCATGGACAATGTAGTTAAGATACAGGAGGATGTCTCTCAGCTTCCAGTACTGCTGCTGGCCAGCGGGCACACATCAGCACCACATGGGAGTAAGGCATGGTTAAATACCTCTCAAAATACCAGACCTGCATTTTCAGAGCTGCTGAACGCTCCCATTGACTTCGTTTGGAGCTGTGGGAACGCAGTATCTTAGGGTCTGTCTTCACAGCAAATTAAAACCCAGGGCTGGCCCGGGCCAGCTGACCTGGGCTTATGGGGCTCAGGCCGTGGAGCTGTTTCATTGCCATCCGGGCATGGGCTGGCGTCTGGGCTCTGGGACTCGCCCTCCCTGCAGGGTGCTGGAGCCTGGGGTCCAGCCTAGGCCCAGAACTCTACACAGCAATGAAACAGCCCCACAGCCTAAGCCGGCTGGCCCAGGCCAGCCACAGGTGTCTAGTTGCTGTGTAGACACACCCTTAGAAAATCAGGCCCCTTATGTTCACTCAGACCCTGAGTGCTCCGTATTTGTGTAAACTCTTTTCATACAAAAATGCAAACTTCAGGCACATCTGTTAGGAGCACCTGGTGGCAATGAGATCATTCATCAGTCCCTCTCAGTCTCCTAGGACAGATAAATCGAGCACAGTTTAACCTGTGGGAACCTGTACTTACTGACTTCTAGATTTTTGTAGGGAAATCTGGTTTTGAGCTAACATGCAAACACATTTTCTCCACATAACAACAATAGATAGTCCTAGCTCCGTCTGTGCTAAGTGTCTGTCTCTTGCTAGGTTTAATACCATCAAATTAGTTCAACATGGCCCGGTGGGCGGGAGATGTCTCCAGACAACTCGAGACCTATGTATGCAGTGCTGTGTGCCACGGGCACATTAATCAAAGGGTGGATTACTGCTTTAGGGGATGTCGGACCTCCTAGTAAGCCCAGTTATTGTTCCTTGGGAGCCCAGTTATTGTTCACAAACAAGAGAGGCAGAGGCAGAAGCACTGTAAACACGCAAAAGTACAAGAGAATGGTTGGGGAGCAATGAAACCATGTGAAATGGCAGATGGGAAAAGAGCAGGCGAGACATACCACAAGGGAAGCAAAATGGCAGAAATTCATCTAGTTTTCTCTGAGAATAAAGGGGATTATAAAACGTGCAGGTAACCAGAGAAATGGGATTGGAGGGATTCCAGGCTGTGGGTGTCTGTTCTCCCCAGCCACACTCCTCAGAGGGGTAGAATAGTATAGTGGTTAGATCACAGAGGTGGATGTCAGAGAAGCCTATTTTCTTAATCCTGTAATTTATAACACTGACTTGCTGAGTGGCCTTTATTATTAATAATAATTATAATAAAAAATTCTTAACCTCCCTTCTGTTTCCCATCTGTAAAATTGGATTGAGAATACCTACTTCTTTGAAGTGTCTGAAAACTTTGAACGCAAAGTATAGAGTATGTTCAAAATAGTATTATGACGTCTGGTAGTATATACATAATGACCAGCTTCAAGAAGTGAGGGCACCCCAGAATAACTGCCTTTCCTTTCTGGATGCCTGAAGGCCTTCGTGCTGTGTCTCACAAGTAACCAAGGTGTATGGATGGGTGTTCTGGCATAATTACAGTACCTGTTACACTTGTGGACTTGCAACTAGTAAGAGACCATTAGCATTTAACAATATGGTTAGTGGAGAGACAGAGCTCTCCCCCGCCCTCAAAAAAAAATTAGATGATTAAGGTGGCTGGAGGAGAGCTAGACCTGTTCTCAGCACCAGCTGCAACTTATTCAACAAAAGAATCTTAGCTGGACGGTCCCATGTACTCAGACTTGTGCAGATTACTGGCTGATGGCCGGATTAGGCTAGATAATGAATTCTTCCCATCCCTTGCTGATTCAGTGGTATGATGCATGACCAGGGCAAAGCATTCCTACAGCTTGTGTACCTGGCAATGAGGAGGAACCCCAGGGCAAGGGGTGGCCTTTCAGGAGGTAGAGCTGGCATAGAAGCTCCTACAGAGCTCCCCTCACAGGTGGCTGCCATCATTAGGACATGGTTGAGGCTTTCCTGCAACCCTAGTGATCTGCAGCTGCATATCGACCCCCTTGGGGCTTTGGAAGCTGGCATAATTAACAGCAGCCCCAAGGCTGCTCTGGCTTTTGCTGGGCGACTTCTGCAGTGCACAACTGGCCCAGGGTAGAGAATGCAAATGTGACTTAGAGACACCTTTCAACACCCTTTTGAGTTGCCCTCTCAGTTCCAGCCAGTTCCAGGGCCACTTTGTGTGCAGCCTGCATACCACCTCAGCTAAGACTGAGACAGAAGAACCCTTGTTGGCTGCCCAAGCAGGTAGGAGCTCTGCTAAGCTTTACTCAGCTGGAAGTTGCTCTTATCTGCTGTACATCAGACAAAAAAAACCTGCTGACTTGGATTCTTTGGCGGGATCTGGATATTTTAATCTGCTCAGTTGAGTGGCTTCAAAATTCATAAAACTTCTCTCCCCTACCACCTGCCCCTGCAGTTATGAACTCCCCAATATCAAAATGCAAAGTTTGACATTAATCCCTTTGGCTTTGGTAGAATCCCAGCTCGCAGGCACGACTTATGCTCACCTTAAAAGAGATGTGACTGACATGCAGAGATGCAGACAGGAAGGTTTACTTTATTTGCCTGGGGTCATCAACAGGCTAGGGTCATTTAGAGCAGAGGTTTTCAACCTTTTTTCATTTTCAGACCCCTAAACATTTTCAAATGGAGGTGCAGGCCCCTTTGAAGATCTTAGACATAGTCTGTGGACCCCAGGCTGAAAACCACTGTTCTATGGTAACGACAACCACTCATGGACTCCTTAGACATAGTCTGTGGACCCCAAGGTTGAAAATCACTGTTTGTAGTGGTGTTGGAAGCAGCAACCCTGATTTCAGAGGCTGTAGAGAGGACAGGCCCATTCTGATGGTTGATCATACTGAAACCTCACCTCTCGCCTGCAGAAAGAGGCTGAGAATTAACCAGAAGCCTTGGGGATTTTCTCTGCTGTTGGTTTATATGGGAAGCAATCGGGAATGCCCAACACCTTAACTAGGAGTCTGGGAAGAAGGTGGTTTTGATTTTTTTCAGAACCATTCAATTCACCAAATAGTGTGTTGGCTCATCACTGAAACCCTTCAGCAAACTCACTGTGTTTTGAAAAATATCAAGAAGGGCCCCGTATTTGCCATGGGGCTTTGAATGCTCTAGCCCCAGCAAGTTTAATAGGGCTTAGGCAATATTTTTCGCTGCTCTTGAGGTGTGTAATTAATTGGGAATAATTCTCTTTCATGTTATCACTCAGTATTCAACAATAAATTCAGCTAAGGAGGAAGGAAAGCTTAAGACAAAGACTCAACAGAAGTTGCGGTCAGAGCGCAGGTCATTTCAAACAAGACGTGAAGCATGTTTTATGTACCATGTTTTGTAATTTCGAAAAGCAAAAGTTTAAGGCTAAGGGGGAGGGCAGGGTGTTGGATTTTTGTGAGGGAAGGGGAGACAGAGATCAAGTTTCAAATGTGGCCCCTCCCTTCTTGGCAACATTTATTTTCCAGTGGTTCAGTCTAATTAATATAAGACCTGCTCAAGCACACCAGCCCTCATTGGACATGTCACTCGTTAATCATGCGACCCTCCTAGCCTTGGGTAATGACCTTGAAAGAATATATCAGCCCATGATGGCGGGAGTGAAGAATTAAATTGTTTCTCTGAGTGCTTATGGTCATTGCTGACAATTTATATGACACAGCTGCCCTAAGCCATCCGCGCTGGCCATTGTGTAGTAATCATTTTCCCAGCCAGGAATGGATTGCCGGCCAGACAGTGAGTGGTCCAAGCCATCTTGCATCTTGGTTTTATTTTGGGTCTTGTTTCTTTGTTTGAGGGGGAGGGCTATACAAACGGGAAATCCTCATGAAGGTTCTGAGATTGAAAACTCTGGGTGATATTTTTGTCGGCCTTCCATCTCGTGCTGTATTCAGCTTTCCCCTCTGGTTTACAGGGTTTACATGGAGGGAGCTTGACAATCACTGAAATAACAGAAAAAATTCAAAACCTTTATAAGGCGGCAGAGACTGTGTGAATGACTAAGGTCCCTGCCTGGTTACGGCTTGTGAGTCCTGGGGGATGTCAGGAAGACCTTACAAAGCTTCCTGTCCTGTGGGGAATCAGATGGGGACATGTGGGGCTGTGTGTTCGGGTAGGAATGACATTTGGGTAAAATTCTGGAACGAATGTACCATCATGTATAGATGAATGTATATGTACTTGAAAGTAGACGTGACCGTTGATTATCATGTGAGCCCACTTGGCTGACACTTGGCATCCCTCTTGAGTGTCAGTAAGTACATTTTAGGAAGCACCCACACTGTGTGGGTTGAAAGGTGAACATCATTTTTTGTTTGCTTGCTTGCTTGCTTCATTTATGTTAAGGATTAATGGGGAGATATTTTCCATCTCGAGAGCTGTAATGAGTAAATGGCATGCCTAGTTGTTACATATTGATATCTATCTAGTTTCAAACTGATTGAATAATTTGTTACAATTACTGGATTTTATAAATTATAGAAAATACATAGCTGAGGGGCTAAATATCAGATTGCCCTGTTATTGCCATATGTGCTGTTTTTCTCTAAATATAGACAGTCAATAATTATCACTAGAACCATTGCTAAAATCAGAGTGAATCAAGAACAAATAGGAATCTCAGTGTTTATTAACATTTTTTTTAATGAAATAAGCCTACTTGTTTATCCTTTCCATAAATTTGGCACTGTGTTTTAGGTCATCTTAATTCAGCCATAAAATTTTGTTCCTGTTTAAAAATATCTATACAAAAAGTTAAATACGTTATCTGAATCTGCAGCATTTTGCAAATCCCAATAGAATAAATTTTATTATCCTTAATTTTTGCCAAAATTCCTTCCTAAAATAAAGGATAAGAGAGTGTGTGTGTTTGCATGGGCTTGTGTGAGTGCATATGTGTGAATCAGCACATTTGGGTGTGCATGCGCACATCAGCCTGTTTGTGTTTCAGTGTGGGTACAAGCGTCAGTTTCTGTTTGTCAGTATGTTTACAGGTGTATTTGTGTGAATCAGTGTATTAAATACACGTCCCCAGGATTTTCGGGCCAACTGTAAAACATTCTGTATCTCTTTCCAGTTTCAAACCTCCTCCAGTTTAGGAGTTGGTCTCTTCTCCATAAACAGTATGTGATGGGTTACGGAGGCATATTAGCATCACAAGAGTTGTGAGTTGATCAGCTTCCAAATATGATGTCTTAAGTAAAAAAGTATTTTCTTTTATCTGTTTTAACTGTGTTGCCTTTCAATTTCATAGGCTGTCTTTTTTTCTTTTATTATAAGAGAGTATATGTGAGTGCCCAGTTTTCAGTACTGCTCATTATTTTGTACTCTTCTATCATACTGTCTCTTATTCATCTTTGTGTTGAACCACTCAAAGAGTTCTGATAGATTAGAGAGGCACAACTTTCCTTAACAGAAATCATGCTGGTTTGTCCTATCATACCATGTTTATACAGGTAGTTTATCATTCTCTTTTGATAATTTCAGCCAATTTACTTGAAACTTGGTACAGAGCCTGCTGATCTGTAATTTCTGGAATCACGTCTAGTGGCTTTTTTTTAAAGACAGGTGCATTTGCTACCCTCCAGTGCTCTCATATGGTAGCTAATTTTACGGTGGAATTACATATTTTTGTTAGCAGATCAGCCACTTTATTCTTAAATTCTTTCAAAACTCTTACCTTTTCCTGGGTCTTGCAATGTATTGCTCCTTACCTTGTCTGTGTGTTCTAGTACCTCTTCTCTCGTCACTTCAGTCTCTGGCAGTGCCTCATCTTTGTATCTTTGAACCTGAAAACAGAACGCCCTGGGTCGCTATTGCCAAAACAGCCCTATCCATCAGGTTACAGAGGCAGTCTCTCACTTGCTTAATCTCTCCTGTTAGAGCTGCTCCACTTTGTATAAATCGTTAACTATTCGTTGGTCCAGAGAGCTGCAGACTGATGCTATAGGGCTGTGGTGAGGGCACATTGGGCCAGAGAGAGAGAGAGTCACCACAGAGTAGCCAATACCCTGGCACTGCCCAGGAGGTAGCAGACCCAGGAGCTGCTCTGAATCACGCATAATGTAAGGGGACTGTCGCCCCCTTACTAACATTTCGTGGGGTGTTTTAGTTGCTAGCTCCCAGTACTCAAAGGGGAAGGGTCGATGGGGAATCAGGACCCTGAGACTGACAGTCCCCGGGAACAATGGGGAGAGGCCAATGCTCCAGGTCAGCCTGAATGACAGGGTGGGCGGGTCATCAGGGAGTCAGGAGGCCAGGAGTGTCCCCTCCTCCGGGTGAGCTGGAATTGCCTGGGTCAGACAGACAGACAGAGTGGGGCCGAGCTAAGGAGAAAGCAGGGGCCTGAGCTGAGCTGGGGAGCAGAGCTGGGCCAGATCCACAGAGACCAGAAAAGCAGCCCCGAGAGAGCAGACTTGCCCTGAGAGGAGAGCTGCAGCCCCAGAGCCAGAGGGGCCAGAAAGCAGCCCAGGAAGCAGGTCAGAGCTGGGAGCAGAGTCACAGAAGCAGCCGGCAGAGCAGACCTGTCCTGGGAGCAGAGGAGCTGCAGCAACCAGAGCTAGGGGAGCCAGAGAAGCAGCCCAGGGAGCTGGAGGTAGAGCAGCAGCCGTGCAGAGACCGAGTGGGGCTGGGGCTGGAGCTGGGGCTGGGGCTGGAGCTGGGGCTGGGGCTGGGGCTGGGGCTGGGGCTGGAGCTGGGGCTGGGGCTGGGGCTGGGGCTGGGGCTGGGGCTGGAGCTGGAGCTGGGGCTGGAGCTGGAGCTGGGGCTGGAGCTGGAGCTGGGGCTGGGGCTGGGGCTGGGGCTGGGGCTGGGGCTGGGGCTGGGGCTGGGGCTGGGGCTGGGGCTGGGGCTGGGGCTGGGGCTGGGGCTGGAGCTGGAGCTGGGGCTGGAGCTGGAGCTGGGGCTGGGGCTGGGGCTGGGGCTGGGGCTGGGGCTGGGGCTGGGGCTGGGGCTGGGGCTGGGGCTGGGGCTGGGGCTGGGGCTGGGGCTGGGGCTGGGGCTGGGGCTGGGGCTGGGGCTGGGGCTGGGGCTGGGGCTGGGGCTGGGGCTGGAGCTGGAGCTGGGGCTGGGGCTGGGGCTGGGGCTGGGGCTGGGGCTGGGGCTGGGGCTGGGGCTGGGGCTGGGGCTGGGGCTGGAGCTGGAGCTGGGGCTGGGGCTGGGGCTGGAGCTGGGGCTGGGGCTGGGGCTGGGGCTGGGGCTGGGGCTGGGGCTGGGGCTGGGGCTGGGGCTGGGGCTGGGGCTGGGGCTGGAGCTGGGGCTGGGGCTGGGGCTGGGGCTGGGGCTGGGGCTGGAGCTGGAGCTGGGGCTGGAGCTGGAGCTGGGGCTGGGGCTGGGGCTGGGGCTGGGGCTGGGGCTGGGGCTGGAGCTGGAGCTGGGGCTGGGGCTGGGGCTGGGGCTGGGGCTGGGGCTGGGGCTGGGGCTGGGGCTGGGGCTGGGGCTGGGGCTGGGGCTGGAGCTGGAGCTGGGGCTGGGGCTGGGGCTGGAGCTGGGGCTGGGGCTGGGGCTGGGGCTGGGGCTGGGGCTGGGGCTGGGGCTGGGGCTGGAGCTGGGGCTGGAGCTGGAGCTGGGGCTGGGGGTGGAGCCGTCCGGAGCCTGGTGTCGTGAGCAGCTGGGGAGAGTGAGGGGGGACCCTGGGCAGCGAGCCCAGCACAGGGAGACGCCTCATCCAGGAGGCTCTGCAGGTCGAGGGGTGGGGGGGCAGGAGATTGGTAACCCCGACAGGGCAGGGGCAACGCTGGGAAGAAGGGTCCTGCCACCTAGAGCCTGAAAGCGTGTGGCCACCGCCAGAGCGAGTGTCCAACCTGCAGCATCCCTGCAGCACAGCCAGGGCCTGAGCAGAGGCCTGGTACTTACGAGGAACAGACTGTGAACTGCCCGGACGTTCCAGAGACACTGTCTGTGATGTTCCCTGCCACAGAGCGGGGTGATGTGTTTCCTTTCACCTTTCCCATTTTTCCTTATTCTTTTAAAATTAATTGTTGATTAAATAACTTGTATTTGCTTTAAATTGTATGTAGTGATCAGTGGGTCAGAGAAGTGCCCCGTGCAGAGACACCCGAGTGGGGACACCCTAGCCCCTGTCCTAGGTGACCACAGCAGGGTTGGAGGTCAGGCCCCCCAGGAATCCTGGGCCCAGCCTTGTTGGGGTTACGAGGACTTTGCCAGACAGGAGAGTGGAAGGGGAGTCCTCAAGGGCAGGGAGGCCTCTGGGTAAAGGAAGTGGGAGCGAGGACTCAGATCCTTTCGCTAGCCCACTTCACCGGGGTAGTGCAGAAGCCAGGAAAGTTTCCCACAATAGCAGGACTATTCCCCTGCTTACAATAGCAAGGACTTGAACCTCTGATTTCCAGATGAGTGCACTAACCACTGGACTCCTGGCTATTCTGGGGTCTCTGGATCTCTCATTTTGGCCAGAAAGTCTTTCCTGGACCTGGGACACTTTCCCAACAAACATTTTTGCTAAATCGATATAGTTCCAGGAAAAGTTTCAGTTTTGATAAATCAGCATTTTCCAACGGAAGAACATTTTGCTGAAAAATTCCCCAGCAGCTCCAGAAAATAATCTTCTTTTAGTATGGGTGATGTATGACATGAAGTGTAGTCAAGTGGTTAGAGCAGCAGACTGGAGTTCTTTTGGATTCCTTTTCTAACTCTACTACTGACTTCCTATCTCACGCGCTATGAGCAAACAAACTAATCTTTCTTCCTCAGTTTCCCCATCCCCCTTTGGTTTTGCTATGTGGGCAGAAGGTATGATAGAAAATTACTAGTGGTGGTGGTTTTTCATTTTTTTCTTCTCTAATATTTTTTCTTTTTAGAAAACCCTAGAAATCCCATATAGAAAGCTGTTTTCAGAGATGGTTACGGGTGCATGGGTAAGGACTCAGGAATCAGGAAATGCCAGCATTAGGGGTGCACAGGAAGCCTTACTCTTACCAGTGTTTTTTGTGCATTACAATACAGTCTTTTTAATTACAGGATCACATACTGTTCCTCAGATAATTCAAAATATTCTACCAGTTTTTTTACTGCCTTGGATACCATCTTTTAGCACCATATTATACTTGCATTTGTCAGACAAACAGGGTCTGTGGCAGAGTCACAGGAAACTAAGCATATCCAACCTACTGCAGATTAGGCATGCAACACAGAGGAATAGTGAAGATTTGCCGGCATATATAGGGTCCTTAAGATTGCAGCCATATTAACTTGGAATACTAGCTCTAGCTTTTACTCTGGGGTAGAGTGAGCAGGTGTAAACTCTGTGGGAAGCATCTTTATCTCCTATGGGTGGCAGTAGTCTGTGAAGAGGCGAAATTTGGTGTTGAGGAGCAGTCAGATGTTATGGGTGCCGAAATTCATAGCTTGTACAGTAGGCTCAATTCTAACCCTGAGTGGCAGTATGGGGATCTCAGTTCTCTGGTCTTGCAGTAAGGGGCAGAATGGAATCCCTGTATAATCTTATCAACCTCACTTTTACAAGGACTTTTTTATTTTTACAATAATCCTGAGTGTCATATTTCAATGTGGATGATACCTTACCAGTTGGTTAGTTTGTGGCTAGATTTCCGAGAAGAGAGCCTTAAATACACCCTCAACATTGCAATCAAACCAGACTTTATAGTTCATTATTTTAAAAAAGATCAGTTAAAGGAGAGAGCAAGCGCACTGCAGGCTGCGTTTCCGATGCTACGCTCTCCACAGTGCCGTACGCCTTCTCAGAGAGACGAGAATATTTTTAATGTATTTATCTTGACAATATCAGGTGGTCCAGTCACTGGTGTTCTACATTCGCTCAGAGGAGCAGCAAGTATATACGTATATATTTAGCATTTTTTCTCGTATGTTCAGCTGAAAAGGCTTGGCTTGATTAATATTTTCCGCTGTCCGGTAACCATGGCAATGGGGTCAGCAGATATAATACTTAATTTAATCTTCTGACTGCCTCAGTGTGCATCACCGGTGTCCCGAATAATAGAAAGCCTTTTGCTTCTCTCTCTCTCTCTCTCATTCTGTTGCCTCGTATATTTATTATCTTTGCCAGTGGCTCTCTCACATGACCCAAAAGGAATAAACTGTTTTCTTCAATCAGTATATGCAGCTAAAAAAAAAAATTCTGAACAACCCTCCCCACCCAGCGAATCCCCCTGCCCCCACCAAACCACCAGCCAGTCCACCCCCCTCCCCACCACCACTCCAGCAGCCAATCTCCACAGTATGACAGGGAACGTGGGAAGATTCTGAGAGCTTTCATAGCAGCACTGTAAAGGTTTGTGAAACACTCTTCGGCCAAATGAACCCATGCGGATTTTCCTCCCTGTCGCAAACCCCAGGTGATTGGCTAACACAGACTTGATGCCCTGTTTTGCTCTCCAGGTGGGTTAAGTGCATTGCTTTGTCTTCATTTGGCCCAGCTCCCCTGTTTATCTCATTATTTTTGCTCTCTCTTTCCCTCTGATAATTCCTTCTCTCTTTCTTTTTTTATGCTGCCATGTTTTGCACAGTGAACACACCACTTGCTCTTGGGTTGGTTCTGGGGATTGGATGCCAGGCAGACTTTGTGATAATAAAAAGCAGACAAAATGCAGCTCCTTTTACGTGTTCAAAGAGTTGCTGTAGATTCTGTAATACAGGCTACCCTGCCTCCTTCCCTGTGCTCAGCAACAGAGAGAGAAATATTAGCTTGGATTAAAGAGACACTTTCTCCACCATGGAGAGGCTTTCAAAGGAGGGATGAACTCCTGAAGTCTGGTCATGAGGAATCTGCCGCCCAACTCCTTCAATTTCTGCTTGTTTACTAATTAACTTTTTGTTAGTATTTCTTATTTAGTTTCTCTTTTGATGGCTGGAGTTCAGGGGACAGAATAATTTTGAGGGCAGGACAGGTAGACGAGTGATTTTAGTTTTCCTTTTCCCAAGTCAGGGGCAGCCAGTTTTTATGTGTCACTTGTTCATTGTCTTCAGTGTGGTTCCTTCAAACTTAAAGCACAGAAGGCCAAGGAGAGGCTGTTAAGGTCTCAGCAGAGTTTTCACTCTGATCTTGGTCACTGCAGTTTGTCAAAGAATATCAGTCAAGTTGTTTTGACTCATTCTGACCTGGGTGTTGAGTGGCAGCTGGAAGGACTGAGACTTTGAAAGAGCCAAAGTTCGTTGCATCAGTCCAGGTCTGAACACTGATCTGTTAGTATGTCTGGTCCCAGCAGCCCTTCCTGAGAGGGAACAAAACTCCCTTTTGGTCTCTGAGGAATACTCTTGGCTTTTCCCTTTACCCTAACCACATTACCGTGACTCTGATGAAAGCATATTGATGTAAGCAGGTTTGAAACCATCATTAACCAAAACCAGAGATTTCACCTGGAATTGGCCCAGGCCAGTTCAGCTGCCCAAGTCTGTACATACAGTAGGAGTGGCCAGTCCTTTCTAATAGCTGCATTCTTTACTCCTTTGAAATTCATAAAGAAGCTGCTATTTTCACAGTACTGTGAAATTTAGAAGCACTCTCTAAAGTGCTAAGCATTCTTTTTATAGTTGAACTCATTTGTTCTTCATTTTTAAATACAGTTCTTTCTGTTTGACACATCTGATGTTCCATCCCAGGACATTTGAACAGGCCTCTCTTCTTTTGGGGGATAATCCTGCCCTTACTTCCACGAGTGAAGAGGGTGCCTTGCAGTGAAACTGCCATGGTTTTGCCGCAGGGAATGGGGAGGCTGGATTTTGTGAGGCGTACAGAGTAGGAGCACTGTCACACGGTGGCAGAACCGTGCTCTTTGGGGACTCTCTCTTCAGCATCACAGACAAATAAAGGATATTGTGCATGCATGTGACTGCACGGGCACAGACTTGCTGCTGTCTATTCATGACCATGTGTATTTGTGATTGCTGTCATGGGTAAACAGACAGCACTGCACATGTTTCTGGCTGAAGCCACATGCATGTTCAAGAAGTCAGGGGAAAACATGGGCAGAACCATGTGTTCACAGTGTGATGTTTGAAGATATTTCTTTTGGTTCAACAACAAAATGAATCAGTGCTTCAATGCTATGATGATGGGTGCTATAGTAAACCTTACCATAGATAGAAAACATGAAACAGTGCATTTATGGATGGTTAGTGTACATCTTAGATATTTCAGAGTAGCAGCCATGTTAGTCTGTATCCGCAAAAAGCAAAGGAGTGCTTGTGGCACCTTAGAGACTAATGCTCAAATAAATTGGTTAGTCTCTAAGGTGCCACAAGTGCTCCTTTTCTTAGATATAGTTATGAGGCAAGATATCAAATGACGAGTAACTTTAACTCCTTGAAAGTTTAGTAATTCCTGAGAAATGTATGGCTGAGGTGGTGGTATGGTTTGGTAACCAAAGGAAGTGAACATTTTAAATGCATTTAGTGGGCATTTTTGGCCTTGGAGGACTTGACAGCCAATCAGAATGACAAGGTGGGGGAGGTATTATCTTTTATTGGACCAACTTCTGTCTCTCCTTGTCTCTCTAGTACCCTGGGACCAACACGGCTACAACTATACTGCACAGAGCCAGTCAGAAAGCCCCTGCTCAGAATTCTAAAGCAGTGTGTACGTCTGCATGTGTGTATGTCCTAGAGGAACCTTTGTCAGGGTTTTTTATGCTATTTCCTCAACCTTTCTTTACTAACTTTTTAACACCTGGTGGAAAATCAGCACACAGAGATAACCTAGTACGTCCAGGAGGCACCGTTTATCAACGTAAACTAAGAGTTTATTATGCAGAAAAAAGTCATGTTATTTTCTGTAACCCAAAGAAAGAATTTTGTTCAGCTGTAATGAGTCATTTTTACCTCAGTTGAGAATGAGTTGCTTTTTTATGAAGTGTCGCATCATGCCAAACACAGGACTATGTAAGGCAAGATGGTTCTCCCTAAAGCAGCATCTCATCAGCTGAATGAACTTCCATTACAAAGAGGCTTTTCTTTCAAATTTGTTTTAATTTTTCTAATTAATTTTGAGAGCTCTTTGAGATTGTCCATTTTGTTCACAGTTTGATTCTTGCTCTGAGGTGTTCTCACTAAATGCCATGGAGTCTTCAGCAGAATTCTTTCATTTAAAGGATTCTTTGAAAGAGACTCCAATTCTGTTTAATTTAGATGCTTTCTCTGATTGTCAGTTTCATTCGCAGTATTGGCTTGATTATCGACTGATAGCTATAAATCATAGACGCTCAGAATGGCATCACAGAGAAGGAGAGAGCCAACTTTAAACCAGCTAAATGTTCATAATGATGAGTGTCAGGTTTGACACAATACATGTGTGTGAATTTCTGCAGTAAATAAATCTGTGTTAGTTCAGTTAGATCCAGGATATGGTTTACATCCAGTCTTTGCTCTCATTTACCTTTTTTAAACTTTATATGTGTGATTACCAGAGACTCAAATATCTACATTTCCTCACAAAGATGAAACCTATCAAGATGGATTTGTAGATTGGATTTTACATTATTTGGATATTTCTGCTCTATAATAACTCTTGTAATTGGCCTATATTAATGGTCTCTGTTAAAGGCCTTTTTGACCATTGACATAAGTTATGCCATGTATCTATAAGTATGTGCCACATCAGATTTATATAAACAAGTAAATCTGTGTAAATGTAGGGACCACATACTGTTACGGTGGAACTATTCTGAGGGATTTCTCTGGTTGTGTTCTACAGGCAGTCAGACTACATGATCACAGTGGTCCCTTCTGGTCTTGGAATCTAGGAATCTATGGTATAAGTTTTAAGGATGTGAACACACCACAGACACTCACATATCTTGTATCTGCCACATACTTTACATTTTAAAAAACCCTTGCAAATGTTTCCAGAACAGTTTTCTTGTATTGTTACTTTTTCTTGAATCCTCCTACCTATAAATCTAATTGCCTGAACACCCATGAGCCCAACTGAGGGAGAGAAAAATTAAAACTATTTATTAAATTTAAAATGCCTCTGAAACAGTGATTCTTAACCTTTACTACAGCCTTCACCCCTTTGGTTCTCAAAATATGTTCTCACACCCCTTATCGTAAATCGTTGAAGTAGGTCAGTTCTTTAAACCTAGATATATCATAACAATAGAATGAAAGAGATAGAATTATATATTTATTTTATTAGAGCATAAGCTTTCGTGAGCTACAGCTCACTTCATCGGATGCATACAGTGGAAAATATAGTGGGAAGATTTTATATACACAGAGAACATGAAACAATGGGTGTTACCATACACACTGTAACAAGAAGAAAAGGAGTACTTGTGGCACCTTAGAGACTAACGAATTTATTTGAGCATGAGCTTTCGTGAGCTACAGCTCACTTTCCCATGCTCAAATAAATTCGTTAGTCTCTAAGGTGCCACAAGTACTCCTTTTCTTTTTGCGAATACAGACTAACACGGCTGTTCCTCTGAAAACTGTAACAAGAGTGATCAGGTTAGGTGAGCTATTACCAGCAGGAGAGCGGGGGTGGAGGGGGACGAGCTTTTGTAGTGATAATCAAGGTGTGCCATTTCCAGCAGTTGACAAGAGCAGTAAGGGGGGAAATAAACAAGGGGAAATAGTTTTATTTTGTGTAATGACCCATCCACTCCCAATCTTTATTCAAGCCTAAGTTAATTGTATCCAGTTTGCAAGTTAATTCCAATTCAGCAGTCTCTCGTTGGGGTCTGTTTTTGAAGTTTTTTTTGTTGAAGAATTGCCACTTTTAGGTCTGTAATTGAGTGACCAGAGAGATAGAGGTGTTCTCCGACTGGTTTTTGAATGTTATAATTCAATGATTTGTGTCCATTTATTCTTTTACTTAGAGACTATTCAGTTTGGCCAAGGGTACATGGCAGAGGGGCATTGCTGGCACGTGATGGCATATATCACATTGGTAGATGTGCAGGTGAAAGAGCCTCTGATAGTGTGGCTGATGTGATTAGGCCCTATGATGGTGTCCTCTGAATAGATATGTAGGCAGAGTTGGCAACTGGCTTTGTTGCAAGGACAGGTTCCTGGGTTAGTGGTTCTGTTGTGTGGTGTGTGAATATTTGCTTCAGGTTGGGGGGCTGTCTGTAAGCAAGGACTGGCCTGTCTCCCAAGATCTGTGAGAGTGATGGGTCGTCCTTCAGGATAGGTTGTAGATCCTTGATGATGCATTGGAGAGGTTTTAGTTGGGGCCTGAAGGTGATGGCTAGTGGCGTTCTGTTATTTTCTTTGTTGGGCCCATCCTGTAGTAGGTAACTTCTGGGTACTCTTCTGGCTCTGTCAATCTGTTTCTTCACTTCAGCAGGTGGGTATTGTAGTTGTAAGAATGCTTGATAGAGATCTTGTAGGTGTTTGTCTCTGTCTGAGGGGTTGGAGCAAATGCGGTTGTATTGCAGAGCTTGGCTGTAGACAATGAATCGTGTGGTGTGATCTGGATGAAAGCTGGAGGCATGTAGGTAAACATAGCAGTCAGTAGGTTTCTGGTATAGGGTGGTGTTTATGAGACCATCACTTATTAGCACTGTAGTGTTCAGGAAGTGGATCTCTTGTGTGGACTGGTCCAGGCTGCGGTTGATGGTGGGATGGAAATTGTTGAAATCATGGTGGAATTCCTCAAGGGCTTCTTTGCCATGAGTCCAGATGATGAAGATGTCATCAATGTAGCGCAAGTAGAGTAGGGGCATTAGGGGACGAGAGCTGAGGAAGTGTTGTTCTAAATCAGCCATAAAAATGTTGGCATTCTGTGGGGCCATGCGGGTACCCATAGCAGTGCCGCTGATTTGAAGGTATACATTGTCCCCAAATGTGACAACTGTGACAAATGTGGCAGCTCTTGTCAACTGCTGGAAATGGCCCACCTTGATTATCACTACAAAAGTCCCCCCTCCGCTCTCCTGCTGGTAATAGCTCACCTTTCCTGATCACTCTTGTTACAGTGCGTACGGTAACACCCATTGTTTCATGTTCTCTGTGTATATTAAAATCTCCCCACTGTATTTTCCACTGCATGCATCCGATGAAGTGAGCTGTAGCTCACGAAAGCTTATGCTCAAATAAATTGGTTAGTCTCTAAGGTGCCACAAGTCCTCCTGTTCTTTTTGCGGATACAGACTAACACGGCTGCTACTCTGAAACCTATATTTATTTTAATGTGTAATGTTAATAAATACAGAGGTTTGATGAAACAAAGTAGTTGTACTTAACGTGCCTGTGCTTAATTTGTGTTTTCGATTATTTACCTTCTAAAAAAATCTGGCCTCTCTCGCGCCCCCAGAAAGGGCATCTCGCACCCCCATGGGGTGCGTGCACCCCAGGTTAAGAACCACTGCTCTAAACATTACCTAAATGTTTGTAAAAATGTCTCGATTTTAAAGTCATATGTCTCAGCCTACCTGTGCTTTGGAGCAAATATTGTAGCCATTGGCAAGACAGTGTTCTTTCATGGGACAAATGCTCCAATATCTAGTCATGATGGGTAATGAGATACTGTCCTTAAACCTCACTGGTGCTGGACTGAGTCTTCCCATCCTGCACATCAGGAGAGTGCAATTTTAAGAGAAAAGTCCATACCTGGGGGAAGGCGGGAACGTTTCTCTGGCAGTTTTTACGAACGTGTGTGTGTGTGTGTGTGCGCACACACATGGATGTTTAATGTCAACTTCTGAAGCTTCTTGGAAATTTGGAATGTTAGAATATGTTGCAGTGAGGATTGGGGGAGTGGGCAGAGTGCAGGTGAGGCAGTCAAAGGTGCATAATAAATGCTGTTTGCAACATAGCTCTGCAATTAATCATCTGGATATCATCACACCTAAGTTGAGTTTCTAGAAATATAACATATATAAATAGATATCTATAGACAGACACACCCGTGTGTGTTTATCTATCTTTATATTTATGCCATAACAATGGGATATGATGTGCTAATCCCAAAATATATAGGAGAAAAATGTCTGTTCCATAGTGTGAAATAAACAAATACCCTCCTACACTTCAGTGATCTCTTGTCATTCATCTGCTACTTGGTCTAAAAATAAACAGCCAAACCCACACACATTATTTATGTATATATGTTATATTGTTTTATAAACTATACTTTGATTTTATGGCTATTAAATATTATTATTATTATATATAATATAAAACATAAGCAAAAACAAACATACAGCCTAATACATTTTAAGATAGCCATAAAATCAAAGTATTGTTTGTAAAACAGAGGCGGATATGATGCGTCTGTATCACAAACACGTACTTTCACTACCTTCTGTTGGGTTACTTCCACCCTTACCATATCCTCTTGTCCAGTACCTTTTCTCCTTCTGGTGGTGTCTTGTTCCTGAATCCTGTTCCCCCTGAATCCAATGGGACTTTTAATACCTACTTTAAAGGGAGCAAGATCTACATGGTTCTTCTGGCATGGACTTTTTCTCTTATTTGTCTGTAAAGTGCTGTACATACCTATCATGCTGTATAAATAGTATGAGAATTTGAGGGTGCTTCCTGCTAATCACAGCCCCAATCCTTCAATCTGATCTGTGGTGTGAGAGCGGAAACCTTTGCACTCACATGGCAACCCAGTGATGTCAGCCAGGCTCCGTGAGGGGCAAGAGTCTTACCAACATAGATCTGACTGCAGGGCTGGGTCCCATGACCTTGAGCTAGATACATGTGGAATGCGAAGGTTAAAGAGTTTACCAAAACAAGGTTCCTACTGTGTGAGCAGCAAGCTTCCTCAAGTTTTCATTATTATACTGACATTTGATATTAAAAATTCAAATTTGAACCAAAATAGAAGAAAGCCCTTCTCCTTCTCCTAGGGAAGTGACATTGTTTAAAACAAACTTTAATAAAATCTTTGTGGTTCTTCTTCCTCCCTCCTATCAATGACCTTCTCTCTGCCTGCATTTTCCATCTGCTCTCCTTTCCCCCTTCCTTCCCACAGCCCAGCCAGCTTCTGCTCCCCAGAATTGCTGTCAGGTATGGTTCTTTCATATTGATTGTTAAAATGGGCGCGAGAGGGAGGAGCTGGGATTCTCCCCGGGTAACCATGTAAACACATCACTGCAGTTGTGGGGCTGGAGCCCTGCTGGCCTGTGGAGATGGAAGGTGGCTGAGGGCAAAGCCATTTGAGGAAGGACCTATTCCTGATCCCACACTGGCAAAACTCTTTTGATTTCAGTGGGAGGACTGGGCCTGAGGAGGGAAATGAGTGAAAGAGGCTTGAAACACCTTCCTGTCCGTGATTTGACAACCCCATCCTCTTGACTCTTGTATTGGACGTTTTTATGCTTAAGCTGGTGGGAGTGAGAGGTTGAGGTGGCATCTTAATTGGCAAACAGCTTGAAAATTCTAACTACAGGAGCCAATTAGAGAAGGAGGTCTGTAATAATTAATCAGAATAGATAGATTTGCATATTCAAAGTGATTGTGCATATCAGACTTCTCGGTTGAATCAGCGACCTGCACAACTAGGGAAGAACCGTTCAGCTTGGCTCAGGGGCTGTCCCGCAGTCCTTGTGTTCTGATTGGCTGAGGCAATTTCATTTCAGTATAGGTAATAACACACAGTGGAAACGGGTCGACACCTTGGCAGGTGCAAACACTAACTCCTGCTCAGGGTTGCCAGGCAAAACACACTGCAAGCAGCATGTTTAAATGTCCACACCACGTACAAAACACTGACCAGCCTCTGTAGCTGGGAAGTGGTGCTATCCCCATGCACACTGGGAGCGGAGACCCAGAGAGCGACTTGTCCAAGGGCCCAAACAGAGTCCTAGGCCAGTGCCTTACCACTAGGCAGTCCTCTTTCCCTTGCATCTTGTGGGGCAGCCGGACCCTTGAGGGGTGGGGGTTGAGCTCTCGCCGTTCCTGGGGTTTTCCCCAGCGTAAGATGTGATTGGTTCTCTTTAGGTGTTGATCAGCAAAGAGTGCCCTTGGCACGTTCTCAGTCAGTATGTCCTCCAGGCACAGAGGTCCCTGGCCTTCCCTGACCAGCCAGCTCTGGAATTCCTGGCCATATGGAAGGAAAAATCCCCACTTCTGGGCAGACCTTTACTGGGGCATTGCAGCCCTGCCCTCCACAGCCACTTACAGAAGGTGACATATCCTGGTCCTGAATCAAGATGAAAGACTGAACTTGAATATCCATTGCGCATATGCAGCCACATTTGTACCTCCATTCCTCCCAAACACACTGTCCACATACAGCCAAGCTTTCTCACATCCCTTCCCTTCCCACATATAGCACAGCCTCATGCTTACACCTCTACACACACACCTCATCCCCTTGTACCCACATTTGCGTACACAATTCCCCAATGCCACACACATGCCGTCCAAGTATGCATTTTAATATGGCTAAATGTATACGTATACATCTAGGAACAAAGAACGTAGGCCATACTTACAGGAGTGCAGTGATTCTGAAAAAGATTTGGGGTCATGGGGGATAATCAGCTGAACTTGAGCTCCCAGTGTGATGCTGTGGCCAAAGAGCCTGGGATGTGTAAACAGGGAAATCTTGAGTAGGAGCAAAGAGGTTATTTTACCTCAATATTTGGCACTGGTGTGACTGCTGCTGGGATCGTGTGTCCAGTTGTAGTGCCCACAATTCCAGAAGGATGTTGATAAGTTGGAGAGGGTTCAAAGAAGACCCATGAGAATGATTAAAGGATTAGAAAACCTGCCTTAGATTGAGCTCCTTGAATATATTTAGATATATATATATTTAGAGCTTCTGCATTTAGATAGCAAAAGAGGAGGTTAAGGGGGTGACTTGATTCCAGTCTGTAAGTATCTATAAATACTTAATATTTTGGGGAATAAAGATTGAATAACGGGCTCTTCAATTCAGCAGAGAAACATACAACATGATCCAATGGCTGGAAGTTGAAGCTAGACAAATTCAGACTGGAAATAAGGTGTAAACTTTTAATAGAGCAATTAACCATTGGACCAATTTACCCAAAGGTCTCCATCACGGACACTGTTTTTCTAGAATATATGCTGTAAATTATTTTTGGGGACATTCTGTTACCTGTGCCAGAGATGACCTGTGCCTGCTGATAGTGGGGTGGGTGGGGCACAACTCCGGAACAGCTCGAGTCACACCTCCCTCAGGCAGCCCCCCTCCTGGAAAGCTGCAGCTCCTCCCTGTTCCTTCTGCCTCTTCCTCTTCCTGCCTGGCACAGCTTGCTGGCTCAGCTGCCCCGCAGGGAGGAGTCCTGGCTGCACCGTGTGACTGAGCAATTTGGGGGGCACGTGACCCCATATGCCCCCCATGCATCTCCTCTGGCCTATGCTAATCAGAAGGTCAGACTTAGATGATCACAATGCTCCCTTCTGGCCTTGGCAGCTATGACTCTACGAAGTATATCCACACTTACGCACACACCCATTGCTTCTGACCACACGCACCTAGGCTTATGTATATCTCTCATACACACAAGTTTGCCTATGCACCCTCCCACCATCCATACACACCTACATGTGCATCTACCTCGCGCACCATGCATCTCTATACATAGGCGCACATCAGTGATCCCCTCACACACACATGCAGTACAACACTGCCCGACATACCATATATGGACACACCTGCACATGTCACTGAACATACACACTGTGCAGATGTGCATATTGACACACTCACAGCTGATTCATTGCAGGACCTCTTTGCCTAGTTTTCTTGTGAAATCTCGGTGCCGTGAGTTTGTTCATCCTCAACTCAGACTGCTTTGAAACTCAGTGGAGCTGTGTAAAATGCTGAATGTTCAGTGATCTGTGCCGCTCACCCCAGGACTTTCTATTCCAGGGAAACTCTGGTGTGAAGAGAGTGTGAATCAGCTGAACATCATGGTTATTGCAGTTGCAGTTTCATGCTACCCTCTTCCAAGCAAGTAGATACAAGTCGCCAGTTGTACCAGTTAATAACCCAGCAATAAATGGCTGAAAAATCTGAAGGAATGGAACTGTTGTTCTCGGGTGGGTGGGTGGTGAGAGGCTGCAAGTCCAGGCTCCTCTCTCCAGCTGTTCAGCAGTTTATGAATGCACCACCGTACTTTGGAATTTATAGGCTAGCAGAGTTTCATAAATCAGCGATGTGTGCTCAGCGTGTGATAGTCTGCAAATTCTAAACTAATATGTCGCTCCCTTTCTTTGTAGCATCATGTATATGGAAAGTTTCCATCAATTGTATGCTAAATGCCTGCAGCACAGACAAAGAGAGACGATGATGAACAATTATAAAGCAAATAATTAATAAAAGACAATAACAAAACTATGAGGAAACAAATCACTGTCACTACTTGTTTAGAGACACTACATTGAGAAACATGTATCAATTAACTCTCCTGTAGCCATCTGTGGACAGTTCCAGCACCTCACACTTGCCTTGGTGGGACACCTGAGGAGGAAGAGCCATTTGTAGAAGCCGGTATGGTCATAGTAACATTGCACTGCTGCAGTCATAGGACCTGACCCTTTCTTGCCTCTGTGTTCTTGTGGATTAAGATCAGGGGGAGGTTTTGTGTCCAAGGAATGTGGGATCATGCCCAGAGTTCTCAACAGTATCTGCATTTTTAATAACCAAGGCCCCCTGAGGTCATGCCACCAGAGCAGAATGAGTTGATTGGAGGTCACTGTCAGGGGCAGGAAGCACGGCCCTGGCTGCGGCTTGCAAGGGTTGGGGGGCTCAGAGGACATCCCCTGGCCACTGGAGCCAGGAACTGTTTAGTGGCCATGCTAGTCTGTGACGTCACTGATATTCTGGGATTTGTCAGTGAATTGAAGCAGCAGATCTCAGCCATGAAAAACTGCTGTTGTGTTCAATATACATCCTAGACTTTTAGGTTACCTCATGTTCGCTTGTAGTACATGAAAAATCTGCTAAGTATTTTACTTCTTGGGTGTGAAGGCTGAGTATTCCTTGTGCACTTTGTTACTGTGCTTCTGTATTTTGTTTTAAAATCAGTTTAATGTTCAGAAACTACTGTGTTGTGTAACATCGGGATCTCCGAGAGAGAGAGAGGGATGGGAGTGAAAGTCAAGTAGCTAACAGGGAACCTGCAGACAATACAAGTATTAATTGATCACAGTTCTCAGAGTTTTGCCATTGACTTAAATGGGGCTGGGTTTCACCCACAGACACTCACTGCCTCTAATAATGGTGACAAAAGATGTATAAGCCATGCTCATATATGCATACGTCACTACACCCAGTGTAACCCCTGATTGACTAACTCCTTCTCTCCTCAGTCCATGGGAACATTTGGCCCATTTAATCCAAAGATCTATCATAGACTAACCAAATTTCCATAAATTCCTCTGATTTGTTGTTTCTTGTTGGCCACAAATTCTCTTAACCAGTATGATTCCAGAGATACAGAGCTCTTCATGAACACATGTGTCATCTCTACTCAGGGCTGCTTGATCTGAGATGGAACAAAAAACGTGGTCAGTGAAGAAGTAACTGGGCTTTTGGTGTGTGGGACAAGAGACCTGGGTAGAATTATCTCTCTAGCCCCATAGGTGTGTATGGAACCCTACAAAGAAATTAAACACATAATAAAAGTCCTTACCCTGTGGAGCCTATTGCATAATAATTTATTTGTTTGTATGAATAATACAACAGCACTCAGAAGCCCCAATCAAATCCAGGCCCCATTTGTGTTGGGTGCTGTACAAACACATAGAACGAGGCAGCCTGTGCCCTGAAGCTCTGACAGTCTAATTAAGATCAAGAAGAAAAATCTGAAGGAGCAAGGAACAGGTACAAGGGCCTCACAACAGTGTGAGGATATGTCCACAGCTGCCTTGTCCAGCGTTGTTTTTAAATGTTATTGTTTATGTCTAACCCTTGTCAATTTTTTTTATTTTGAACTGTGCCTTTATTAACAAAAATGTGTGATAACTTTAGCCATTTTCTGCCTTTATTTATGGTTATCACTCTTTTTTGTTTGTTTGTTTTTAGCCATTTGCCCTTCTGGGGTGTTTTTAGTTATATTTAGTTATATTTAACCATAGCATTTTTGTATTTTTAAAAATTATTTGTAACTTTTACTTTACTTTTGCTTTTTTCTGGGCAGGAGGAGATGGTAAACGGGAGACTCCGGGTGTTTTCCCTTTGGTTCTTAGGGCTGAGGCTAAGGAAGCAGAGTCAGGGAACAGAGCTGGAGTGGCAGAGCGGAGGTCTCTGTGGGAAGACTTACGGGGGATAGAAGGAAGAGAGTGTGTCTGGGAAGTGCCTGGCTGTCATCTCCAGTTTGTTGGATGTTTCTGTAAAATACAGTCACTGTAAAAGCAGCACTTCTGCTGTGTCTGTTTCTTTTTTCAGCCACATCTCCATTAGCTGAGAGAACCCTTGGAGGCAGCCCCTCCACCCTTGTAGGCATTTGCTTTACGTAAACCAGCCAGCAGACCGCTCTGTTAGTATTGATGTAGACATTACCACAAATCGCCACTTAGGGACCTGAAAGAATTGACTAGCTGGTTTCAGATCCAATACACACAACCTGATCAGACGCAAAGTTTAAGTACACTTGCAGGCATGCCAACTGCACCTACATGGGCAGTGACTCTTCTGTGCTCTGGTTAAAGAGGCCCTGAGGGGAAACCATGAAAAAATAAAGATCTGGGGTTAAGACATTTACTACAGTGGTTTTAAGATGGAGTTAGTCTAAGTATGAAAAAGTAAAACATCAGTGTGCTCTAGGAGACACATTCTGTCCTATACAGGCTGGTTTTAACTCTTGGGAACCCTTAATAAAACTCTCCTTGATTCAGGTTGTTGTCATTGTTACAGCAGCTCTGGGATCCAGGAGTCGTGTGGTCTGATTCTTATTTACATTAAGGCCCCTTTACGCCTTTCTGGCAGTGACACCCACATTCAGGCCCCCTTTTCACCACCTGCGTGGTGTGAAAGGGGTGTTAGTGTACAGAAGGATCAGCCCATAGTGTCAGATCACCTGGGAAACTAGCGAGCTCCCCTTGCAGAAAAGTCTCCACTGTTCAATGTGTCACGTCTTCCTCCATCTATCAGGCTGTCAGAGAACAAGATCACACTGGACTTCTTTGTTAACTATTTTCTGGAAATTGACTGTGGGAAGGCCACTGAACAAGCTCAGAGCTGAATGGAGATGGGCATTGAAAACCTCCCTTTAAGAGAACGGAGTTCTTGCAGGTCAGGGTGTAGGGCCATTGATGGTGCTGTGTGCAGGGAGCTCTGTAGGTAATAAACATGGAAGTTGATTTCCAGTCAGCCCAGTAATGCTGGCAGGAGGCTCGTGTCTTTGATGGTTGCATGGAATGATATAAATCGCATGGAATGATATAAATCACATGCAAAGTGTGGCATATCTCTTCTTTTGATTACTGGAATCTATTCAAAGAACCCAATTTTTTTTTTGCCCAAAGTTGAGGTATGCAATGAAAGAGAGCTGATAAAATTATATTCAGGAACTTTGGGGAAGACTTCTAGCACCAGCTTTGTGCCTCACCAGAGGTGATAGGTCAGCACTCTAAACCCCCGGTAGCTCTATGAAAGAGCAAGAAAAGATGCACTGGTGAGAAGTGACCTGAACCCACAGTCCCTGGGAGGGATGAGTATGGGAAGCTCTTGAGTTCAGAAGGAGGCAAGTTGCAGAACCTCCTCAGCCTTCATTCTCTGGCTCCTATGTAGACAATCTCATCTTGTAGTGAGTGATAGACTTCAGTGGAAACAATGAATGAGAATATCCTGGGGCTTCTGTGTGTTAAGTCTAAAGCATGAATAACCTCTCCATTTGTAGGTTTCAGAGTAACAGCCGTGTTAGTCTGTCTTCGCAAAAAGAAAAGGAGGACTTGTGGTACCTTAGAGACTAACCAATTTATTTGAGCATAAGCTTTCGTGAGCTACAGCTCACTTCATCGGATGCATACCGTGGAAACTGCAGAAGACATTATATACATACAGAGACCATGAAACAATACCTCCTCCCACCCCACTGTCCTGCTGGTAATAGCTTATCTAAAGTGATCATCAGGTTGGGCCATTTCCAGCACAAATCCAGGTTTTCTCACCCTCTGCCCCCCCCCCCCCCCACAAACTCATTCTCCTACTGGTAATAGCCCATCCAAAGTGACCACTCTCTTCACAATGTGTATGATAATCAAGGTGGGCCATTTCCAGCACAAATCCAGGTTCTCTCACTCCCTAACCCCCCTCCAAAAACCACACACACAAACTCACTCTCCTGCTGGTAATAGCTTATCCAAAGTGACCACTCTCCCTACAATGTGCATGATAATCAAGGTGGGCCATTTCCAGCACAAATCCAGGTTTTCTCAAACACACCCCACCCCCATACACACACAAACTCACACTCCTGCTGGTAATAGCTCATCCAAGGTGACCACTCTCCCTACAATGTGCATGGTAATCAAGGTGGGCCATTTCCAGCACAAATCCAGGCTTTCTCACCCCCCCCCCCCCCCCGAAACACACACACACACAAACTCACTCTCCTGCTGGCAATAGCTCATCCAAACTGACCACTCTCCAAGTTTAAATCCAAGTTTAACCAGAACGTCGGGAGGGGGGGGTTAGGAAAAAACAAGGGGAAATAGGCTACCTTGCATAATGACTTAGCCACTCCCAGTCTCTATTTAAGCCTAAATTAATAGTATCCAATTTGCAAATGAATTCCAATTTAGCAGTTTCTCGCTGGAGTCTGGATTTGAAGTTTTTTTGTTGTAAGATAGCGACCTTCATGTCTGTGATTGCGTGACCAGAGAGATTGAAGTGTTCTCCGACTGGTTTATGAATGTTATAATTCTTGACATCTGATTTGTGTCCATTTATTTTTTTACATAGAGACTGTCCAGTTTGACCAATGTACATGGCAGAGGGGCATTGCTGGCACATGATGGCATATATCACATTGGTGGATGTGCAGGTGAACGAGCCTCTGATAGTGTGGCTGATGTTATTAGGCCCTGTGATGGTGTCCCCTGAATAGATATGTGGGCACAGTTGGCAACGGGCTTTGTTGCAAGGATAGGTTCCTGGGTTAGTGGTTCTGTTGTGTGGTATGTGGTTGTTGGTGAGTATTTGCTTCAGGTTGTGGGGCTGTCTGTAGGCAAGGACTGGCCTGTCTCCCAAGATTTGTGAGAGTGTTGGGTCATCCTTCAGGATAGGTTGTAGATCCTTAATAATGCATTGGAGGGGTTTTAGTTGGGGGCTGAAGGTGACGGCTAGTGGCGTTCTGTTATTTTCTTTGTTAGGCCTGTCCTGTAGTAGGTGACTTCTGGGAACTCTTCTGGCTCTATCAATCTGTTTCTTCACTTCCGCAGGTAGGTATTGTAGTTGTAAGAATGCTTGATAGAGATCTTGTAGGTGTTTGTCTCTGTCTGAGGGATTGGAGCAAATGTGGTTGTATCGCAGAGCTTGGCTGTAGACGATGGATCGTGTGGTGTGGTCAGGGTGAAAGCTGGAGGCATGCAGGTAGGAATAGCAGTCAGTAGGTTTCCGGTATAGGGTGGTGTTTATGTGACCATTGTTTATTAGCACTGTAGTGTCCAGGAAGTGGATCTCTTGTGTGGACTGGACCAGGCTGAGGTTGATGGTGGGATGGAAATTGTTGAAATCATGGTGGAATTCCTCAAGGGCTTCTTTTCCATGGGTCCAGATGATGAAGATGTCATCAATATAGCGCAAGTAGAGTAGGGGCTTTAGGGGACGAGAGCTGAGGAAGCGTTGTTCTAAATCAGCCATAAAAATGTTGGCATTCTGTGGGGCCATGCGGGTACCCATAGCAGTGCCGCTGATCTGAAGGTATACATTGTCCCCAAATGTAAAATAGTTATGGGTGAGGACAAAGTCACAAAGTTCAGCCACCAGGTTAGCCGTGACATTATCGGGGATAGTGTTCTTGACGGCTTGTAGTCCATCTTTGTGTGGAATGTTGGTGTAGAGGGCTTCTACATCCATAGTGGCCAGGATGGTGTTATCAGGAAGATCACCGATGGATTGAAGTTTCCTCAGGAAGTCAGTGGTGTCTCGAAGGTAGCTGGGAGTGCTGGTAGCGTAGGGCCTGAGGAGGGAGTCTACATAGCCAGACAATCCTGCTGTCAGGATGCCAATGCCTGAGATGATGGGGCGCCCAGGATTTCCAGGTTTATGGATCTTGGGTAGTAGATAGAATATCCCAGGTCGGGGTTCCAGGGGTGTGTCTGTGCGGATTTGATCTTGTGCTTTTTCAGGAAGTTTCTTGAGCAAATGCTGTAGTTGCTTTTGGTAACTCTCAGTGGGATCATAGGGTAATGGCTCGTAGAAAGTGGTGTTGGAGAGCTGCCGAGCAGCCTCTTGTTCATATTCCGACCTATTCATGATGACAACAGCACCTCCTTTGTCAGCCTTTTTGATTATGATGTCAGAGTTGTTTCTGAGGCTGTGGATGGCATTGTGTTCCGCACGGCTGAGGTTATGGGGCAAGTGATGCTGCTTTTCTACAATTTCTCCAAGAAGCAATTGTTTAAGTTGTTAAGAGGTTGCTTTTATACACTTTGTCCCGATAGGACATTTGACCAGTTTATGTGCAAATAGCTGAATTGACCTTGTATTCTTTATTAGACTTAATTCATTCTTTATTCTGCCTCAACTCTGCCTATTCAATGTCCTTTTCTGGATTTGGCTTGGTGGTATAACAAGACTAGTATATTTATATCCATACAAATTCTATGGTGTAGTACTTTGCATTGAGAAATGTTATTTCATTAAATTCTATGGACTTTTTAAAGCGTAGCGCTGTCCACCTTTATGTCCGAATTTGCCCTTCCTGTACAGATGCTCCCCACATAACACAAGACCCGACTTACTCAAATCTGCACTTACGGAAAAAGCTCTGTAAGCTAGAAATAGGAGGGTTTTTTGTTTGGTTGGGTTTTTTTGCATAATGGTAGGGTATATGTTTCCAACTAATGCAAAATTCGAGTTACGCAAGGCGTTCCGTAACGGAACGATTGTGTAAGTCAGGGAGCGTCTGTAGCCTGGTATTACAGTAACGCATTGTTTTTGTCATTCTGTTGTGTTTTATAAATGCTTATTAAGCCAGGGGCCTCTTCCATTGCCAGGCATTCTAGCTCACCTATTTTTGCTTTTAAGTAGGGCTGTCGATTAATCGCCGTTAACTCATGCCAATTGAAATTTATTAAATATTTTGGATGTTTTTCTACATTTTCAAATATATTGATTTCAGTTACAACACAGAATACAAAGTGTACACCGCTCACTTTATGTTACTTTTGATTACAAATATTTGCATTGTAAAAATGACAAATACTATTTTTCAGTTCACCTCATACAAGTACTGTAGTGCTATCTCTTTATCGTGAAAGTACAACTTACAAATATAGATTTTTTTTGTTACATAACTGCACTCCATAATAAAACAATGTATAACTTTAGAGCCTACAAGTCTGCTCAGTCCTACTTCTTGTTCAGCCAATTGCTAAGAGAAACAAGTTTGTTTATATTTACGGGAGATAATGCTTCCCACTTCTCATTTACAGTGTCATCTGAAAGTCAGAACAGGCGTTCGCATGGCACTTTTGTAGCCGGCATTGCAAGGTATTTATGTGCCAGGTATGCTAAACATTCATATGCCTCTTCATGCTTCGACTGCCATTCCAGAGGACATGCTTCCATGCTGATCATGTTTGTTTTAAAAAAAATATATGTTAATTAAATTTGTGACTGAACTCCTTGGAGGAGAATTGTATGACTCCATGGTTTTACCCGCATTCTGCCATATATTTTGTGTTATTGCAGTCTCGGATGATGACCCAGCATATGTTGTTTGATTTAAGAACACTTTCACTGCAGATTTGACAAAACACAAAGAAATATCAGATTTCTAAAGATAGTTACAGAACTCGACCCAAGGTTTAAGAAGCTGAAGTGCTCTCCAAAATCTGAGAGGGATGAGGCGTGGAGCGTGCTTTCAGGCATGGATGATTATTGAGCAGAACCTGTCATTAGCATGGTCGCATGTCCTCTTGAATGATGAAGCATGAAGGGACATATGAATCTTTAGTGCATTTGACACGTAAATATCTTGCGACACCGGCTAAAACAGTGTCATGAGAATGCCTGTTCTCACTTTCAGGTGACATTGTAAACAAGAAGCGGGCAGCATTCTCTTCTGCAAATGTAAACAAACTTGTTTGTCTGAGCGATTGGCTGAACAAGAAGTAGGACTGAGTGGGACTTGTAGACCGTAAAGTTTTACATTGTTTTAGTTTTGAATGCAGTTATTTTTATACATTATTTTACATTTGTAAATTCAACTTTCATGATAAAGAGATTGCACTACAGTATTTTTGTTAGGTGAATTGAAAAATACTATTGCTTTTGTTTTTTACAGTGCAAATATTTGTAATCAAAAATAAATATAAAGTGAGCACTGTACACTATGTATTCTGTGTTGTAATTGAAATCAATATATTTGAAAATGTAGAAAACATCCAAAAATATTTAAATAAATGGTATTCTGTTATTGTTTAACAGTGCGATTAAGCATGATTAATTTTTCTAATCGCTTGACTGCCCTACTTTTACACTTTTACACTTTTGCATTGGTATAATTTTTGGCTACTGTGTCTATTTTTTACCATGTTACCTTCCAGAGCATGCATCTGGAATCCGAACCTATCCCTTCTCCAGTTCAGCGGCAGTTTCTGTCCTATCCTTTAGTGCTGACATTTAAGAAAAAAAGTAAATAAAATGTAAAATATTAAAGACTTCAGCCCTGCCTTTATTAGAAGTAACATGATTAAATAAAGCGGGTACACAGGAGAGAGGAAATGGAAATGAATAAGACTTTGCAGTTTGGAGGGGTTTTTCCTAAGGTGCCTCCTTTCTTTTTGTTAATTTCTCTGTGGAACCAATGAGAGGCCAGAAAAGTGAGACTTGGATCTTATCATTCATATCTTGACATGTATAGAAAGGAAGATGAGGAACAAATCAGAATTCCTCTACCAGATCCCTTATCGCTGTGCCTTGCCTTCCCACAACTTTTGGGGACAGGAAGGGATTGCATTTGTAGCATCCGGCAAGACTGTGCCTAGTGAATTGTCTAAACTTACATGTGACACTACACAGCAGTGGTTCCTAACCTTGCAGCTCAATCAGCACACAGCAGCGGCCCATGTGACATCATCAGGAAGTATATATGTAGTGTGCCTGCGGCTCACGTAACACATAGAGAGCTGCATATGTGGCCCACAATGGTAAATAGGTTGAGAACCACAGAGACCTGATCTCAGCTCAGTGTCACCGACTATCTCAATGAGTCCATCTGGGAACCCAGCAATGAAAGCTCATGGGGAACCTGAACTACACATTCTTAGAGGGAAGCTGTGGACTAAGGCTCTGAATGTTTTTCACTTGAATTTGTGGCTTCACAGCCTGTGGGTCCAGGTCAGAAAGTTGGAAGCTGAGACTTTGTAGAGTAGGGGTTCTCAAACTGGGGGTTGGGACCCCTCAGGGGGTCGTGAGGTTATTACATGGGGGGTCGTGAGCTGTCAACCTCCACCCCAAACCGCGCTTTGCCTCCAGCATTTATAATGGTGTTAAATATATAAACAAGTGTTTTTAATTTATAAGGCGGGTCGCACTCAGAGGCTTGCTATGTGAAAGGGGTCACCAGTACAATAGTTTGAGAACCATGTTGTAGAGGATCACAGCAGTTTTGTGTCAGTCTGCATACTGGAACTTGGGAATGTGACAGGCAAGAAAGGTGGAAGGGAGGGAGGACAAAATAAAACCACTCGTTGGGAAATGCAGCGGTGTGTGCAGTAAATCTAGGTGCTTCACAACGAGTGACAGTAAACGTTTTTTTCTCTGACTTTGGCTCAAGCAGCTAAATGTCATGAATGGCAGAGGCAGAGTTGTCTGACCTAATGCAGTGTCTGATCATGGGACTTGTGCTCTGGGAAGTTGGGATTGCTGCTGCAGGCCCATATTTTGTATTTCCAAAAATTTAATATTGCTACAAAAGCCCAAGCATGGTTCAGCAGGGGACTGAAGACTGTTTTCTTATTACTAAACAGAAAAGTATTAACAGCACAATCTAGAAATAACAAAAATAAAAAAGGTGGGGGTGGGGGAAGAGAAAGCAAAGCACAGAACAGAAAAGACGGCTGCCTGCTCTTTTCTTCTTGGTATTATTATTTGTGACAAAGCCCTTGGTCCATTTTTCTTCATAATTTGCAGGACTCCTAATGGGAACAGCACCTCCCAATTACCATGGCTGCCAAAGGCTAATTTGGTTACCCTCAGAATCCACAATAGAGTAACTGTGTCGGCCCTTTGTAGATATTTGCATACTATACATACCAGGAATGTAAAGCAGCTGCCTGGTCCCTATTCCACTATCATGGCAATTATGGGTCATTAGCTTTCTTTCTTTCTTTCTTTCTTTCTTTCTTTCTTTCTTTCTTTCTTTCTTTCTTTCTTTCTTTCTTTCTTTCTTTCTTTCTTTCCCTCCCTCCCTCCCTCCCTCCAGACTCTGCCAGGCAGTAGAAGCAGCTAATGTTTTTGCAGGGACAGAAGCAGTGAGAAAAGAGGAACTGCCTTGTCCTATTTGAAGAGTTGGAGGCTGATAAACTGCCACTTGAGTGGTGTTAGCACAACTCTGTTCTTTTATTTCTTGATTACCGCCTCCTTCTTTCTTTTCTTTTTAGTGCCTTCCCCAAAAGAATTTGTGTGTGTGTGTTTTCAAGAGGTGTGTATGAGTTCAAGGGGTACGTGTGTGCTTTGTGCTGGTTGTTAAGGGGTTTCAGTTGTGACTGTGAGGAGCAGCTTTCCTAGTGGTAAAGCAAAAGCATGCGGTTTGAGCAGAGGCGTGTGCTTGCACTTGTCCTGTATGTTCCAGTCAAACACTTCCTGTCAACACTTTCCTTCTGCTGGGATACACTCAAGGGCTTCTGCTGAAACTATTACAGATTACCGTGGGCCCAAGAATTAAAGGAGTGGACAGAAAGAAAGCTTATCTGAATTTGTTTTGTGTTCAATTTGTCAAATGATCAGAGACTTTTAATCGTTTCACTCCTTTTCCTTCTGAACAATATTTAGAGTCTTGTGGTAGTTTACATGGAAGCGATGGGATTGCACATACATATTTTTTTGGGGGGGAGCTGCTAATTATATTGACAATATGAATAGTTTGAAAGGCCCAAAGCTTTTGTGTTGTTTTGTTAAAGCAAATAAGGTAAAGCACAAATGTAAATTGCATTTCCAGGTTCACATTAGAGGTTTGCAAATAATACTGAGCTAATGGTTATTGCAAAGGCAAATAGCACTGGGATCAATAGTCTATACAGTAGAACGCAATACCTCTCTCTCTTTTAATCACCTCATTGCAGAAATGGCATTGAAATTTGAAATCTCATTTTCTCCATTTGTACAAATTGAACATAAATCATTGTGAGGGAGGGGAGGTGGCAGGCAACTTCACTCTTTGTGGGATTGCATCACTAATTAGGGCTGGGGAAGCATAGGAGAGAGAGGGCCATAAGCAGGTGTTGCTGTAAATACAGAGCTACGGAGGAAGGAGGGTGTGCTGTTCCTTCGTCTTTCTTTGTGTCCTGTTCCTCTGTCCGTGGAAGGAAAGAAATTAGCAGAGGTGGACAAACGATCTCTGCAAAACGCTCAAATTATTATTTGTTCAGTATGTGAGTGCTGAGTATGTTTGCCTGACACTGAACAAAGCACAAAGGCAGATGCTGTCCCTGTCCCAAGGAGCTGGTGTTCTAAGTGGGGAGCCTGCCGTAGTGAAGGGGAATAGCCTCTGCCACCCGCAGAAACCTACCCACCAGCTGGGGTATGTCTAACTGCACACACAGATGGGAGTAGAGCCCAAAGACAGCAGCATTCCTGCCTCCTAGAATAAAAGTCAGCCTGGCCTCATCTGCTTGCTCTTCTGCTTGAGAAGTTTATTTCGGAAATGTGGAAACCTCTTTGCTATCAATCACTGTAAACCCTTATTTTCTGGATGGGAGCGGAGAAGCCCTGGCAGCCTGTGCTGTGTATGTGCTCCCTCAACACCCAGCTTATCCGGCATGAGTCAGGACATCAAAACATTCAGATCAGTAGGGTAGCTACTGGGTAAGTGATACAGGCTGAAAGACAGAACTGAGATTTGGATTAAAGGGGTTTAGATGAACAGGGTTTTATTTCTCTATGCAGACAGGATATTGCAGGGGGCATTATGAAAGGAGGAGTCGGTGACTAGCAAAGGTTCATGCAGTGTGGCTGGGTATCAAGTGTAACTCCATGGATAATGACTTTAACCTAGTCGCTCACAGGCCCAGAGATTTATCACTATCCCTGTATTTTTCCATCATTTCCTGCATTCTGAACCATTACCATAGGGGATAAAATAGATAACTTCATGGGAGAAACTGTTGTTAGGACTTACTGTCTAAATTGAATCTCACCAACTGCAACAGCTGAAAGAGAACAAAATAAAATAATAAGAAAAACCAAACTGGAAAATAAGGAGCGAACAGTGAGCCACTTGGAGCTTCTAGCAGAGAAGAACTCAAACCATCTGAGGGACCAAAATCAAACAGGGGCCGAAATCCAACCACGTGGGCCACACAGGTTTGGAATGATTGGTTCAAAAAGAGAGAGACTGAAATAATTTCAAATGCTGGGTTTAAGAAAAGTTATTTTAAAATGCGAGTGGGGATACTTCCTCTTGAAGAAAGATAAACCAAGTGATTGTCTGAGAGGGAGTGAGCTTGCATGGGATTGTTGCATGCAATGTAACAGCATTCCAAAAAAAGGTTTACTTCTACACCATGGGCCAGACTGTCCCTTGGCCCTTGCAGAAAAAGCTTTCCCCAGCCTGTGCAAGGTCCAGGCACAAATGCTGTTCTAAATTCAGGGCGGGCTCCCTGCTAGTGCCTCCTGAGATGCAGAGGGTGAGGTGGGAGAGTCTATTGCACCCTTCTGAAGGATGATGCAGCAGGCAGGCTACTACGGCCCTGCCTCATGCTCTGCATAGGCCTGTACAGGAATCACAGCAGTCTGTAAAGCACTCCATTTAAGGTCTGACTTCCCCACAGGGCTGTGGAGACTTGGTACAAGATAACTGCCTTGCTCCATGCTGTTGCTTGTGTAAAACATGCCGAATGGCTCTGAGTAGTGACGGGAGTGGAACTCCAGCGAGTGTGCTGTCAGCACCTCGAGCAGCGCGTTTAGCCTGTCCCACTTGTCTGCCTTGTGCTGGATACAGCTGAAGAATATCCAAAAAATGTTGTGAAGAAAAACGTAACGTTTAATTGAAACCCTGTGCACTGAGCATGTCAGAGGAAAGGGAGGGGGGACTGCTAGAGGGTTTGAACTGAAAATCTGTTGGACTTGGTGTGGATCTGAGTGTTGGGGCTGGGAGTGTGGCATCGCTGATCGGGTAGCCAGTGGCTGGGCCGGTGACCATGTGTTTACATTTTTATAGCTGACTTATGGGGAGAGAGGTAAATGTGCCCAACTCATCGTTTCTGTGGCTTGTACACAACATTTAAAAAGTTGAGTAACTTGATGTCAGATATCAACTGAAACAGCCTCCTACATAAAGCCCATCAATTAAAGCCCAGACACTCAGATCTACAGACTGCCAGCATAAACACCCGGCCTGTTTCAACTTGGGGGTTGGACTCGATGACCTGCTGAGGTCTCTTCCAACCCTAATCTTCTATGATTCTAACTCCTGCAGCAGCACGGGGGGTTGGGGTGGGGGATGGGTGGGAGAGGAGAGATTCTCAAAGAGCCAAGACAAGAGGTCAGTTTGGGCCAGCTGGCAGCCCAGCAACTCAGGACTTTCTTCTGGAATCTGCCATTGTGTACGACACACTCTCAGCTTTCATAAAATAACGTCTTTAGGCTGGATGTTTGTGAACCAAGGGTACATGATTCAGCAGCGTCTGCCTGAGGCTGCAGACAGGCTGAAACAATAGCTCTGAGAAGTGTGAACTGGCCAGTATTCATTTCAGTGGGGTGTTTCTGCAGCATAGCAAGGATAATTAAAATGTCCCATTGTTAATTATGTTCCTGCTTGTCAAAGCACACAAGAAAGAATAGGGCCACTGCTATCATGAATGTCTGCACCATATGCTGTGAATCATACCTAACTTCAGTGGCTCAAGTGGACAGAATTTGGTTTGTGGGAAGAGTTTGGAAGAGTTCTACTGCATTGTTTCAAATCAGATGCCTAGCCAGGATCCCAAGCACATAGGACTTTGTGAATCACAAATAAGTAGCACCTTGAATTCCACCTAGGAGTGAATAAGGCCTTGTCAACCATTGTTGGCTTGCTTTTTGGTGCCCCTGTTGCTACACTGATGTAATGTAGACAGTACCTAAGAAACCAGGTCAGCCTCATGTTTACAAAAAGAGACAGAGGGCTATGCAACCCAGATGGCCCTGCAACCCAGATAATTTCATTTTATCCTGCAGGAACTTTACATATGTAGTGAAACAGAGGAGATTACAACCTCCAGAGCCCTGCAGGAGAGATTTCAGAGTAGCAGCTGTGTTAGTCTGTATCTGTAAAAAGAAAAGGAATACTTGTGGCACCTTAGAGACTAACCAATTTATTAGAGCATAAGCTTTCGTGAAGTGAGCTGTAGCTCACGAAAGCTTATGCTCTATCTTTGCGAGCAGGCTGGCTAACCTAGTGAGGAGGGCTTTAAACTAGGTTCACCGGGGGAAGGAGACCAAAGCCCTGAGGTAAGTGGGGAAGCGGGATACTGGGAGGAAGCACAAGCAGGAACGTCTGTGAGGGGCGGGCTCCTGCCTCATACTGAGAATGAGGGGCGATCAGCAGGTTATCTCAAGTGCTTATATACGAATGCACAAAGCCTTGGAAACAAGCAGGGAGAACTGGAGGTCCTGGTGATGTCAAGGAATTATGACGTGATTGGAATAACAGAGACTTGGTGGGATAACTCACATGACTGGAGTACTGTCATGGATGGTTATAAACTGTTCAGGAAGGACAGGCAGGGCAGAAAAGGTGGGGGAGTAGCACTGTATGTAAGGGAGCAGTATGACTGCTCAGAGCTCCGGTACGAAACTGTAGAAAAACCTGAGTGTCTCTGGATTAAGTTTAGAAGTGTGAGCAACAAGAGTGATGTCGTGGTGGGAGTCTGCTATAGACCACCGGACCAGGGGGATGAGGTGGACGAGGCTTTCTTCCGGCAACTCGCAGAAGCTACTAGATCGCACGCCCTGGTTCTCATGGGCGACTTTAATCATCCTGATATCTGCTGGGAGAGCAATACAGCGGTGCACAGACAATCCAGGAAGTTTTTGGAAAGTGTAGGGGACAATTTCCTGGCGCAAGTGCTAGACGAGCCAACTAGGGGGGGAGCTTTTCTTGACCTGCTGCTCACAAACCAGGAAGAATTAGTGGGGGAAGCAAAAGTGGATGGGAATCTGGGAGGCAGTGACCATGAGTTGGTCGAGTTCAGGATCCTGACACAGGGAAGAAAGGTAAACAGCAGGATACGGACCCTGGACTTCAGGAAAGCAGACTTCGACTCCCTCAGGGAACAGATGGGTAGGATCCCCTGGGGGACTAACATGAAGGGGAAAGGAGTCCAGGAGAGCTGGCTGTATTTCAAGGAATCCCTGTTGAGGTTACAGGGACAAACCATCCCGATGAGTCGGAAGAATAGTAAATATGGCAGGCGACCAGCTTGGCTTAACGGTGAAATCCTTGCGGATCTTAAACATAAAAAAGAAGCTTACAAGAAGTGGAAGGTTGGACATATGACCAGGGAAGAGTATAAAAATATTGCTCGGGCATGTAGGAATGAAATCAGGAGGGCCAAATCGCACCTGGAGCTGCAGCTAGCAAGAGATGTCAAGAGTAACAAGAAGGGTTTCTTCAGGTATGTTGGCAACAAGAAGAAAGCCAAGGAATGTGTGGGCCCCTTACTGAATGAGGGAGGCAACCTAGTGACAGAGGATGTGGAAAAAGCTAATGTGCTCAATGCTTTTTTGCCTCTGTCTTCACTAACAAGGACAGCTCCCAGACTGCTGCGCCGGGCATCACAAAATGGGGAAGAGATGGCCAGCCCTCTGTGGAGAAAGAGGTGGTTAGGGACTATTTAGAAAAGCTGGACGTGCACAAGTCCATGGGGCCGGACGAGTTGCATCCGAGAGTGCTAAAGAAATTGGCGGCTGTGATTGCAGAGCCATTGGCCATTATCTTTGAAAACTCGTGGCGAACGGGGGAAGTCCCGGATGACTGGAAAAAGGCTAATGTAGTGCCAATCTTTAAAAAAGGGAAGAAGGAGGATCCTGGGAACTACAGGCCAGTCAGCCTCACCTCAGTCCCCGGAAAAATCATGGAGCAGGTCCTCAAGGAATCAATCCTGAAGCACTTACATGAGAGGAAAGTGATCAGGAACAGTCAGCATGGATTCACCAAGGGAAGGTCATGCCTGACTAATCTAATCGCCTTCTATGATGAGATAACTGGTTCTGTGGATGAAGGGAAAGCAGTGGATGTATTGTTTCTTGACTTTAGCAAAGCTTTTGACACGGTCTCCCACAGTATTCTTGTCAACAAGTTAAAGAAGTATGGGCTGGATGAATGCACTATAAGGTGGGTAGAAAGTTGGCTAGATTGTCGGGTTCAACGGGTAGTGATCAATGGCTCCATGTCTAGTTGGCAGCCGGTGTCAAGTGGAGTACCCCAGGGGTTGGTCTTGGGGCCGGTTTTGTTCAATATCTTCATAAATGATCTGGAGGATGGTGTGGATTGCACTCTCAGCAAATTTGCGGATGATACTAAACTGGGAGAAGTGGTAGATACGCTGGAGGGCAGGGATAGGATACAGAGGGAACTAGACAAATTGGAGGATTGGGCCAAAAGAAATCTGATGAGGTTCAATAAAGATAAGTGCAGGGTCCTGCACTTAGGACGGAAGAACCCAATGCACAGCTACAGACTAGGGACCGAATGTCTAGGCACCAGTTCTGCGGAAAAGGACCTAGGGGTGACAGTGGACGAGAAGCTGGATATGAGTCAGCAGTGTGCCCTTGTTGCCAAGAAGGCCAATGGCATTTTGGGATGTATAAGTAGGAGCATAGCGAGCAGATGGAGGGACGTGATCGTTCCCCTCTATTCGACATTGGTGAGGCCTCATCTGGAGTACTGTGTCCAGTTTTGGGCCCCACACTACAAGAAGGATGAGGATAAATTGGAGAGAGTCCAGCGAAGGGCAACAAAAATGATTAGGGGTCTGGAACACATGACTTATGAGGAGAGGCTGAGGGAACTGGGATTGTTTAGTCTGCAGAAGAGAAGAATGAGGGGGGATTTGATAGCTGCTTTCAACTACCTGAGAGGTGGTTCCAGAGAGAATGGTTCTAGACTATTCTCAGTGGTAGAAGAGGACAGGACAAGGAGTAATGGTCTCAAGTTGCAGTGGGGGAGGTTTAGGTTGGATATTAGGAAAAACTTTTTCACTAGGAGGGTGGTGAAACACTGGAATGCGTTACCTAGGGAGGTGGTAGAATCTCCTTCCTTAGAAGTTTTTAAGGTCAGGCTTGACAAAGCCCTGGCTGGGATGATTTAATTGGGGATTGGTCCTGCTTTGAGCAGGGGGTTGGACTAGATGACCTCCTGAAGTCCCTTCCAACCCTGATATTCTATGATTCTATGATTCTAAGAAATTGGTTAGTCTCTAAGGTGCCACAAATATTCCTTTCTGCAGAAGAGAATCATTGTGTCAATAACAATTAGCACTTAAATAGCACTTTACGTGTTCAGTGTGCTGTACAAGCATCCACTGATTAATACTGACAGAAAACCCTGATGGAGAAACTGAGGCAGGAGGGTAAAGCCAAGGCCATAAAGCATGCTGCTGGGAGATACCACATTGGAACGTGGGAATTCCTCACTACCAATCATCTAAACTACATTGCAGATGGGCAATGCCCAACCCTCTAGGATCAGTCTGAGAGGACATAATGAAACCACTGAAACATGATCCTGTCCACCCTGACTGGAGTACACGGACAAGTCAGTTCAGTCTCTCAGTCACTGGTATCAAAGGTCTTTAATAGGTCCAAAAGAATCCAAATGCACATCTGACCTCTATTCATGGGTAGCAGGCAATAATTGGCCAACAAAACGAATGCCGTTTCTGTGCCATATTGAGGCTTAGGGCCAAATTGAAAGGGGTTATAAAAATCTGAAGACTCCAGTTGGATTCAGAGTTGCTTTGGCTGAACCTTTTAAGGAACCTTACCCAAATCGGGAAGGATGAATAAAAGGAGCTAGTGTGCAAGACTGAAAGTGTCAAGAGAGAATTTATGGAGTATCATGTGAAGAGGTTAATCTCCAGAAGCATTAGACCCAGTACTTTCTTTTCTGACAAATTGTACCACTTTGGGAGGGGTACCAGTCTATCTTATCTGTTGTTGGCTAAAGTTCCCTGCTTCCCCAGCTCATCCTGACCACAATGAGCAAACCTTGTGAAAACTAAGCCAGAGAAGGTGCATTTGTCCTCTCCTGACCAGATGTGCTACTGTAGAGTTGGCCAGTCCAGTCTGAATCTGATCAATTATGTCTACAATGTAGACAAAGACCCTAAGCCTCCAGAAATTGCACAGCCTGGTCCTCTAGATCTCCAGCACATGGCAGCATTGCTCAAGTCCATCAGATACTTTACAGTGACCCTCAAAATGGCACCGTTCCCCTTAGTATATATTCCTGTTTAACAAAAAATAACTCTCCAGGCATCTCTCTGTTAAAACTTTCCTTTTCCCTGTCCCCTCATCCCTGCCTCGCTCACAAAAGAAACAGCTGATAGAGTCTGGGTCCTGATAAACGGTGCTTGCTGACTCACACGTGCGCACAAAGCGGGGAGCCGTGGCCAGAGGAGGAGAGGAAAGTAGCAGGACCGGTACTTTTCCACGCTGCAGTGCCATTGGCTCAGATGCTATCAACATTTTGGGTATTTTACAGTTAAAATCATACTTCTCAGTTCAGGCCTCACAACCATAAAATCTGGCCCTCTACGCTCTAGCTTGAAAATATTTGTTAGTTAGCACTGAACTTTTTGCTATGTACATTAAGTATGCATCTATTTTCCTACCCGAAGAAAGCAGAATGAGAAGTATTCATCTATTTACCAGTTATGCTTCTGAATGAAAAAAATATATATTTTTTGCTATAGACAGATAAATAATTCATGCTGGGGACAGGTATTTTAAAGGGTTTGTTGGGGTGATTTTGGAGTGGCCATTATACTTGTGGGTAGCAAAGTCATGAGTAGATTAGGCAGCTCCAACAAATGAGTGCTAATAAAACCTTTACACGATACCACACCAGCATGTCTTCTGTATACGCTACATATTTTACAGAAAATCTATTTCAGAAAGGTTTTTAGAGAGTTTTAAGAATTTTTATTGGTACTCTTTTTCATACATCTCTTCTTGTAAAGCCAGATGGCTGTCATTACTGGGAGTCTGACTCGACAGGGCTATGAAGAAGAGAAAAAATGATAACTAATAAAATTTTAGAAACTCTAAAAATTACATAAAGTAGCCTTCTGTACTTAATGATGTGATGATTTTAAGAGCTGATATCTTGGGACCTTCCACCCTGTGGAACAAATTCTGTACCCACATGAAAGATCTGAAATCTCAAATCTCCCCTTTCTGTTCCTGATGGATCATGAAATATTGGTCCTTAAAATTGTCTCAGATCCATGACAGAATGTCACCTATTCTGCTCCTGAAACCAATGCTATTGATGAAGTGAGCTGTAGCTCACGAAAGCTCATGCTCAAATAAATTGGTTAGTCTCTAAAGTGCCACAAGTCCTCCTTTTCTTTTTGCGAATACAGACTAACACGGCTGCTACTCTGAAACCTGCTATTTGGGAAGAAATCCAACATCTGGATGGAAGAAAGAAACATTCCTCTGACAATTTGATTTAAAAAAATAACCCTTCCTCTAAACAGCAAAGGTCAGCTGTTAGTTGAGCAGAGGTTTGGGATGTTTGAAGTAGACTGAACAGAGAAGGAATAGAGTACAGTATGCACCGTACTTCCCTCTTCTTCCAAATTGCCCTGTCCTGTGGTGAACATGGATAGTGTTCAGTCCTGGACTGGCGACAGAATGGAAGGCCATTGTTTCTGATGAATTCCTAGGACTGGGATGGGAGCTTTACGTCATGAGAGTCCTGTGCAGCTGGAGACATACAGCCAACTTTTCAGTTCCACCTGGTTTCGAGTGCCTCCATGTTTGAGTGCCCAGCTTGAGATGCCTTGGGCCTGATTTTCAGAGGTGCTAAATGCCTGCACTTCCATCTGGAGTTGTATGTACTTATCACCTCTCCAAATGAAGCTAAGGTGTCTCGAGTTAGGCTCCCAAATCCAATGTCCACTTGGCTTTGCAGGTTGAGGAATATGAAAAATAATGTTCTTCAAAATGGATAAACTCTAAATATTTTCTAAAACAGTTTTGCTCTAAAACATGCAGCACACACAGAACACCGGTCGGTGTGGTGTGCTGTGCAAGCTCTATTTTTGCTCTTTTGGGAGAGTGACATAACTTACTCATGGCTTTGGCACAAATGAGTAAAGATCAGAGTCATCCCAAATGCCTGCTGATCAAAGATTTCTGCTGCACCACACTGTCATAGATAGTCTGTATTCACGTGTGTGCATGCATACATACACACCCAGTGCAAAAGTTTTTAGCCGAAGGAACGAAAGAAAACAAGTGGACATCCTTATATTCCGTGGAACAATCTAGACTTCATAAAATAGAACTCAGTAATAGGAAATCTAGGATTGCTTCTCCCCCTGAGTAGTGAATCAGACATGCATGTCTTTCGTGTTAGTGGGACTTGCAGGATTTTTTTTCTGTGAGCCACATTGTAATGTCACTCACCTAGTTAAGTGAAAGTATTTGAGGGTGCACTTGTCATAAGATGATTCTCTTTCATGGTTTAAAATCACAAAATTCTGAGGGCCAGTTCCCTCAAGTTCTTACCTGTGTCATAGATAGACTGGCCCTCTTACAGGAGGAATGCAAGGTCCCAAGCCTGGTTTTCCTTGTGGATGGACTGCCACATATTGTTGCCTCATTAAACTAGCAAATATGTCTTGTGAAAAACCGTGCCTCTGACTATGTGACATCTGTAGAACTGGTCTGATTCCATAGTAAGAAACCAGATGCACTTCAAATGCACTAAATAAAATAAACGATTTAATTCATATTACTTAAATATACACCTCTACCCCAATATAACGCTGTCCTCGGGAGCCAAAAAATCTCACCGCGTTATAGGTGAAACCGCGTTATATCTAACTTGCTTTGATCCACCAGCGCGCACAGCCCCGCCCCCCAGGAGCGCTGCTTTACTGCGTTATATCTGAATTCCTGTTATATCGGGTTGCATTATACCGGGGTAGAGGTGTATTCATATTCATAGGATAGAGTAGTTTTGTATGTTAAGAATCATAGAAATTACAGATAAAAGAGATCCAATAGGTTGAGTTCACCCACTCCTCTAGCCAGTGCAGGATTATTCCTACACAGTGTCTTCTCCAGGACTTTGTCCAGCCTTGCTCTAACTGATCCAAGCAATTGGTCTTCTGCCAGTTCCCCTGGGGACTATTTCAAAAAGCAAGACATCCTCACTCTTAGGTGTTAGGGGGCTTATACCTTCACCCACTTACTTCCCTGGTCCTTCTCGCATGAACAGAGAGCAACAATACCCAAAGTTCAAAGGTGCAAACAATTCGATGTTTATTGGGGTGAACTTCCAGCAAGCATAATTCCAGTTTCCTTCCTTAGTGTCCCCCTTCCCAGCTCTTACACCACAGAGCCTTACCTGTGTCCTTGTTCCCATTCCTGCCCTTAGATAAACATGATTCCAATTTCCCCACCCCCATTCCCTCTTCCCATTTCCCCCCCCAACACACACGTACCCCCACTTCCTGACTGACTGCAGACTATATAGTAAAACTAGAGTTCTGCTTAGCTATACCTTAACCAATCATTTTACTGAAATTTAACTAACCAATCCTAACATATTGTAACATGATTATTTAACCAATTATATCCCACCACCTTAATTAGTTTACACCCAGCAAAATTAATTATACAGCAGACAGAAACAATCACAGAACCAGAAAGAGATTATACGGACAAACAACAGGGAAATGGGGACTATAGTGATAGAACAACAAAGAAATGAGGATTTCACATCCCAGATATTGATAAGTGAGTTCTTGCCAGACAGGATGCTCTCAAACTAAGTTTCCTTTTACATCTTCTAGGCACTTCCCTTTCTCTGGAGGCGATAGGCATTATCAGGACAGGATTGTATCCTAACCGCCCAATAGCACCTTCTTTCAATGTGACTAGTTTGGGATGGGAGGATGTGACCGGTCGCTTCCCAGCTTATGGCTGCCTCTGTTGCTTATCCAAAGGCCTTAGCCTAAGAACAGGGCCTCAGACTGTCACAGTAAGAGAAGGCTCTTACACTGGCAGACAGTGATTTTGATTGTTTCTTTTATACCTCTATAACTAGCCAAGTGATAAGAATACACCTAAATTCTTAGAGTATAGGCCTTTACAGACAGGCCTGAATATCTATATCCTAACATTAGGAAACAATTCTTCATGTCCAACATTGATTTTCCTTTGCTCAGATTCAGAGTTATCCCACCATGGACCACCCCTCCCTCTCCTTGTGGTTTAAACCCTTCAGATGTACTTTGTGGTTACAATGTCCTCTCTTAATCATTTCACTTGCAACCAAAATCAGATTTGAAACTGCATCTAGAAAGGTGAAAGGGCAGGGCACCAGTCCTGGGTCTCAACTGTTATCCCTAGAGCAGATAACAAATCTCAACCTCAGTTATAATAAACAAATCCTCCACACAGCCCTGTCGTCTGTGTGTAATGTTAGAGGAGTAATGTAGGGCGCAGTGTCTAGAGAGGAAGGTGGACACAGCCTTTGCCTATGGGCCCAACCCACAGAGTTGGGAGGAAAATGTGGGCTGAATGTTCTGTTGAGCTCATTTGGAAGCTCTGTGCCCTTTTAGATCAATATTAGGGTTTATATATATGGGAGAGGGTGTATATAATTCTGCCTCCTGAGTTCCCCTTTGCTTTAGGACAGTGAAAGTTGGAGACGTGGAAAATAACTATTTATTAATGCAGAGGATTGAAATCAGAGGAATGGGATAAATAATTCCGTGTTTTTGCTAGCATTAAATCCTCCTTCCCATTGCCTCAGCCTATGATCAGATGAGGCTAACAAACAAGAAAGACTCGCTGGCTTAAACTGTTTCTTTTAATGGTTGTATAGGACATACTCTCAACACTTTAATATCTCCCTCTCCCTCACCAATGAAGCTGGGATTTAGCCACACGTTGATCAGCAAGGGCACACAGCTCCAGCCCCTTTGCAGCAGCTGGTCAGCATCTTTAGGTGCTTTTGTTAAGTGCTAGGAAATAAAGTTTTTCTGTGAGATACAAAAAGGAGGAGGGGGAAGGGGATCCTCAGCTGGGGCAAGTCCTAAGTTAGCCTGTGATCCCCCTTGGTGTGCTCATGCCAAGGCACAGCTGTGACATTAACAGGCAGACATTCGAAGCATAATAATAATTCTGCAGATCAAAGCAGCCTTTCTTCAGACAATTACAGAAAAATTGAAGCTCTCCTTGAAGAGAAATGCATTTTTCTTTCTTTCTTTCTTTCTTTCTTTCTTTCTTTCTTTCTTTCTTTCTTTCTTTCTTTCTTTCTTTCTTTTTCTGAGAAAATTGGTTTTTCAGGGCTATAGAAAGAGCCGATTGGAAGCTGAAATCCTCTGTCGCTGCCCAGGGGTGGGATTCACAGGGTTAGACATGTAACATCTGAAGGCTGATTTTTTTTAAATTGATATCCAAGAATAAAAGAGAGAATAGTAGGAGAAGCTGATCAGGAATGAATAAAGTCTCCTTTTAAGCTGAAATACACCCCCCCCCCCCCATTTTCCCTCCAGAAAAGCCGGACTGTAATTGCTTGCAATCACTCGGCACAAATTGTCTGCTCGTATTTGCTTTTTAATTTTGTATAATCTGGTCCATTTCGCTCTCCCTGCCTTTGAGCTTAACCTTTCTCTCATTCTCTCTTGCACGCGCCTTCCCTTTCTCTCTTGCTTTAATTCTTCAGTGTTGTTAAAAAAATTAGTAATAATTCCCAATGATATTTGATGGTTTCTACTAAGCAAAGGCATTGAGAAAAAATAAAAGACTGAATGGACACATCTGGTTAGATTTTCATCGCTGTCTGTGAAGTGTTTATTTATTTATTTATTTATTTTATTTATTTCTTCCTCAGAATACAATGGCTACTTTAATAAATATGTAGAATGACCCCAAAGTGGGCCAAGAGTTAGAAATCCTTTGTGCCACCTGCAAGAAGAGAATCCCAGGAAAAGAGAGAGGTTGCTTTAACTCGCTGTATGTGATTGGATTTCCCAGCATACCTTTCAATGTTCCTTTATATCAAATTATTTACATTAAAGACTATGATCGTGAAATTGAGGTTACAGTAAATGCTGCTTAGGTTAAAGAGTCTGGATTTGGAGGGAGAGATGGCGAGAGAGAGAGTCATAGTGGCAGCAGCAGAAGAGGGAGAAAGAATCAGGCTGTACCAGAAAAAGGGCGAAATGGGGCACATGTCAGATGAGGGAAAGTGGAGGCTGGCTGAGTGGGACAGAAGTGGGCAGAGCTGTTAGGCGGGGTGGTTTGTTGCCAACCCCATTTTATATACATATGCTAGTTAGAATTTTTTGTTTGAAATGTGGATGTTGCATGTGCCGAAGTTCTCGCTACCATGCAGCGGGAAGAGAGATATGCGGCTGTAGAATGTATTACCAGGAGCTCCTAACTTCTGGGTGAGAAGTGATGGAGAGCCATGACAGGGTTGAGATTTTGCCTGGCAAGTGCTAAGGATTCCCGCCTCTAGTCCTCCGCCACTGCATGTCCTGTCCATTCCCTGTAAATATAGCTGTTTCCAATGGCCAGATCCTGAGAGCCTTACTCAGTTTTTGCTTTCAATCCTTACTCCAGCAGACTCCCATTGAAATCAGGGCCTCAGGATTTGGCCCCCTTTCCCTGTTTTTGAGTAGAAACATATTTTATTCTTGTGTAGTTTGGATTGTAGTAGAAAATGGTGCCTGAAAATGGGGGGGGGGGACCTAGAGAGGGGCGTAGAGAGAACATTTTCCGTAAACTGTCTGTCAGAGAGAAAATAGCTTCTCATTGTTCATACTACTTTTAAAGATGAATACATGTAGCTTCAGTGGCATATCAGGGGCAGCTCAGAGATCAAATGGTTGAAGACTTCTACCACTCTGCAACCTTTTACTTTTTTTGAACTGCTGACTGTCCTTAGCCAACTCTGCAGCCTATCCCTCAACATCAGGGCAGCCTCTTCACCTGCTGTTCAGTCTGCCACTCTCCCTTATGTATGGCTGGCAAGCAGCGGTACCTCTCGCTCAGCCATCCCGGCTGCAGCTGTTAAATGTAAACTGGCTGGCCATTTGCTCACCTAGGTCCAATATTCATCTGTTCTTCGGCTGCTAGTGGTTACCTTTCCAAAATGGTAGTGTAGTACTCTGGTTTAGTGTGTATGGTCATGCTGACTTCTAATGGCTGGAGGCCCACTGAGGTCAAAGCCTTATCACTCTTCTCAGCTGACGGCTATTTTCATTTAGCCCAGGTGCTATAGATCTGTTTTTTGGGATCCTTGGTTCTGGGCTGAATACCCAGTTGTTGTCTGAAGTTCATGGATTCATCATAATCCTCCTTATTCCACTAATACCCCCTTTCCCCAAAATTAACAATAAGAACAGCAACAACACTACCTAAGTCTTATTGGTGAAGATGGCCTCGGGCATTTTAGCTTACCTTTAACTTCTTATGGTTGTTGTCAGAGGTTGTATATGCAACCGGAGCAGGGCTTTGAAGCCTCCTGGTAATGGTTTGTATGTAGTTTGTGGCTAGAAATGGAATAAATTCTTTTATTCATTTCAGAAGAAAACGTAAGAATTATTTTGTTTTAATTTCTAGGGATTCCGAAGGGATGATTGTAGCCAGCAGCGGAGATGCCTTTTCCTTAGCCCTGTAGAACGTCTTTGGAAATTAACCTGGAGCCCAGTGCTGTGCAGGGACTCCCTGGAGAACCAGGGCCAGAAGTGCACCACTGCTTCCCCAAGAGTTCTCTTCTTTCACACATGCCCTTCTTATCGGGAGCCAGCCTCTGACGGGACACGGCAGTCAGCTCAAGCTCTGATGTCTCTGATGATTTCTCCCTAGGTAAAGAACCTTTTCTTCATTTCTTTTACACCCAAATATCTGCTAAAAATATAGGGCAGAGATTGCACAGAGAAAACTGAACATTTTTCTTGGGGATCTCCACTCTACTTACAGCGTATTGAGGCTGTAAGAGGAGCAGGCAGAGAGGCGTTCAGAGGGGACCCCTTCACCCTTGAAAAGATACACAGATTCACCCTTTAAAAACAAAGAGTTGCTGATTCCCAGCAAACAAACCTTTAGAAAAAAAGTGCAATTTAAAAAAGGAAATTACATGTATATTTTTTCTTGACACATTTTTAAGTGCTGTTTGTAACTGACTTACAATGCTCATATTATTCAGCTTTTCATTTGAAATTCTAATCAGTCCTTTGAATGGGCTAGTGTGGCCTGGGAAATGAAGGGAATAAAATATTTCCATTGAATTATGATTTTTTGCTGACTTCTTTGCTCACATCCCAGAACCACATTCTCTGACACGAGACCATTCTTGGTATAGTCTTAGTTGTTTGTCTGACAAAACATAAGAATACAGGAAATCTGATAAACACCCAGGTCTGTCCCATCATATTGAGGTATTTATGTGCACACCCCTGAAGTTTGGAGGGTTTGGAATTTTATCCAAGTTTCCTTCTGATTTACTTTCCCTTGTTAGATCATGAAGGAAGCTATTTTCTCTTAAGTTATACGGTATCTTTCCTAGTGGCAAAGCCTTGTTCTCTAGTTTTTCAGATTTAGCCATACCCGGCTTAAAAAGATACAGCTGGTTTCTCAGACCAACACCTGGTATTTATTACATATCTTTAGTAAATACAACAACATTTGCCAAAACATGTGGTTTAAGAAGATTGCTGTGCCTGAATTAAATAGAGTTTTAAACATCTGTTGGTGCTTTGTAAAGATGTTCATAGTTCAGTGAGAAAAAAGCAAAACCAGTAGTGTTGTCCCTCTTAGAAAGAGAAGATCTTTTCTGGAGCATGATGGACAAAATTCATGTTTCTGGTGTGGAGCCCTGCACCATTCTAGAGCTGACTAGCGGCCTCATTCTCCAAGGTGTCCCCTGAGTGCTACCTGTGAGGTGCTGATCATCCTCAGTGACCACTGAGTCGATGGAAATTCGGAATGCTCAGAGTTTGACGGGATTGGGCTTCAGAGTTGTCTCTGCTGGAATCCTATATCCCATGTATTCCGGTGAAACACTCATTCCTCTGGTAGTTACTAACTAGCCTAAAGTCACCCGTGATGCATGTGGTGGAGCTGGGGATTGAACGCGCATCTCTGAAGTCTGAGGCCAGCGCCCGAACTCCTGTGCCATCCTTCCTCTGGTCCTGTGAAACCTCAGTTGGGAATCAGGGCCAAGGTGCTGTGTACACAAGAAAAAACTCTCCCTCCCCTAAAGAGCTTGTCATCTGTGTGTGTGACCACAACCAAGCGGTGGATCCAACGGGCAGGAGGGCATGCGGTAATGGGGACAATTAGGATGAGAGTAATAAAGAGTGGTCATAGCACATCAGCTGCCTAAGCCCTGGTGGGTTTTGTGGAGTCGTCATGACAGCGGTGAGCGTTAAGGAGAGATTTGCAGGAGGATAATGCAGCGGCTTCGCACGTTGTGTGTGGGGAGCTCATCCCCAGACCTGGTGGAGTGGGAGAAAGCACGGCGATGGGGGAGGTAAAACTGGACTAAAGGGTGGTGTCGCTGGCCGTGCTGGGGGAGCCCCAGGGGCTCAGGGCAAGACAAGTGGAGCGGTAGCGTGGGGCAAAGCACTGGAGAGTCTTTAAATGTTGACAAGGCGTTTAAAGTTTGCTGTGGCGTGGACGGGGGAAGGACACAGAGAGGAAGATGGTGCTGTAGCAACGAGCTAGAAAGATGGTCTTTGCAGCAGCATTTTGAATGGATTTAAGGAAAGTATGATGACATTTTTCAAGGCCAGAAAGGAGGCCATAGCCTGGATGAGTTCTAGCTTTGTAAATGGAGAAGAAAGGGCTGATCTCAGAGAGATTGTGCAGGAAGAAGCAGCAACACAGCCTGGATGTGTGGGTCTAGAGAAGGTCCAAAATGGTGCCCATAGACTGAGAAGGAGAGGGAGTGAGGAGCCCTTAGGGGGAAAGGTTAAGGTCTAATTTTTAACCAATCTCCTATTCCTTTAAATAGGGTTCCACGTAATACCAGAAAGAATGGCGGCTCTGCAGCCAAACAGTGCATTTCTGAGGCTACGAGGGCCTCAGCTGTTAGTTGGTTAAGTGTTAGGGGGCATTATGGTGAGTTGAAATCCACTCCCATCCAATCAAGGATGTGAGATCCTTGATACCTGAGTGTATGTTTGGACCCTTTCGTTCTCCAGGGCGCCCTCTTCATAACAGATGTTTCAGTGTCTTCCAACCAGTGAGAAAAGTTCATTATATTTTTAATGTGATTTTAAAAAATTAAAATAATGATTTGATATACAGGCATTGATGAAAGATGTATTTTTAAAGCAGTAAATTAAAATCTCATTAATATTTCAGTGAGAATATTTTGTGCTTATCTGTTTCATCTCCATTTTTGACCTATGGCTTGGAGTTCACAGCATGAAGGAGATGGTGAAATCTGTTCACCATAAAATGTTAATTATAAGTAAATTACAGCACAAACGTTCAATCAGCCACATTAATTCTACATAAAGTGAATTATTGTAGCAGAAAATTTTAAAATGTGACTGAATTTTATAATCTTGATCCTCCATTTTCTACCTTTGCTTTTATTTCTGAGTCCACTGTTTTCTTCCCCAGCATCACTAAGTTCTGTGCATGTGGATCGCAAGTACTTTCCACTTAGGAGACGTTAAAAATTCAGAAGTACAATTTGATCCATTTGCACGCAACCTCCTGAATGACTCTTAATTACATAAAAATCTCTTTGCCCAATGGCAAAATGTAACAGATGTTTGAACTGTTTACCCAGTTGTTTAAAGCTGAGAAGGCCCTAACTCAATACCCTGAGAAACATGAGGCTGTTTTTCTAGTGTTACCAAGGTAGATGGCAATACCATGGCATTCTACCCAAAGAGAAGTGGATGGGACCAACTGAGTAGACCAGTGTAATGTTCTGCACATTTTCAAAGCATTCAATCTAGTTTTAGTCCTGCAACTCCTATTGACAAGTGCTATGGCTGAATCCCTGTGCACGTCCTTGAAAATTTAGGGGAAAGTGTTGCTGGTCTCTGGACTCTTAGGTACCAGAGTTCTCATTTAATACTGCAACTACATACATAAAGTTCAGCTTCCGGAGTTAAATCCAAATGGCATTAAACCATTATAAAACACTGTGCTGAGACAAAGTGTCTTGCAGTAAATGCTGAATATGCCATCTGTGCTCTGAATCACCCTGATGCTAGCATATCCAGGAGATCACACAGCTCTTTAGTGTTCTAAGTCTCAGTTACGGTGACCAAATGTCCTGATTTTATAGGGACAGTCCCGCTATTTGGGGCTTTTTCTTATATAGGCACCTATTGCCCCCCACCCCCGTCCTGATTTTTCACACTTTCTGTCTGGTCACTCTAGTCTCAGTAGTAGTCCCAGAAAAATAGTTTCCCATTTGATGAATAAATGCCCCAATACTTTCCTACTCCTGACAAAAAATTGGTCAAGGCTTCTAATAAATTCACAACTTTCTGGCAAAAGCAGCAGATCTGGCAAAATTATTGTTCTAGGTCTCTTCTCTAATGTCATGCCTCTAATGTCTCTGATCAATTTCAAAGGCTTATTACAGTGCAAGTATGAAAAGATTAGCGATTCAAACATGGTTTTAATCCCATCCTGTACGGGAAAGTGAATGAGATGAATGAGGGATTTTGTACCTTTGCCGTCTTTGGCTCCACCACGCTGTAAAATGTTATGTGATAAAAAAAATCAATTTGAATTTGGATGTTTCTTAAATCTTTTAAATCTCAAACAGTGACTAATGGGCATATTCTTTGGAGACTGTAATGGTGACATTTCACTGCCTAGAGACGTCTTTGAGCTCAAAACTGTTCTCCTAAAGCAACTATAAAACACTTTTCTGGAGAGCTTCCCTCCTCAAGAGTTCTAGACTGCACCACAATCCCAAGGAAATACTCAAAAGTATAGAAAATATCTGCTCATTAGAAACTGGTATCCCATGTGGCAACACTGAAAGAGCCTCTAGGCCAAGCACCTGCTTGTTGTTTGGTAATAGATAGAGCTACTCCATATGAATGTAAAGCTGATTCAATTTGGGTGCCAAACTATCTCACTGGTCTGAAAACCACTCCAGATTGATACCAAGATCCCCTACTTTGATAATTCAGTACAGTTTACATCTGACTCATCCAACTGTCAAAACCAAAATAACACCACTCCCACCTAATCCCTAATCACTGCAAAGGTAACCTTGCTGAGCAGGTAAATGCTTGCTGTACTTGGCTATGCCCTCCTCATCTGAACTCTGCATTTGCTGTTGCATAGTAAACCTATATGTGAATGTTGTTTGTGAACAAATATCAGGTATCTGTGACATGGCTCAGCTCAACCATTCCATTAAAATCCCTAGAACCCCACCAGAAAGCTGCAGCAGTTTGTGAAAGATTGAAATGTTTTTTATGGTAGTAAAGAACACACAGAAATGGAACTCCTAACACATTTATGAAGGGAAGAAAAATCCATCTGTAAAAGTGGGGTGGGGGTTGAGAAATTTCCAATTTGCTAATGGCAGGCACTGCTAATCTACAAATGTATGCAGGAGCTGGTGATCCTATAGCACAGTGAGATAACCTTGAGGATTAAAATGTCTGAGAGGAAAGAATTAGAAAGCTGGCCCTATTAAGGGGAAAGGAACATCCAGGCAGACCAAGTGGATAAAGTTAGACCATAGAGTGTTTTGTTTTCTCAGAAAGGTATGTGTGCCCATGTCTGGTTCTGCCATAGCAATCCCTTATAGGGTCCTGAGGATCCCTACAACATATGCCTGTTTAAGCTATCCAGCTTCACTGAGTCCTAAACAGTTTGTTACCTAGGAAGGGCAGGGCTCCTGGAAGCATGTGCACACAAGTCATGGGCAAAGACCAAGGCAGCTATCTCTGCATAGCTGATGAGAAGTAAAGGATCCCAGTTTTCCCATTGAAGAGCTTGAACTTGCAAAGTGCTGAGTTCTTCAACTCCCACTGACTTCAATGAGAATTGAAGGCGCTCATCTCCTTGCGGGATTGAGTCCTGAGTGAATATAGAACTACTTTGAAGGAGATGAGCTTGTCCCCTTGATGCTTTGGTCTGAATAGCTGCAGTGGGCAGGAGCATTGAATCAGGATCAGCTGGTATTCAGATGGTCTTCTTAGAAATACCTAAGATAGAAATAAATAGAGCATTTTTCAAGGTTCCTTCCCCACTCTGAACTCTAGGGTACATGAAAGACCCCCTAAGCTTATTCTTACCAGCTTATGTTAAAAACTTCTCCAAGGTACAAACTTTGCCTTGTCCTTGAACCCTATGCTGCCACCACTAAGCGTGTTAAACAAAGAACAAGGATAGAGCCCACTTGAAGATGTCTTCCCCCAAAATATCCCCCCAAGCTCTACACCCCCTCTCCTGGGGAAGGCTTGATAAAAATCCTCACCAATTTGTACAGGTGAACACAGACCCAAACCCTTGGATCTTAAGAACAATGAAAACTCAATCAGGTTCTTAAAAGAAGAATTTTAATTAAAGAAAAGGTAAAAGAATCACCTCTGTAAAATCAGGATGGTAAATAACTTACAGGATCATAGAATCATAGAATCATAGAATATCAGGGTTGGAAGGGACCCCAGAAGGTCATCTAGTCCAACCCCCTGCTCAAAGCAGGACCAATTCCCAGTTAAATCATCCCAGCCAGGGCTTTGTCAAGCCTGACCTTAAAAACCTCTAAGGAAGGAGATTCTACCACCTCCCTAGGTAACGCATTCCAGTGTTTCACCACCCTCTTAGTGAAAAAGTTTTTCCTAATATCCAATCTAAACCTCCCCCACTGCAACTTGATAATAATCAGGATAATCAGATTCAAAACATAGAGAATCCCTCTAGGCAAAACCTTAAGTTACAAAAAGACACAAAAATAGGAATATACATTCCATTCAGCACAACTTATTTTACCAGCCATTAAACAAAAGGAAATCTAACGCATTTCTAGCTAGATTACTTACTAACTAACAGTTGTAAGGCTGCATTCCTTATCTGTTCCCGGCAAAAAGCATCACACAGACAGACAGACCTTTGTTTCCCCCCTCCAGCTTTGAAAGTATCTTGTCTCCTCATTGGTCATTTTGGTCAGGTGCCAGCGAGGTTATCTTAGTTTCTTAACCCTTTACAGGTGAAAGGGTTTTGCCTCTGGTCAGGAGGGATTTTATAGCATTGTATACAGAAAGGTGGTCACCCTTCCCTTTATTTTTATGACAGCATTCATTGGGATTCAACCCAGATTTCCCATAATATCATAGCATACATTAATAAATTGTGAAAGGGGAATTATTTTTAGTTATATACATATACAAAATATATCTCACTACCACTATGGTACATGCATTTTCAACTCCAGGTGCAAATAACAAACATGATATCTTGATATTTGCATGCATAGCTGCCGTGATACAGCATAAATTTTTGCATGTGAGGTTCTAAAAAATCTGTTCTCTAATAATTTAGACTTGCATTCTTCCTAGTAGATTTGGCGCACCATCTAGTTTGACACTGAGACATATGCCTCACTGCATTTGAGTTATAACAAGTACAAGTAATAGTCATGTGCTGCTAGCAAGGCACAGATAATGCTAACCATTTCAGCAAGTGTGTTTATGGAAAGGGTAGGAAACAGAATTAATCACAAGAATCTGACAGATCCCAAATGCCGTGATACAAGGATGATAGACCTATTGGAAATATCTGAGATAGAAAGATGTGTCATTTTAATTTCTTCTGCCATCTTTTTTTTACAATGTGCCCAACATTTAGTAATTCAAAAGCATGGTATTAAGAGTAAAACAAGTCGGATCATGGAGGCTTCTCCCGGTCCAATCCTCCTTTGGCCCCCAATGTATAACAGAGATGACTTAACAGAATTAAAAATACTAGTATTGTCCTGTTACTAAAAATTTTTGCTGGGTTTCTAGCTGCTACCTCTGTCAGTTACATTGTTCATGGGAAATACAGATCTGATTCTTCTCTCCTGATCTCTGGATCCCAGAGCAGCTGTCTATATGAGACATATCATTCATCACATGCAGACCCGGGTCTCCTTCCAACAATAAATATACCTGACTGCCAGAAGCACCAAGGAGTGGCCTTAAAGTGGGGATTCACCAGGATGTCAAAAAAATCAGAGTAGATCAGCAAAACCTCTTGCAATGAAAAGGAATGAGAGAGAGAGAGCAGGAAGGATCACAGAGGATGTTAAGAGCTCTTGTTTTCCAGTAAGCAGCATGATTGGCAGCAGAAATAAACACTAACGGGAAGCTTGTGTATCAGTCTAATTGTATAATTGCAGGTTGCTTTCTGCATAGTTTGATGTGCAGATGGTATTAGTGTGTAAGTGTCTCTTCAGCAGTTTGCTAGTCAGTCTACCACTCAGGTGTAGTTCAGTGGGTTCCTGCGCAGACACTTGCTGTTTGCATTCAGCTGAGCTCCAACATAACCACAGTTTAAGTTTAACACATTTCCAGTTGTTTTGCCTACCTGATGTCCAGAGTTTTGCCTGCACATCCAAGCCCGTAAGCCAGAAATAAAAAATAAAAATGGGACAGCTATCCACATGATGTCAGAAGAGTTGCTACCAGACACGGAGGAAGATGCTTAATGTCACCCTCTTAATTTGGAAGAAATTTATTATATTTGTCAGCACACTGACATACTGAAAATACCCTCAGCCTATGCTCCCTCACTAACCCTCCCAATAGCTCCATGTGGACATTGAACAGGAGGGGGGAGAGCAGACTCTTGTGGAACCCCGCCTAAGAGAGCCCTCAGGGCAGATAAGCAATTGCCAAATCCTGCTCTCAGGGATTAAGCTAGAATGACACTCCCTGAGGCGGCCCCATCTTCGGTTCAGGTCTGCAGGCAAAGCCATCACACCTCGGGATCAGTCGTATCAAAGGCAGCTGACAAATCTAATGTCAGCTTGGCACTGGATGTGTGCAGCCGGTACAGCCTCAGTGCCAGAGCCAGGTCTAAAGCCTGACTGATAGAGAAAGTAGTTCTGAGGCATCTGCAATGTCTGCACGGCAGTTAAACAGCCCTTTAGCCCAAGCCCTGGGAGCCCGACCAGCTGGCATGGGCCAGCCGCACGTGTCTCATAGCAGTATAGACAAACCCAAAGGGGTCCCACTCGTTTACTTTTCCAGATTAGGATCCAGCATTCTGCTCCTCTCTCTCCCAGAGGTATTGTTTGCCAGGCGTATTGTTGAGAAATGTTCCACTTACCCCAGTTCAGCTCCATCCGCGGTTGCAATGGTTACAGTGGTGCTGAGAGGGCTGAGCCAGGTGTTGGCATTTTAGCCGCCATGTCATCTTGCTTGACCTGCAACAGGTGGGTGAACATGGCACTGCTTTCTCTGGTGTGCACGGGAGCCTGTAATGGTGGGACATTTCCCCAGAATGTCTTATGTGGATACGGCCCAAGAGACCTGATGAAACCAGACAGTTCAAGACAGCTAATTTCTTTAAGTTTCATAAACCTGAGAGGGTTGAGTTCTGCCATGGGGTGGCGAAGCATTTACTGCCCTTTCAAGCTTACCCAGCAAGTCAGTATCTCTCTGACTGACTGTCTCCTCCCACCCGTATCCCTCTCTCACTTTGTGTTTGTTTATCTCCCTCTCTGTTGCCCTTATAGTTTGGGAAAAAAAGGCCAGGTCAGTCTAGAAATGTAGAATTTGTAGGAATATAATGAATACCTGTTTATTAGTTTGCTACATTCAAATTGTAATGAATAGTTCTGGTGATAATTAATGAATTTCCATATTCATACAGCTTCACTACCTGTATAGATAATAGCACCTCACTTCAATATTTATGAAGTTTTCTATAAATGTAGAAAATTGGTAATTATCACTGCACTAAAATACCTACTCATTATTTCTTTCGTGAAGCCTGCCATCTGCATTTCTCTTTCTCTTTCTAGTCTCCCTCTTTTTCCTTCTTTTCTACTTTTCTGTCTGACACTGTCAATAAAACAAATTCTGATGTCCAAGGCTATGTTTAAGCCATTAATGAAGATAACAGCTGCCTCCTTTGACTGCGTAGTCTTTGTGCTACCAGCATCTAACTCATTGCCATGTAAAATGCTTTGATATACCCAGAGTATGAACGGCACTAGAGAAAACCTGGTTCTGCTCTATTTGTTGCTAGCATGATGCAAAATCTTATTGAATTAGTATCTATTTTACCAAACTACAGTTTTACAAAATATTATAAAAGCCAAAGCCATCACTTACTGGTTACTGCGCCCACAAAGAGTGACTGGTTTTTGACAGAGGCTCTGCCAAAAGTGTTCCATGCTGGATACCAATAAACAAAAAAGCAGTTGTCAGATCAGAAGGTTTTGCCATCCAGATTACTCCATCCCTCTTCTTCATAGTTCCCCATTCCTAGCTACAGTAGCCCAGGTGTTTCTGGGTAGCTTGCAATAGTTTTTAGTACATATTGGGGTGCAGTGTTAACATGACCAGTTACTCTTTCCCAGGCAGTTACCTCAAACCTCACCACTTTCTGGTCCCAGTGCCAGGAAAAGTACACTTCTTCCTCCTCATCTTCACTTTACTAATATAAACATGTAGCACATCATACATTTACCCCCCCACCATGAAAAGAATAATAATAATAAAATCAATCCCCACATAAGTTCCTACCCAGGAAGAGGAAGAAGGTAGGAACCACACATGACAGATGCTAGTCATGTTTCTTAATGCACTTCTAAAAGGTTCTCAGATACCACCTTGATGGACACAGAATATGAACCTCAATAGGATGGAAAAAAAGAGGGTGCATTTGGCACAGAGTTGATCAGATATTGAACACAGGTGTAAGACACTATGCTGTAGACAGCATAAAAGAGTGTGGTGTGATCATATGGATAGTAGGAATATGTCAGATAAAGGTGAATTCCTTTCAGAAGGCCTTTAGAATTTGATAGAATATAATAAACTTGTACAGGTTTTATTGCAATCGTCTTATAGAATTTAATAGTGAATTACAGTCTTGTGCTAGAACTCAAAGAATTCTTTGAGGATGGCTCAAAAATTGTCTTTTAAAATCCATATCTTTTTAGAGTAATTCTGCAAAATTGTTACAGGAGCCTATTGGGGTTCATCCCTATTAAATTCTATAGGGCTGTTCCATAAGGGGGTAGGTTTATCTGTCTAATCTATCTAAAAATGTCCTATAGTGCCTTTTATCATAGTAACTAAGCACTGTTTTAATATTTTTGTCTATATTTAAATCACGTTTGTCCAATTTACCTTAGGGGATATAGAAGGACAAAACTCCTCTTTCCCCTTTATTTCACTGTCTGTGAAAAACAATAGGTGGGTCATTATTTTTGTCTCAATGTATGGTAAATTTTTGATGATGTGCTGAGAAAATGAGGAATATAAAATTTTGTCAGACTGAAAATTCATCATAGATCAACAGATAAAGCCGCAGTAAATTGAATCTTTAGCTGCATATTGAAAGTTGATAGCTATTGGCCATTAGAAATGATACAGTGACAAAGGTTAGGCCAAGTCAAAGGCACTTGGGATGTGTCCTGCTCTGGGTACGGTATCTGTGCTTGCTGTCCATGTGAAGTGCTGTGTCAATAACAGACACCTGTGTGATTCAGGCTTTTTTCCCTCCCCCTGGCAGTGCCTTGACATAACCTCAGTGCAGTCTGGTCCTATCTTGCTTGGACACTGATTGCATCCCCAAAACTTAACCTTTGAACCAGAGGTTATGTTCAAGCCAGAGATCACTGAGCTTTTAAAGCTCAAGAGGAAGCTAGCAAGGAGGGATGGTTTGCATTCAGACCTTAGATAAGCTTTAGACACAAATTACTCCAATGTGAACACTTGAAAACGCAGGCAGAATTTTAGCTTAGGAAAGTGCAGTGAAACACATTTACTGCATCTGATTACCCCCTAAAGTACTCCTCCTAGTTTGGGCCTAGCAAATGGTATTATCAGAAGAGAGGAACTGTGTCTGTCTAACGTTCCCAGGAGGAGAGCTGGGGACTCACTTTTGCATATATACAAACCACTCTTGGCAAGCAGAAATAAATTGGTTAGTCTCTAAGGTGCCACAAGTACTCCTTTTCTTTTTGAGACATTTAATTGAAAGCCTCTCTGAAACTAGCTGTGCTGGCCATTATTATCTGTGAGGGGCCCTAGTGAGCAGATTGGGAAATATATATATATGCAAAAGGTTTGGTTTCTAGTAAATGTTAGCAGGCTTCTGTCTCATTTTGTAGAGCTCTTGTGCATGTGTGTTTTTAATACAGTTGCACTTTGTCTATCTGGAATATGCAAATAGTATTCAAATTAGGCCTCTGTGTACAGACTGTCAGCACATACCCCCCAGCTCCCCTCTAGCAAGTGACTAATGGGAACATGTGTTCTTTCTATTTTTATAAGACTGGGAGAATAAGAGGAAAGAAGGTCTGAGCTGTGAGGATTAAAATGCAGCATCTCTTTTCCTGAGGTCTTTTTCTGTCTGCAAAGAGTCTGCTGGCAAAAAACATGGCAGCAATACTGACATCCCTGTCTGCTCTTCCCCACCTGGCCCAGAATTATGTCACTGGCCGTGTGCTCTACAAACAAATACTTCTGGAGAAATTTACTTGGAGAGAATTGCATCCCAGAAGATCTTAGTGGACTCCAGACCCCCCTCTTTCACCGATGGTTGACGGGTAACATGGCTATTTCCAGGACTTATGCTCATACAAGTGGTATAGTGTAGGGATTCTCGGGCTTTTTTTCAAAGTGTGAATTATATTTTGTTCACCTGTCCTTCCATTCACAATGGGTCAGACCACTTCTCCTCCCTTTAGTAATGGAATAACATCACTGTGTCAACATTAACTGCTTACTTGGAAAAGTAACATTAGGAAAGTATTTAATGTATCCTTGGCTGGCTGAGTGAAATTTAGCAACCATAGGCAAGGAGAAGAAGTCATAGTCATGTGACCAGCCACTTCTCTATGGGCCACCAACAAGTGTTCTGCAAACTATTGGTGGTCCATGGACCACAGGCTGAACACATCTGCTTTTAGTGTAATGTTGCTTTCCTATAGCCCTCATCTGTCTTTGTCTTTTAAACCATTTGCTTTTGGGGGCAGGGACCATGTCTTCCTGAGATTGAAAAGTATTTAGCACACTTTGGATGCCACCAAAGTCTAAATAATAATAATAATAATAATACATGAGTAACACGTGGGGGTTTAGGATTCACCAGAGAGGTAAAGAGGTGTAGATTGGGTGGTCGGATAAGACATCGCACGCGCGCACTCACATAGAGGGTGGCATTTATATATTCTGTGTTGAGTTGCTAGTGCTTCCTGTATAAGGTTGCATGACACTTCCCATTATAAGACCCTCTTTTCAGTTGCATATAACTTAGCTGGATTTTAATTGTTCAGGCTGTAATTTTTCAACCCAGGCGTCTGCCTCAGGATAATTTTTTTTTAAAAAACTTTAGCAAAATGGTTCAGCTGTTTCTGAGAACAGAATTAAAGGGAAATACATTATTTGGCCCATATTAAAAAAAATGATCACAACCGTTTGTTGAGAAATTCTCAAAATTTGGCAGGGAGGTCACCCTGTTGTCAGGAATGTGCCTTTTGCTGTTCCCATGAAAATGTATCCAAATTTGGCCAAGTTATAAGCCTCTGAAAAAGCTCAGTTTGCACATGCTCAGTAGGGACTAGTTAAAGTTTGGCAGATAAATTCTCTGAAGATTTCATCTGCACGGAGCATGCTCCAGCTTGGGGATGCAAGGGCTGAGTAGGCCTGTCTCTGCAATTGCAGCTCATGGCTGCCAGGTATCTCTGTGGCATTGGGAACCAGAATTGAGAGCAGGGATCCCACTGCTGTCACCCAGGCAGCATGGAGGAGAACCAGTCACCCTGGATTGTGAAGGAGTGACAAATGGTCGGGGGGAGGGAAGAGGAGATTTCAGGAACCAGAAGATGGTGGGGGGAAGCAGAGGAGCAGGGGGACAAGAGCCTGGGGTGGGAAAAGTGGGAGGGGGATAGGAGCTGGGGGGTGTGTGGATAGGAACAGAGAGAGAGCTGGGATGCAGGAGTGCACAGGGGAAGGGGTACAGGACCCACTGTGGTTACGAGCAGGAGGGGGCTGGAGCTGGGGTTGGGAGGAGATTGAATGGGAACAAAGGGGGAGGGAGCAAAAGGGGTGGAGAGTAAGAGAACCTTAATTCACCCCCTTGTGCATAAACATGATGATACAGTCTTTAATTACATGCTCACACGCTATTTCCTCCACATGACCTCCGCCTCATTCAGTGAGCAGGGTAGACAGTGATCTCTGAATGAGCAGCTGTTCAATACTTTGTTTTTGCCTCATTGTTCAGTGAGTGCCCCCCAGTATTGCGCACTCTTTGTACTTTGCTTTAACCACAGAATTATTAATTTTTGATGGGCATTTCTAGGAATATAGTACTTGAATGTTTCACAAACATTAATACATTTATTTACATAGCACTTCTGTAAAGAGAGGAATTATTATCACCATGTTAAAGATGAGGAAATGAGGCAGAGAGATGAAGGTAAAAAGCATACACACTAGTTCTTCTTTGAGTGTGTGTCAGTGTGGATCCCACTGCAGGAGGATGTTAGCCATGTGAATAGCAGCGTCTCTTGTGGCCACACATGTGCCTTGTGCCTCCTTGTGCTCCCATACAAGGTTGTAAACGGTGGGATGGCCATGACCCTTCCTTGGTTCCTTCTTATGGCCTACGGCGGTAAAACAAAACATAGCATGTGTCCAACCCGCTAGTCTTCATTTCCAGCTAAACTCATTAGGACTCTTCTACTTCACTTATAGAAGACCACAGTGAATAAACTTGACCCATCTGGACTGAATTCTAATAATTAGACCCCCCTGTTTAGCCCCCCTTTCTAATATATGCCCTTGTCCAGGGTTTTCAGTATGGTGGCCTCTAAGCTTGTGGGCTTCAAGCCCTGCCCTTCTTGTGATGGACAAATCCCATTAACAGATGGGCGTAGCAGATGCCTCTTGCTTGGGCATGTGCCGTATCCCAGAGCGATGCTCATACCAGAAGGTGTGCTGGTTGGGCTGCTCGAGGCCTCGCAAGTCACAGGACATTGGACTGAAGCTCCACTTGCTGGAGCAATCCATGAGAGATCACTGTCAGACCCCGCGGACATCAACACCACAGCCCACCAGATACCGGGCAAAACATCTGTGAGCATCCTGTTTCTTAGCAGGTGATGCCCAAAACCAGCATGGAGGAGACTTCAGCACCGAGTAAAGACGTGGCACCGAAGATGATGCCATTGGCACTGAAGCCCAGTGCCGATGCTGCCAATACGAAAGTCTGGCATTGAGAGAGACCACCCCAAACATAAGGGCAGACGCTCCAGACTGAGTTCAGTGTCTTCACACAGGGGAAGACTACTCAGAACCTACCGTGTGAAAGCCGCTAAGCCCCAAATGGTAGCAGGGTCAAATGACAAGGAGCTGTACGCCACTGCGGCACTGAGGACACTCCACAGCACCAGCCGCTCTACCTTCAGCAGCGCTGCTGATAATACCAGACCACGTCACTGAAGGACTCTGGAATGATCTCAGACAGTTACCTGCACGGGTGTGGACCCTGGTACTGAGAGCACCGTATACCCTGGAACCATCCTTAGCGGAAATCCACTCCCGCTCTCCATCACTGAGGCACACGTTTTCACCTTCTTCAAGCAGGGAACTCTCTCTCCTGAGAACTGTGGGTGACACTGCAGAAAGACCAGGTGGCTTTCTAGATAGGGATCAGCCTCAACCACTTCTGAAATGTCATTGGAATGACCCATCTTGGACAACCCATCCATATCCTTATGGCATGCCACCATGGCCTCAATGGCAGAACAGGGAAGAGCTCAATGTGATAATCCAAGAGGGACAGTTAATAGTCAAAATGGCCCTAAAGCAGCAATGGGCATTTCAGACACTGCAGCCAGATCCGTGGCCACTGCAGTGACAATACAAAGGGCCTCATGGCTTCAGATGTCAAGCCTTCCCAGAGAAGTTCAAGCGACATTAGAAGACCTGCCTTTTGAAAGGGTGGAATTATGCTGTGAGAATACATGTAGAGCTTAAAGGACTCCAAAGTTAGTTTATGCTTATTAGGGATCTACACTCCAGACCCGTATTGCAAACAGACAATTATCAACCAGACGAGATAGAGGAACCATTCAGACAGTACCAAGACTATTCACAAAGTGCCTTGCAGTGATGGCAGGGTATTTAAAAAGCAAACGAATCCACATCTACTCATACCTAGATGACTGGCTGATCAGAGGCAGACCCCAGGAGAAGATTGCAGCAGCCCTACAGAACAATTTCTCCCATTGAGACTCCTTGTGAACTATGGCAAATTGTCTCTCACCCCATCACAGACAGTAGAGTTCACACTAGCTATGAATGACTCTTGATCAGCAAGAGCCTACCAGAGGGACAGGTCCCAGTTTCTCTAGTGAATGGCAAATAACTAAAATAAAACCCAGTGACAACAGCTCCTAGGCCACACATCAACATGTATCTATTTGACGCCACTTGCCAGACTTCACCTGAGGTCCTTACAACTAGGCTGAGGTCTGTGTACTCTCTGTCCAGGCATCACATGAACAAGAGTGTCACAGTCCAGCCCCAGGTCCTGCGAGAACTCAGTTGGTGGCTGGACCCAGAGAACTGTGGAAAGGGAGTTCCTTCCACCTTCCTAACAATGACATCAGGGAAAAGTTGTGGGGGCATACCTGAACCATCTTCATATGCAGAGGACCTGGCCCCAGGACAACTTGAAACTTCCTATAAATGTCTTGGGGCTCACGGCCATCAGATTGGTTTGCATAGCATTCCTACCTGATCTGTGCAGATCTAAATGGACAATACATCCACAATGCAAGCCAGTTTTTTTAAAAAGCAAACAACTCCCTCCCAGAAATTCCATCATGTGGAATCATATGGACAAACACCTGAGACATCAGCACCGTTAGACATTTACATTCTACTGCACAGACTTCTGGCTCCTGAGTTACCAGAGTAAATGATAGTAGTAGTAGGATGTCATCCTCTATATGGACCAACCTCTAGAGAGGGAATGAGACACATTTTGCCAGTAGGTTTCACAAATCTTTGCTGACAACAGAAGAATGTTGAGACTCAGGAATCTTGGGTTCCATCCCAGCTTCTGTAGGGAAGTGTGCTTGGGCCATCCTGGACCTTCTATTTCTGTTTCCTCCAAACCTGACCCCTTCTGCACCTATCACATTCACATCTCCTCCCTCCCTCCCCCACTAGCTCTTCACCCCAATCTCCCCACCTTTGGCTTATCCCAGTTCCAGTAGCCTAATAGCCAGTCCCAATTTCCACCCCCATCGATCCTCATCCCAGTCTCAGTCTCCTTGCCCAGACAGTCACAATCTCTCCATCTGGGCTTCTCATCTGAGTCCCAGTTTTACCCTGCTCCCAATCCCAGTCTCCCTTCCTGGGCTCTTCATCCCCGTCTCTTCCCCTTCCCCAACCCTGGGCTTCCAGTCCAGTCTCATTGCCCAACCAGCCGCAGTATCCCTCCACCCTGACAGTCCTCAGTTCACTACCCACCCCTGATTCCTTGTCCAGTCTAATCCCTCTGCTGCCTCCCACTCCCTCCAGTTCCAGCGCTTGTCCCCTCTGTACTGCAGTCAGGCTGCTTCCTCCTCCTCCACACTACATTCTCCCTGCTTTGAGTTCTGGTGCCCTGCACCATGGCATCCAGGAGCAGTGATTGCAGGGAAATTCTTGTTCAGCCCCTGCAGCCCTCTGCTGGAGCATGCTCACTTACAGACATTGGCCAAATCCTTAACCTTGTTCTCAGAAATGGCGGAATCGTTTTTGCTGAAACTTTGCAAAAAAAATTCAGCATGATGTCTGGTGCACTGTGAACCAATCAGATCCTGATTTCTGCTGACCTTTACCTCCCAGGTGGCAAACTGTATTTTCTGGACCTGTAATTTCATCTCCTTGTTAGGGTCAAAGTAAGATTTCCTGGAGCACCCATTCAGAAAACAGCCATGATTTCAATGACTGTGCTGAACTGTTATGAGGGAGTCTGGGTGTGTCTAGTGACCCCAGAAGGTATGTGATTCAAGCTCCCTGTGCACTGGACATCCTGGTAAGACACAGATGTGTAACAACACCCTCTCGTCGCAACACCTCTGGAAACATTTTTTCTTCTAAAGGTATAATATTGTTCATAAATGTTGCTCAGACTGTGCGCTGCTCCCTCCTTGTGCAGCTTGGCCCTTTAGAACATAATTTAGCCTTAAAATTGTAATTTCAAAAGAAATAGAGTTAAACGTGTGAAAATCAAGGCTTCAGTGGAGAGATGCCCAGAGATTACTGATGAAGACATTCAGAATGTATGTAACCATAAAAAAAATAGACTTTATATTTAGGTGAGCACCAAGTTTTGTGGTCCTGCAGTTATTGACTAAAGTCAGTCAAGATCAGTATTCATTTTCCTCCCGAATTCATATATTTTGATATTCACCTCTTTAGAATCAATGGATTTGATTCATCGGCACAGGAGCAGCTGTACCAGTAGAAGCATTCATCCCCGGTGGAAAAGCAGGCAATCCATTGAGGGGAACAGCTTTACACTCCAGAGAGGTCCCATGGGATCCCTTCTAACAGAGTCTTCTCAGGAGCAGTTCTGAGTTCTCTACCTCCATCCTCTCCCTGGCTGTCTGCATCCAATTTGTGAGCTGCAACTGCTGGCTTTGTGGCCTCTAGTCGATCATGGGCAGGGATGCTTTCACTGCTGCTCCCCTGCTCTAGGCTTATTTTCCTCCAATGGGGGCCACAGCGTGGGTTCTGCCAGTGGAATGGATCATGCTCCATAGCTGCCTATTGTTCTTATGGGTATGTCACACCATGGCACCCACAAGCCAGAGAGCCAAGGAAGTATGTTACTGTAATAAATCAATTAGGCTTTCTTTTTTCTTGTTAGCATTTTTTGAAAACAGACTCCAGGTTCCCCCATAAGTGTTGGCAGCTTTGAGTGGGTCCAGGTGTAGAGTTTAGCTCTCCAAGAAGGAAAGGCACAATTAAGACTTCTGTAGCATTTCCAGTGCTACCAGCCAAAGAAAGGTGAGATCAGGCCTGATAAATCATACTTGGGCCTTTGGCATGGCTGTGTAGAGTCCTTCTACTTATCAAGCCACTGAACTGGCCCTGTTGGTAGAGCTTCTATCGTCCATACATTCTTAATTGTGGTCATTCTTTCTATAAAGGTCACTGCAGCATTGGACTACTATATGCCCATTCCCAGTTCCGTTATGACCCTATAGAAGCCTGTTCTTTGTCACACAACTAATTAAAATAGGCAAATACATTGGCCAAGAAGAGCAGGCTTATGAAGTGGAAACACATTCTGTATGTTAGACTGAGAAATACATGAATAAGTTTCAGAGTAGCAACCGTGTTAGTCTGTATCCCCAAAAAGAAAAGGAGTACTTGTGGCACCTTAGAGACTACCAAATTTATTTGAGCATAAGTTTTTGTGAGCTACAGTTCACTTTATTGGAAGCATTCAATGGAAAATACAGTGAGGAGATTTATATACACAGAGAACATGAAACAATGGGTGTTACCATACACACTGTAACGAGAGTGATCAGGTAAGGTGAGCTATTACCAGCAGAAGAGCGGGGAGGAAAAAGCCTTTTGTAGTGATAATCAAGGTGGGCCATTTCCAGCAGTTAACAAGAACATCTGAGGAACAGGGTGGGGGGAGGAGGCGGAATAAATATGGGGAAATAGTTTTACTTTGTGTAATGACCCATCCATTCCCAGTCTCTATTCAAGCCTAAGTTAATTGTATCCAGTTTGCAAATGAATTCCAATTCAGCAGTCGCTCGTTGGAGTCCGTTTTTGAAGTTTTATTGTTGAAGAATTGCCACTTTTAGGTCTGTAATCGAGTGACCAAAGAGATTGAAGTGTTCTCCGGCTGGTTTTTGAATGTTATAATTGTTGACGTCTGATTTGTGTCCATTTATTCTTTTACATAGAGATTGTCCAGTTTGACCAATGTACATGGCAGAGGGGCATTGCTGGCACGTGATGGCATATATCACATTGGTAGATGTGCAGGTGAAAGATAGTGTGGCTGATGTGATTAGGCCCTATGATGGTGTCCCCTAAATAGATACATACATAGATATTAAGGTCAGAAGGGACCATTATGATCATCTAGTCTGACCTCCTGCACAATGCAGGCCACAGAGTCTCACCCACCCACTCCTGCAATAAACCTCTCACCTATGTCTGAGCTTACTGAAGTCCTCGAATCGTGGTTTAAAGACTTTAAATCCTGGAGTGCTTACTCTATTTTCACTCAGTCCCAACTCAGGCAAACTTCTTGTGTATCAGCAACAGCTAAGTTCCCATCACCAAAGTTTTAGTCCAGGTGATGGTGTTGGGGCAGCTTGGTTTTCAGATTTTAGATTGGGCTTGCAGGATTATTGCTCAGGAAATGAAATATGTGGACAGAGTTGGCAACGGGCTTTGTTGCAAGGATAGGTTCCTGGGTTAGTGGTTCTGTTGTGTGGTGTGTGGTTGCTGGTGAGGATTTGCTTTAGGTTGGGGGACTGTCTGTAAGCAAGGACTGGCCTGTCTCCCAAGATCTGTGAGAGTGATGGGTCGTCCTTCAGGATAGGTTGTAGATCCTTGATGATGCGTTGGAGAGGTTTTAGTTGGGGGCTGAAGGTGATGGCTAGTGGCATTCTGTTATTTTCTTTGTTGGGCCTGTCCTGTAGTAGGTGACTTCTGGGTACTCTTCTGGCTCTGTCAATCTGAGTTTGTATGTGTTAAATGACATGAGACCTCCTGTGATACAGATGCAAAAGGATTCGCATAAGTGCCTGAAGAAGGGCCTTATTTCAGTAGGTACTACTTGCTGGAACATGTCTGCACATTGTTATTGGCCTTGTTCCGTCTTCAGACTATTCAGTTAAATCCAGATCCTGTTCTGATGGGAAGACAGTCGCTGGTGACAGTCTTTAGAAGGCAATTATTCTGGTGATGCTCTAGTCCCATGAGCTTTAATGAACACTGGTTATGTTTGTGGAAATAAGCTGCATCCTAAATTGACTGATTTGGGATTTTAATCTAGAAATTGATGTTGGGTGGGAATATTTCCAAAGGAAGATGCTCCATGCCTGAGACACAGACTTCAAAGGCCTTAGAAACTTTCCCATTTTTCTAGCCCCTTCCCCATCCTTCCCAGACTGCTACATTGGCAAGTTTGATGAATGGTATTCTGCATAAGGGACTTGTGTTTGCCAGTCTTGTTTGTTAGATAGGAGCATTACTGAGGTGTTTCCTTCTGCTGTTAATAAGATTGTCAGCACTCCTTCCTGTTCTGAATATGTGGAGGAGAGTGAATAAGGCAGCCAGAATGGGAAGCTCACTCTTCTTAATTAGCACTAATGCAGTGGAGGTTGTTTTCTGGCCCTGGCATAGAGGAATAGTAATTAATATGGCAGGGAGACAGTGGGGAGACAGACGGAGAGTTCAAGGCCAGCATGTGTGCCTCTGACCCTCAGGTCAGTGAAGAAGGGGGGTCGTGGGCACATAGAGCATACATCTATAGGGCACTGAAGACAATAGCCTGGTTCCCTGGACAAAGCTATGACTGTATTTCTACAATCTCAATTTACAATTGCTGTGTTATAAATACATTCTGCCCTCCTTCTTCCTTAACATGACTAGATTTTCTGACCTCAAATTTAGGTGCTTTTTGTGTTCTAATGAACAACTTTCTTCACACTTCTAAACACAGCCTCAAGGGTCTCTTCTCTGCATGCACGTTTGACTCCCATTAATACTAATGTGAGCTGCGTCTGTTGAGCAAACAGAGACTGGAGGTCTAGTCTTTCCACCTTAAAGCTCAAAATCTCCCTCTGGGCACCAAGCAGAATTTCTCACAGAACCTGGGACAGGCCTGGAGAGTGAGGGGACCTTGGAAAGTGAGAGTGCTTGGGAAGGGCAGAATCTTCCTATCTGACCACCTTGTCTAGTGCCACTGATTTTGTGAGAGGGTGAAACATGCCCGTAGATGCACCGTGTATAACATAGCCATATTCAGAGTAGCAGCCGTGTTAGTCTGTATCCGCAAAAAGAAAAGGAGGACTTGTGGCACCTTAGAGACTAACCAATTTATTTGAGCATAAGCTTTCGTGAGCTACAGCTCACTTCTACTCAAATAGATTGGTTAGTCTCTAAGGTGCCACAAGTACTCCTTTTCTTATAGCCATATTGAGACTATATAAAATACATAGCTAGAGCAAGAGGGTCTCTGATGGGGTGACTGTGAGATGAGCAGGAGTGCTTTTCACTAGCTTGGGGCAACCTTATAACTTAGGAGTGACAAAAGAAAGTAATGAGTGGAAATATTTCTGAGAGCAGCACACCTCTCGCCTTTGGGATTGGTCCTGCAGTTCCAACACATTGATCTCAGCAAGAGCTTTGTCTGTCTGTGTGTAGATCACAGCATCGAGCTGTAAGGTATTGTGTGAAGTATAAGTTTTAGAATTAGTTTACTTTTCAAAGATCCTCTCTGTGTATTGTGCCCAGGTACTTACTGCCAGCCACTTGCAGTTTTAACAATGTATTTAAAAGAAAAGTGAGAGGGCCATGGAGCAAACACAAAGACATAGGCCCTGCTATACACAATTCAATTTTTTTTGTCTGTTCTGCTAAGAGTAAATATGTGTGTCCCCCTGTTCTATTTCCTTGTGCTCAAGGTTTTCTGAATGACAAACAGTTTATAATAATAAGCTGAAGTTTGAATATTGACACTGACACCAAAGAAAAGGGTGGATGAAGGAGTACACTCCTTGGCTTTGATTGAGATTCAGGGTACAAACAATACTGCTAATATTTCTGTTATGCAGTGACTTTTTTCAACTTGTGTGTGTGATGATGATGATGTAATTCATATATAAGTATGCATGTATCTAAAATGAGCTGGGCAGAAGTCTCCAGATCTGTGCACCCACATATAGAATGACTGATGATAGTTTATATTTCAAAATCTATATACCTGTATGTATTTTATACGTGTGTATATGTCTGTTAGACTTTTCTGTGTGTATGTGTAATATATACTTTATATTATAGTAAAAATATATAACTGCTCACCTTGCATACACTTCATTTCTTAAACACCTACATCTAGAGGTAAATATTTATAACACATACATATATACATACATAATAAAGTTTGAAGAATAAGAGACACTCCTTAGCCCTGCCTTAGATCACTTGTTTCCATGGGATCCCTATTTGCAATCAGACATTTGGGCTCTTAATTGTGTGGAGAGTTTTCTCCAGTCTGACCTACTTTCTTTTCATGTAATATCCTCAATCTGAAGAGAACTGATTCTTCCTCTGCTCCCCCAGCTCTGTCTTTCTCTGTTTCTTCGTGTGTTTCATTCTGTACCTTCCTCTGCTTGTCTCCCTCTCTGATTCACTCTCCTTTGCTCTGGAGGACCATTCAAAGAGGAGTTCAGTTACATTAGTCTTGTGAAAAGGTCAGTGGTGACCTCCCCCTACATACATATGCAGACCGGAGACTGAAATGTGATTAATTGAACTAGCCAGATTGCAAGCACAGTTTTATGATTTGTCACATGTTAGCTTTTATCCTCTAAACCAGGTTGCTCAGGGCTGATATGCACTGAAGCGCTAGCCAGCTGGTACTTGCCTGTATACTTCCAGTTGGTAGCCAGTAAGTACAGATCTAACCCCATGGTACAGGAGAAATTTGGATTATTTGTTTCATTTTAAATTTCTGACTCTACCTGAAAGCTAAAAATGGAATGATCCCTGTAAAAAGTGGCCTCCCAGGCACTGAAACTTGTCATTTTAGCTGATAAGGAGGCCAACCAAACCCCTAAAATGAGATTTTTCCAGGCCCTTGGAAGCTAGACAAACCAGATAGACATAAGAGCTGCAAGATTTCCTTCTTAAATGTTCTAATGAAAAATGGTTTAGCAAAGGAATTTACTTTCTCATTCAGATAGCCTTGAAATCACCTTTTAAAAAGCCAACAATATTTAAAATATTGAAGAAAAAACAGTAATTGGAGTGGCTGATGCCTTTGTGTACAATGCAGCATTCCTGAAAAGCAACTTAGTAAGCTCCGGTAGGCCAGTGTTATCCCAGCCAATATTTAATGAGTAAGTACAGGTAGCTCCATATGTATTACCAAAAAGAGAGAGAGAGACACACACAACAAACCCGGAGATTATTTTTAGACTTTTATCTTTAAAAACTGACTGAAAATATGAAGCTCATCTGATTACTGGATGAAGCAGTACAAGCTTCTTCCTAGAAGTTTTTTTATTATTATTGTTATTATTACTCCATGTATTATCTTGTGATCTCTGACTGAAGAAATTAAATCCTTGAATTCCAAATAAGAATAAACTGTAAAGGGGTACACCTGGGAGCAAAATACATAGCATTATTCTCTCGGAACCACAGCACACCAAATGTATCTTTCTCATAGGGAAACTAAGCATTAGTTTTTATGTGATCCCTGTTATGACTTCTGGAATTCTGAGTCCAGGCTGCTTTCCTCTTGGATTGCAGGGCATTTGGCTGGTTGGTGAGGTGTTTTTGTTTGTTTGTTTTTGTTGTTGTTGTTGTTTTTTGTTTTGTTTTCCTTATTCTGCAAGGTAAAGTCCTTATTCTAAAAAAACAACCACCAATAATGCTGTTCCTTAGTCAATGACTTAATGCTGACAAGAGGCCCCTCTCTCTGGAAGAAAAGATCATTCTCCCTCCCTGACCCACAAAGTGGTTAAGTGATGTAAGAAGCACTTTTACCATTTGGCCTACTATTGTCCATCAAGAATTGAGCAGCGACCAGGACACTGCTGTCACCTCAGACTGAAGTTAAAGTAGGATCAAAAAGGCAATGTTTTATCTATTAGCAACCTAAGGCACGTGGATTTGTGCCAGATCAGCAAACTCTAAATCATTAAATCCCAACTGAGGGATTCATGGCAGAATTACAAAGATGATAATATATTTAAACTCTTGAGGTTAGAATTTCATGTCTTTTTTTCCTGTTGATTTTTGTTGCCATAGAATGTTTTACACTTTTAAATGTGTATCACAATGAGAGGGCCAGTTAGATGATGTATGTAAAAGAAACATGTAACCTAAGATCTATACATTGTTGCAATGAACCATTCTCTGGGTTTTAACCAAAGAACTTAGGCATTTAAATGTATAGGCAGTATCTCATCATGTTTTACTAATCATATGCAAATATGAAAGCCAACACAAACATAGTAAATGTGTGAAAATATAAATAGTATTTTAAAATATTGCTTGTAAAATAAATGAACAATGTTAAAATACCAATCTCTACACAACATTGGTTTAAGAAAAGTAACTAATCATGGCTTCCTGCAAACCCTCCCCACCGCCAGCATTTTCTAGAGTCATTTAATTTTTCAGCACAAGAGATTCGGGCAGCTGTTTCACTTTGCTTCATTCATTCCTCTACTAGTATTAGTTGATGTCTTACCAAAAAGATATAAATGGATTAAGTTTAATTAGGTAAATTAACAGTTAAGCATATTATACAAAAGCCTATTCTATTTTTATAACTTTACTATGATAAATTAGTGCAAGAGTAACAGGTATGCAAACAAAATTACAATGCAGCAAGACACATTAGTTGGGAGGAAAGTTAAACAGTTGGTTGGCTAAATCTGGGTAAGTATTTGAACATATATTTATTAAATTACCCTTGAAAATACAAAAGAATAGTGACCGCAGATCAGTTACATGGTCAAGCAAGATATTAACATTGGAAGGCATGTTGCTTACTGCCCCCAAGGAGCGATCAGGTTCATTTGCGTCCCAGTTAAAATGTTCATAGAGCAGCATTCATTGGAGGACGGTGGTACTTTCTATCCATTTCTTATCCTAATAATGTTTGCCACGTACAGGAGTAAGAATTTTCCCACCTCCTCTGGGAATGGACTCTTAGAAAAGCTACTCCTATTCTTTGTTTTGTTGTTTTGTTTTTTAATGCTGAACCAATTCTTTAAGGTTTAATTAGGGTAAATAGGGCAGGATAGTCTGGTGGAATGACCATGGACTTGCAAGACAGGAGAACATAAGAATGGCCATACTGGGTCAGACCAAAGGTTCATCCAGCCCAGTATCCTGTCTACTAACAGTGGCCAATGCCAGGTGCCCCAGAGGGAGTGAACCTAACAGGTAATGGTCAAGTGATCTCTCTCCTGCGAGCCGTCTCTACCCTCTGACAAACAGACGCTAGGGACACCATTCCTTACCCATCCTAGCTAATAGCCATAAATGGACTTAACCTCCATGAATTTATCCAGTTCTCTTTTAAATCCTGTTGTAGTCCTAGCCTTCACAACTTCTTCAGGCAAGGAGTTCCACAGGTTGACTGTGCGCTGAGTGAAGAACTTCCTTTTATTTGTTTTAAACTTGCTGCCCATTAATTTCATTTGATGGCCCCTAGTTCTTATATTATGGGAACAAGTAAAATAACTTTTCCTTATTCACTTTCTCCACACCACTCATGATTTTATAGACCTCTATCATATCCCTCCATAGCCTCCTCTTTTCCAAGCTGAAAAGTCCTGGCCTCTTTAATCTCTCCTCATATGGGACCCATTCCAAACCCCTAATCATTTTAGTTGCCCTTTTCTGAACCTTTTCTAATGCCAGTATATCTTTTTTGAGATGAGGGGACCACATCTGTATGCAGTATTCAAGATGTGGGTTACCATGGATTTATATAAGGGCAATAAGATATTCTCCGTCTTATTCTCTATCCCTTTTTTAATGATTCCTAACATCCCTTCTGCTTTTTTAACTGCCGGTGCACACTGCATGGACGTCTTCAGAGAACTAGCCACGATGACTCCAAGATCTTTCTCCGGATTAGTTGTAGCTAAATTAGCCCCCATCGCATTTTATGTATAGTTGGGGTTATTTTTTCCAATGTGCATTACTTTACATTTATCCACATTAAATTTCATTTTCCATTTTGTTGCCCAATCACTTAGTTTTGTGACAGGTTTCAGAGTAACAGCCGTGTTAGTCTGTATTCGCAAAAAGAAAAGGAGTACTTGGTTAGTCTCTAAGGTGCCACAAGTACTCCTTTTCTTTTTAGTTTTGTGAGATCTTTTTGAAGTTCTTCACAGTCTGCTTTTGAAGATCTTGGTTCTATTCCTGCCATTAGTTCACTTGGTGAGCCTGAACAAATCACATAGAGCCCTGTTCTGCTAGCACTCATGTGAGTAGCCTCATTGACTTGAATGAAGCTGCTCATATGACTTAAGCACTTTGTGTACAGAAGTCCTGATAGGATCAGGCCCCTGTTTGTAAAGGCCTCAGTTCAGGAAAGGATCTCTATTCAGGACAGCACTTCAGAATGTGCTTAATGTTAGGCCAGATAATGAGACCTTAGCACATGCTTAAACTTAAGCACATGCTTAAGTGCTGGCCCAACAGGGATGGATTTAAGCATGTGCTTAAGTGCTTTTCTTTATTGGGTCTAAACCAAGGAGAATGTTTATGCACCTTCGTAAAGCACTTTGAGATCTATGGATCTTAAGGTTATAAGGAATTACAGTTTTCTACCATGACAATTAATGGCAGCTGAGAAGATTTCCAATTTAGGCTGAGAGGCTACAGACCTGACTGAGACACTGTATATAAACTGCTACAAAGGAGTCTTTCAGTGTGTGTGGAAGTTTAATTCAATGTTGCAATAACTTCCCCTTGCAGAAAAATGTATGTAATAGTCACTAAGAAGTTGGCTATTACCATTAGTTAACAACTGGTTGCTTAGTTAATGGTCCAAGGTGCATTAATAGGCAGTTAGTGCTTTAGCCAACCTGTACGATCATTTGATTTCAAGTGAATTATTACTGACTTAATCTTTCGTCGGCTGTGTGCAGGGCAATGCCATGTTTAACATGAAAGAATGGCATGCATTGCATAGTGTTGTTTTCTAGCCCATTCACATCTCTCTCTCCACCCATTGTAAAATCGAAAATGCAGGGTTAAGGTGTTTCATTCCCTGTCATTTGAGGTTATATTGTTGAGTGAACCTAAAATAACCCAAAAAAAGCCCCAAAATCCTCACTGAACTTTATTTTTCAAAAATTGAAGCTTGTTTGCATCTACAACCAGATCTTTTTGGTGTGAAACAGTGATAATGATGACAACACCCTTTTGTAAAGCACTGTGACTTGTTCAGAGGAAAGTGCTAGATCAGAGCTAAATTATTTATTATTAACTGACCACTGCAATTTAATGTGCCCGTCCAGCCGACAAGACTCTGGCTGTCTGACAGCATGTCTGTTGGATGAGAATCAGCCAATTTGGTCAATGTGATCTTTGTCATTTTTACTCACAATAAAAGGTATCACAGTCTGGCTCCAGAACAAATTGTTGGACATTTGTTCGGGGTTACAATTCACGATAGGCTGATCCAAAGCCATTGAAATCAGTGGGAGTCTTTCCATTTACTTCATGGTGCTTTGGATCAGGCCCTATTTTTGCAGCCCAAACTAGTTCTTCATTGCAAAATAGCAAGGTGAAAGCCACCAAACATACGAGTAAAAAAATCAGAAACATTTTCAAGGTGAAATGGCAAAATATTTTTCCACTGAGCTCAGTGCAAAGGAAAACACTTTCTCTGATGTGGAACACAACACAGAGCCTGTTTTCTCAAGAGGAATCCATAATCTATTTGAGTCTCAAACAGAAATACTGTGTAGTTAATAATATCGCTGATATTTCTACCCCAAGAATGATATGGACATGGAATGTAAAGGTTGAGAAGGAAGGAACTGGCAGTTCTGAGTAGGGAGCCAGCCTTCTGTCTGGGTGTCGGGGGAGCTACATAGCACCTTTCCCCATAACTCTGAATTTCTTGCTTGTTCGTTTGGCATCCCAGCTCTAATGTCATTTTAATGTCATTCTTGGTGGGCAAATTTCTTTGGTTTGTAATTAAATAATCTCTTGATTATTTTCAGTCTGCCAAGTATAATTTAGTGCACTGTCTAAAATATGTCTGAGTGAACAAAAATCCAGCTCCTAGGCTGAGGTGCTCCACATCCATTTCCACTGTGTATTTTCAACACTCATTTTTGTTGTTGTTGAAAAGCTAAATCAGTTTCATTTTAAAATAAGCAACGTGACTGTTAATGTCTAATGGTCACTAAACTGTATTGGAGAAAATGAATCAATTTTATTTTGAATTAAACCTTTTAAATTTATAAACTTCCCTTTTCCTCTCCTGGCCATTTAAACTCCAAAAACAGCAACACAGATTTCACCAAATCTAAAAATTAAAAATAAGAATGCGCCCTGGTGCAAGAAGGCCTTTCTGCTGACTTTCATCCTGACCTTAGTTGTTTTAAACCCTAAAATTAGAAGTTTACACCTATTGACCTCCATACTTCTAATTGAATCGGAGAGCGTTTTAACTCCCCCTGGGCCCTGCATGTCGATTGCCTCCTTAGACGTTGGGGGGAGCTGAGATCACTCAGCACTAGAGCTGGCTGAACGATAGCAGTTCAATCTCATGAAGAATTTTGAAATTTGGTTTCATTTCAAATCTAACTATAAACTGCCATTTTTGAATTTTCCGCTAAGGAAAATTCTGAACATTTTTTTTGAATCAGTGGGAACATTTCATTTAGATTTTGTCTTTTTAATTAAACTGTAATACAAAATAAAAAAAGTATAACAAAAAGTCATTTTGAAACATTTAATTCCAAAAACATGTTGCAACACTGTCAGAACTTCCCCCCCAAAACAAAATTTCTGTGAAATCAACATGATTTCAAGAAGTGTTTTGATTTCAACAGAACTGTATTTTCAGAGGGAAAATGGTTCTGTCAAAGCTTTTCTGACCAGCTGTACTTAGCATCAGCCTTCCTATCTTCATTGTGGGATCTGGATACCAGTTATGTAGACTTAAAAGTAACAAAAGTTTCCATAACATGGAGAAAAGGGAACAATGCTCTCTGCCTCCTTGACCCTGCCCCCGCCTTGGAGTTTGACCATTACTTAAGAGGAATCAAATTAACGCCCCAGACCTGCAACAGAATCCACCTTGGGGGGTGGATCCTGCCCTCATACAAAGCCCACTGAAGTCAGTCAGCAGGGAGCTGCGTGGCACAGTATCTGCCCATGTGGTATCAGTTGTAGGATTGGGGTTATGTTCCTTTGTGCCTATGTAACTCTCAGATCATTTCCACATAGTTAAAAACTTGCTTGAGGGATCATTGATCTTCATTCTTATTAAAATTCTGCTGTAGGTTCACCAATCCCCACAGCTGGAATCTGGTTGTAGGATCATTCCTTCTCCCGTAGTCAGAATCCTACTGTAGGATAATTTTCTCTTGGCATCTATTTTGGATGGTAGCTACAAACAATAGACTCGTATTCTTCTTTGTCTGTTCCGATTCGACACAGTTTTGTGCAGCAGTGCATGTCAGAGCTTGGAAAGAGCAGCCATATTTTTGTCCTAGGCCAAATTCCTCCGCCCATGCAGAAAGATCAGCCACATTTACTGGCTTTTACTTTTAGAGCTTTTCCCCATCCCTTAGTTGCTTTCCCGTGGAGTGAGTCTCCCATTCCATTCAGAGGAGAAGGATGCATTTTACTCATCTGCTCTTTGTTTTGCCTGAGCCTCTGGGACTCATAGGAGGGGGGAGGAATTGATAAAAGCAAAGCATTTTGCCATAAAAAGAAACTAAGAGGGCAATGGAAGGCCATTTGTGTAATTCCCCAGGCTGTGTCTCTTTGAAAGGGAAGGTCTGGCAGAGTCTACGTAATCCACTGACTTTGGAGCTTCCTTTTTATTTTACCATGTGCAGTGTGTCCTTGTGTATGAATTAAAGATTAAAGGCAATTTAACCTATATTTTTCTTTTTCTGTAACATTCTTTGGTAGTGAAATGGCATTGCTAATACAAAACAATGGGTGTGAGTAGAAAGCACACACCCACCGGTTTTTGACCAGAAATGCCATTTCACCCCTCCCCTTCTCCCCCCATATACAGTTTGTGTAAAGGTCTGGCCTGCCTGAAGCCATAATTAACATTTATGCAGAGCTCTTTATCCACGGATCTCACAATGTTTGCCAAATGTGAGTAAATATCATTGTTCCCATTTTGCACCCGGTGACCCAAGGCCCAGAGAGGTAAAGTAACTTGTACCAAGGTCACCTATTGAGTCAGTGGCAGAAGCAGGACTAGAACTTGGGTGCCCTGACACCCAGCCCAGTGCTGTGCTCACAGGGACACATTGCTTTCCACCCTGGAACAGAATGTCAGAGGTAGAGTGGCGTTTTTTCCTCTGCAGACAGACCAGCAAAACCTTAGAGGTCTCCTCCTCTATTCAGCCCAAACCCCTGTCAAGCCTGGGATCAACAGCTGGATACTGTTTAAAAAGACAACCTGGGCAGGCCTTCTTCTGTTCTGTCCTTTTAGCAGATGAGTTATGAAACTAAGGGTAGTGTTAGCTGCATGTTGCGTGGAGGGTCCCTTCTGACTGCTTGTCATTGGAGCATTTGGATTTAGCAGACCAATGAGAAACAGAGACTATCTACTCCACAGCTGAAGATTTTAATTTTTCACTCTCCAGGGGGAGTGCTCTCTGATTCCTCTTTTACTTCACTGACTTCAGTGGGACGACGCAGAGTAGAAACGATACCCCTGTTAGTAAATGTGCAGGGTCAAGCCCTGTGTTTAGACAAGAACAACAGGAGGATGAGACAGAGACTGGAGGGGATTGGCTGAGAGTTAAGATTATCTGGGCACTTATTAGTTGAGTAGTGTCTGAATCAGAAGCAGGTGTGGTGAGAGGACATGAAGGGAGAAGTCAGGCAAACCGTGTGGGCTGGCAAAGCAGGGCTCCCTGGAAGTAAATGAGGGCCTCCAAAAAGTCAGTCAGACATTCAGCTCAAAGGTGAGTGTGAAACTTATCAGAGAAGAAACTCCTCTCTCTTTTCTTGGCTCTAAATGTCACTGACAGCAGAACTTGCTGTGAGATCAGTAGGGCAGGTTCTCCTGCCCTCCCACTGGGAATTCCACATCTCGAGGGGGCACCTGAAGGGGTCTGCAATGTGAAACAGCAGTAAAAAAAAAGCCAGTGCAATTTGGGGCTGCATCCATCAAGGCATCACTTGACAGCACAGGAAGAGACCCTCCCCACAGCTCTAGGGTGTCACCGCACCAAGAACACGGAGCGCAGTTCTGGGTCCAGACAGGTATTGACAAACCAGAGGAAGATTAGAGAAGAGCAACAAAAAGGATTAAGGGTCTGGAGGCTGAATTGATTTACGAGAAAAGATGAAAAGAGCTAAATGTGTGTAGCCTGGCAAAGAGACGAGGACGAAGACGACACAATAACAGTCTACAAATATTTGAGGGATGTAAACACAAAAAGCTGATTCTGCATATCTTGCTCTCATACAATTCCCACTGCATCAATAGGTGTTTGATGTGAGTAAGAACAAAGAGGAATTGGAACCAGTAATAATAAAATGAAATTAAGAAAGGGAAAAATGAGGGTGAATATCAAGGAAAACTACCTGGCAGTGAGAGACTGTAGGCTGTAAAGTCATCTCTTGAGGGAAGGCATGGAAGCCTCATGGTCTGGAACTTTAAAACAAATCTGAAAAAATGTTAGAAAATATACAAGTAGCAATCCTGCAATGGCAAGGAGATGATCTGGGGCTACCTCATCAAGTTTTTTCATCTTTAATTGCTTTAATTTATTGTTGTGATTTTATTAATCAAATATCAGAATCCAAAACCACTGTATGTATCTGAGCGCAGAAATTTGCTCTGAGTTTTCTCCTCCGAGCTGGTGTGTGGATGGTTACAACATGGGGGTGGGTTCCACTCTGCATAGTCCAAAACCTGGATGAAGAATGCAAATTTCCTGCTGGGATCTGCGAGTTCTCTGGCCCTAATATTACTTTTATCAAGCATATGTTGGAAGTTTAGTCTGGGTTCTGTTTACAGATTAGATCAGTATAATGAACGTTAGAAGTTTCTTATTATTGCTTCATGCTGGAGATGTTCAGGAATCCCAGGCGCATCTTCTTCTAGCTGATACTCACTGAGTATTGCTTCCAACTCTTCCATCCTAAATGAAATTGCTTGTGTGGCACTGTCTAACCCTGTTCTGAGCTAAGGGAGAGATTTACATCTCTCTCTCTCTGCTCAATGGGTCCAGCCATTTCCTCTTCTTTCAAAAAGGTTCCAAATAAACATAAATCTCACTCCAACTCTGACAGTCCACAGTCATCTGTTTACCCAAATAAACTTTAAGCATACATTGAAAAATAATTCCTAGTGAAATATGCATCCCCATGGCATTCAGGCCTGGTATTTAATGCCTTTTTTATGGTTAATAATGCATCAAAAGCATTTCCAGTCTTGAGCTGTCATTACATCACATACATGATGTGCTGGGCCCATTTCAGTGACTAAAAAACTTGGAGTCAGTTTTTATTTTTAAAAATACTAATATATGATTACCAAGTCCTGCTTCTCTTCATCTGTATCTTTTAATAAATTGGTTCCTTGAATAGATCAGTCCACTGAAAATATCTACAGAAGGCTTTGGTTTTGAGCAGATAGCCGTCATAAATTAACAGCTCCAAAATCCCTTTCTTAGAATTGTTTTTCTGCAGTTCGGTTGCCTTTTCTTCCTTTAGATTTTTATAAAACTCAAGATCATATAAGCACACATGCCTGGGCCTGTTCCATTCTTAAGAGACTGGAAGAACACCATTCTGGGATAAGAATATGTGGCTCTCCCACACATATGATGTCTCGTAGCTTTTGGTGGATTTCTTGTTCCCAAAAACAAAAGTGTGGTCTTGAGGAAACATTTTTTCAGGGTCCCTGTGTTAATGACATGTCTGGAAAATGGAGAGGATTAGTGGCCATTCTGGATCATTTTAGCACATACACGTCAATGCTTTTAAACAAGTTCTCATATGTATTAATACTAATTATTATTTACTCTTTGTATTGTGATAGTGCTTAGAGGCCATGTGAGCAAGTGACATTCCATCTGCTCTAATACACAATCCACACACCCTGCAGAGAGTTAAAATAAACCTACTCCCTGGATTTCAATTTCATTAACAAATGTACAATAAAACAACAAAGTCCAATCAAAACCTTCTTCCCAGGCTAGGCTGTTTTTGCGGTTCCTAGTTAAAGGCTGCTTAGCCTGTATTGGACCTGCATGGAATTTACCCAACCCCTCAAATGCCTTGTCCAGAACTGGGGACCCGTTTTGCTTAGGTGCTGTACAAACTCAAAAGGAGTTCTGGTACGTGCCCTGAAGAGTTTAGAGTCTGAGAAGACCAGAGACATACAAAGGGAGAGGGAGAAGTATACACCAAGTAGATATACATTATTATGTACAAATATATTTGTTTACGGTTTTTAAAAAGTTTTGTATTATATGAATACATTTCAACCTGTCCTGTCCCGTCCCCTGCCATCCTTCCCCTCCTCTCCTCCCCAGCTTCCCCTTGACTGGAATTAGTTAGCTGATTTTTAGTATGCATCATAGTTGAAGTCTCAAAATGTCAGTGTCTCCAAGTGGATATTACTGATCTCTCGTGGTGGGCAGTTTCCATTTGCCTGTGCTTTGGGTCCTCAACTTTCCTTTTGTGTGTGCGTGCCCTTACTCTTTTCTTTTCTTCCTCATGCTCAATTTCCTTTGTTGGGTTTCCTGTTGTTTGGCTACACAGTACTTTTAAGTGTTAGAGCAATTTCTTTTCACTATCGGGGCAGCACCTTTGCTAATGAGAGCTGACAGTGCAGCCATTTTGCAAGGGACACTGGGGGTTATTTAGAAACAAAAAGACACAAAAGTTGTTTGCATTAACGCATGCATGGGGATGTGATTGCATATATGCAGAGTCACACACGGCACACATTCACGCAGCGCAAACCCACTCGCTCTCACTTGCTCACTGTCCCAGGTAATTGCACTTTCTCCTCTCTCCACTGTGGAATATCAGAGCTAATTTTGATTCCATTAGGAATCTAGTTACAGGCTGCTAAGCTGAATTCACTTTGGGCCAATGGTGCACCAGCACTGAGGCTCCCCTACTACAAGCTGAAATCACAAAAGAGCTGAACTTACTAAGAGCTGAAATCACTGAGTGTTGTGTTAAGTAGCGTGAGAGCCTGAAGATATATTGCGGAGTAGTTTGTGGGATGGCTGGCAGAGCAGAGCGGCTCTTGGAGCAGAGCAGTTCGCGGGACGGCTGGAGCAGCTCATGGAGGTGGCTGGCAGAGCGGAGCGATTCGTGGGACAGCTGGTGGAGCGGAGCGGAGCCCCATGGAGAGGTGGGACATTCGGCTTTGGACCACGTAAGGTGTCCCTTAAACACTCCCCCCCCATTTCCACCCATGTTGGGAGGTAAAACTTTACAGATAAACTTTCGAACTCTGGGGCTGCCCTAACCAGGGACAGAGACTTTTGGGGTGTTGGACTTTTGGGACTTTGGGTGATTTTGGGTTGCTGGATTCAAGAACCAAAGGGAAAGGACACGCCCTAATTTGCTTGGGGTGGGTTTTTTGCTCGTGGGTTGTGTTAGGAATCCTGTTCATGGTGTTTCCCCAGCATAATGCCACATTGTTTCTCTCTGTTATTAAAAGGCTTTGCTACACTCAGACTCTGTGCTTGCGAGAGGGGAAGTATTGCCTCTTGGAGGCGCCCAGCGGGGGTGGTATATATTTGTCCCAGGTCACTGGGTGGGGGCTCGAGCCGGTTTTGCATTGTGTTATTGGAATGGAACCCCTAGATACTGAACCCGGCCCTTGTTGCTGCCAACTCTGACGGGCAGAAGGGTTACACGTGCATACGGCAAAGCTGGCCTAATGTTAAAGCTCCCAGGTCAGAAGTGACAGGATACTGTGGAGGACCAGTCACTTAATGAACCCCTGTGGGACCAGCCTCAGTTACTAACCGTTTCTCTCCAACACATCAGGCAGGGGGATTGCAGCCCTCACTGTTTCACTCCATCACTTCCCTCCACTGCCTTTTCTGCCTGAGCCTCCTGCTCACTCCACCCAAACAAACCAATTATTGCCAAAGATACAAATTGGGCCCCTTTTCCAGAAATGCTTCTTCAGCCTTCTACTTACCCTGAAATCAATCACAGACACATACAAACACATAGTCTCTCTCTCTCTCTCTCTCTCTCTCACACACACACACATCTTTACATGCAAACTTCTACATACACATAGAATTATAAACCTTCATATGCAGACTCCTACTGCAGACACACACAGGAAAATACACGCATGTATCTACCTGCATGTGCTTGTACATGTTCACACATTTAGGAGATTTAGTGTCATTCAACAGTGCTGATTTTTCCTTTGTTTCATTCTGAGACAGCCTCCTGCCTGCATGTCCCTGAGACATATAGGTATCTGTCTAACTGGTTTGTACAATCAAAATTTGCACATGCCACACAGAATACATTGCCTTATGGGTACCACTTAGCACCCTTTGAAGGAAAGGGCCGCCTGTTTTGCATATGTTGGTGCATGCAGGTGAGTGCATTTTTGAAGGGTGCACATGGGCCTCAACTTTTTTAGAATGTGTGCCTCATAGTGACAGTAAGTATTTCAGTTACTTTGTGAGATGATACAGTTTGCAGCTGTGATCACCTGAAGTCCTTCTTTGACTAATTCCTGGTTTATGCCCAAGGAAAATATTTTCTATATGAAAATTTGGCAACTTCAGGGTTGAAGGGAGGAAGTCAAACTGACAGGTAGGACCAGATCTTCCAATGGGCATTCATTTGTGGGTACAATTAATAGAATCTCAGTGTTAGGTGCTCCCACAATTCAAGAAGCCAAGTATCTATACTCTGCTACTTGTATCCACATGTAATTGTGCACACACAACTGCAGATGTAATTTTTGAGGCTGCTTTTGAAAATGTGACCTTTAGTATCCAAGTCTTAAAGCTGTCTCCCTACAAGGCCTGCTGAACATTAAGGGCCCTGGGCAGCTACCCACTCACTGTTCAGCCGTTACTGCTGCCAAGCAAGGAAACGCAAACATTGGAGCTGGATGTTGGGAAATATCCCTGGAAGCGCTGATCCCATAGTCACAGCTGCTGTTCACACACGTCCTTATTCACTAATCCAGAATTCTACGTGGTTGAATCACATTCCTGGAGAGATGTCAGGCCGCACTGAAGAAACCTGCTGTGTATGTGTGAGCTGCTCCAGCGAATCTCTCCCCAGCCAGACCCCAGGGGTCTCCAGTCCACTGTTTCTCACCGTTTCTCCCTCCACACTAGTGATAGCCCTGTTATCTGCTGCTGTATTCACACAGATACAGCCTCTGAAAATCCTAATGAGGCCGATGCTGTAGTGACACATTACTCAGATCCAGAAGTCTCCAACGCAAACCAGCACTCAATTCCTATTGGAGTCAGTGCTAGGTAGCCACTACTCATTCAAGTGTGGCAGGAGGCTGACTGAATGCTCTAGTGCATTACAGCTTGTCAATACCCCTGAATAAACTAATCAACCCATTTGCACCTTTATGAAAATGCATTTCAGAGTCAATGAAATCAATGCAGTCAGCATAGTTTAGAAGAGCTTAGATGGTGGGGAGGGCGCTCACAGCAAACCAATAGCCTCTTTAAAAAAAAGTTAAATGAACAGGCTTTAAAAAGTACAGTGTTTTAGTGAAATATTGAACATAGGTGAGAAATGTTCCTGCTAACTCTGACCTGGTAAAGTGTACCTAGTTTGTTCCTCTGATACTGATCTCTTTCCTTCACCTGTTTTCTGGGCTGAGTCCTCTCCCAAGACTGCCACCTGCCCCGCAGTTTAAAGGGGAATTACCCTTTGCCTGCGGTAGTTGGTGTTTTCTAGGACCAGTATTTACCCATTCCTTTGAGAGGTGATCCTCTTGGACTCCTGTGCTCCTCTGTAGGAGGAAACCGTCAATAGTGAGCGGCGCTTCATTCCTTTCTCCATGGTATTTATATTTTAAAATGACCAGGAGAAGAGGAGGAGGGAGATTCTGCAGAACTCTTCCCCAGCAGCTCAATTAAAAGTTGGGGAGTTTATAAAATGTCAGAAATATTGGTTTATTTTAATACACAACTGTTCACTTCCAAATATAGTAAAATGTATGTTCCATTATGGGACTTATATATGAAGGAGTGTGTGAGAGACATGCGGAGCAGCTGTGGGCAAGTATGTATTTGTGTGTAGACAAATAGTGTGTCTGTGACTGTTTACGTCTACACTGCGAGCTAAGGGCGTGATGCCCGGCTCGCATACACAGATTCATGCAGGCTCAAGGGGGGTTAGCATGAGTGTATGTAGTGGCATAACTGTGGTAGCATTTACGGCAGTGGTACAGTGAGTCCAAACCGGCTTGAATCTCCTGGACAGATCTTGGCACAGCTAAACCCTGCCTCCCCTGTGGCTGCCTGTGCTACTGTGGCTACGCTGCTGCGGATACTCGTGCCAGCTCTCACTGAGTGGGTGCACCTGAGCTGGGAATTACACCCCGAACGCATAACGTAAGCCTAGCCAGTGGGGGGGGGAGGGGTGCTGTCTGCTGTGGGCATATATTGGTCTATGTGTGCACTAAATCTCCTGCGGTTTGCTATGGGATCATGTCCTTAATAGTACAGGTACACCACTGTAGAACAGCAGAATCTGAACAGAATTCTTATAGCTTATGAAACCTGCCCTAACTTGTTGGCATTGACAGTAAGTTCCTGTGCCTGGCACTCCCATGACAGAGAACTGCCATTCTGTGGGTTTGTCTGCTTTTAACGGCATATTGTGACCTGCCTTGTTCCTTCTAATGGGCGTACCAGGGCGTCCCACTTCTTTCCTGTATTCTAAGAAGGATGGGAGGGGTTGCTGTCACCTCTATTTACAGTCATCATGAAAACTTTTGTGACTCATAGTGGTAGAACACTCCCACTCCCCGGGACATGGAATATGTTAGAGCCAATAAAAATGTCGCTTTCCCATCGACTGTACCTCTGTTTTGGCCTCTTTTTGTAGTGCTTGTATATTCCACACTCTTCTCAGAGAATAGGAGAGGCTTACAGAGAATTAACACAGAAACACATATCTGACATGGGCTTGGGAGGAGACATGTATTGCAAAAGGCTCTGCTGACCTAGCATTGGAAATACAGTGTTCTCCTCATAAAAAATCTTGCCATAATAGTAACCCAAAGCACTGTATTATTATTGTTTGTGATAATTGTATTACAATGGTGTCGAGAGGCTCCAAACAACATTAGAGCCCCATTGTGCCTCAGACTGCACATACACATAGTAAGAACCAGTCCCTTCCCTGAAGAGACAAGAGACCGAGGGTGGGAGAAAGGGATAGAATATCTAAACCAAAGGCTGGGAACTGAGGACCAGGGAGATTAAGGCCCAGCCGTGGCAGGATATACTCACATGCTTAATTTTAAACACATGTAAATCCTCGCCGGATTAGGGCCTAAGTGATTTGCCCAAGTCACATAGTGAGTCTGTGGCAGAGTTGGAAATTGAAACCAGTTATCTTGAGTCCCATTCCAGTGCTTCCGCCACCAAACTGTCCTCCCTCCCCTAGCGTCATTGCAGCACCTTATTAGAGAATTCCCCGAAACTGGTTTGGTTCTTTCAGTTAGCTATCTAGTGTGACTGGTGGCAACATTTCAGGCTGGCTTTGGATGGTCATGTCATGGGAGACACCTCACACTCCTAAAAACTCATGTGTCTTGCTTCCCACTGCTGTTTGCATTTGCTATGAAATCAAAGTTAGAACACAATAAAATTATACAAAAATCCCGACAACTCTGGAAGCAGCAAGAAGCTGCCTCACCTTTGCTATCCAAATTACGTGATTTCACCCCGTCTGTTGTTGTCTGACTAGGGATATGAGTTGTGTGTTGTCCACTACAATCAATGCCCTACTCGTGTTACTAAGTATTTGAAGAATCAAGTCCTTAGCTTGTAAGCGCTTTGTGGCATGGAAAGTGCGACCTTTGTCCATAAAGCGCCATTCACCGTGTTAGAAATATTAAATAATATTAGTAACACGCTGGGGAACATGTTTTGTTGTAGGCTTTGCTAGTGACACTTCTAGGCAGTTCTACACCGAAGCATGAGATCTTCTGACATTTGAATGATTGTCTTGTGCTTCAGCCTGTTTCTGTGCAGGGGATGGCAGGTACCAGCCTTATCTCCAATAGCCACGTGCCTCAATCTTCTTACGAAAGAAATGACAATGACTAGATACATGTCATTCTATTGCTGGTGAAATTTTTATTTCAGTGCAATTTTACAGGCCCTGATTCACTGTCCCTTAACTGCAGCTTATTATTTCTGGCGTTAGAGGGTAAAAAAAACAGCTTCTGGGCATGTGACACTATTCACAGGCCTTTAATGTCAGAAATAATGATCATGTTAAATTGGAGCTCATTACGACGAAATGAAACCTCATGGAGCCCTCTTTTTGGGGGGTTGTTTAATGAATCTATTTTTCCTTCTAAGTATCTCTGAATTGGTGCGCTGGGGGAGAAGATGTGGGGGTTGGTGGTAAATTTAAATTACAAGAAACCTTTAAAATGTAAGAAAAAAAACTTGATTTTCCACTGTTCTCACCAAATATACTGTTCCTTTGTTAGATTTTCAGTTATAGACATTTCTTGAGCCTCTTAAAGCAACTAATAATAGTCCTATCTAAGGCAGCTACAAAACACATTTAGGACTTTATTTCAAGTACTGCTTTTCCCACAGTGAACATGGGATCCCATTTTCTGATTTTTTCTAATCAAATTCAAAAATCTGAAACTACTTCCTGTGATAAAACAGCTTTGCGGTAAGCGTGAATCCATGAAAGTTCCCATATATCTGGGTCCAATCTGGGCCACCCCTGCCAGATTCCAGAGCTTGTGTATGCCAAACCATCTGGCCCCATTGTGTGCCAACCCATGCTAAGGGTAGTGTGCACAAAGCCATGCCGGTGTCATTCTGTGCAGAGCCAGCCGGCAGCAGTTGCCACAATTTAATATGCCCATCAAAATACTGATAGTATTATTAGGAAAATGTTTTACGCTAGTCTGGCATATCCACCTTGCACTCTCCCCCTGTCCCTAAAATCAACTTTATTGAGTGCTGGTGCCCATTTTGCTCCTCTGCTCCAGTTCTTTCACTGGCTTTTTCTCAACTTCTTATCCCCGTCTTCAAAACCCTGCACAACTCTGCCTCGGTCCCGCCTCCCACACCTTCCCAGTGATTCCTCAGCCCCACTTTACTCTGGGCTCCCACTGTCTGCTACTTCTACGCATACCTTCTCAATTTTTCCTGTGCTGCCTCCTTCGTTTTCATCAGGATCCTGGATCCTGTGTGCCATACAGCCTTCTTCCCTGCTGTCAAACCCCTCCTTAAAACCCATTTCTTTTTACTTTTTTCCTACCCTGACTCCCACTTAGCACCAAATTTATCCAAAATATTTTAAAAACCAAGTAACACAATGCACAGAAAACTAAGTTATTTCTTGGCCTTCTTGCCTCATGTCATCTATCCTGGTGTGTCAGGATTGTAAACTCCTCAGAACAGGAACTGTGTTGTGTTTTTCTATAAAACACCATGCTCATTTATTGTGCAATATGAATTATTTTTGTGTCAGAGTGGGATATGGTTTTGTCAAATCATTAATTCCATTTTTCAGAAGAGCATAAGAATGGCTATACTGGGTCAGACCAATGGTCCATCTAGCCCAGTATCCTGTCTTCCAAGATGACAGGTTTCAGAGTAACAGCCGTGTTAGTCTGTATTCGCAAAAAGAAAAGGAGGACTTGTGGCACCTTAGAGACTAACCAATTTATTTGAGCATAAGCTTTCATGAGCTTATCTAAAGTGATAAGCTATTACCAGCAGGAGAGTGGGATGGGAGGAGGTGAGTGGGATGGGAGGAGGTATTGTTTCATGGTCTCTGTGTATATAATGTCTTCTGCAGTTTCCACAGTATGCGTCCGATGAAGTGAGCTGTAGCTCACGAAAGCTTATGCTCAAATAAATTGGTTAGTCTCTCAGGTGCCACAAGTACTCCTTTTCTTTTTGTCTTCCAAGAGTGTCCAATGCCAGGTGCCCCAGAGGGAGAGAGTGAACAGAACAGGGGAATTATTGAGTGACTCATCCCTTGTCATCCAGTCCCAGTTTCTAACAATCAGAGATTTAGGGACACACACAGCATGGGGTTGCACCCTTGACCATCTTGACTAATAGCCATTTATGGGCCTATCCTCCATGAACTTATCTAATTCTTTTTGAACCCAGTTATACTTTCGGCCTTCACAACATCCCCTGGGAACAAGTTCCGCAGGCTGACTGCGCACTGCGTGAAAAAGTACTGCCTTATGTTTGTTTTAAACCTGCTGCCTATTAATTTGGTTGGGTGACCCCTGGTTCTTGTGTTATGTGAAGGGATAAATAACACTTCTTTATTCATTTTCTCCACACCATTCATGATTTTATAGCCCTCTGTCATATCTCCCCTGAGTTGCCACTTTTTCTAAACCGAATAGTCCCATTTCTTTAATCTCCCTTGATATGCAAGGTGTTCCAGGCCCTTAATAATTTTTATTGCCTTTCTCTGTGTCTCTTCCCATTCTAATAGCATAGTAACCACCATTTTGTGTTATATGCAGAACACACATCTAAAAACACATGGCTAACCTTGCTTAAGGCAAGGTGGTTATGATCTATTCCAGACAGCTACCCTGCCCAGGAATGGTGTTTGACATTTTGCCGAAGGACTAAAATAACTGAGAAGCCATCACAGAGCAATCTAGGACCATCAGTGTGGATTGTCTTTTAACTACTGGCCCAATCACATGGAACAATGGATTTTCTCTGCAGAGGAACAAGCATGACTTGTGGATCTTCTGCATCCCAGCCTGGGCACATGGCCAAAATCGCAGAGACTGTATTTAAGAGGCAGTGCTTCTCTGAGAAAGGGGTGCCATTTTTTGCCAAATGCAAGAACTGGTTGGAGAGAGAGAAGGCAGGAGGGACTCTACAAACTCCTAAATGCTGACTCAGGGAAGAGATGAGCTAAGATGAGGCAGTGCACATCTCAGGACATTTGTCATTTTGCAAAGGTCTGTAACTCACCAGTGCTTTTTAAGAGTAAAGTGACTGTAGTGAAGAAATTCCTTTGCTAAACCTGTGTTTGTTGCTTTCCTGCCATGTTGTCTCCAAAGAGGAGGAACTAGAAGCCAGAGTGCTCACAGTTAGAAGGAACTCTTCAGGAGAGTGAGTAAGCAAGTCGGAGGCTCAGGAAGTCTGAGGTACTGTTAATGGGGACTAGGACAGCTGGTCTACAGAGTCCAACATCCCAAGGAAGTCTCAGACAAGAGGGATGAGCCTGGGGGTGTGCCCCATAGACCCAGAACTGGAACTACTGATTAGACTAACTGAACCCAACTGGCTTAGAAGCATGTGGGATCCAACAGTTGGGTCCACTTGCAACAGACTGATGTATGTACAGAGAGGTTTAGGCCAGGTTGTAACAATGTTCATACTGCAAACGCAATCACATTCACTTCAACTAAATCAACTGTTTCCTAGAAGAATGTCTAGGACACTCATATTGAGGTTCACGTCCTTCTCTTTCTTTCTGAGGAAAATATAAGCACAGTTCCCTCTGCTTTTGGGTTGTAGTAGTAAACCTTCTCAAGCAGCCAAGTGGCATACCTGGGGCCATTTACCGTGCTGCTCTTTAGAGCCTATGTCGTAGCCATTTTGTCACACCCGAGCAGAAAGAAAGCAGAGTGTTCCTGAGTATCTCTGAAGTGTAGTGTGTGGTACTGATTTTTTCCAGTAATCTCTAAATAGAGGTTTTTCTGTCCCTCCTACCAGCTCAGCACCCAAGCAAGCAATAAGTGTGCGCTGAAATTGAAATCTGACATCTCTCTTTAGCTTGGTAAAGTGCTTAAAAAATTGGTGTCTCTTTAGCTCAGCTCACTTCCCTTGTGCTGAGAGAGAACTTTTTGCACAAGAGATAGGGCTGTCATATCGGTGATTTCTGATGTAAAAAATAGTTTTTTCTGCTGCATTCTGAAGACCCAGTACTATCCCCCACAAACGTTCATATACAGTGTATACTGCATATCAGTGTGCATGTGTAGATATGTGGCATTACATATGTATATATAAAAACACATTTATAAATACACTGCATCTATAGTTGATATATAGACCCGCATTCACATATATACACTCACACTTATTAGAGAGCGCGTGAGAGGATGTTAGTTCTCTGCACTAATATTTAAGTGTAATTTTTTTCAGTCATGTTCTTTTCTGTCATTTTTGCTAAGATTTTTTTCTCCTACTCTCTACTCTGCTACCCTCTCACTAATAGATTTTTTAATTTTTAAACCATCTTTCTTCAGTTCTGTGGGCGACTGAAACCAGGAAAACACCAAGGTAGATGTAAAATTGACCACACATGTTTCCAAGGCAGTACCACAGCAGTCGTATGACTTGTGTTAACATATTTTAATATTAAAAACTAAATATTTGCTACAGTTTAAGTATTTTACTGCGTATGTAAATGTGTTATTAGTATGCCAGAAACACAGATTTCTGCAATTACATCTAATCTGGTGTCAATGGAACAATCTGGTCTAATCTGGAATAATGGAAAATGGAACAATGGAACAATCTGTCTAATCTGGTACAATGGAAAATGCAGTTCCTGTCAGTTACCAATAATCCTTGTAAGGCTGGTTGTTCGAGTCGTTAAATGTCTTCTGACTAATGGGCCCTTCACAGTGCTGCTGACAGAATTGATTTTGAGGGTATTACTGCTTTATTTGGTGGTGGAGGAAGGGGTGTGTCAGGGTTCCCTCCCCACTCTGAACTCTAGGGTACAGATGTGGGGACCCGCATGAAAGACCCCCTACGTTTATTTCTATCAGCTTAGGTTAAAACTTCCCCAAGGCACAAATTCTTTGCCCTTGGAGGGTATGCTGCCACCACCAAGTGGTTTAACAAGGAATCAGGGAAAGGAAAGTTCCTATTCCCCCAAACCCTTACACCCCCTTTCCTGGGGAGGCTTGGGAATAATATCCTAACCAAATGGTTACAAAGTGATCACAGACCCAAACCCCTGGGTCTTAGGACAATAGAGGAATCAGTCAGGTTCTTAAAAGAAGGATTTTATTTTAAAAAAAGGGGGAAATCACCTCTGTAAAATCAGGATGGAAAATAACTTTACAGGGTAACAAAAGATTCAAAAATACAGTAGAATGTCCTCTAGGGTTAGTTTCAAAGTTACAGAAAACAGGAATAAACCTCCCTCCAGCAAAGGAAAAATTCACAAGCAAAACAAAAAATAATCTAACACGCCTTGCCTGGCTTTTACTTACAATTTTTGTAATATGAGAGACTTTTAGGATGGTTTATAGGAGAAGGAGTTTTCTGACCTGATGCTTCTCTGCTTCCCAAGAGAACACACAAAACAAAGCCTTCCCCCCTCCCCACATTTGAAAGTATCTTCTTTCCCCATTGGTCCTTTTGGTCAGGTACCAACCAGGTTATTTGAGCTTCTTAACCCCTTACAGGTAAGGAGGAATTCTAGGCTACCCTTAGCTGTATGGTTATGACAGGGAGAATTACATAATCACACACTGAGCAGTGTTGTCTTTAGAAAATAAAAAATGACCCTTGTTGTTTCTGGATTAGTGCCCTAGTGCAAGGGGTGAAGGGAAGGCAGGAGGGGAGCCTGCCTGGCATGTTTGAGGTCGTGGTGTGAGATTCTGAGGAACTCCATTTCTAGCGCTGAAACTTTGAGATGGGTCCCAGCGCATCTCATGTTAGGTGGATGGGCTGACTAGTGGGTAAAAGGTGACTGCATAAAATAAAGCTGGGTGCCCACCAGCAGACTTTGACAAGACTTTCTAAATCCTGGATCCAGACTGAAACTTAGCATGGCCTAGCCTGGCATTTTCAAAGGTGCCTAAGGAATTAAGTTGCCCAAATCCCACTGATGTTTAGTGGAAACTGGACACCTAATTCCCTTAGGTCTCTCTGAAAACTCCAGCTGCATGGAAGAGGCAGAGTTCATCCTTTCCCCTCACAATAGTGCAGTTTCTTGCCAGGTTTAGAATGATGATGTATCAGATCGTTGAGAATCAAGAACTGAAATGACTTGGTCCAGATTAGCACGGTTCCATTGAGGATGAACTTTGAGGCTTCCCTCCCCTTAACTTGTGCTACTGTCCTGTTCTTCAGTCTCTAGATATGTCTCAAAGCACTGGCTAACCTGTAGCTAAATATAGGCCTCTGGGCTTTTACCTCGTTGAACTTTCTGAGCCAAATTCTCTTGTGCACGGTGTCCTGTTTATGCTTCTCAGGCTGTGTGAAGGAGCTATGAAGCTGTTCATGCTTCTCTCCACTCTTCTCTCAGGTTGGGTTCGAAGGAGCGAGCCGTGGATCCACTCTTGCACTGTGCTTGTCAGAGCAGCTGAGCTGGGTTGGCAAGGAATGTTGTTGTGGTTGTTATTGTTTGTATGACCGTGGTGCTTAGGAGGCCTAGTGACCCCATTGTGGTAGGTGCTGGACAAACCTAGAGCAAAGAAGGATGGTCCCTGCCCCAAACAGCTTACAAGCTAAGTCAAAACAAGAGACAACAGAGGGATACAGTTGCACAGGAGAGTATGGGAATACAAGGAAACAATGAGACAAAATTGGTCAACCTGATAGACTGTGGTCTCAGCACACCAGCAGGCAAACATTGTCAAGTGTTTCGCAGGCATCAGGGCAAAGGAGTGTTTTTAGGCGTTTTGAGGAAGGATAATGAGGTGGACTTGAGGATTGTTATGGGGAGCAGCTCCCAAGTGTGAGGGGCAGCATGGGAGAAAGCAAGAAGGTGCTTGTTTAATAATTTAACAAGTTGGCAATGGAGGCTGGCTTCATGGGCTGATCAGAGGTGGGAGATGATCGATAGGTTGGGGGTTGACCATGAAGGGTTTGAAAGTGAAGACAAGTAGCTTATGTTTGATGAGATAGACAGGAGGGAACCAGTGGAGGAATTAAAAGAGAGGGTGACATAGTCAAAGCGTTGAGCGAGGGAAATGTTTTGCAGCAGCATTCTGAATGTGTATTAGTAGGACAAACGTGCATTTATCAAGGGCAGAGAGACAGATGTTGCAGTAACCCAGATGTGAGATGATGAGAACCTAGATTAGAGTTATTGAGCAGTTCAGCTATATTCATCTCTTGGGCCAGATCCTGTGCTCTACTTCAGACTAAATCAAGAATTGCTTCTCCCCTTGTGGGTTCCAGGACTCGCTGCTCCAAGAAGCAGCCATTACTGGTGTCTAGACATTTTATCTCTGCATCCTATCCTGGGGTGACATGTTCCCAGTAGATATGGGAATAGTTGAAATCCCCCATTATTGTTGTTGTTTCTGATTTTGTAGCCTCTCTAATCTCTCTGAGCATTTTTCAGTCACCATCACCATGCTGGTCAGGTGGTTGGTAATATATCCCTACTCCTATACTCTTATTATTCAAGCTTGGAATTATTATCCATAGAGATTCTATGGTACTGTTTGATTCATTTAAGACTTTCACTGTATTTGACTCTGTGCTTTCTTTCACATATAGTGCCACTCCCCCACCAGAGTGACCTACTCCGTTATTCCTACATATTCTGTACCTTAGTTATTGCTGTGCCCCATTGATTGTCATTGTTTCACCAAGTTTCTATGATGCCTATTCTATCAAAATCCCCATTTAATACCAGGCACTGAAGTTCACCCATCTTACTATTTAGACTTCTAGCATCTGTATACAAGCACTTCTCAATGTTCCCTCTAATTTTTGACAGGCCGTGTGTGCAAAAAATTTCTTCTGTGCAAATTGTTATGCTTCTGTGCAAATTTGTGTGTGCACGGTGTTTGACCGTGTGTGTGCGGGGTTTAGGATCTGTGTGCACACGCTCACAGCTTAGAGGGAACAGTGGCACTTATACAATTGGTCAATATTTAGTTGTCCGCCTTCATGTGATGTAATTGAATTGTGGCTCTTGCTTGACTGTTTCTCTTCAGTTCCTACCTATATTTTATCAACTTCTACCCTCTGCTCTGTATTAGGATACATAATTTCCCCTTTAATAAATCCTCCCCGAAGGGATGTGTCTGTCTGAACCATGTGCTCCTCCAGCCCTTAGTCTGAAAACTCCTCTACCACCTTTTTAGTTTTACATGCCAGCAGCCTGTTCTGTTTTGGTTATGTGGAGCCCATCCTCCCTGTATAGGCTCCTCCTTTCCCAAAAGGTCCCTGGTTTCTCATAAACCAAAATCCGTCCTCCAAACATCATCATCTCATCTGCCTGGAGCTCTTGCAGTTCTGCCTATCTGCCAGGCATCAGGGTGGGGGGTTATTGACCTAAGTTTAGAGAATCTTTGTTAGGTGTATTTGGTTCTCCTGCTCCCTCTCCAAACGCTTCTCGTAAAACTCCTCTGATCACTTGGGAGCTTGCTTTTTAACCCCCTGTTCTCTCTGACTTACCCCTCCCCCTTGTCCAGGGATCCTAAAGGGCTTAGGAGTCCAAGGATGGCAGGCTAGAGCCTTGTTAGGAAGCTCTCAGTCTTGCTTAGCAGGTTGCTAGGCTCAGTCCCCAGCCCCCAAACAGACCACACTGTGAACTTCAATCAAGCAGGCCCACAGTTAGCGGTGAGCACACAACAACAAACAAACAAACAGGTGACAGGCTCACTCCACAGGTCACATAGTCACTCCTCCTTCAGTGGAGAACTCCAGCTTACTGTTCCTGTTAGCTGTTTCCAGGGGTCTCCCTTGGGAGCAGTAGAGCCCCACGATCTGCTCTCCCCCAGAGATGCCCAACAAAGCAAATGTTGGGAACTTCCTCTTTTATGCCCTTCTTCCACCCTGACATGATTGACTGGGCTGGAAGGGAGGGCAACTTTTCCCCCAGCAGCTTTTTAAGCCCTTCACCACCAATGTGGGGTTTATGCACCCCATCACAAGTCAAACAGTGTTCTCTGTTTGAATAGACTCTGACAGAGAATCTTTCAATCCTACGGCTAATCATAGACCATAATCCATTTGAGACTGTAAGGGGCAAGCCTCTTCTCCATATACATTTTAAAAGGCTGTTAAATGACTCAGAAACAGGCACTCTTGAAGTGGAGGGATACATTTTATTTGTTCTTCATTGGCTATGCATTTCCAGTGACACAATGGCCATGATTTAGCTCTGGGAATACACCACTTGAATTGCATTCAGTAAATGCCAGTTTAAAGAAGAATCATGCACATCATTATTTGTATCCATATTATTTTCTGTTCTTCAGTAGATATTTTTTCAGACTTCCAATCTGATATTTTCTGCAAGTGTTGCATAATAAATTAATTGTGTAATTAGTAATAGAAGTGTCACTCCTGGGAGTAAATTTCTTTCTTTGAACAAGTAAAACCAGACACCACTTTCATGTTTAATGTGTTGGGTTTAAGACTTTTACCTCCTCTTAAAAATATGTAGCCTAATAGATCAGATAATACTTTAAACTATTGTCGGTACATGAGATCTTACAAAGTACTAGTGAGCAAACTACAGACACTTTTTAACTTTAATCAGCAATGAGAGCAGGTAGGATTTAGAAGTCATTTCTCCACTGTAGATCTCCCGCAGACAGGAAAAAGGTTCTGAAGAAGACTCAAAAGAAAGAAATGCCATTTTGTACATAAACTTTTGTAGGCTACCAAAAGGCCTTTGACTCCATGGAAATAGAAATCTTGGAAGTGGAAAATGAGAGTGATAGATACAAAACCCTGAAGCATGGCCACACAAACAGTATAGCAACATTTACGCTTAACAAAGAGTGTAGAGCTAGGAAAATGAACATATTGTCTCCACAACTCTTCTCCTGTCTGGAGATTAGCTTTGGAAAGTAGAAACTGTGAACAGGCATCCAGAAAAAGCCATCAAGACCGAGAGCTAGTTGTAGGGGCGTTGGCAGTCATTATCTTTCAGACTTCGTAGAGCAACAATGGTGAAGTGAGTTTTTTTTCTTAAACAAGAATAGGGTAGAAGCTGAGAGAGTGGGAAGAGGTTGAGCAGTAGAGAACTGAAGAAACTGTCTGTCCCATAGGTGTTTCTTGCTCTTCCTTTGGGGGAAAAGGGAAGAGTGGGGAGAGAAAGACGGCCACTATTCAAATTAATGGACAAATTACTGAGCCACCTCAGACTTGCAGATAACATTGTCATCTTTGCTGAAACTTTTAAGAGCCTTGAGGAAGTCATCAGGGAACTGGATGAATAAGGTAAGCAGATTGAAGAAAAAGATGCAGAAGACCAGCATTCTTTTTAATTTGAGCATGGAGAAAAGGCCACAGTAAGGAATGGGCTATGTTCTGTGGTCTTAACTGAGGTATGTTGTGCCAACCAGAGAAGAGAAAAATCATGGCTAGCTGCAGAATCTTTGGAAGGCTGGACAGCATTATGAAAAGCAAGCTGTTTCTCTGCTTAATAATTACTTTGACTTCTGTGTGCTGCTAGCCATGACATTCAACACGTCTCTCTCAGCTAGGAGCTGGAGCAAGTACTCAAAAGGAACCCTGTGTAGATGTTTGCTGGATATCACATACAGACACAGAATAAACAATATAGCCTAAGTGTCGAAGACATAGGGCATTTTCTATCTATTCTGAGTACTCACATGCCCCCCCCCCTTACTGTAGTATCTGAGCACCTCACAGTCTTTAATGTACTTATTCTGACAACATCCCTGTGAAGTAGGGTAACAATAGTATTCCCAATTTACAGATGGGAACTGAGGCACAGAGAGACTAAGAGTATGTCTGCAGAGCAATCAGGGAATCAGATTGCAGCACGTCTAGGCATACCTGAGCTTGCTTTAATCTAGCTAGAGTCAGTCCATTGTTACTAACTTCTTCATAGTATTCATCGCAAGAGGAAGGATGGTCCAGTGGGTAGGGTTCCTGTTTCACCACAGACTCCTTGTGAGCAAGTCACTGCTGGTATATCCGCACTGCAGTTGCGGTGTGATTGCAGCATATGTAGACATACCCAAGCTAGCTTTAATCAAGCTAATTCAGCTACAAACAGCAGTGAACCTGCGGCAGCAGTCTCCAGTGCAGGCCCAGGACACTCAGTGCTCAAGCAGGCAGCCATCCTGTGCTCAAGTCAATGGCCCAAATCACAACTTTCATTGCATATGAAATTTCAGCTTTTCATTCCAAATTGGAATAGAAAAAATTGTCAAAACGTTGGAAGTTCAGGTTTCTAACTGGCTTTAGTTACTCGCTCTATACTGCGATAAGACCGTTTCTTAAAGAAATGGTATCACAGACCATTAAAAGGAGTTTTGCTCCGACTCTTCAATAGGGTGTTATGTTGTGACAAACAAGAGAAGTGGTGTTAGTTCATCTTCTGCCCCTTAGTTAGACAGTATGTGGGTGGTCAAAAAGGAAATCAGGTCATTTTGGTGCAAGGCTCAGGACAGGGTCCAACGCTACAGAAGGTTGTACTGCTAAGGTACTGGGTATATTTTTGCACAAAAGTGAGTTGCTGGGGACCTCTGACCTGTGACATATAATTGGAAAAGAAAGAGGCCATACTAATCCTATTAGAAGACAAACAGGAGTCATTGGGACTATGGAGTTACTTCCAAGTATTTTCTCTCTCAATAAATAAATATGACAAATTTACAGTCATGAAATCAATGCAAATTATTTTTATGCAGCATCAGTCACACAGAGAGACACTTCTTAGTCTATGCATTGTAACTACAGTTTAAGTAGGTTCAAATAATTAGGTTAAAAATATACAACAACATGCAGGTTGCATCTGTAGATGTGGCAGGGCAAGAGAAAGCAGATGCAAAGGTCAAGTTTCAGCAGGACTGGCCAAGTCCAAGGAAAACGGGGATGAGGGTTTTGGATTTTGTTTAGAGTGAGATGACAGTGTTAGGCAACATAGAAAGGAGCAAAGAGATGAGTCCTGAGATGGTGTATGAACAGAATCCAGGAATCGGGTATACAGTATGATTACACACTACATGACAGAGACACGGAGGCAGTCCATTTGTAAGGGTAATGTGTCCACTGTGGACAGACAGAAAGGGGAGACAGGAGTCTAGTATTTGATAAACACAGGCAAGACACTGGAAAACAGAAAGATTTAAGGACATGGAGATGAGAAATTATTGGGAAATCTCTGGGGCTCCTGGATGCTGGGATGGGGAAGATTCCATCCCAAACTCTGCTGTGGCCAGTGGGGATTTCTGAGGATGAGGCTGATGTGACCCCATTGCCGTGGCAAGGAAGGAAACTAGCTGCTGCTGTCTGGAGAGTGGAGGTGTAGGGAGCCCATGAAGGGGAGAGTTAGAGAAGTCAGAGATGAAGAGTGGAGCCCTGAACAGCGGAGGAGCAGACATTTGAGCAGAGCAGCACCTGAGAGAACCCCAGAGGAAGGAAATGCTCAGAGATGATGTTAAAGCAGATTTACAGACCATGAAGATATGGGAGGCAAAAGAGGATCTGGCATCGAGTCAGATATCTATAGTTTTGAGAATAGAGGGGAAAGTAAGGTGCAGGGCCAGGAGAGGGGTGTGGCAGGGGAAGGGGAGCTTTGGAGTGAGGATGCTAGGGGTAGGGGAGCTTTGGAGTGAAGATGCTAGGGGTATGATACAAATGAGAAATGATAACAATAATCTCTATTGTCGGCATGTCGTGTTAAGCAGTTCCACTCAGATAGTCACTCTCGAGTCCAGACTGCACTGACAGAAGTGTGGCGGGAGAGTCTTCTTCCTTCTGATCAGTCCCTGTGCTCACTGATCATCTGTAGCAACAGTGGGGCCCATTAGTGTGGGTTATTGGAGCTATTTGCACTCTGGCACATTTTACTGATACTGAACAATTCCCTTTTCTGCTTCCTGGGACCAGTCTGCCACCACTACCAATCCTGTTGTCTCGCCGGTCAGTATTATGGGATGCCAGTACTCATTAAACATATGAAGCCATTCACCAAGAGGCAGAGGGAGTACCAGCTGGAATACTTTGCATTGCCACTGTGCAGCATCATGAAGTATCAGTGAACAGGGAGTGTAAAAGAGCCAGGCCCATGGTATATGGAAACTTTCATAAAGTTTGAATCCATTGCTGCCGTGATTGGTTTGTACATGTTTGATCTCCTAATATAGGAACTTTTCTGTCTCTCTGTCGTCTTATTATTTATTTCTCATATCCTGTTGTGTTGCTTGGTGAGGAAGAGTGAATGCAGTATTTATCAGAATGGAGCAAATGAGCAACAGATGGTGCCATTAAAGCTTAATGTATATATGAAGGAAGTCAAAGGTCACCACTCATTACCATTGGAAAGAAATAGGGAATTGAACAGGCCATTTCACATTTGATGGCTGTGCCGATGTTTTTAGATAATCATACGGGACACTGCAGAATTAGATGAATAGATTGATACAAATGCTGGTACGTGTTCATTCTGAGCATTATTCCTCTATGTTTGCACCATCACTCTGCAGCATTGCATATCAAGGTGTGCACATGTCAGTTTGTAGGTGAGGGCAGCCCTGTGGTGATTGTAACTAGGTGGCTGCATTTGCACATGCCTTGGGGAGGGTGTACTTGTGTGCCATTCCTGTTCCTGGGTTCCCTAGGTATGCGTCAAAGGATGTACACCCATGTGCCAGTACCCATCTGTAGGTCTCACAAAGAGAGTACACATGTGTGAAGACACTGAGCCAGATTGTACCTTTACGTCTCAGCCCCTTATAGGGAATGTGACATTGCACTGCCCCCTGGGGAGCTCTGGGAGGCCTTGTGCCTCTATCTCACCCATCCAGCATGGCAGCTGAATGTCAGGGGGGCACAGTGCCTCCAGAGCTCCCTGGTGCACACCTGCTACACCAGCACTTAGGAGTTTACAGTGGGCTCGCCCCTTCTCAGCAGACCAGCTCTGCTGGTGGATACCAAAGGAAAGACTGGGTGTTCAAGACAGTGCAGGGTCTGTAAGTGTGTCTGGCCACTGCATAGAAGACAAAGGCGGGGAAAGTTTATGCCAGTGGCCTTTCAAGGACCAGGTTCAATGTGTCTCACGGGTATTCTGTGTGGGGGAGGGTGGGAAAAGGCTGTTCAGTTCTGGCAAGGGGAGTGTCTTTACTGCAGAAACTCAAGGTAATTCCCCTAGCAGATTAGTGCTACTCTTAGTTCTGGTTGTGGGAGTGGAGGAGGAATTACTCCTTTGGGCCCTTATTCTGTGTGTGTGTGTCTGTGATGGAGTGTGGTGTGCAGGGCTGGACAGGGACAAGGGCAATGTCTGCTGTGTGCCATACTCTTTAGGTATATGTGTGTGATGGATGGTGGGTATCTATGTATATGGGGGCACCAGAAAGTATGGGTCTGAAAATTAGTGTATTTTAAGGTCAGGAGAACATTGATCTCCACACGCCGTTATTGCAGGAGCTGTAAATTTGGTAGGTTAGAGTATTAAAGGTTCTGCATGGATGTGCATTGATTATGGGGCAGGTCTAGTTAGATGGGGTTTGTTAATGATGAAACAAATATTGGTAAAAACTAAATCAAGGGAAATCTGCCAAATTCTAATAATGAAATCAGAACCCTGCATTATTTAAGGGTCACAGATCAAGCTTTCAGCCGCCCCCCACAACGGCAGTCATTTGATGGTCAGTAGATCTCTGCGCTTAGGATGGGAATTCCAGCTCTTCACCCTCTCCAAGAAAGCTGACGTGAAGGAGGCCTATTGCTTCAGCTGTGATAGCGTTTTAGTAGTGTGGACATCTGGCTACTGCGAACTCCTCTGCCCTAAGACCCCCAACTCATTTCACGTAAGCCACCAAACTGCTTCAGATGAAAAATGACTTTTGATCACTATTAACAGAGCCTGGATTTGAACAGGGGACCCGGAGGTGAAAGGCTCTTTGTTCTTTCACTGTCCCCTGATTCATTCATTCTTCTTCCCCCAGCTTCTGTTATTTTCTAAATGGTGAGCAGAAAAGATAGACGTATGCTAAATACTTTCACAGACTCCAGGCTGAAACAGCTGTCAGAGCTGCAGTCCCACTTAGCTGGTCTTCATAAAATCCACATCGCATTTTTGAGAAACAGGGTAAAGGGTAAAGGCAAACTGCACCCATTCAGCAGAGGACAGTGTGGGACAGCTGACATAGTGACAGTGGGCTCCGGAACAACCCATGTCACTCTTCACCAGGAGGCCCTGAAATGCCCATTTAAATTTAAATGTTATTTTCAAATCAAATTGCCACTTCAGAATGATAATTGCTTCTTACTGTATAACTCTGTGAATGGCACTGAGCAAAGTGGGTGCTGTTTTCTTTACGGTTATTGTTCTTATTTATTACTGTGTAGCACCATGCGTGTCCAATAGGTGGTCTCTGGAACTGCCTGCTGCACAAATAAGCCTTTTGTTCAGGGACTTGTTTTTTTTAAAAAAATCTTACACTCTAAAACAAGGTAAGAGTGGAACAAGGAGATTCCAGTTCCACATAGTGATTGTTTCTTTGCATAATGTTTTCTGGCAATCACATATTACTGTGGTAGACACTACATGGCCAAACATTCTGCTGTGCAAAATGACTCAGATTTATGTAAGCAGGGTCTGAATGGGCTTTCCCCTCAACATCTGGTGATGAACTGGGGGAACAGACTTCAGGAGACGACAGTATTTGCATCCACACATTTAGTCTGCCTACGTGTTCAGCAGACAGAACTGCTTTGCCAAAGTGATCAGTTTTGGCTGGTTTTGGGTTGAATGCAGGGGTAATGAAATGTCATTATCCTAATTGTATGAATATTGGGCAGCAGAACTGTATTTAGGATGCCCTGATTGAAGGGGTTACCCTAAACTGAACCTAACTTGCAAAGCAAGGGGTAGGGATTCCAAATTCCAATGAAAGTGAGAGGAGGTGTGGATGGGTGTTCCTATGTGGTGGTGTGGACACTGCTTAAAGGGGGAGGGAGGTGAACCCACATTAACACCCGTCTAAGCTCTGGGACTTTGCTGACTAAGGACAAACAGCTGTGAGTGGAGTGCAGCAGAGGGAAGAGGAGTGGCAAGTTTAAGGGACACTCACTTGTCAAACCTTCACACCGCAAGGTGGGAAACAGAGGCAAAGAACACTGCCCAGTGTACTGTGGGGAGAGTGTTTGCTTAAGGTTACATGCTTTTGAAACATAGTTGTGATGCTTTCCCAAATTAATTCTGGGTCCCCTTTGTATACAGACTCATTACTTGCAACTGGGGAAGTATTGCCTCTTAGAGGCACCTAGGGTGGTGTTTAATTTTCCTGGAGCCAGTTTCATGCTGTGTTATTAAGAGGAACTCCTAGATATTGAACCCGGTCCTTGTTCCTGCCAACACCATGTGCAAGAAGGGTTACATCTGTAAGAAGCTCTTCAGCTAAAACTCTGCAGCTCTCCAATCCTAACCATATACTTGCTCCCCTTCATTTTCCGGCCTCGTCCCAGGCATGGGACACAAGGTGTCAGAAAGAAATGAGCAGCCCAGCATTTCTAGCACAGCTTGTAAATGTAGTCAACGTGTTTACAGATTCGGTTTATCTTGGAATGCCATCAGATGGGAGGAGAATGTTGTTCTACATACTTAACTGTCTACCCCTTCTTGCAATGGGTTTGATTCTTTTTGGTACCCTGAGGGTTGGCATGTCTCAGGATGTCCTGGTAATGGAGTAAAGAGGTCAGAAGAACAGCAGTGAGAGACTCTATCTAATTCGCACCTTGGCACCAGCATGCTGGGGCTGACATGTCCAATTTACTGTGGCACTGTTTGACAGGTGTCGAGACTCGACAGTCACACAGAAATACACATGACTGCAGAATCAGAGAAAGATGATTGAACATTCTGCAAATGAGACACCCGGGGGGGAAAAGCCACACACACAAAACAATTCAATAGAAAATGTAGGCTAATTAACGCCCGCTGTTGCCTGATATGTGTCATAGCCCCTCAAGGACTCCTTGCCATTTGGGAGTTGAAAACATGTCAGGAGGCTCCTCTGTTCCTTTTGCATGAGGAATTTTATGACATTTTAGTACAAAAAAGTTCTGAGAACTTTCTGAGTTTTCCCCACAAGTTGTAAAATTCGTTGAGTATCAGTTTTATCAGGCTCCATTCTTCACTTCCCACTTCACTATACCCAATCCCATCTTCTTCAGTTTGGCATATAGCATCACTATGAAGCTCCTTCTAGACCATCCCTGAGAGGTATGTCTACCCTATTCTTAAAAACCTACAATGACAGATTCCACAGCCTTCCTGGGTAATATGTTCCAGTTCTTAACTACCCTGACAGTTAGGAAGTTTTTCCTAATGTCTGCTCTAAACCGCCCTTGCTTCAATTTAAGCCCATTGCTTCTTGTCCTGTGCTCAGTGGTTAAGAAGAACAATTTATCACCCTCCTCTTCATTACAACCTTTTATGTGCTTGAAGACTGTTATGTCCCCCCACCCCACCCCAACTGTCTTCTCTTCTCCAGACAAAACAAACCCACTTTTTTTCAATCTTTCCTCATAGGTCATGTTTTCTAGACCTTTCATCTTTTGTGTTCCTGTCCTCAGGACTTCTCCAATTTGCCCACATCTTTCCCGAAGTCTGGTACCCAGAACTGGACACAATAAGTAGAGGCCTTAACAGTGCTGAACAGAGCAGAAGAATTACTTCTTGTGTCTTGCTTACAACACACCTGCTAATATATCCCAGAAGGATGTTTGCCTTTTTTGCAACAGTATTGCAGTGTTGACTCATATTTAGTTTGTGATCCACTATAATCCCCAGATCCTTTTTGGCAATCCTCCTTCCGAAGCAGTCATTTCCCATTTGGTATTTGTGCTGTTGATTATTCTTTCCTGAGTGTAGTATTTTGCATTTGTCCTTACTGAATTTCATTCTGTGTATTTCAGACCATTTCACCAGTTCATCAAGTCATTTTGAATTCTAATTCTGTCCTCCAAAGTACTTGCAACCCCTTCCAGCTTGGTATCATCCACAAACTTTATAAGTTTACTCTCTATGCCATTATCTAAATCATTTATGAAGATAATTGAACAGAACCAGACCCAGGACAGATCCTGCAGGATCCCACTCAATATGCCCTTCCAGCTTGACTGAACCATTGATAACCACTCTGAATGCAGAAAAAGAGAGGTGATTTCTTATTTCCACAGTGTCCTTGGAAGTATAAACTCTGGGGCAGATGCTATCCTTTAATATGTGTGTGTACAGCATCTAGCAAAATGGGGCGCTGGTCCTGACTGGGGCCTCTGGGGATTAGTGGAATACAGTCTCAGGTAATGAATAACAATACCTATGAGGCCTGGCTATTTATGGAGTGAATAGTTAGGACCTGGCAAGCACATCTGCAATTTAGTATTTTGCTGGTCATTATCTAATGAGGTCTACACGAGCACCACGCAGGAAGATTCCCTAGGCCTTTGATTCACCTGGAACACTGTTCACCTGTGAGAAATGCCGATCAATTTTTGGGGTCAGCTCTGTGACCCTCCTGCCATGGCTTCTGCTGCAGCACAGACAGGCTGCAGCACAGCAAATCTTTCCACTTTGTTTCGGGTCTATGTATTTTGGGGGGATTAACAGTGAGAGGCTCGTCTGAAGTGGGAGAATCCTGTCATTTGGGGAAACAGCTCTGTACAATACTGTAAATCAACAGGACACAGACTGATCCTGCTGAGAGAGTCAGTGGAGCCAAAACTGAATGAAAAAAGCTTTTTTGTTGTTATTATTCATGTCAGAAGTCCATTGGGAAAATCTTTATCTGCATTAAAACATACATATGAAGGGGAAAGAAGAAAAGGCCAACGAGTGTGTACTACAAAGCGACTCTTTGAGCTAAGCTCTGTTCTTCTATAAAGTTCTTTGGCAGTCTCTTCACAGAGACAGAATTTGGGTTCAAGGTTGAATTGAAGCTGGCTCCTGGTGGAACGTGTATCCCCTGAACACACCTCGAGGAGATTATCCCATCATTAAATATTTGTAGGATAACAGGAGAAGCCTAATTTAGTTTTTGTTTCTTTCTCTCTCTGGTTTAATCACAGATGAAAGAGACTAATAGCACTACAGAGCTTTCTGGTGATCAAAGGCCAATCAATCCTCTTTGTGGAGTAATTAACTATTTGCTAAACTTGCAGAATTGATTTCCATTTAGGGGTAAGAGAGAGGGTTTTAAATGGAGACCGATTTACCAGGCGTGAGGAGGGAATCTCAGCACAGATGCCAGGAGATACTCAGGGTGATGAATTGCAGCCTGCTAATTGGAGGCTGAAAAATGCAGCTGGAATCTGGCCCCATTCACTCCTACGTTGGGGAGAGAACAGGCAAAGGGAAATGAGACTGAGACTTGCAGCAGGGAAGGGATGTTACAGGCAGCATCTGAGTCACAGGTTGAGATATGGGTACAGCCAGCTCAGAGGTGGTGAAAATCTTGCTGCACCCAAATACAGATAATTTAATCCAAGAAAATATTCTGCAATTGGATTCTGCCTGTCCCCTTGGGACTTTCAGCCCATGACTTAGCTGGAACCAGTTTGCATCTGCACTGATTTGCCCAGTACAAGACCAAACTTCCAACTTTGTGTACGTGAAGCTCTAATTTAAAAGGAAAGTCCTGGGAGCACAAGAGAAATATGAACCTTTGAAATCCTGGGGAGTTGTTAAGGCCTTTTTGGCACTTCCACTCTGATGAAAAGTATTTGTTTATAAAAAAAAAAAAAAAAGTGTATGGCCCAGGAAAGGAAGTTGAACCTTAGGACATGTTTGAAAAGGTTGAAACACAGGGACTAAGTGACTGTTTGCTAGTGGGATACAGAGCCCTTCATCTCTAGGTCCCTGATTTAATAAGGCCCCAGCTCAGTAATAAGCAAAAGCAATTTTCATGTAATGTCGGTTCAGTAGGTGTGTGAAATGAGTTGCTGGGTTTTACTTCAGTTCTTAGAGAAGAGATGCCCACATTACAAAAATATCACCATTGTCAGTAACTGCCCCCCTTGTTAGCCATCTCATCACAGTGACCAGTGACTAAATAGACCCACTTAGATTGAATTTCCCGTTCAGTCCTAGGGATGGTCCCTGCAGAACAGGGTTGAAGCATCTTGCTGGGACATAGAGTATAAGCTTGCATGTCTTGGGTCTGTACTGTGCTTCTTTTTCGTTCTGTCATGTATTTTAAGCACTCTATTGGGTTGGGCCACACTGCCCCTGAATGAAGCTCTGGGAGAACAGTGACTCTCCGCACTCGTTGGTGTATAGTGTCAGCATGGTACCTCTGAGTTAAAGATAGAAAAATGGGTTCTGAAAGACTCCCTACAATTCCTCCAAACATCCTGTGTGGGAGAAATAGAGGAAATCTTGGGGAGATCAATTATGGGTTGCTACTTGACATGAGTACATGTTGGAAATGCCTCTGGAGCGTGTCCTTTGCTAAAGATCATGCATTTTTTTTTCTGCACATGTTCCAGAATTCCAGACTCTTTGTGTCTCCTCCTGTAGTGGCTTCCAGCGTTCATATTTGGACCCACACCCCTTTGAGACAGAGAAATGTGTGTACATATACACACACCTTTTCAGCAAACAGCTTGCTGTGATCTGATTGGTATATAGATCAGACAGTTCTTGGTCACATTATTCCTTAGACATGGACTGGCTGAGAGCCTCTTATTAGGGAATTGTGTGCTGATCTCATAGAGGGTGGTATGTTGTACCATATTACTAAAGTACTTTGAAATGATTTTTCTGTTCAGGTAGTCCACACTGGTTGTTTTGATTTGCTCTAAGAGCTTATAGGCCAAAAGGTGTGTTATGTTATACAATGTTTGAACAGGGTAGATTTACGGTTTCGTTGTCTGTGTAAATAACAGGCAAGCAAAGAAGCTGAAGGCCATACTGCTGTTAGGACAGGCTAACAGTCTGAAAGATGGTTTGTGTTTTGTTTCAGCTAGCCAGAAGGCTAAAAAGTTTGTATTTGTCTGAAAGCCTAACAGTTGTGTGGATAGTCTTAAGAGTGTGTTAGCCTCACTAAAAGGCGGACTGTATTATGATGTTACTTCAGGAAGCTGCAGATAGGTTGTGTGTGTTATGTCTAACCAACCTGGGCTGTGTATTAGTTTGTCTTTAGCAGGAACCTTTGTGGAGTGGAAAAGGTTAACTTTTGTTGTGGTGTAGCAATAGCTTTGTGATGATTGTATTTGTTTGTTTCTTGTAAATGGAATTCACCTATCACAGAGCTATCACTTGATTTTCATTGGCACACAAAGCTGAAGGGAAAGTTTCTTCTGATATCCCTGTAGGCCTCTTTAAACAGGGACATAACGACTCTTAGTTGAGAAAGAGCAAAAGAAATTCCATTGCTCTTTAAACGATTGAAGAGGGAGTTGTGTTTGGAGGAGAAGCTGAGGTACTGATTGTAACCTCTCCTCTCAGCTGACCAGCAGCTTTTAAATGCAGGGGCTGCTGTGAACTGACTTACTGCAGGATAATTACGTTAGGGACCAATACGGTCTGTTGAAAATCAATTCTGTTGGACCAGTGTGTTTGTTCGGAAATCCACTCAGCCAATTCAGGAGTACATTAGGCTGCAGGCCCATTGCGCTGACCTCTCCAGGATTGGGGTTGACACTTGAACGAAGGCATTTGTCCAGTTAAAGGACAATACTACCAGCAGACTCTTATCTCCCCTAAATTGGATTACTCAGATCTGCTTGTTCTCTTTAAAGATAGCTATGCCAGGTTTTTTCCTTCTCTTTCTGTCTGTCTGAGATGGTTACCTAGTGATTACTGTTTAATGTGCCGTTTTTAGCTATTCCTGGACAGTTAACACTTAATGCCACCACTAGCTCTTCCTTCCTTATGTGAAGCAACACTGTCTTATACTAAAGCCTAAATGGTCAAGAGCTGTTTATCCTTGCACCTTTCTTTGCAGAATAGCTTGTTATGGACTGCACAGCAGAGTTTCTGAAGCTGAGATTTGGGTCTTAGCAAAGGGAAGCACCTTCCCTTACAGCAGGGGCGGGCAAACTTTTTGGCCTGAGAGCCACATCGGATTTCCAAAATTGTATGGAGGGCCGGTTAGGGGAGGCTGTGTCTCCCCAAACAGCCAGGCGTGGCCCGGCCCCCGCCTCCTATCCGACCCCCCCTGCTTCTCACCCCCGACGGCTCCCCTGGGACTCCTGCCCCATCCAACCCCCCTGCTCAAGAACCTTGGAAAGACTTTGTGCTGGAATTCATGTATTTTTAATTACACTAATGGCTTTTCTACACAGCAAGTTTCTGAGCATCAAGCCACTATGTGCATCTACAATGCACAAACTTGCCACTTAGTAACACCCTGTGTAGACACCACTACAGCTCAAGGAAGCTCCTGGAGCACAGCACTGTGTTTCAAGTAATGCTTTCTTTGGGATTAAAGTAGAAGTGTTGGTGCTTGCTAGTAAATTACAAACCTGTTTTCCAAACTCTCTCAACCAGCCAGAATGAAAGAATATAAGAACCCAAGTACAGCCAGACTGGCTCAGACCAATGGTCCATCTAGCCCAGTATCCTGTCTTCTGACAGTGGCCGGTGCCAGAGGCCTCAGAGGTAGTGACTAGAACAGCACAATTGATTAAGTGATCCTGTCCTCCAGTTCCTGTCAGTCAGAGGTTTAGGGACACCCAAAGCATGGGGTTGCGTCACTGACCGTCTTGGCTAAAAGTCATTGATGGGCCTAGCCTCCAGAAACTAAGATAATTATTTTTTGAACCCAGTTATACTTTTAGCCTTCATAACATCCCCTGGCAATGAGTTCCACAGGTTGACTGTGTGTTGTGTGAAGAAGTACTTCCTTATGTTTGTTTTAAACCTGCTGCCTGTTAATTGTATTGCGTGACCCCTGGGTCTTTTGTTATATGAAGGGGATAAATAAAACTTCTCTATTCACTTTCTGCCCACCATTCATGGCTTTATAGCCCTCTATCATATCTCCCCATAGTCATCTCTTTTCCAAGTTGAACAGCCCCAGTCTTTTTAGTGTCTCCTCATATGGAGGTTGTTCCATACCCCTAATAATTTTTGTTGCCCTTCTCCGTACCTTTTCCAATCCTAATCAATATTTTTTGAGATGGGGCCACCAGAATTGTGCAAATTTTTCAAGATGTAGGCATACAATGGATTATCATAGTAACAGTAGGGTATTTTTAAGTAGGATGTTTTTAAGGTCAGGCTTGACAAAGCCCTGGCTGGGATGATTTAATTGGGGATTGGTCCTGCTTTGAGCAGGGGGTTGGACTAGATGACCTCCTGAGGTCCCTTCCAACCCTGATATTCTATGATTCTATGATTTTCTATCTCATCATCTGTTCTTTTCCTAATGGTTCCTAACGTTCTGTTTGCTTTTTAGACTGCTGCTGCACTTTGAGTGGATGTTTTCAGAGAACTAGCCACAATGACTCCAAAATCTCTTCCTTGCATAGGCGCCGACTTCGTGGATCCTGGAGCACCCACGTAAAAAAATTAGTGGGTGCTTAGCACCCACCAGCAGCCAAGCTCTTCCCCTCCCCCTCCGTCTCACAGCCACTGGTGGCCCTGCTGATCAGCTCCTCTCCTGTCCTCCCAGGGCCTCCTGCTCGCCACAGAACAGCTGTTCTGTGGCGTACAGGAGGCGCTGGGAGGGAGAAGGAGGAGCCAGGGACAAGGCGCACTCAGGGGATGGGGACGTAAGAGGCAGGCCAGGGGCGGTGTGGGGGTGGGAAGAGGCAGGGTGGAGGTGAGAGCTTGGAGGAAGGGGTGGAGGGGGCGTGGGACCGGCGCCGGAGCAGTGGTGGGAAGAGGCGGAATGGGGCTTGGAGGAAGGGGTTTACCACTTTTTCCAGATCATTTATGAATATATGGAACAGCAATGGTCCCAGTATAGATCCTTGGAGGATTCTGCTATTTACCTCTCTCCACCATGAAAACTGGCCATTTATTCCTACCCTTTGTTTCCTATCTTTTAAGCAGTTACTGATCCATGAGAGGACCTTCCTTCTCATCCTATGACAGCTTACTTTGTTTAAGAGACCTTGTCAAAGGCTTTCTGAAAGTCCAAGTCTACTATATGTACCAGATCACCCTTGTCCACACGTTTGTTGAGCCCTCTTAGACTTTTAGCAGATTGGTGAGGCATGATATCCCTTTACAGATGCCATGTTGACTCTTCCCCAACATATAGTGTTCATCTGTGTGTCTGATAATTCTGTTCTTCACTATAGTCTCACCCGATTTGCCTTGTTCTGAAGTCAGGTATACTGGCCCTTAATTGCCAGGATCACTTCTGGAGCCTTTTTTGAAAGTCAGCATCACATTAGCTACCTGCCAGTCATCTTGAACAGATGCTGATTTAAGTGATAGGTTAAATATCACAGAAGTTCTGCAATTTCATATCTGAGTTCCTTCAGAACTTCTGGTGAATACCGTCTGGTCCTGGTGACTTATTACTGTTTAATTTCTCAATTTGTTCCAAAATTTCCTATATTGACACCTCAATCTGGGACAGTTCCTCAGATGTGTCACTTAAAAAGAATAGCTCAGATGTGAGACACTCCCTCACATCCTCTGCAGTGAAGAACTCATTTTACCTTCTCTGCAACAGCTTTGTCTTCCTTGAGTACTTTTTTAGCACCTCAACAGTCTGTGGCCCCAATGATTGTTTGGCAGGCTTCCTGCCAAGGACTGCGAAGAGCTACAAAAGGATCTCTCAAAACTGGGTGACTGGGCAACAAAATGGCAGATGAATTTAAATGTTGATAAATGCAAAGTAATGCACGTTGGAAAATATAATCCCAACTATACATATAAAATGTTGGGGGTCTAAATTAGCTGTTACCACTCAAGAAAGAGATCTTGGAGTCATTGTGGATAGTTCTCTGAAAACATCCACTCAATGTGCAGCGGCAGTCAAAAAAGCGAACAGAATGTTGGGAATCGTTAAGAAAGGGATAGATAATAAGACAGAAATATCATATTGCCTCTATATAAATCCATGGTACGCCCACATCTTGAATACTCCGCGCAGATGTGGTCGTCCCATCTCAAAAAAGATACTTTGGAATTGGAAAAGGTTCAGAAAAGGGCAACAAAAATTTTTAGGGGTATGAAACGGCTTCCGTATGAGGAGAGAGTAATAAGACTGGGACTTTTCAGCTTGGAAAAGGGATGACTAAGGGGGGATATGATAGAGGTCTATAAAATCATGACTGGTGTGGCGAAAGTAAATAAGGAAGTGTTATTTACTCCTTCTCATAACACATGAACTAGGGGTCACCAAATGAAATTAAAAGGCAGCAGGTTTAAAACAAACAAAACGAAGTATTTTTTTCACACAGCGCACAGTCACCCTGTGGAACTCCTTGTCAGAGGATGTTGTGAAGGCCAAGACTATAACAGGGTTCAAAAAGAACTAGATAAGTTCATAGAATCATAGAATATCAGGTTTGGAAAGGACCTCGGGAGGTCATCTAATCCAACCCCCTGCTCAAAGCAGGACCGATCCCCAATTAAATCATCCCAGCCAGGGCTTTGTCAAGCCTGACCTTAAAAACTTCTAAGGAAGGAGATTCCATCACCTCCCTAGGTAACGCATTCCAGTGTTTCACCACCCTCCTAGTGAAAAAGTTTTTCCTAATATCCAACCTAAACCTCCCCCACTGCAACTTGAGACCATTACTCCTTGTTCTGTCATCTGCTACTACTGAGAACAGTCTAGAGCCATCCTCTTTGGAACCCCCCTTCAGGTAGTTGAAAGCAGCTATCAAATCCCCCCACATTCTTCTCTTCCGTAGACTAAACATCCCCAGTTCCCTCAGCCTCTCCTCATAAGTCACGTGTTCCAGTCCCCTAATCATTTTTGTTGCCCTCCGCTGGACTCTTTCCAATTTTTCCACATCCTTCTTGTAGTGTGGGGCCCAAAACTGGACACAGTACTGCAGATGAGGCCTCACCAGTGTCGAATAGAGGGGAACGATCACGTCCCTCGATCTGCTGGCAATGCCCCTACTTATACATCCCAAAATGCCATTGGCCTTCTTGGCAACAAGGGCACACTGTTGACTCATATCCAGCTTCTTGTCCACTGTAACCCCTAGGTCCTTTTATGCAGAACTGCTGACGAGCCATTCGGTCCCTAGTCTGTAGCGGTGCATGGGATTCCTCCGTCCTAAGTGCAGGACTCTGCACTTGTCCTTGTTGAACCTCATCAGATTTCTTTTGGCCCAATCCTCCAATTTGTCTAGGTCCCTCTGTGTCCTATCCCTACACTCCAGCGTATCTACCTCTCCTTCCAGTTTAGTGTCATCTGCAAACTTGCTGAGGGTGCAATCCACACCATCCTCCAGATCATTTATGAAGATATTGAACAAAACCGGCCCCAGGACCAACCCTTGGGGCACTCCACTGGATACCGGCTGCCAACTAGACATGGAACCATTGATCATTACCCGTTGAGCCCGACAATCTAGCCAGCTTTCTATCCACCTTATACTTATCCAGCCCATACTTCTTTAACTTGCTGGCAAGAATACTGTGGGAGACCGTGTCAAAAGCTTTGCTAAAGTCAAGGAACAACACATCCACGGCTTTCCCTTCATCCACAGAACCAGTTATCTCGTGATAGAAGGCAATTAGATTAGTCAGGCATGACTTGCCCTTGGTGAATCCATGCTGACTGTTCCTGATCACTTTCTTCTCCTCTAAGTGCTTCAGAATTGATTCCTTGAGGACCTGCTCCATGATGTTTCCAGGGACTGAGGTGAGGCGAGGCTGACTGGCCTGTAGTTTCCAGGATCCTCCTTCTTCCGTTTTTTAAAGATGGGCACTACGTTAGCCTTTTTCCAGTCGTCCGGGACTTCCCCCAATCGCCATGAGTTTTCAAAGATAATGGCCAATGGCTCCTCAATCGCATCCGCCAACTTCTTTAGCACTCTCGGATGCAGCGCATCCGGCCCCATGGACTTGTGCTCGTCCAGCTTTTCTAAATAGTCCCAAACTACTTCTTTCTCCACAGAGGGTTGGTCACCTCCTCCCCATGCTGTGCTGCCCAGTGCAGTGGTCTGGGAGCTGACCTTGTTCGTGAAGACAGAGGCAAAAAAAGCATTGAGTACATTAGCTTTTTCCACATCCTCTGTCACTAGGTTGCCTCCCTCATTCAGTAAGGGGCCCACACTTTCCTTGACTTTCTTCTTGTTGCTAACATACCTGAAGAAACCCTTCTTGTTACTCTTAACATCTCTTGCTAGCTGCAACTCCAGGTTTGATTTGGCCTTCCTGATTTCACTGCTGCATGCCCGAGCAATATTTTTATACTCATCCCTGGTCATTTGTCCAATCTTCCACTTCTTGTAAGCTTCTTTTTTGTATTTAAGATCAGCAAGGATTTCACTGTTAAGCCAAGCCTGTCGCCTGCCATATTTACTATTCTCTCTGCACATCGGGATGGTTTGTCCCTGTAACCTCAATAAGGATTCTTTAAAATACAGCCAGCTCTCCTGGACTCCTTTCCCCCTCATGTTATTCTCCCAGGGGATCTTGCCCATCAGTTCCCTGAGGGAGTCAAAGTCTGCTTTTCTGAAGTCCAGGGTCCGTATTCTGCTGCTTTCCTTTCTTCCTTGTGTCAGGATCCTGAACTCGACCATTTCATGGTCACTGACTCCCAGGTTCCCATCCACTTTTGTTTCCCCTACTAATTCTTCCCGGTTTCTGTGCAGCAAGTCAAGAAGAGCTCTGCCCCTAGTTGGTTCCTCCAGCACTTGCACCAGGAAATTGTCCCCTACATTTTCCAAAAACTTCATGGAGGTTAGGTCCATCAATGGCTATTAGCCAGGATAGGCAGAGATGGTGTCCCTAGTCTCTGTTTGCCAGAAACTGGGAAGGGTGACAGGGGATGGATCACTTGATGATTCCCTGTTCTGTTCGTTCCCTCTGGCGTGCCTGACATTGGCCACTGTCAGAAGACAGGATACTGGGCTGGATGGACCTTTGATCTGACCCAGTATGGCCGTTCTTATGTTCCTGCTTCTGATATACTTAAAATAATTTTGCTGATTGTTTTTGTGTCTTTTGCTAGTTGAACTTCAAATACTTTTTTGGCCTGCATAACTATACTTTTACACTTGACTTGACAGAGTATATATTCCTTTCAATTTTCCTCAGTAGGGTTTGACTTCAAATTTTTAAAAGATGTCTTTTTATCTCTAACCACCTCTTTTACTCTGTTGTTTAGCCTTGATGCCAGGTTTGGTTGGGTTTTTTTTTTTTTGGTCCTCTGTTTTTTATTTTGTTTTTTTATTTTTATTTTGGGGTATACATATAGTTTGAGACTCTATTATGATGTTTTTAAAAGTCCCCATGCAGTTTGCGGGCATTTCACTTTTGTGACTGTTCCTTTTAATGTTCATTTAACTAGCCTCCTCATTTTTGTGTAATTCGCCTTTTTGAAATTAAATGCTACTGTGGTGGGTTTCTTTGGTTGTTTTCCTGTCTACATTATGATGACTGTTATTGAGCGGGTTAGCCACTGTGACCCACTTAGGATTAATCAAGAATTGTCTCTCCCCTTGTGGCTTCCAGGACTAGTTGCTCCAAGAAGCAGTCATTAATGGTGTCTAGAAATTATATCTCTCCATCCCATCCTGGGGTGACATGTTCCAAGGCAACATGGGGATAGCTGAAATCCCTCATTATTACTAGGTTTTCTGTTTTTGTAGTCTCTCTAATGTCCCTGAGCATTTCACCATCATCACCACCATCTTGGTCAGACGATCTGTAGTATATTCCTACTAGGGCTGTCGATTACTTGCAGTTAACTCACGCAATTAATTCAAAAAAATTAATCATGATAAATCGCCGTTTTAATCGCACTGTTAAAAAATAGAATACCAATTAAAATGTATTAAATATTTTTGATGTTTTTCTACATTTTCATATATACTGTATTCTGTGTTATAATTGAAATCAAAGTGTATATTATTTTTATTACAAATATTTGCACTGTAAAAATGATAAAAGAAATATTATTTTTCAATTCACCTCATACAAGTACTGTAGTGCAGTCTTTCTCATGAAAGTGCAATTTACAAATATAGATTTTTTGGTGGGGGTTACATAAATGAACTCAAAAACAGAACAGTGTAAAACTTCAGAGCCTACAAGTCCACTCAGTCCTCCTTCTTGTTCAACCAATCGGTAAGAGAAACAAGTTTGTTTACATTTACGGGAGATTATGACCCAGCACATGTTTGTTTTAAGAACACTTTCACTGCAGATTTGACAAAACGCAAAGCAGGTACCAATGTGAGATTTCTAAATATAGCTACAACACTCAACCCAACGTTTAAGAGTCTGAAGTGACTTCCAAAATCTGAGAGGGATTGAGGTGTGGAGCATGCTTTCAGAAGTCTTGAAAGAGCAACACTCCAATGTGGAAACTACAGAACCCAAACCACCAAAAAAGAAAATCAGCCTTCTGGTGGTGGCGGCATCTGACTCAGATAATGAAAATGAACATGCCTCGGTCCACACTGCTTTGGATTGTTATCGAGCAGAACCTGTCATCAGCATCGATGCATGTCCCCTGGAATGGGGATTGAAGCACAAAGGGACATATGAATATCCAGCACATCTGGCATGTAAATATCTTGCGACGCTGGCTACAACAGTGCCATGAGAACTCTTGTTCTCTTTCAGGTGACATTGTAAACAAGAAGCAGGCAGCATTATTTCTTGCAAATGTAAACAAATTTGTTTGAGCGATTGGCTGAACAAGAAGTAGGACTGAGTGGACTTGCAGGCTCTGAAATTTTACATTTTTATTTTTGAATGCAGTTTTTTAAAATAATTCTACATTTGTAAGTTCAACTTTCATGATAAAGAGATTGCACTACAGTACTTGTATTAGGTGAATCGAAAAATACTATTTCTTTTGTATTTTTACAGTGCAAATACTTGTAATAAAAAATAAATATAAAGTGAGCATTGTACACTTTGTATTCTGAGTTATAATTGAAATCAATATATTTGAAAATGTAGAAAACATCTAAAATATTTAAATAAATGGTATTCTGTTATTGTTTAATAGTGTGATTAGTCTCGATTAATTTTTTTAATTGCTTGACAGCCCTAATTCCTACAGCTATATTCTTATTATTCAAGCATAGAATTTCTATCCATACAGATTCTATGGCACAGTTTGAGTCATTTAATATTTTTACTATATTTGACCTTATGCTTTCTTACACATCCACGCATTGAACCCCTGCATTTCTGCCTGTCTAACTGGCTGTGCACGGGGAGCTAGAAGCATATCAGAAAATGCTACTGTGGAGTTTGTGGACTTTGATCTCTTACGTAGAAGCCTAAATTTAGCCTCCAGGACCTCTCTCCTGTTCTTTCCTATGTCATTAGTACCTGCATGTACCACAACCAGTGGCTCCTTCCCAGCATTGCACATAAGTCTCTCTATATGTCTTGAGAAGTCCACAACCTTCACACCCAGCAGGCAAGTTACCATGCGGTTCTCCTGGTCATAACAAACGCAACTATCTATGTTTCTAATAGGCAAATCACCATTACTACTGCCTTCTCTTCCTAACAACCAGGGTCCCGTTCCTTGGAGATGTATTCTTAATGCAAGAGTATACTGTGCCATCTAGTGTCCCAACTCTGGGATTGTTTCCCTCTTCTCCAGCTTGAGGTTCTCCTTCCTTGAGACTTTCATCCTCCTCAGCAGCACAGAGGCTGTCAGACTGGGGTGGGACTGCTCTGGTGTGTCCCAGAAAGTCTTTTCTGTCTCCCTTAGGTCCTCTAGTTCAGCCACTCTGGTCTCAAAAGTCCATACTTGGTCTCTGAGGGCCATGAGCTCCTTGCACCAAGTGCACACGTACATCACCTGTCCACAAGTCAGGTAATTGTACGTGCTGCATTCTGTGCAATTAAACTGGATGGACCCCACTCTGCTGTGGACATCTGCCTGCATTGTTTTGAGTCTTGCAGGGATGGTTGTTTGTTTTTTGTTTGTGGTGGGGAAGCATTTATTGGCCTTAGTTCAAAGAATGTTTGTTAAGTGGGTCTGGCTCTCATGCTTCCCCCCTAAACTCCCTTGCAACTCTCCTGTTCGCTAGCTCCTCTGGTAACTTAGGAGCTGGCTCTGCTCCTTGAGTTAGCCCCTCTCCCTTGTTGAGAGATCCTAAAGGGATTAGAATCAAAGGATGGCAGGCTAGAGCCTTGTTAGGAAGCTCTTAGTCTTGTCTAGCAGGTAGCTAGGCTCAGCACACAGCCCTCCCAAACAGACTGCACTATAAACTTCAAGGAAGCAAGCACATGGCAAGCACACAACAAACAGACAACAAATTCACCCTAGGGATCACTTAAGTCACTCCTCCTTCAGCTGGAGAACTCCCTTGCAAAACTCCCTTGTTGGCTACTCCTGTTTGCTAGCTCCTGTTCACCAGAATGAGCAGTATCATTTGTTAATTAGCTAATATACTGGCTGGGAAGGGAACCACCATGTGAGAGAAGGTATCTCAATCAAATATCTAGAGAGAGATCAGAAAAAGGGCCTATAGATTTTAAGATGTAATGGCACAATGAACCATCTGCCAGTCAAAACCTGGACATATGTAAAATCCAAACCAGTGTGCTTTGTAAAAGAAGGAACACTGTTTAAGATTCACCACTGCCTTGCATCTTGTTTAGTCAATTATGCCCATGCAAAGTGGAGGTAAAATACTACCTCTCTGGTACAGTAGCATTTTTCATTAATTTTGCACAGTGTTAAATAGTTACACAATGTGCAAGCAGTGGAGAACCAGGCCCAGTATCTTCAGAAATGATCATCTGAACCAGCAATCTTTTAGAATCAATCTTCTAGACCCTCTTCCCTCATTGGTGATTCCCAAGCACTTATCTTAGCGATTGGACATTGCATAATACCTGAAGCAAATCCCAGCTTTCAAGAACTGTGTTCCGAAGAAAACTTTCTTGTTGCATTTTTAAAATCCGGCAGCAGCCGACAGTGATTTCTTAAATTTGATAAGCACTAAAACTCTCTGAGTGAAGCAGGTCACCTTGGAGCATCTACATTTGACTACAGGAGATATTTCTTGTTTATACGTCAGACTGAATTTTTTGTTTTTTCTCTAAGGCTGGAGAGACTGGAAAATAAACTTGAGAAAGGATTGAATGAGTTGGATCATCAGAAAATTGTCTCCAACTTAGAGGGAAATGTGAAAAACCCTCCCACTCTAGCTCTGATCCTGACGTGAAACCAGATTGGGGTGCTTTCATGCAGACTCTGCTTGAGCTTCTTTTACTTCACTTGGAATGGACAGTGCTGGTGCTCCTTGTTTTGAACCTATGTTGTGGCTAAAGATCCAGGCAAAGATACCTTGTGAATGAAGTAGTTGCTGTTAGGATGTAGTAAGGTGGAGGGTGTTACGTCCATTCCCAGCGTGTGGGAAAACAACTTTGTAAGGAACTAAGACAGAGTTCCTCTAGTGAGAGCAGTCTAGTAAAATGACAATAGCAATTGTGTGTAATTGGGAATTGTGCCTGGACATCACAATGAAAGGTACATTAGAGATAGATGGATAGATAGAAGAAACATACTGGCCATTTAAGATGCAGTTATTAATCTTTTTATATCAGTCCCGTGCCTCAGAAACAAGTTCGATAATATGTCAGCTTGTGAAAAAAACAACACTTAAATATCAAAAGTTTTAAGTCTTTTTTGTGTCTTTGCAAACTATCTGATGAAATCCCCCTATGGCATTTAAAGTTCTTGCTTAGCATACACAGGCTTATGAGTTGTATAGTGTTCAGGCCCTTAATCTATAACGCGTAATTGAATCCTCTCTTAGCTAGCTGCTCCACAGAGCCCCAGCTTTAAATAAACCATACGGTTAAGAGTGGATACAGCCACAAGTTTTCCTTCTGTTGCCCACCCTTAATTTTTGTTTGTTTTGCAGAAATATTTACTAACTACTGTAACAGATAAATAGAGAGCAGGGTTTGCAAAGCCAATGTGGTAACACAGCAATTGGGCTTAAACACAACTGAAAACTCTGAGGTTCTGCTCAGCTGCCTGCCAGTAGGAATGATTTTCTGTTTTCATGAGTCCTAGCACTGCCCTTCTGTTGTCTGAGTGCATAAAGGGTTGGGAAAGCTAAAAAACAACCCTCTCAGCTAGCTGTACAATCTTTAGTTTCAGGAATGGGATTGAACCTCTTTTTGAAGGTGATGGGGTTAAATTATGCTTCAAATTAAACCTGACTGATTCCCATATACCAATTTCTAATCTGTATAGAATCTGATTAACACCTGCTGCTGCCTGCCATCATCTGCAAGTTCTAGACTGTGTCTGTACTATGGCCATGCTATGTACAGGTCCCTGAGTTATGTCACTGGAGCCAACCTCCATCTTGAAAACCAATAAGGCACATAGGCATGGGGGGCAGTAGGGCTGAACCCCCTGTCTGGCTGACTGCAGGGATCTAGGTATTCTTACTATATTCATCACCCCCAAGCCTCTCCCTCTGCCATTCCTGGCAGAAGGAATTTTCATTTGCTGTGGTGTTCATCTAGCCCACTCACATTACTGCAGCCTCGTCTCCGCACAGAAGAGGTTTCTGTCATTGAAGAGTAATGGGTATTTTCACTACAGATCTTAGTGTAGTGGGTTGATAACATTTCAGAACAACATTTTAAACTAGGGTGCCTACTTAGTGCTGGAGCCTTGGAAGCTAACTTTAATCTGGTTGAAGTTGTCTTTTAGCCAAATGTTAGAGAGAGGAAAGAAAAGGTTTAGTTCCCCTTCTTGATGAAACCGTGCAGGGTGGAGTTGCTAGACAGTGCTCAGCATTATTTAGTGTTTGGAAGAATAATTATTTGCAGATGACCAAGAGATGTTTTTGAGAATGAGTTAATGTTTTTTTTCATTACTTTCTTCTTAAAGTGTGTTTGGGGAAATGCTAAGTCTTTTCTTCAGCTGCCACTATGTTCCAGTTTTCCAAATGAATGTGCTAAAGGTGTCAGTAGCAGCCTAAGGAATACAGTGACTGAGAGAGAGAAACTGGTCCCTTCACTGGGAGTCAGAATCATAGGATCTCCTCTTAGAAAGTGCAGTACGTAATCAGACGTCTTCTAATAGCGCACTCTCCTTTTCAAATATATGGGAAGAAAGGAAAGTATCTTTCACTTAATGAAAATTCTTGGCATAAGAAATAATGTAATCTTTATTTAAAAAACCCCACAACCAACCCTGAGTGAATGTAGTGCTGGTAACATGTGCCAGACTGATGTCCTCAGAGACCATATTTAAACACCCAGAAGGTACAGCCATGGGCAGTGGCAAAGTAAGCGTACATTGCACACCATGCTTGCACTTCAGTGTCCTGGACAGGATATTCTGAGAGTTTGTAGAAATATTCTAGGGAAGGAAATAGAGAGTCAGCATTAGGGTAGGGACTAGGAGAGGTATTGATGAGGAGAGACTAGGTTTGGAGGGAGACACTATACTGGAGTTGGGGGGAGGAGAGGGAATACAACACCTAGCCACCATGGATTGGTACCTCAGGAGGCAACTCATGGAAGGAAGGCATCAGGAAAAGGAAAAACTCAGAAGGGTTACCCTTAGTTTCCTAATGGTCTTTGAAGCTCCGAAGACCCTCCTGGAAAAACAGGTTCTCCAGGGAAGTAAGCTTGCTGAGGGGGGAGCTGTAAGGCAGCTCAGAAGAGCTATGCTCTGTCCCTACCAAACAGCATTGTTGGTGCACTTGACATCTTTGCTACTCATCCTTTCAAAGGATCATTGGGGATGCTACTGGCATCAGTCACTCTGCTACCTCTGTGTGGTGAAAGAGCTTCCTAAAGGCTATTATCCTCTAGATTACAGAGCCCATGAACTTCTCTATGGACAGGCAGCCACAGCACCAGTGCTCCCTATAACATGTAACTGATTTGCACCCTGAGCCCATCACCCTGTTCTGTGTGGGCAGAGATGGTTTGCGAGTGCTCACTCACAGTTCATCCTGTCATGCCCTCAACTTCTCTGCCATCCCCCTCATCACCCCCATCTGCCCCAAATTCTGAGGTTTGGCAGGTCTCCAGTGGTGTCTGAAAATAGCTTGCTTTTACACCAATCATTACGGGACATCCAGGCCTGATTAGCATATGTAAATACACAATTTAAATATATGTCCACTAACTTCATATTAGCATTTGCTCAGCCCTCAGGAAATTTGCCTAAGACCTTTTGGAAATCCCACTAACAGTGAGCTCTCAGGTAACTCATGCCCAGCCAAACTCTAGCTTTGAACATTCCGTGGGTGCCCAGTGCCCCTCAGGCCACTAGGTGGAGATCAGGTGGCTATGTGCACCTGCCCAAATATTTGAAAAATTTGGCTAGTGTGTAGAAATTGCCCCTTTTCTGTTTCAGAGATGGTGACATTGACTAGCAGAGAAAACGCTGCATCTTAAAAGTTAGTGATCTTATATAATGAATTGACCTGGTACTATGTGCTGACAGATGTTTTTTCTCTGACTCCTAACCTGATTTAGTATATTTTCAGGAAAAACAGAATCTTGTCTTTCTGTCACTTTTGACCCTGGTCTTCAGTGTGGTCTATTTCCCTGAGCCCCAATGAAGACTAAATGCTGTTTGTGAAAGTGGATCCCAACTCAGTCTGGGATATTGTCAGATCTTGGCAACTAGGCAGGGTTGGATCTAATTAGTATTTACCTGAGAGACCTCCAAGGAAAACTCAGCTGCTCCAGGAAGAGAGGGTAGTGATTCAGAAGGAGCCCCCTCTCTCTGCATCAGTGTCAATATCTGTTATGGGGCTGGTGTCCTGTTTCAGCTGAATATAGAATCAAGGCCTGCATCATTTGTTGTCATTTTAAAATCCTGTAGTGATCACAGTAATCGTTTTAGCAAATGATTGCGATCTACTGGATTAGAATCATCACAGTGCTTGGATAAAGATCCTTAGTTTCAAAGCCATCGAGTAAAGCCTAGAGTCCACTTCCTGCTCCATCACTGATGGCAATATTTCTCAGTCACAGACCTATACAGTTAGGGAAGAGTTGAAGACTAAAGGAAAAGTCTAATATTTCCTAAAAGAGCCTTCTACAATCACAGACAAGAAACTTCCATTCAAGTGGTGGCTACACACACATTTCCTTGATTGGCTGAGTGTGATGAGTGGAAGAGAACAGAAGGGGAGGCCAGATGGAGCTAGCATGTACCTTTAGATATTGAAACTGTAGATACCAGTTTCTATAACAGAACATACCGATGCCGCCTTAATGATTGCTCCACTATATCACAGAGAGAAACATCATGGGCCAAATCCTCTGCCAGTGAAATGTGCTGAATTCCATTGAAGTTATTAGAACTTTGCCCATTTACGCAAGCAGAGAAGTTAGCCTTCTGCCTCCCTTAAGGGAAAAACAAAAAAACCTAAAAGGTTTTTGTACCAGATGTCTGGAGAAATACATTAACTGGGCTTAACTTTCAACAGGTATGGGACCTGTATAAGGAAGGAAAAGCTTTTAGAAAAGTATTGCAGTAACCTCTGTCAGAATATGAGCATTGCCATTAAAATCCCATGCTCTTTCATTGCCTTCCTGTCTCTGTCACTTGGTTAAACCCTGAGTAGAAGGAAGACTCAGGTAACTCTGATTGCATTATTGTTCCTTGATAGATGTAACCCACAGAGATTAAGAGAATTGCCAAGAAAGCATAAGAAATAGAAAAGTTATAGTTTTCTTAAAAAATTTGTTCAAATGTTTGTAACCATTATTGGGGAGCATTGTGGATTTATAACATTAAGAAGAGGCTTCACATGACACATTGGCTACAGGAGTCAGTTGTTGTTAGGATGCTGTGGAGGGAACTGGGTCCGCAAAAGCTGCGGTAATAAATGCAACACATGATGTAAGTATTTCTCTTTTTTCTTTGATTTACCTTCCTCTTCTCCCTCCCTATTTTTACTGCCTTGGCCCACTCTGACCCTGACACTCCCCCCTCCAGTTGCTCTGGTTTCATTAAAGATCGGCTGCTCCTCCTGATGTGGCTGTTGTCTCCTTGTCCTGCATGCCATGCAACCAGCTCTGTGCAATCCTAATAATGACAACCTCAATACTAGTGAAAGATGAATAATAAGAACTGCTACCGTTGGTCCCAGAAGAGCCTGCTAAGGAGGTTTGTTTCAGAATAATGAGTATGGAAATTCTGCATTCATAATGAACTGCAAGCAGTCTTCCAACTCACTCGTGCCGAAAATTCTCACTTGCCTTTCCCATAACTTGTCACTTGTGGGTTTTTTTATTGTTCGGTATGTAAACAAGGCCAGAAAAAGCCTTTGTTCCTTTGTGCCTACTTAGATTTGCCCATTAATCCCAACCCCCCTCTTTTTCCCACCAATGCATGCAGGATTACACAAAGCAAAAGTCATTAATTTTTATCTCTGACTATCTGTAGGGTTTTAAATGTGGCCTGGCTTGCTTATGCACCACCAATTACATGTCATAAGTGCTTGTAGATGCTGGAGCAGTATCGTAGGCTGATGAATCACTGCCTTCTCCTCTGATTAGTATGCAAGGGGCTGTGTTGTTCTTTGAGCAGCTGGCATGCCAATGAGGATCTAGCTCTGCCGGTCAAGGCATCTGGACATGAATTCAATATGGATTGTTTTAATTAAATGGCTAAGCACACAAGAAGCTAAGAAACAACTCCATCATTGAGTGAAACTTGAAAATAAAGTCGACATGCGAGTGGAGTGAGAAGGGATTGTTTAAACACTTTTTTTTTTCACCTGGAAACTCACGGTTTCCCTTCACAAGTGTGAACGTGCTACAAGCGTGTTGAGCTGAAATTCCTCAAAAAGGGACCTATTGATAACAGAGTTTATCATGATTAAGTGTAAGAATCAAAGCACCAGCAAACTTTAATCCACTATTCCACCCTTTTGTAGGCATTATTTTTTTAATCTTAAGATTATTCATTTATTGTAACCATTTTTAAAGAGATTAGGTAGGTCTGCAGAGAAGGACTGTCTTTAATTACCTGTCATTGTCACCAGTGAAAAGTTTTAACTAATGAAGTCACCTGTTAATTCATTGGGGAAGAGGAGGGAAAGAATCATAACTGGGTTATCTGTTTCCACTGTAGTGGCGTCTGTATGTATCAGGCAACTGAAATGCCACTGAGAATCATTTTTCCTCTATGCCTCACTCTTCGCTTCGCTGAGGGAAAAGTGAAGATTGTGGCACAATCATGGGCCTGTTCTGATTCTGGCTGTTATGGTCTTATGGCTTTAATTCTGTTGCAAAATCTTCTACTTGGCACAGAGGGCACAAGCTCTGCCCTCTACCCTTCTGTATCAGACTCTGAAACATTTGGCTGATTAAAGGGCACCCACCTTGAAAAATCCTACTTCCATCTGAACATTTTGCCCTGTTGTCACAAGTAATAACTGAGGCTTCTCGCTACATTGAGGATATTTGCATCAGTAGTTACTCTACTGCAAATCTCCTTAGAGCGGTACCTCCATGTCCCCATCTGCAAACTAGGGGAAATGGTACTTACTGCCTTTTGAAAAGCACTTTGAGATCCTGGAATAAAAATACTGTATAAGAGCTACATGTCATTGTTATAAACCAACCCCAGGGTTACACAGACAGAACAAAATAAATTCCTCAAAACCTTTCAGTATAATTTGGATATACTGTATTAATCGTTTTCATTTTCATTTCAGCAGGATTTATAATAATACTTCAGTTAAATTATAACCCTACTAATAACACTTCAGTGGGTTTGTGATGTACTCGCACAACTGTGGTCATGTCAGTAGTTTGAAAATCTGCTTCTAATAACAGTACAAGAAAACAAAATGTCTATAATAAACTAACTTAGGTGAAATCAAGCAAAGAGAATATAAGATACTGATGTAGCAGTTATTTAGAACATTTTCATTTCGCAATAGCTAAGTATTTTCCAGCACTGGTTGCCTGTGTCTGCCGTGTCTGAGTGGGTCATAAAGAAGGTTCAGATTAAAGATGTCAGCACCTACTCCACCAAATTTATCCCAAGTAACAACTTCACACATGTCCGTGGATTTACCCCAGAGATCAATTTGGGTCATTGTCTTGTCATCTGTGTGGTTTCCCATTGAAGGAGAAATGCATCTTAACCATCTACCTTAAAAATTACCACATGGCAGTGGCTATCTTGAATTACTTCTCCATAGAGAAAATACAGCGAGTAAGGAATTGGTTGCAGATGTGCAAGGTAAATATCTATTTCCATTTTTGTGAGGTTTTTTATATTTCTTTGTAACAATATTGACATGCACATATATAGGATTATTAAAAGGTGGCATATTAATGATAGTGATTTTATTCTGTATAAATCATGCCTTTCATCATCACAAAAGCTAATTGCTCGAAGACAGTATGAATATTTTTAAGTAGTGATATGGTTTTTTCCTGGGCCCCTCTTGCAGGGCTTTTGTCTCACTTTAGGCCAGGACAGATTGAGAGTTATGCCCCACTTCCAGAATCTCTGGAACAATTTCTCCAGTTCCTAGGTAGAGTTAATCCAAGGCTGGCCATTTTCAGTGAAGACATCTTGATGGGGGAAAAGTGGGTGAATCGAAGTGTTTCTTGACAATAGAAAACTGCTTGCCTGATCTTTCATTTTTTATTTGCTTCTTTCTTTACATTCACTTTTTGTTAATAAAATAATAATGGTGTTTAATGCCAATGGCCAGTGGCCTCTGGGCATCTTAACAAACATAAACTGAAAGTATCATTTACAGTAAATAGGCAACAGGTCAGATTAAAGCCAACAGAGTATGAAAAGCTCCAACACACCCTCCAAGACACTCATATGTTGTGGAAACAAAAGGAAACACAAATTCTGGATCCCTCACCCTGACAGTTGTCACAGATGCATTTCCCCGGGGTGAGGGAACTCTGTGCCGTCAGCCAAAAAGGTCCTGCTCCTCTGTGCTCTTAAGATTGTTCCTTTGACATTCAGCACTTCCAACGCTGCTAAGCTGAATTGCCAGAACAGGCCAGAAAGCAACATGCGGTCGGTCCTTCTGTTGAAGAGATCCTGTATTATTTATATTGACAGTTTTAAATATTTATATTAAACCTTGATGATCACTCCCTGAATAACAGTGAAGCTTTGACTTCAAGTTCAACACAAACATAAAAAACTCCCAACAAGACTCCAAAAACATAAAATAATCACTGGTAAAGTTTTTAGATAACCCCAAAATTGGGGGAGTGGAAAATAATGAAGAGGACATGTCACCAATACAGAGCAATCTGGATTGCTTGATAAACTGGGCACAAGCAAAGAATATACTTGTAATTTGGTTAAGTCTAGATGTAGACATCTAAGAAAGAATGCAGGCCATATTTACAGGATGGGGGACTCTGTTCTGGGAAGCAGTGACTCTGAAAAAGATTTGGGAGTCGTGGTGGATAATCAGCTGAACATGAGCTCCCCGTATGATGTTATAGTGAAAAGAGCTAATGTGATCCTGGGATGCATAAACAGAGAAATCTTGAGTAGGAGTAGAGAGGTAGTTTTACCTCTGAATTTGGCACTGGTGTGACGCCAGTGGAATATTGTGTCCAGTGCAGGAGTCCACAATTCAAGAAGGATATTGATAAATTGGAGAGGGTTCAGAGAAGAGCCCCAAGAATAATAAAAGGATTAGAAAACATGCCTTATAGCGATGGACTCAAAGAGCTCAATCTACTTAGCTTAACAAAGAGAAGGTTAAGGGGTGACTTGATAACCATCTATAAGTAGCTACATAGGAAACAAATATTTAATAATGGGCTCTTCAGTCTAGCAGAGAAAGATAATAATGATCTGGAAGCTAGAAAAATTCAGACTGGAAATAGGGCATAAATTTGTGACAGTGAGGGTAATTAACCACTGGAACAATATACCAAGGGTCATGGTAAATTCTCTATCACTGGTAATTTTTAAAGCAAGATTCTATGTTTTTCTAAAAGATAGATTGTAGGAATTATTTTGGAGGAGTTCTCTGGCCTGTGTTAGACTGGAGGTCAGACTAGATGATTACAATGGTCTCTTCTGCCCTTGGAGTCTGTGAATCTATGAATCTCAGTATCTGCATTTGTTTTTCACTGGTGTTTTCCCTCAGGGAGCCATTTAGGGAACTGAAATAATAAAAGATATGGCCTTCTCATAGTATTTCCAGCTGCCAGGAAATGGAATACTGTGCTTACAACACATCTCTTGTTATATCAGGTTCCTAAATGGTTAAAAAGCCTTTTGGGTGAAAAATTAAATAAAATACAAGGAGACACAAATACAAGAATGACCAATACTAGCATCTGTGTACACCCCTAATAACTGACAGCCAATGCAGAGCAGGGAACCCAGGATATTAGTGAGTACAGAATCTATTATATGTTACCCACTGCTTCATCCTCAGAATACAAATTTCACCTGCGAATTTGGATTTTGATACCCCTGTCAAGCCAGCATGTCTATAGCATCTCTATCCCTGTTATGTGATTATCATATCATACTACAGTATTTGCCTTAAAGTGGTTGTTGCCCTTCATTGTGTGGAAAGCCACTACAAGCTGGGAATGCACAAATGCACTTGTGAGGTTTCTGATGAGTTCTGTTCCATTTTGAGCTTTCTGACTGATATCATCCTTTTCTTCTGTTAACCTGCCCCTCCCCCATATACCATCATTATACACCCTTGACTAGTAGGATGGGCAGGTCAGCCCTTCTCCTTTTAGAGAGACGAGTACACAGAGTTAATGCTTCTTGCTTACCCAGAAAAGTCAAACTTCACTGTGGCTGCTATGTGCAGAGTGAAGGGAAGCAAATGAACTGTGAGGTGTGGTGCGTTGGTGCCTTTTGGTTGGAAAATCATGAGTTTTTGTCTCAGCCCACCTCAGGGATTTTTATGTGCTTAACAATTTCATATACTTTGTAGTTATTTTGGTCCTCAGGAGGGAACATGGGAGCAGCTGTCTTGATAGATAGATGCCAGAATGTTTCCTTTTTTCCACTTACCGTTTCCCATCCTTATGATCCCATTACTCCCACTGTGTTTCAGGGAGTGGAACAAAGCTGAGATTTTGGCAGTAGTAAAGATAAAAAGATCCCATTTCAGTTATGACATCTTGTGGAAACATGGGGACTTCATACCCTCAGGCCTAGAAGCCTTCAGCAGCCTCCAGAGCCAGATATTTAGCAGTGACTCATAGAATGATGCCAAATCTGTAATAGAACATGTCTTGAAGGATAGACTGGGTGCACATCCACCTTGCAGAGGAAGTTTAAGAATAAGGGATACAGGAGCTGTACCATATTCTTAAAAGGAACTTAGAGACCCCACAGGACAGGCAGAATAAAATATTCATTAGCAAAGTGCAGAACAGTGTGCTGAGACAGTATCTATCGACATAAATCGGAAGAGTGAGTGTACATGTATACGTGTTCTGGTAACTTTATGAATATGACTTTATTGTGTTCTTCATGAATAGTGAAACAAGCATACAGTAGGTTGTGTTTGGCAACTTCAAATCACCAGACCTTGTTTGCGAGCCTTATATTCATTTTGAGTTTAAAATAATATTTAAATCTGTGGGCATGGGAAAAATACTTTGTTGCTGGCTCCCATATAAAAACCTGAATAGTTAGGCAAACAGGCAGGTTTAAAATAAAAGGGACACTGGTAACCCAAAATTCAATCTCATGGGATATGGTATCAGCAGAGACCCTCAGTTGTCTGTTGTATAACCTACATGCTACATAAACCAAAGAGATTCATCCTGTCATCTTAGCACCATGATGAAGGATACCAGAATGGTGTTTTCTCACAATTAAAGCCATTTGCAACATCATCAGGGAAGACGGATTTTTCACATTTTAAAGTTAAAATAAGAGCATCACAGAAAAACTCGCTAATGGTATCACTGTGATGATGCATATATTGCAATCTTGAACTTCCATTCCCCTAATAAATGCTGTCTGATCTTCTGCTTTGTATAGTTGTTAGGCTTGAAGGAAAGTGGCAAACTACTTGATTGCACCTAGCTGCTGCAATGGCTATTTTAACACTATTGGTTTTGCATAGAGGGAAGCTCCTGTGGATTCATTTGGTAGATTTTGGGGGGAGGTTGGGGTTTTTTGATTTTGTTTTATTTTGTACTGTTTTGCAGGGTTTATTTGTCAAGAGTCCAGCACTCTCATAACTGTATTATTGAGCACAGATACCATCCTCCAGCTTCTGAAGGCAACTGTATCAAAATAAAACTTCAGCTGCCCTCCATGCATCTGTTTCCTCATTTCAGATACAGAACAGGAGTTATATTTGTGCTTATTGCATCCTTTGGCTCATTCCCCCCCCCTTATTCTCCACATACTGAAGTCTTTAGCTTTGTTCTCATCTTCATTTGTCCTCTATGCCAGTGCCTGGCCCAGCTCCTGCTGCAGAGGATGACTTTTGTTAGCATACAGGGTTCTATCCTTAATGCAACCCAGTTCATTCTCATCATTTTAATAGTGGACTTAAGGTATGTTGCCATGTGAACAAGTCATCATGTCTCCATAGCAACCAGCCAGATTGCAGCACACCAGTCTGAGGAGTGGACTTTTTTCTTTTTTTTTCTCCTAGCCTGGGCTTTTTCTTTTGTTAAATGTGCTGAAGGGCTCACAATGGGAGGATTCAGGCTGATTTTCAAGCAGTTTTTCATTTAAACCTGTAAGTTGTTGTATAAACAGAAAAGCCAGCATGCCACTAGACTCACTTTCCAGGCAGACTTGATGAGAGGGCTTTGAACCAAGACCCCAGAGTGCCTTACAGTTTGACAGAACTGAGATGATTACATGTCTTGGCGCCTTTCAGATTCTGCCCCACACTTCCGCTCTGCTGCCCACAGTAGGGATCCCAGACTCTCACACATAGATTGGGTGAACTATGGCTATCACCTTACCTTGGCTCTGAGTCACATTTTGCTATTTGAGATCTCGGTTGGGTCAAAATTAGACATGTTGACTGATTAGATTCTCCTTGTCCATCCCACAGATCAACATTACTTGTGCAGCTACCAGCACCAATCAGCTGGGGAGACAAAGGGCACTGAAGGACAGATGATTCAGGCATTCAGACACCAGAATGATGGAAGCCATACAAGTACCTAGCCAGAGAAACAGATAGAAAGAGGGATGGTAGGAGAACAGATGGTAATTGAAAATGATCATTGAAACTATAAGACTAACAAGAAATAAGCAAGTAAAATAAAAATACAAAATCTGAACTGTAAAATAACAAGGAGTCCAGTGGCACCTTAAAGACTAACAGATTTATTTGAGTGTAAGCTTTCGTGGGTAAAAACCTCATTTCTTTGGATGCATGGAGTGAAAGTTACAGATGCAGACATAAATATACTGACACATGAAGAGAAGGAAGTTACCTCACAAGTGGAGAACCAGTGTTGACAGGGCCAATTTGATCAGAGTGGTCTACTCTCCTCTACTTGCGCTACATTGATGACATTTTCATCCTATGGACCTACGGGAAGGAGGCCCTTGAAGAATTCCACCTGGATTTCAACAATTTCCATCCCACCATCAACCTCAGCCTGGACCACACAAGAGATCCACTTCCTGAACACTACAGTGCAAATAAGTGATGGTCACATAAACACCATCCTATACCAGAAACCAACTGACTGCTATACTTACCTACATGCCTCCAGCTTCCATCCAGGACACATCACACAATCCATTGTCTATAGCTAAGCCCTAAGATACAACCGAATTTGCTCCAGTCCCTCAGACAGAGACAAACATCTACAAGATCTTTATCAAGCATTCTTGGAACTACAATACCCACCTGGGGAGGTGAGGAAACAGATTGACAGAGTGAGATGGGTGCCTAGAAATCACCTGCTACAGGACAGGCCCCACAAGGAAAATAACAGAACATCACTGGCCATCACATACAGCCCCCAGCTAAAACCTCTCCAGCACATTATCAACGATCTACAACCTATCCTGGAAAACAATCCCTCACTCTCACAGACCTTGGGAGACAGGCCAGTCCTCGCTTACAGACAGCCCCCCAACCTGAAGCAAATACTCACCAGCAACTACACACCACACCACAGAAACACTAACCCAGGAACCAATCCCTGTAGCAAACCTCGTTGCCTATTCTGTCCCCATATCTACTCTAGTGTCACCATCAGAGGACCGAACCACATCAGCCACACCATCAGAGGCTCATTCACCTGCATGTCTACTAATGTTACATGTACCAGCAATGCCCCTCTACCATGTACATTGGCCAAACCGGACAGTCCCTACATAAAAGAATAAATGGACACAAATCTGACATCAGGAATAGTAACACACAAAAGCCAGTGGGAGAACACTTCAATCTTCCTGGACATTCTATAACAGATTTGAAAGTAGCTATACTTGAACGAAAAAACTTCAGAAACAGACTTCAAAGAGAAACAGCAGAACTAAAATTCATTTGCAAATGTAACACCATTTGGGCTTGAAGAGGGACTGGGAGTGGCTGGTTCATTACAGAAGCAGCTTTGCCTCTCCTGGAATTGACACCTCCTCATCTATTGTTGGGAGTGGACTACATCCTGGAGATTTCCTGGACAGATGTCACGATATGCTTCTACAGGCACAATGTTCTGAAGATTCAGAGCAGGCTGCGCAGCAAGAACAGGAGGACGGTGAAGACATTTGGCATCATGTGACCTCCAGAAGAAGAAAGGGGAGCGTCCATGTACCAGCAACTCAGATACAGGTAAGTAACTGTTTTCATGTTCTCTCCACAGGTACTAATGCGGAGAGTGGACTAGATGATATATCTGAGGGAAGGGAACAGAAAAAGACTCCGCCGATTGGAAGGCATGAGATGCACTGTCCTACGGTTGGGGGTTCCACGACCACCGCTCCCAAGAGAAGGAGGCGGGTGGTGGTGGTCGGGGACTCTCTCCTCAGGGGGACTGAGTCATCTATCTGCCGCCCCGACCGGGAAAACCGAGAAGTCTGCTGCTTGTCAGGAGCTAGGATTCACGATGTGACGGAGAGACTGCCGAGACTCATCAAGCCCTCGGATCGCTACCCCTTCCTGCTTTTCCACGTGGGCACCAATGATGCTGCCAAGAATGACCTTGAGTGGATCACTGCAGACTACGTGGCTCTGGGAAGAAGGATAAAGGAGTTTGAGGTGCAAGTGGTGGTCTCATCCATCCTCCCCATGGAAGGAAAAGGCCTGGGTAGAGACCGTTGAATCGTGGAAGTCAACGAATGGCTACGCAGGTGGTGTCGGAGAGAAGGCTTTGGATTCTTTGACCATGGGATGGTGTTCCAAGAAGGGGGAGTGCTAGGCAGAGACGGGCTCCACCTAATGAAGAGAGGGAAGAGCATCTTCGCAAGCAGGCTGGCTAACCTAGTGAGGAGGGCTTTAAACTAGGTTCACCGGGGGAAGGAGACCAAAGCCCTGAGATAAGTGGGGAAGTGGGATACCGGGAGGAAGCACGAGCAGGAGCACACGAGAGGGCAGGGGTCCTGCCTCATACTGAGAAAGAGGGACGATCAGCGAGTTATCTCAAGTGCCTATACACAAATGCAAGAAGCCTGGGAAACAAGCAGGGAGAACTGGAAGTCCTGGCACAGTCAAGGAATTATGATGTGATTGGAATAACAGAGACTTGGTGGGATAACTCACATGACTGGAGTACTGTCATGGATGGATATAAACTGTTCAGGAAGGACAGGCAGGGCAGAAAAGTTGGGGGAGTTGCACTGTATGTAAGAGAGCAGTATGACTGCTCAGAGCTCAAGTATGAAACTGCAGAAAAACCTGAGTGTCTCTGGATTAAGTTTAGAAGTGTGAGCAACAAGGGTGATGTCATGGTGGGAGTCTGCTATAGACCACCAGACCAGGGGATGAGGTGGATGAGGCTTTCTTCTGGCAACTCACGGAAGTTACTAGATCGCAGGCCCTGGTTCTCATGAGAGACTTCAATCACCCTGATATCTGCTGGGAGAGCAATACAGCGGTGCACAGACAATCCAGGAAGTTTTTGGAAAGTGTAGGGGACAATTTCCTGGTGCAAGTGCTGGAGGAACCAACTAGGGGCAGAGCTCTTCTTGACCTGTGGCTCACAAACCGGGAAGAATTAGTAGGGGAAGCTAAAGTGGATGGGAACCTGGGAGGCAGTGACCATGAGATGGTCGAGTTCAGGATCCTGACACAGGGAAGTGTAAGCAGAGTCAGGATGAGCTCCACCCTGACATCTGGTGGTGAGGTGTGGCAAGTTGTGGAAAAGAACTTCAGGGACCGATCTCATTTGCATAGGCACACCCACCCTGCCTAGAATGAGGCCATAGCTGCCCAAATGGTCACTTTGGCTGCTGTGGAATCCCCAGTGTCTCTGTTATTGGGGCAGGAAGAATAAATTGTTATTACCCTGATTATGGAAATCAAGGACAGTGGAACTGTACTTGGCCTTTTGCTATGATGGAGGGACTCGCCATCAACTAAGTAGCACTCGCTAGGCAAGGGTCATGGGTTCCAAAACTCTGTGAATTGAGAGAGGCTGGGGACAAGTATTAATACTTGGTGGCATGGGCCTCCTGGTGAGGGCCTTACATGCTAATTGCACTTCCTCCTCTCTCCACTGTGGAATATCAGAGCTAATTTTGATTCCATTAGGAGTCTAGTTACAGGCTGCTGAGCTGAATTCACTTTGGGCTAATGGTGCACCAGCACTGAGGCTCCCCTACTACAAGCTGAAATCACAAAAGAGCTAAACTTACTAAGAGCTGAAATCATTGAGTGTTGTGTTAAGTAGTGGGGGAGCCTGAATATATATGGCGGAGCAGTTTGCAGGATGGCGAGCAGAGCAGAGCGGTTTGTGGAGCAGAGCAGTTTGCAGAACGGCGAGCAGAGTGGCTGGTGGAGCAGAGCAATTCGTCAGATGCCTAGAGCAGCTCATGGGGCGGCTAGCAGAGCGGAGCCCCATGGAGAGGTCAGGCCATCAGCTTTGGACCACGTAAGGTGCCCCTTAACCGCTCCCCCGTCCCAATCTCCACCCAGGTTGGGAGGTAAAACTCTGCAGATAAACTTTCGAACTCTGGGGCTGCCCTAACCAGGGATAGAGACTTTTGGGACTTTGGGTGATTTTGGGTTGCTGGATTCAAGAACCAAAGGGAAAGGACACGCCCCAATTTGCTTGGGGTGGGTTTTTTGCTCGTGGGTTGTGTTAGGAATCCTCTTCATGGTGTTTCCCCAACATAATGCCACATTGTTTCTCTCTGTTATTAAAAGGCTTTGCTACACTCAGACTATGTTTGCTTGCGAGAGGGGAAGTATTGCCTCTTGGAGGAGCCCAGCGGGGGTGGTATATATTTGTCCCAGGTCACTGGGTGGGGGCTCGAGCTGGTTTTGCATTGTGTTATTGGAATGGAACCCCTAGATACTGATCCCAGCCCTTGTTGCTGCCAACTCTGACAGGCAGAAGGGTTACAGAAGAAAGGAGAGCAGCAGAATATGGACCCTGGACTTCAGAAAAGCAGATTTTGACTGCCTCAGGGAACTGATGGGCAGGATCCCCTGGGAGAATAACATGAGGGGGAAAGGAGTCCAGGAGAGCTGGCTGTATTTTAAAGAATCCTTATTGAGGTTACAGGGACAAACCATCCCGATGTGTAGAAAGAATAGTAAATATGGGAGGCGACCAGCTTGGCTTAACAGTGAAATCCTTGCTGATCTTGAACACGAAAAAAAAACTTACAAGAAGTGGAAGATTGGACAAATGACCAGGGATGAGTATAAAAATATTGCTCGGGCATGCAGGAGTGAAATCAGGAAGGCCAAATCACACTTGTTGCAGCTAGCAAGAGATGTTAAGAGTAACAAGAAGGGTTTCTTCAGGTTTGTTAGCAACAAGAAGAAAGTCAAGGAAAGTGTGGGCCCCTTACTGAATGAGGGAGGCAACCTAGTGACAGAGGATGTGGAAAAAGCTAATGTACTCAATGCTTTTTTTGCCTCTGTCTTCACGCACAAGGTCAGCTCCCAGACTCCTGCACTGGGCAGCACAGCATGGGGAGGAGGTGACCAGCCCTCTGTGGAGAAAGAAGTGGTTTGGGACTATTTAGAAAAGCTGGACATGCACAAGTCCATGGGGCCGGATGCGCTGCATCCGAGAGTGCTAAAGAAGTTGGCGGATGCGATTGAGGAGCCATTGGCCATTATCTTTGAAAACTCATGGCGATTGGGCGAAGTCCCGGACGACTGGAAAAAGGCTAATGTAGTGCCCATCTTTAGAAAAGGGAAGAAGGAGGATCCTGGGAACTACAGGCCAGTCAGCCTCAGTCCCTGGAAAAATCATGGAGCAGGTCCTCAAGGAATCAATTCTGAAGCACTTAGAGGAGAGGAAAGTGATCAGGAACAGTCAGCATGGACTCCCCAAGGGCAAGTCATGCCTGACTAATCTAATTGCCTTCTATGATGAGATAAGTGGCTCTGTGGATGAGGGGAAAGCAGTGGACGTGGTGTTCCTTGACTTTAGCAAAGCTTTTGATACAGTCTCCCACAGTATTCTTGCCAGCAAGTTAAAGAAGTATGGGCTGGATGAATGGACTATAAGGTGGATAGAAAGTTGGCTAGATTGTCGGGCTCAACAGGTAGTGATCAATGGCTCCATGTCTAGTTGGCAGCCGGTATCAAGTGGAGTGCCCCATGGGTCGGTCTTGGGGCCGGTTTTGTTCAATATCTTCATAAATGATCTGGAGGATGGTGTGGATTGCATCCTCAGCAAGTTTGCAGATGACACTAAACTGGGAGGAGTGGTAGATACGCTGGAGGGTAGGGATAGGACACAGAAGGACCTAGACAAATTGGAGGATTGGGCCAAAAGAAATCTGATGAGGTTCAACAAGGACAAGTGCAGAGTCCTTCACTTAGGACGGAAGAATCCCATGCACCGCTACAGACTAGGGACCGAATGGCTTGGCAGCAGTTCTGCAGAAAAAGACCTAGGGGTTACAGTGGACGAGAAGCTGGATATGAGTCAACAGTGTGCCCTTGTTGCCAAGAAGGCCAATGGCATTTTGGGATGTATATGTAGGGGCATTGCCAGCAGGTCGAAGGACATGATCGTTCCCCTCTATTCAACATTGGTGAGGCCTCATCTGGAGTACTGTGTCCAGTTTTGGGCCCCACACTACAAGAAGGATGTGGAAAAATTGGAGAGAGTCCAGCAGAAGGCAACAAAAATGATTAGGGGACTGGAACACATGACTTATGAGGAGAGGCTGAGGGAATTGGGATTGTTTAGTTTACGGAAGAGAAGAATGAGGGGGGATTTGATAGCTGCTTTCAACTACCTGAAAGGGGGTTCCAAAGAGGATGGATCTAGACTGTTCTCAGTGGTAGCTGATGACAGAACAAGGAGTAATGGTCTCAAGTTGCAGTGGGGGAGGTTTAGGTTGGATATTAGGAAAAACGTTTTCACTAGGAGGGTGGTGAAACACTGGAATGCGTTACCTAGGGAGGTGGTGGAATCTCCTTCCTTAGAGGTTTTTAACATCAGGCTTGACAAAGCCCTGGCTGGGATGGTTTAGTTGGGGATTGGTCCTGCTTTGAGCAGGGGGTTGGACTAGATGACCTCCTGAGGTCCCTTCCAACCCTGATATTCTATGATTCTATGATCCACCCTGATCAAATTGGCCCTGTCATCACTGGTTCTCCACTTGTGAGGTAACTCCCTTCTCTTCATGTGTCAGTATATTTATGTCTGCATCTGTAACTTTCACTCCATGCATCTGAAGAACTGAGGTTTTTACCCACGAAAGCTTATGCTCAAATCTGTTAGTCTTTAAGGTGCCACCGGACTCCTTGTTTTTGTGGATACAGACTAACACGGCTACCCCCGATACTTGAACTGTAAAATGTTGTTCTGTTCCTTTAGGGATTTAAATCCAAGTAAGGCAACCATTCTCCCTTGAATCTATCTAATTTCCAGTGTTATAGCTTGGGATATGAGAAAAATACAGAATGTTTCTGTGTAGGAAGGCAAAGTCAGCAGGCAGAGAATGTGATGCTGGCAGCTCACTAGTCAGGCAGGCTGTGAGGGGAGGTGGGGAAGATAATGTGTAAGTGAAAGGAGACTTATTTTGCTCTGTGGATGGATCAGAAGGGAGGAAGGAGGTGGATTGGTGGACTACCTGTTTGGGGAGAAGAGTGAAAGGTACTGAAAATGTATATCCTCATCCTCTGTGTTCTAAAGTTGAACTGAGTGTTCCCATAATATAGTGACTAGAAATAAATTAACCACATTCTTCCTTCTCAGACCTTTTGATGCTAAAGGAAACATATACCCTCCAGTTTGTTCAAAGGATAAACGTCTGGTGTACTTAAACCAGAAATATCTAACAAATCATGACTGTAAATTGAAATTTCATGCCAGAAACATACAATTTCACTACAGTTCAATAGCACATTGTAAAAACATGTCATAGTTCAGTCTTACCTTTTGGTTATAGTGTTTCTGTGTTTGTACCATGCATGAGGGCATGAACATCGTTATTCACGCTGCCCCATCCACCATTCACCCCATACACACCAACCATTCTTGACAGTCACAGCTGAACGTGCACTGACAGACGTAAAGGACAGGTTGGGCTTGTGTTCGTACAGTACATGTACTCGTACATGCAAGCATTTGGTAAGGTGACTCGCCCACCACAGGCAGCAGAGATCAGTTCTTCTTTGTGCATAAAATTACAGCAAACAAGCCTCAAATAATGCAGGACACTTTCATAATTGATTTATGCAGGGGCTATCAAAGTTCTATTACCTTTTGTTTAGCTCAGGGGGCCTGACTCTGTGCAATCCATTGCTGAAACTAATTACAAGATATAATTAAACTGTGACACAAAGATATTATACCGTTAGTTTACTAATGACACCGCGAAGCTGTACCACCAGCACAGGACAGTGATTATGCTTCATTCATTATTTATCCTTTTGCTAAATGAGATACTGACATTTTCAAAAATTACTTTGAGGTTTCTTAATTGTCGGCAGCAGGATGGACTAGAAGGAGCTCTCCTTCCTCTTAGTTACTTATCCAAACCTCAGAAGTATTATTAGCAGAAAAAATAATAAATAAAATACAACATACTGCCTGTCTGGTGGTTGTGGATTTTACTGAAGATAAGAGTTGCAGTGCTCAGTGAGCATTTGTGCCAAGCAGCAAGTTCTGGTGAAACAGCAGCGTCCCTGGATGAACGGTTGCTCTTGCTGTGATATACCATCGAGCCTAGGTTAATCTGGATATTTTAAATACAAGAGTAATGCCAAGTTTCGAGTGGTTTGATATGAACTGACAGAAAACTATGCCACCCCTTCCCTTGGGTGACTTAGAGTGTCTATTTTCAGCTGTGACTTTTCCTTCAATAATTTCTTTGTTAGTACCTTATTGATCAGTAAATTAATTTCTCTGTTAATATTACTAAAATGGAAACATTTACATACAAGAAACTGAAACATCAAATAGAAATGTTGTAATTGGCAGAAGAATGGGCTGGTGCTGCTCCCATGCTGGTGATTTGTATGTCTGTCCATCTTCCATTCTTTGTTGTTGTTTTTATTGGTATTCCAATAGTGTTCACACTGTACTAGGTACTGAACAAATAAACCAACAAGAAGACAAAGTTCCTCCCCAAAGAGTTTACCATCTTGCAAGGTAAGCAATGTCTGGGGGATGGGAGATATATAGACACTCAAAATATGTCAATTATAAACATATTAATATGTTTTTAATTCTTGTAAATAAACATCAAGGCCCTGATTCAGCAAAACACTTCAGCACATGCTTAAATCACACTGAAATTAATTAAACATAAGCTTGTGTTTAAAGTTAAGTACCTACATGCTGTGCTGAACCAGGCCCTAATTAGGTTAACTTGGTTTGGAGTTCTCCTTATGTCTTTTGGGGTATGTGAGTTAGGGAAGTAGATTAAGAAATGGGAGCTCAGCATATTGGTTTCAAGATGTAAAAAAACCACACATCAATGGTATTCCCAGCCTGGAACATGACAAGGCTCTCAATTTTTCCTCTTTCAATATCTTATGTTACCATGAGTCAATTGACTGAAAACCACTGTACTCAGACAGTAGGCTGGGAATTGGAATTCTGTCTGTTGGCACTCGAGGCTTGGATGCTGTGGACACCGGTTATTTATAACAGTTACATCTCTGTATATTACCCTTGCTTTGTTATGCTATCATTTATCACATTCTCAAAATAATGAAAGATTCATTTACTGGCTGCCATTTGATGTTTTTGATACTCTGTGTGTGTGTGTGTGTTTTTCTTTCTCTCTTCTCACTCCCCCTCTTCTTCCCCCCCACTTCCCTTCCCCCCTTATCCCCCCCCCCCCCCCCGCCCAACTACTCATCAGGGTCAGAGATCCTACAAGGTGCATTTGGCTTTGTATAGCCACTAACCTCTCAGTAACCCCACTGGTAATGCAATCTGCTTGTTTTCATCAGAGGCACCACTGGACGGCTTAAGACAAGGTTTAATTTCTTCTGAGTGTAATGGCATCCGGCATGTATAATTATGCTATTTTCTCTCCTGTGCTGATTAAATACGATTTACCCAGAGAACTAAATGATGAATATTTGAGTGGAGTGTGTTGAGCCAATAGCTGGTAAAATAGCCACAATAAATAAACTTGGAAGGGGGAGGGGAAGAAAGTCTTATGAGTCTGTTAGGTAACATTAGCAGGTGCAAGAGGAAGGAAAATGAGATTAACACTGAATGCAGTTGAATATTCCCAGCTTCTTTTTAAAGTACAGCTATACTGAACACTACCCTGAAATCGGGATTTCTTTCACCAGCAACCAATTCAGTCAGAAAAATTGTCAAATCAGTATTTTTCTATTGTTATTTGTGCATCTTAAGAACTATTTTAATTTTATTGAGCAGCAGAGAGATTAAACTCTACATGTTTTGTCTCCGTAACCACTTAAATGTAAATTGTAAAAAGGGGGTAGTTTAGTCATCCCATGACACTTTTCTTTTGTTAAACTGAAGGTAGGACCCAGTTTTCCAGACATTAAACACATCATCTTAAACAGGATTTCCAAGTGCAGAACTATTTCAGGATCCAGACTGACAATGTGTATTTTAGAAATGTAGGCAGAATTGTGACTTTTCCAGAAGCCCCATGTATGGGTGCAGCTCAAGAAGCACATTTTGAATCAGAAAGTCACAGTCTGCCTCCTGGTTTCCTCTTCCTTCTTGGGGGGGCAGGTGGGAGAAGGGAAGATCATATCCTGTACCAAAGTTCCCTGGCATGACAGCCCAGTTATGCTGCTTGGCATAATGGAGGGAGGGGGCTGGAGCCAAAGCTCCACCCTCTCCCTGCCTTTGCCTGCCCAAACCTCTCTTATGTATGCAGGAGGGACAGTAACAGCTCTGCTGAAGCTGCTTCTCACCCTCCACCATGGAGGAAGCTGGCACAGGCAAGCAAGGGGGCTCCTTATTTCCCTGCACAGACAAGCATTTAGTAATCCTGAAGTGATTATCTCCCCACAAAACAATCGGCAATTTCCTTTTAAGAGAGTCTCATCTCTGTTTCTCTTGAGCACAGAATGCTCCTCTTTGCCAAACACACAAATCTGCCTTTCAAACATCCAGTGAATCTAAAATTGCGCCATGTGAATCGTGCCTTGGGTCCAGTTTTCAAGCTTGGGTATGGAAGGTACTTGCTTAGTTCTGTGGTGTTTGCATGCTCAAACTGATATTTTGGTGCTCCTATACAGTGTAACTACCAAAAGGGGTTGACTGAAAATGGGGGGAGGGGATGAAGGAGGGGAAAAAATCACAAACAAAAATTCCTGATGTCTCATTTTTTAAAAAATCAATGCAAATTTTCTACTGGTCATTGCAATTTGTACTCTCAGGTTTAAACACTGGGCTCTGTTTGGCTCCAGTAATTCTCTATGAATGAAAGTAGCTATACAATGGCAGCTGTACACTGTGTAGGCTTCTGTGATGGGGTGTACAAACCCCACACTAGGCCTAAAGGGGTTAAAGGACAGTAGTGGGCCCAGGTACCCTGCTCCTCCAGCCATGCAGAGCATGCTTCAACTAGTGAAAGGGTTGAAAAGGGAGCGACTCAGCTCGGAAGGGGGTAAGACTGGGGAGGAGGACAGACTATCCTGAGGGCTCCTGGGTAGGATGCTGCAGAAGCCTTCCCGAGGGAATAAGACCATATACTGAGCCTGGTTGGGGCTAATGGTTTGGTTGCCTTTTCTTTTTACCTTAGATAGGACTGGAGGCTGATGGAGAAAAGCAGATGGTAGGAAGTGGCCCAGGGAGGGTAACTTGGAGGGCACCTTTGGGGGCCAGACACTGTTGATCCTCCTAGAGCCCTGGGTCACAGTGGGCAGGCCTGGGCTCCCCTACTAACTGTCCCCTACTACAGGAGAAACATAAACCTCCTGCCCACCTCACTGCACTTCTGAGTAAAAGAGGGCCTGGACTGCAAGACCTACCGACAGGAAGGTGGCACTAAAGATGCTAACCACTAGACCATCTGAGTCACTGAGGACTCTTTTACAGCTTCACACTTAGATGTTCATGAGCTCTGGTTTGCCTAAGCTCAAAGAATCCGTAGACGTTCCTATAAATGGTACGTTTCTTCTGTACTCATGAATTTTCTTTCAGTTTGAGATATCTCTCTGCCACAGAAATGACTGTTCCTTCCGCAAATTCCTGTTCTGCAGCAGACACTGGGGGGGTCATAATTCCATTGCAAGGGTTTGGAAAGGAGCTACTAACCAAGCTCTTTCCAGTGGATTGAGTATTTGAGAGAATTTTGCCTTTCTCAGCCCTTTCTTCTTTAGTACAGTAGAACCTATTGGAAACTTTCACTTCTTATTCTCAACCTTGTTTGTGTCAGAGCATATAAGAAAAGAACAGGAAATTCCCAGGATTTTCTACCATTTCCCACCATTTCCCATGTCCTATGGAGTGTGAAATTCCCACTGTGGAAGGCAAGTAGATGCTAGTATGTCTGAAGAACATGTGCTTGATAATAAACAGCTTCTTTAATTTCACTGGGCCAGTACCTCAGGAGCGGAGGAACAGAGTGAGCCCACATGAATGTTCCTACAAACCTCCTGTCTCCTAATTCATTGGTAACACACTCCCCAAAAAATTAAAATCCAGTCTTGCTGCCTCAGTGTACAAGGACAGAATATGGAACTAAAGTGATCTCATAAATAAATATATCCTGAAAATAGGAAATAAGGTGAGCCATTGCCTTCCACAATGCAGTCTTCTTCAGCAGTAGGTTGCTGTACATAGCAAAGGATCATTTTTAGTATTGGTATTGCATCTTCTTTCTGTGACCTCTTCCCTGATGGTTTCCATATCTGTGTATTTTTTATATACTTCTCCTTTCTCTCTCGCCACTAATTCTACTTTTTATTTTACTCTTTGTTCTGAAAGATTTTCCACAGAAATGTTTTTATCTTTCAGGGCGGCTTGTTTTTAAGATTAAACCTTGTGCTCCATTTCTAGTCTCCTTTTTCTTTAATATTTTTGTTTTCATTCTCTAATGCTGTCATCCCTGAATAGAGGTTTGCCAAAGAGTAGAGGAATTATTTAAGATGGTCCAAGGCTGGATAGCTAAGCTTGAATATGAAATTGGGCCAATGAAAATTTAGGCCAAACATTTCCTAACGTTTAGGTCTATTAGGATGTAGAATAGTCTCACAAGGGACAAGGTAGAAACTTTATTTCTGAGTAATTTAAAATGACTAGACAAAATATTGGAGAATACACTGGAGAGAACAATCATACATTGAAAGGCCATGGACCTAGTGAGCAAATAGACCTTTGCCATCTCCAGTTGCTATGATTTCAACATTGAGATTGTTGTCCTTCCATCTTGAAGGAAACATAATTTGTTACTCTGGTTTTCCGGGAAAACTGGAACAGAGAGTCTGCCCTTTGAGAAATATTCAAACTAAGAACTTCCAAGCCATAGGGATTATGGCATTTGAACAACTCTCCTGAGTTTAAATTGTTCTTGCTGGGATTATGGGAGCAAGAGGGTCCAAGGAAGGCATAACTGACACTGTGCAACTGGAGAGAGAAAGGGGCTTGCCATTTTCTGAGACTTCATGTAACACAAGTTGCAGAAGTGAGGTGGGCTGGTGAAGATCAGAATAATTGCAAATCTGAATAAATTAGGAGGTATCCAAAATCGTCCTCCCATTAGACCAATCTGTACTGCCTTTAACGGCTGGGATACTGCTAGATGGAGTGAACACCAGCCTGTTAGAGTCAGACTCTGAAATTATTTCAGCTGGTGTTAACTTCAAACAGCCCCTCCCCCAATTTAATGTATGGGGGACTCTGGAGATATTGCTTCCAGCTCAGCTTGTGCCTTTCTTTATCATTAAGAAAATACTGTTTCCAAGATGAGCAGTTTTAACAAAGCTAGGACATTGCATGAAAAGGTTAGGCTCCTATTGAGGGGTGGGTCGTGGATCGCATGGCTCAATCAGATATGGGAACAGAATGCAGCAGATGCCACCATTCAGGCCATTTTGATGGAGTGCAGGTTGTTTGCATGTAATGTCTAAGGAGTCCTTTGCCAACTCTCTTCAGTGCCTCTAGTTTTCCTCCTGGGATTCACGGCCATTGTCAGAATTGCAGCCTCTTTTTTACACACACATACACACACACAGAGGAATTGCAAGACTCTAAATATAGGTCACCCCAGGCAATTAGGAGAGAGTTCCTGTTTTTGAAAGATATGCAGCAGGCAGGAAGCCCAATTTCCAAATTAGTTGTCAGGTGATATAATGTTTGGCCTCAGTCAGCATGATTGACAGGGGCCCTGTGTGTTCTCAGATACATTATTTAAACGTGTTGAGATATGAGATCTTCTGCACTAATTACTTCGAAGGCTATATTAATCACAAGACACTTTAATACCCGATCAATACTTGCATTTGTCAACGACCTTGTAAATCATCTACACTTTAACTCTGCTGTGTGGCAAAAGCAGCTTTTGAAGTCTCTGGGGTAAGAGAGGTTTGGGGCGGGATGTTCCAGGCCCCCTGCTGTTCAGCAATGTGTATTTAGTGAGGGCTCAGTTCACCTGTTGAAAGTGCACTTATAAAAAGAGAGGGGTCAGGCAAGGTGGTTTAGCTAGGGTTGCCATATAATCATATTCTAACCACAACAGTAGTGCTTTATCATGTGAATTCAGGTATAGGTGTGTTGGTGAGCTGATTATACTGCGCTCAGAAGCTAAGGGAACAGACCTGGCATTGGGTCATTGATACATTACAAAATGCTTGATGACTGCCTTGTGAATCCTTGTGCTAGAACACTGATGTGTGGATCCTACTACATTTCAAGGCTGGGGGTGTGAATCTTGACATTAAAGTGTGGATCCCAACACAGCTGAGATGCTGGGAATGTGAATCCTGGTACTTTCATAAAGGAAAAAGAAGAAGAAAAAATGATCCTTTGAAATAAGGTGAGATGCTACTCTCAAATAACCCTTCAGGCAACATTCAGTGGGGGAAAGCAGGCTGGGCAGTATTTTATCTTTATATAAGTCACTGAGCTGAAAAAAAGGAATAGACAGGATGAGAAATTCCAGGTACATTATGATGTCCTATTTAGCTGGAATTGCCATTTTAAATCTTGTACCACAAGAGCTGGACCACAGTGGGTGCAGTTTTTATGGATAGGTAAGTTATTGCTGTTTGAGCAGGTATTTCTCATATTCCAAACTGGGTATACTGCTACAACTGGTAATATCTCACCTACTTGTAAAAGAGTAAAAGGAGCTGAGAACCTGTTCTTTAGTCCCACCAATGATATCCCCATTTACTATATGTGCTGCCTACTATACATTAAAGAGGTATGAGTTAGTTTGAGTGGATTACAAAAGTCTCAGGACAGTTAATTTCTGCTAGAGAGAGTGGACCTCCCATTGTAAATTGATTTCATATACTTCACTTCATCCCCTTCCTGCTCATTTCAGTTCTTTGCTAATCTTCAATTTTTAGACCAATGAGACTGTATTATGTTCTCCATCTCTGTTGGCATAGGCTCTTATCTCACCAAGACAGCCTTCAGTTGGACCGGTGTTATGCTTTCCACGTCACTGGCACAACAGTTCACGAAGTTGTGATGATGGCATTTGAATGCCTCTTTCTGTGTTTTCCTGAAAGTGTGTGTATATTCCTCTTTCTCTATCAGGTTTCTCTTCAGATCCTTTTCTGTAGAAGCCTCTTGAGAAAATCTTCATTCTGTATGATACAAAAAATACCTTCTTCCCATCCAACTTTGTTCCTGTCATGCAGTCAATGCCATCATCTCTGAAGCTGCTCAGCTGCAGGGAGAGGTGAGTTCAGTGCTTTCCCTCTACTCTCAGGCCATTTTTTCTATGCTGCTTTTTTATTATTTTATTTTATTTGTGGTCCCTGTCATTCTGCCGGGGCAAAGGGGTAAAGAGATCTGACACTAAGTGCGGGGAAATGCTGTATCTGGAATCTATCTTCCAGACGGCAAAAGAATAAAAATTCATGGCAGGACAGCAGCTGCTGACACGTTCCCAAAGACATATTGCAGGTAGTGTTATTTATTGTGGACAGAGTTCATAGAAGTGCTACCTCAAAGCACCCTGAGAGATCCTAAAAAGCCCATCTCCCATCAGGTAAGGCAGATTTATGATGGCTGCTGGTGGAGGGGGTCAGGCAGCACAATGCAGGAAGCAAGCTTCTTGCTGAAAGCCTGGTTTCTCTCTGACGTATTCAGTTCAGTTTGATTGGTTCAAAGGAGGACTTTAGCCGGTAATGTTGACCATAAAATTGCAGTGACATGCTGCCTTAGATAAGGAGTGCTGGGGGGAGGGGGCAGGGAGAGTCCTGGGAGCAGGAACACTGGGGGCTAGAGCATGTGCTCATATCTGAGGTTAATGTAGGGGAAAATGCCAGTTGGGGATGGGGATAGGGACAGATTGATGATCTTGTGAGGGAAAGCTATACTCACCAGGCTGGAGGGCAGGGGGAAACACACACACACTGATCTCAGCACAGAATAATGTGCTAAGACCTAACCTGACCAATTTGACCTCCCTATTGTCTAAAATAGGGAAGAGAAGAGGTTTACTTAGAAACCCTGCAGGCTTTAGCAGGTATTTAATAAGCTTGTCATCAGTGAGATTAAAACTGTTATTCCACCAAGCATCAGGGTTAACCAGCCTTATAAATGTGGTGCCCATGGGGTGACTGGGTGACAGCCCATTGAGCCAGGGCTTCAGGACAGCTTCTGCAACAGAGGATCAGGGTAAGTGGCAGGTTCACTTGGATCCATAGTACAGTTAACTGGTGTAAAATTTCAACATAACCTCAGTGGCAGAAGGCTGATATCATATGAGCAAAGGCCTGAACTCTGTCCTTAGGTGTCAGTTGTATTGATGGGCAGCTGTGTTCTGGCATGGCTTCCACCTTGTCTACAGGCTGGTGTTCCGAGTCTCCACTAAGAAGGGTTAGATAGAAATCTGTTGGATTTTCCTAAACTAGGGCTAAAGCAATTGGGAAGGTCTGAGATGAAGCTCAGAACTCATCTCTTAAAGGTCATAGGTGACTGAGCAATGGGATACAGGGCCTCTCTCTTCTAAGCCACTGACTTGAATCCCATGTATGCTGGTAGCGAATACACATTTACCATCTAATGATGTTCGATGACCTATGTGAAATGAAATTTGAAGGTAGGCTCTCAGAGCAGCTCCTAGAGAGTAGTAGAGAACCCCATAGAGTACCATAGGTGTTCACCTCAGAAACCACCACCAAAGATGGCTCTTATTGACTGGATGTGTCAGGAGAGAGGACAATACTGAATAGGTAAGCCCCTTTGTTTTCATTGTAAACCTATTTTTACTGAAAAATTCCCAGGTTTTACAAGAAGTTTTAGTCATTTTTTTCTGATTTTCACCCTACTTTTGTATCATTCAAATATATAAAAATAACTTGTTTTAGTAGGAAAATACAATCCATTGCATGAGATGAATGTATTATGATAATATATTAGTCTGTGTGTATATGCAAAGCTGCCAGTTGAAGTAAGGCTATGTATTAGTCTAGAAGATGCACACAATAAACATGCATGCAAGCTCTGAAGTGCATGCACATCTGAACACGCTGATGAATCTCATGCACACCAAATACACATTTCAAACTGTTAGCAGATAACAGGTTAAAGATTTGACACACTGAAGTGGGAAGAAACCAAAAATCTGTATCAGAATACGATTCAGAACAAAAGGAAGTATTGGAAAGTTAATAAACAAAACAGGAGAAAAGGATGAAGTTCAGTGTATGTGCTGCAGATGGTGTGGCCCAATTATTAAATGTAATTATTTATAAGCTAATAGTTCTATAAGCTAATAGTAAACTGTTTATTCAAATGAAAAGTTTTATTTGGGGATTGGAGGTATATTGTTTTCTTAAATTCAGAGGTGGCATTGTGTTTTGAGTTCTGTTTCAGATCTGCACAAACCACACTGATGAATGCAATTCAAAGCCTTAATCTACTGAATACTTTTTCCCCTGCCTTTCCATCCACCAGAATAAATCATGATATTTATCCAGAGAAATTATTAATAGTTTGTTGCAATGATTTTCACCTGTTTTTGTTGTGGTAATAAACACAGATAAATTCCTAGTAAAAATTAAATAAAATAAAAACTGAAAACGAAGGGCCCTATGAATAGACATGGATACTGAAACCATCTAGGGGTGCATGTCAGAGATGGGGACACATTGCAGGGGATGATGTGTATGGGCAGCTTGCATAGTCCTACCATTCTATACCTGTTCTGTGGATAAACTAAGAAATTCAGTCATCATGAGTGTCATCATGGAATCTTTCACTTTTTGTAAATTCACTTTAAAAAATAAGAAGACTACAAATTAGAATAGTCGCTCCTGGAGGCCTGTGACCACTTAAACCAAAGGCTACCTGGGAGTTTCTATCTGTTGTTTGAGTCTACCATCCCACTGTTTTCTGCAATGTCATCTATCTTGGAGCTTTTTCCTCACCATGGGTGAGTGTTGACTCTAGGCAATTCATTTGCATTCAAAGAATTTAATTGCAAGTTCCATTGACAATCAATGTTGTTTCCCGAGCAGTGAAGCAAACTGTGTGACTTTGTTGTTGTGTAAAGGCTTGGGGATGGGATTGAGAATGCCCTTGCTCAGGAAGACATTCTGACTTCACAATATTCCTAACTCCTTATGCTGAATTTTAAACTTTAGAGACATTAAAGATGTTAATTGTCATTAGGGAAAAAGGTGCACACCTGTTTTTCTCTCAAACAATCTAAATATATGACAGCCTCCCCACTCCTGGTCATTATTTTATTTAATCGTTGCAATTTAAATACAAAGAAGATTCCTTATCCGTAAACGAGCCTGACAAAGAGTAATGGTCAGCAAGAGGCAAATCCACTCCCACAACAACAGAAATTAAATGATGTTAACCAGACAGTAATTCAAACAACAAAATATATTCCATCCTAACACCCCGTCTTAGCCATACCCTCAGACCTTCCAAACAGATGGTCTTTGCAGCATGCCCTGAAGATCAAAAGATTTGGGATATTTCAGAAGAAAAGGTACTTGGTAGCAGTAATTAAGATTCCAGTATTTCTCTTTCTTCACTGGAGATTTTTGGGTTCCGTTTCGTCCAAGGAGGCCCCATCTTAATGGCAAGAGGCTAGCAGCCATCTCTCTTCCTCTCCTTCTCTTCCCACATTGTTACAAATACAATTAGGAGTCCAATGATTCAGTTTTTCCCCTGTGTATCTGGCCTTTTATAGTAACTATGATTGTAGAAATTATCCCTTTTCAGGTTTCAGAGCTGGAATATGTCATGTAACTTACACCTGTGGCATGAAGCCATAGAACATGCTAGAAGTCTGGAGGACATTGACAACCTCATTCTTCATTGTGACAGCATAGCATCCAAATGGTCACTCTGCTCATTACACTTCACAGGGCCTCCTGAGACAGCTGTTGTTGACCCCTGGAGGTCTAGCACTTGCCCTCATTGATATCAAAGAGGAGGAAGCTAAGTGAATGTTTTCTCAATCTCCTTTTTTCCAGGCTAACTTGAGGTTATCAAGGCCATAGACTGCTTTCTACCTTCATAAACCTCTTAGGTTATTCGAAGTCATGATTCTGTTATTTAACTGTCTGTGCTTTTCCTTGGGATGACTAATTCCTCAGCGTGACTGGCGGAAGCCGCAGTATTGATTTCTGTGTCTCTGTAAACCTCAGTTGTGTTCGACGCTTGTTAGACATCTGAAGGAATATCCAGTAGGCTCTGGGAGCAATTTGAGTGCCGAACTCAATAGGCTGCACTTGAGAGAAGTTTCCATAAGGTTGCCGGGCAAGCCAATAGAAAGGATTTAAAAAGACAGCGAGAGACAAAGAAAGAAAGAAAGAAAGAAAGCTCTTACCCCCAGTAAAACTCTTGAAGGAATTAGACCAGCATGGCACTTTTGTCTCACTCTCCTATCATTAATAAAAGAGCACTTTTATTTATCTCGCTCAGGAGATTTGAAGGTCCACTTGAGGACAGGCCTGCATCATCTGGGAAAAGAAGGGTGTGTTTGATACTGTGTGTGTCTGTGCAGTTGTGCATACTTATGGGGTGGAATGTGATATGGTGTTTGCATGTGTATGCAAGAAGACTACATATCTGTGAGAGTGAGCAGGACGATCTCTCTTGTGCTAAGGATGGGCTGTGAGAGTCTGATTACCGGTTAGTTTCCTAATCAGGAATAAAATATTGATATTTTTTCTACAATGTCCACTTCCTTACTTTGCCATTGTGAGTCACAAAAGCTCCCTGAGTTCAAGGGTGCTGCCAGCAGAGCACCAGTGACTTTCATTGTTCTTTTGGGAGGTTAGTGAGTTGTGTTTGAGCTGGAGCAGACTGATGCGCAGACTGTAAGGTCTTTTGTCCTACCCACATTGTTACTAAGAGGAAGATTACTGTCCTCTGCTTGTGTATTTCATTTATTTATCTGATGAGTGAACTGCTCCTTTATGTGGAGGGAGAGAGCTGGATGATGGAAGGGAGAGGCATAAGGACACTGGAATGAAGCTGGGAACTGGAGTAGGGATGGGAAAGATAAGTAGTCTGACTTGTGGTGAGAGGATGGAGGGGAGAATTTAGTATATTTTAATTAAAACAATAATCTGTGGCTTGCTGATACCTTTCTATGTTGTATCCCTTTCCCCTTCTTCTCATCTTTCTCTTTGTAAACTATTTGTTCTCAAGGAAGGGATTGTATCTTCCTTTGTGTTTGAAAAATGCCTAGCACACTTTGAGTGCTACCATGGTCTAAATAATACAAATAATAAAACCGCAGCCCAATCCTATCTTGCTCCCAATTGTCTTCATAATAAAATACCTTTACTTATAAAATGCTTACAGCTATTCACAAATTAATCCCATATGCCCCATGAGGTCAGTAGTAGTAGCTCCATTTTACGAATCAGGAAACTGAGACATGGAGATATTAAATGATTCTTCGGAGGCAATGAAGGGAGTTGGCAATAACAGCAGGATTAGAATTCAGGAGCGCTTGGCTCCCAAACACTTGCTCAGTCCAACAGATCACACTACCTTGCCTTCATCTCACAGGCTTTTAATGTAATTGAGAAGTCAGCAAGATTTTCTGTAGCTCTTAAAAGGATCTTGGTCAGAAGAATGAGTGTTACTTGTCTCCCCCTTTTGTTTATTAAGCCAGATTTCTGCTCCACTAATAAACGTTTAGTGGGCTGACTTACCTACACTGTACCAAACCAATCAAAGTAATTGATTAGTGTATTACATTTTTAAAGAACATAAAAACTGTGACACAACACAACAAAACTAGAGAATTTCAAGTGAAGCCTAATGCTCTATCCATGTAATTTTAAAATAAAATATAAATAAATAACAGGGCAAACTGAAGAAACTGAAAAACATTAATTAATGTATCTACTTCATGTGAAGATCCCTGTTAGAGGAATGGCGTTCCCTTGAATATGTTATCACTGTTTGGACTTGCCTGGACAGACAGGACTAAAACGTGCTTCGAACCTGTTACAAAATCTTTCCACGGTCTTGGTTGGAAGGGGTCTGTTGTGTTAGAACAGTGCTTTAAAAGTTGCTGTCTAAACAGGCCCTAAATAAGGCTCCCCAGAGACCAGCTTCCAACCTTTTATCCTTCATCTCCTCTCCAACCCAACACTCTTATTCTTTGAGTCTTATTTAGGTTATCAGATCCTCAGGACAGGGGCCTTGTCATGTCACATGTGTGTAAATTGCTGTGCACATCAACTTTCATTTTCTGCCCCATCGGTGGATGCATATTTATTGTGGATGAAATAATCCCATTTGTGTGGGTGACACACATGCTCACATGTTGACACACAAGCAAACATACACACTCTTTGTACTAGTAGTTTGTCTGCCTTACAATGAAAACCATTATTTGGTGGGAGTTTGGGCTGTGGCAGCCTTACCTTAGAATTTCTTGGCTTTCTTGGTTTATATTACAACTGTTGTTTTAGGTATTCATGTTTGCTTGTTTATATTTTTTTAAAATCATGGAATATAATAAATGATGTGGTGTTTGGTCTCTTGGCTAAATTCTTATTTAGATAGAATTACCCAAAACTTTCAACTTTGGGCATTGAAAGTCTGACCATCTATCAGAATACTGTGAATATACAATGATATCTAGCATATATCATGCAAATCCAAGATATATTGTTTGCTGTGCAGCATGGAGGTTGAGTAACAACTCCTGTTGAAGCTAATTTTCCATGTAGTGTTTATCTCAGGATCATTATGGTGCAGTCTATGAGCTCTTTCTCCTTGAACTTTTTTCTGAGATGTTCATAATAACAGTTCGTTCTTAGATTAAATTTGTCATACAAAGTTTCTGCTTGACTGGGAAGGTGGAGGTATGAGAATTATTATGCCTTTCCATGTTTTATTTAGATGTATTTTTTATAATGAAATGTTGTAGGTGTTTTGCCTGTAATATGATCCAGCTGGTTCCATATCAGGCTGTACAAAGCTGTAGATACTAAAGTTTAAAGATGGCTACTGTACATAGGCAATGAGGATTTTTCAAAAGGATTGTCATGAAGTAGTTATCGTAACACTGTGAGTCCCTAATAATATGAAAAGTATGGGCAAATGTGTGGATGCTCTAGAGGATGCTATGGATAGATGCTGGGAGTTGCAGAATTCACTCAGGGTTCAGAAGGATGTCGGATCTGAAGGGACTTCCTTCCCCAAGCATGTTATCAATGGAATTTCCACTCATCATTTTCTTACTACCTCTTCCCCAGTTGCCTGATTTTAGGGGATTAATATTATTGTTTATATAATATGGGTTATAGGCTTGCCAATTAATCTAATCAGAAAATAACAAGGTCCCAGAATCGGGCTACACAGAGTTTGCAAGGAGTTCCTCATCCACAAAATATCAGGGTATCCTTAATTTATAGGCTGGCATGTTCATACATATTAATGACGATTAGCTCATTCTCACATCTGTTGTTTCTGGACTAACCCGTTGTTTCCATGTTCTTCGTGGAGTGCCTGTTTAGTTTAAAGAGGGCATGAACTGAGGTATCCATCTATCTATGCCAAAGGTCTAACTTGCTTTAACTCATCCTCACTTATCTATGCTAAAGGTCATAAACATATATATGCTAACTTTATGCTTTAGCTCATCATCACTTATCTCAGCTAAAAGTCCTGAACATATGTACGCTAACCTGTTTTACCTCAACATACAGGATGTGGCCCATAGGTTCCTTGCGTTACTGCCAAAAATACTCTAGTGCAAATCTATTAAAATAAAAAAAACAATCAAACCCATGAGAAAATATATATTAGCAAGCAAGCAGGCTAGCCCTATGGGCTACACCCTCCACCTTTTATTTGGATAGCGTCATATTAAAAAAAAGAGAATTAAACTCCTATAAATACTGGAATCAAAGCAAAGGTGACCATAAATCACAAATTCCAGGATACTTCCCAGAAATGATGACATTTCATCCATAACCCATCACCCTGTTATGCCTGCCTTTGCTTAATGAGTGTTATTAGCTAGCATATGGGCTGCAGTATCCAGGCACTACAGGGTAGGTGAAGGATAGAATTCCCTGGCTTGGAATTACTTTACCTTTTGTCCTGTTGTAGATGCATGTCCACACTAATCATGGCTACTGTTATTTCCCTACCCTGATTTCACCTCTCTTTCTGCTATTAATAATAGATTCCTTTTCCCTTCTAGCTACAAATGGCAATGGGCATATTTTTCAAAGCCACCCAGCTGTCTGTCAGAGAAGTAACATGTTGAACTGGTCATTAAACAGCACCACTGTGTCCCGATCCCTTTGGATTAATGGGTAGCTGCTCGATTTCCAAACATACTCCGTGCTGACCCAGAGTGGAAGGTGAGAGGCTATTGAGCTCCATAGCTGATGCTGTTACAATGAAAAACAAGAGAACTCTACCAATCTCCACGTCCTGAACGTTTTCCCACAAAGCTGATTTCTTGGCTTTTTCTCCAGGGACAGTATCTGAATACATTGACAGGGCACTGACAAAGTTCGGTACAGTCAGATGTCATAAATGCATATTTACTTTGGAAAATAAGCAACGGCTCCTTGTATTGGCATGAATACCAATACCTGCTTGTGCACTGAGTCCCAGCAAGTAAGCTGTTAAAGGCACCAAGACTGACATACTCTTTTGCTGGAGGTTTTGAACCCTTTCTGTGATTGTTTCAGAGAGAGAGGAAGAGGTGAGAAGACCATATGTCAGCCATATTTCTGAGTGCCTAATCAGGAGATAACAGATGCTTTTCCAACCAGTTCCATGTTGAGATGTTACTAATATAAAAATTAGTAGTTTTTGGCTGCTGCCAGAATACAGGATTTATATTATCTCAACCTGGTGTCCCTGGAGAACTGGAATATAATCTCTCAACCAATGAGAAGCTGCTAAACCCCCAGCTAGGGGACAAATTCAATTTTCAGCAAATATTCAGTTCACACTCCCTCATCAATGGAACACAATTATTCAGAAATACAAGTTCAAGGTGCTGTGAGATTCCCCCTCCTATTTTAGGTTACTTCTTTATCCACAAAGTGTGCATGTCCTTTTTCTTCTTCTGCTTCCACTCTACCAGAGTTAGCTCTTTTGTGATGGGTGTGACTCCATAAGGGATGTTCCACCTGTGAATACCACATATCAGTTTGGTCCTTTGACTTTGCCAAGTGCCAGAATCAGGAAGGCGGGGAAGAAAAGATGCCCTGTTCAGCAGGAATTCAGAGAACCTAACACACAGCTTTTTCTCTGTGTTTAGGCTTTATGATCTGACCACTTACAAATGTGTTAATCACCTTCATTCCCCTCAAACACAATTCACAACTCTTCTGACTTAAATTTCACATTCACATCCAGATATGTAATGCAGATGGGTTGGGAGTGTGAGCTGTTACTTTTTGCTCACATCAGGCATTAGTTTTGCATTCTCTAGCAAATATCTTTGATCAGACTAGCCTGGGTTAAGAGATCTGATGCTCGTGGATATTGAGCACTTGAAGTTCTTCGTTTCTCTAAAGCAAAGAAATTATTATCATTAGTTATTTGTGTCATGCTACCAATATATTGGGCTTTGCTTTTTCTCCCAACTGGATAGAACTAGAAACAGTTGTGGCAAGATGCACAAGGCTGAAAGTTGTTACTTTTTTCACTAAACCAAACAATTCATTTCACTAAAGATGCTGGTCTGACCCAGCATTCACATTGCAGAGATGAAAGGTGAATGCCTGCTTACTGAGCCACCCAGCCTCCCCCTCTCCTTTCCCCATTAGCAGCTAGGACTGGCGCATGCAAGTGTAAGAGGGTGAGCAGTTCTTTACAGCATCAGCTAAAATCACACATTTGATTTGTTCACTTTGATGGTGCATTCAGTCAGACACAGTTATCTTGCGAAGACTCTGATCTTCTTCGGCCACATGGCCCTTTAAATATCCCATTTCAAATAGGAAGGAAAAGCGGTCTGGTGGAGTTCTTCTCTTCTTTAGGATCCGAGCCTTTATTAAGGCTTTGCCTTCCATATATCTGTTACTTTCTTCCTTTCTGAAGGAGTCGGGTTGATTCAGTACATTTGGGACTTGGTGACATTAATGTAGCTGTTTTATGTAACATGGAGTCATTATTAACAGAATTCTAGATCATAAAAAAGTATAACAAGAGACAAGGAGGGTTTTTTCCCCTTGAAGATAATAGCAGTCGTGCTGAAGAAGAGAAGGGCAAAGGTCAGAAAGCTGCTCCCTGATTGGTTGCTCACACTCTGCATTGACATTTCTGCAGTTTCATAAGAAATTCTAAATAATCCATGTGAAAACTGAGGTTATTTACAGAAGATATAGCATGAGCCCATAAAATGCTGAAGACATAATCTTGGCTCTTGGTGCTTCCTTTTGTACAGCAATACCGCTGCTGCTACTGCTGCTGTAGAGACATGCACAACCCACGAGTCAGTCCCTGAAGCTGTGTGGATTGAGGTAGTGAAAAAATCCTAGAGTTTGGCAATATTAAGATGAAGGCAATAAATGTCTGCAGAGAGAAAGAGAGGGAGGATTCAGGCAAGCAGATGACAAGTTCCAGTTAGTTTACCTTATCTGTATGTATAAGAATGAGGGAATGGAGAATAAACTGGGGAGCCCAGTCTCAGAGACTTGGAACCCTACCTGTACATTTTCCCCTGGTTAAAGAAATAGCAAATGAAACAAATCTACCTGGCTTCTTCATTAACCCAGTTTCCATTCCAGGAGAGGGCAGGTGGCTGGAGACTTCTGATTCTTTTACTTTGCTACATGTTTAATGACCCCCTTTTATCTCTCTTTCCCTCATTTTATACTTCATTTTTTGTTTTTACTGATTTTTATCAAAAAAAATTCCCAGGTTTTACAATAACTATTGTTTGGTTTTTACCTATTTTCTGCTGGGTTTTGGGCCACTCAAGTGTCTGAAAATACTGATTATGTTAAGAAAATTGAATATTCTGCATTAGGTAAATGTGTTTATGTTAATAATAAATTAGTCTAAGTGTAAATGTAAGGCTGTCTGTTAAAGTAAGGCAATGTAGTGGAAGATACACACATGTGTGTATAGTGTTAATGTACAGTTCATAAAATAAACCACAGCATTAAACTGCTTTTACTTTCAGTAGTCTTACTTTTCTCTATTTGTTGCTTTTTTCTGTCCTCATGTCCCCCAGTTTTAACCCCCATATTTACTCAGAAAACTGAAGTTAATTTTTTGCACCGATCTTTCACCCATTTTAAAATTTTTGCAATAAGCACTTATAAATTCCCGGAAAATTTTCAACAAGATAAAAACCAAAAATGAAGGGCTGTACTGAATACAATGACAACATTGAATAAAATGACAGGCAAAAACCATAGGAAGACCTCCCCTTACTCTTCCTTGTGGGGTGATGGAGGGATGACTGTTAGAGGGACACAGTCAGAACATCCGTCCTCAATAGCTCCAAGCATATCCCCTTTTTGCTGAGGCTGAATACACTGGACTAATGCAAAGGGTCAGATCGATAGTGTGGCACAGGCACTTCATCACATCTCTGATTGCAGCATTGCTTCTCACCCTGAAAAGTGTGATGAAATTTCTTAGTCCTCAGTGTATAAGCAGAAACCAGGTTGGTGGTGGCAGAGGAAGGAAAGATCACTTACCCCTCATCCCAAGATGTACAGCCAGAGCCGTCCCTTGGGTAGGGCAAATTGGGGCGACTGCTCCGGGTCATGCGCTTTGGGGGGCCCCACAGGCCGGTGTGATTGGCCGGCATGGTTGGTCCTGGAAGAGACGAATACATCACTTCTGCCCCAAGCCCTGCACACAGCAGATTGGTGTGTAAATGTCCATTTTATGCACACAAGTTCCAATGTGATGTGGGATTTGCAGTATTGCCAACACCAAGTGTTCAAAAATCATGTTAGACCCCCCCCCACAAAAAATCACAAGCTTGACATAAAAAGAAATTAAATTTTGTATCCTTTTTATTTGCCTTCTGATTTCTGAGCTTTTATTACACACATTTTCAAGCTTTTCTCCACAACTGTGCAGTCTAGAAACTTCCTGTACTGTTTTTAACAAAAGCTGAGATTCTGACATTTTTACATGACTCCAGGAGCCAGGACTTTAAGAAAATCATCAAATATCACATACTTGCAAGAAAACATAGAGAGTTGGTAACACTGAATTTGGGCATCCTGGTGAAGAGCCGAAGGTTGAAACTCAGGCCAAAGAGCTCAAACTGGCTGGTAACCCTCGTTTGCAAAAGAGTAAGTCAATTCTCTAAAGCCAAGTGTTTACTGCGAATTGATGTTTTGATTATAAACTCTCTTTTGAATTTGCTTTTAGACTTAACTTGGCCACAAGGTCACAGCCTAGGGAGAAATTTTGGAAAACTTTTCAAAGCAGTTAATGTAGACATTTTCCAACTATTTAAAGGGAACTACAAATGAATAAATAATTATACTATGTTTTAAACTCAGATACTTTAACTGAAAAATATTTTAGTTTAAAAAATATATAAGTTGTCCCACAATCCATTCTCTATGTCTTCACTGCAGCTGACAGTTTGGAAAGTGAGTTATGAACCTGGGAAAGGTGCCATATAGCACTCTGTACCTTTTGAATTTTGTTTATCTACATATCTATTGCTGTGATTGACTGCAACAGAATAAATATACCAGTAGCTGTAACAGTCTGTGATTAGTGTGCATTAAAATTAGTGTGCTTTTTTTGCCTCTGTCTTCACGAACAAGGTCAGTTCCCAGACTCCTGCACTGGGCAGCACAGCATGAGGAGGAGGTGACCAGCCCTCTGTGGAGAAAGAAGTGGTTCGGGACTATTTAGAAAAGCTGGACGTGCACAAGTCCATAGGGCCGGATGCGTTGCATCCGAGAGTGCTAAAGGAGTTGGCGGATGTGATTGCAGAGCCATTGGCCATTATCTTTGAAAACTCATGGCGATTGGGGGAAGTCCCGGACGACTGGAAAAAGGCTAATGTAGTGCCCATCTTTAAAAAAGGGAAGAAGGAGGATCCGGGGAACTACAGGCCAGTCAGCCTCACCTCAGTCCCTGGAAAAATCATGGAGCAGGTCCTCAAGGAATCAATTCTAAAGCACTTAGAGGAGAGGAAAGTGATCAGGAACAGTCAGCAAGGATTCACCAAGGGCAAGTCATGCCTGACTAATCTAATTGCCTTCTATGACGAGATAACTGGCTCTGTGGATGAGGGAAAAGCGGTGGACGTGTTGTTCCTTGACTTTAGCAAAGCTTTTGACACGGTCTCCCACAGTATTCTTGCCAGCAAGTTAAAGAAGTATGGGCTGGATGAGTGGACTATAAGGTGGATAGAAAGCTGTCTAGATTGTCGGGCTCAACAGGTAGTGATCAATGACTCCATGTCTAGTTGGGAGCCGGCATCAAGTGGAGTGCCCCAAGTGTTGGTCCTCGGGCTGGTTTTGTTCAATGTCTTCATAAATGATCTGGAGGATGGTGTGGATTGCACCCTCAGCAAGTTTGCAGATGACGCTAAACTGGGAGGAGTGGTAGATACGCTGGAGGGTAGGGATAGGATACAGAGGGCCCTAGACAAATTGGAGGATTGGGCCAAAAGAAATCTGATGAGGTTCAACAAGGACAAGTGCAGAGTCCTGTACTTAGGACGGAAGAATCCCATGCACCGCTACAGACTAGGGACCGAATGGCTTGGCAGCAGTTTTACAGAAAAAGACCTAGGCGTTACAGTGGATGAGAAGCTGGATATGAGTCAACAGTGTGCCCTTGTTGCCAAGAAGGCCAATGGCATTTTGGGATGTATACGTAGGGGCATTGCCAGCAGATCAAGGGACGTGATCATTCCCCTCTATTCAACATTGGTGAGGCCTCATCTGGAGTACTGTGTCCAGTTTTGGGCCCCACACTACAAAAAGGATGTGGAAAAGTTGGAAAGAGTCCAGCGGAGGGCAACAAAAATTATTAGCAGGCTGGAACACATGACTTATGAGGAGAGGCTGAGGGAACTGGGATTGTTTAGTCTGCGGAAGAGAAGAATGAGGGGGGATTTGATAGCTGCTTTCAACTACCTGAAAGGAGGTTCCTAAGAGGATGGATCTAGACTGTTCTCAGTGGTAGCTGATAACAAGGAGTAATGGTCTCAAGTTGCAGTGGGGGAGGTTTAGGTTGGATATTAGGAAAAACTTTTTCACTAGGAGGGTGGTGAAACACTGGAATGCATTACCTAGGGAGGTGGTGGAATCTCCTTCCTTTGAAGTTTTTCAGGTCAGGCTTGACAAAGCCCTGGCTGGGATGATTTAGTTGGGGATTGGTCCTGCTTTGAGCAGGGGGTTGGACTAGATGACCTCCTGAGGTCCCTTCCAACCCTGATATTCTATGAAAAAAAGACTACAGTCCACATTGAAAAGGTATTTAAAATCTTATAATACAATACTAAAGTTAACTAAGTAAGATATTTATGTGGCATCTTTAATTTCTGAAGAATCCCAAAGACTTGTCCAGATCCTTGGGTGGTATAAATTGGTATAACTCCATTCACTTCAAAGGAGCTACACTGATTTACACCAGATGAGAACTTGGCCTATATGTGCAAAGTATGATAAATCTGTAGTGACTTGAGACTAGTCTATAGAAAGATCTTACAAGTAAAATCCTAGATGACCAAGTATATCTATTTCTCTAGAACCTGTATTATTTCCCTGAGATACTGAAATAACACTTGAGTTCCCCCAAAAAATGTAAATATGGAAAATATATCAAACTCTTCCTAAATACATATTTCTTCAATGGTCTGGTACAGCTACAAAAGCCTCACAAACAGAGATGTGAGAATAATGGACTTTTCAGGTAAAACCAAAACCAATTTTTAAAAAATCCAGCAAATAAAGTAACAAAAAACAATTGGGTCAAACAAAATATTTTGTTTCAATTATGATCATTTTTAACTTTCCAAAATATTTGTAAATGAAAGGAAATTTTTAAATGAAAAGTCATTTTGTATCAAAACATTCTGCTCTGGAAATGTCTGAACGAAACGTTTCAATATTTTTGGATTTTGTTTGTTTGGTTTTTTGACTGAAACAATTTGGTGAATTTAACATGACTTTGCAAAATGTTTGTGTTGGCAAATCTGTGTTTTATGCCAACAAAAGTTTTGGTTGAAAAATTTAGCCCAGCTCTACTGACATGAAAACAATATACATTTTATAGCCTTCCGTACAAAGGTTTAATAACATTATGCTGAGACATATGCTCACAAATGGTAGCAGAGTCAGGCTTACATCCTGTCCTTAATTTACCAGGTGGGTCATTTTGTATCATCATGTGTTAGTGCCAAGTTGTCACCCTTGCCTACAAATGTCCTGTCTTTTGTCAATTTGTATCACACCCTGCACCTTATCGCTGTGTTGATTTGGTTGTTTAATGCTATAACGGACTGGTCTCCTTTCCCTTTAGATATTAATGGTCACAGTTAGACTGCTGGGCCTTTCAATTACTGTACGGTGAATCCCTTAATCTCTTTAAGTAGCTACACTTTTCTCATCTCCTCATGGTCATTACCTCACATAACATCTATATCCTAATCCTAATCTGGGGTTGACAGGTAAATAGTGAATGTTGTACTTTTATTTTATATGATTCTGCTGTGCAGAGGAAGCCACAAAAAAAGAGGGCACTGCTCTGGTCAGTGGCTTCAGTCATGCTCATTTTTAAGACTTAAGCGTGTTCTCTGGCAGTGAGAAATCAGGCAGGCCAGGATGATGAGCAGAATATACAAGAAATGGCATTGTACTCGTAAGGGGCGTTAGTCAATTCTCTGCTCTGCTACAGACTTCTTGTGTAGCCTTGGGGGAGTCACTTATTCTCTATGTGCCTCAGTTCCTCATCCGTAAAATGGAAATAATTGTACAGCCCTACCTCACAGGGATGGTGTGAGGATAAATACATTAAACATTATGAGGTACTATGGCAATGGTGGGTCACATAAGTACCTTAGACTAGAATAGGGATGGGATTAAGTACATGATTAACTGTTCTGCTCAACTGGGGTGTAGCAGGGCCCCTTTCCTCCTGTCTCTGCTGTGTTCACAAACCACTGAGACCTTGGGGCTCAGCAATCACCAGTGCAGTTTATTTACAACGTGCGCTCCCACCACCTTCTCACCATATACAAGTTGGGTTTTCAGCCTTAAGGACTTCTCAGCTTCTTCACCCAGGAGGGAAGAGCTACCGCTTTCCTTCCACTCTCTGGCTCCCCACACTCGCTGCCTTCCTCTGGGCCTGAATGTAGCCCCAGGCTAATTAGGCTGGCAGCAGTTTCCCATTCGCCAATCTGGTGCAGGTTTCTCTAGCCAGCTCCAATTTACCTCCCTTAATTGGAGCTGGCGTGACAGATGGCTGGCTCAGGAGTTACTGCCTAGCACCCTGTCACATGAGGACATAGTATTTTAGAAACATAGAGATGCAGGGCTGGAAGGGACCTTGAGAAGTCATCTAATCCATCCCCTTTCACTGAGGCAGGACCATCCCTGACAGATATTTATCTAACCTGTTCTAAAAAACCTCCAATGCTAGGGATTGCACAGCCTCCTTGAAAGGCTGCTCCAGATCTTAACTACCCATACAGTTAGAAAGTTTTTCCTAATATCGAGAGTAGCTCTCCCTTACTGCAGATTAAGCCCATTACTGCTTGTCCTACCTTCAGTGGACATGGAGAACAATTGATTACAGTCCTCTTTATATCATCCCTTAACATAAATGAAGATTCCCCTCTCCCCCTGGCTTCTTTTCTCAAGACTAAATATGCCCTTTTTCTTTTCTTTTTTTTAAACTTTTCCTCATAGATCAAGTTTTCTAAACCTTTTGTCATTTTTGTTGCTTTCCTCTGGAATCTCTCCAATTTGTCCTCATGATTCCTAAAGTGTGACACCCAGAACTGGACACAATATTCCAACTGTGGCCGCCTCAGTGCTAAATAGAGAGGAACAATTCTCATGTGTCTTACATGCGACACTCATGTTATAACACAGAATATTAGCCTTTTTTGCACCTGCATCACATTGTTGACTCATTCAATTTTTGATCCACTGTAACCCCCAGATCTTCATGAAGTGTGTAGGTGACAGTCTGTTTCCAATGAGCTCCTTCAACATTTGGTCTGGTACCTACAGATCTGATCTACAGATATATAAGAGCACAAAGAGAAGAAAATTAAGTAGATCAGGCTACCCAACTTAGAATGACTGTACCAGAATCCTAACAAGATCATTTCACTTTTAAGAAAAAAATACTTTTTTTTCATGCATTTTATTGATTTTCAATATTATACAAACCCAAGCCGTGTAAAGCAATAATAGAGAAAAAGATACAGCCATTGGAAAAACAATTACTGATCCAATGCCCAGTTCCTTTATTCAAACTGTACAAGCAACCTGCTTTCACTAGTCTAAGGAATATAAATTTTACAGACTAATGAGATAGACACTGGGATGTAAAAATTACCATTTAGATGTCCTGATTTAATGTTGTGTTATAGTAACTTTCCTCCTGGAGATTCTGATATTCTCTATTTATTTCTCCTAAGTAATCACTATCTGCGTACCTCTACTAATGTGTCCTCCTCTCATATTTCTGACATCACAATATTGTCATGGAGCAGCAGACGATACAATCCATATGATACCTGTCTGGTTCCCAGGTCTATTGGAGAGTAGAGAGTAACATTTTATAGAAGGCTTGATTAAGTATATCAGTATCTTGCTATATGTTGCACTTTATAGCTGGCACAGAAGATTTATATATTTCCCACTTTTCAGCAAAGATTTAATCCCAGGATATAATAATGAGGCTTCACTGGTCAAGCAAAGTAAAGCCCTGTACTCAAACTCGATGACATGTCTGTCTGTTATAGTGGGGCAAAGGCCTAGCGGAGTGCAAAACTCATCTTACAAAAGCAATGAAATATGAGAGTCTCTAGTATTACTAAGAAGTCATTATTTTTACTAAGTATACTATTGTACATTTACTATTGCATTATGAATTGTCATAAATAAACTGTGGTTATCAAAATAAATTAACAAAGTGCATTTTGTGATGCATTATTTGGCCTTTTTTATATAATGTTTGTCTGCATACTTGCTAATATGATAAATTCAGTAATTCACAATAGTCTCCTCATCACTAGTGTACTGAGGTACACTATAAAAATACGGGATACAACAATCAGAGGCTTCTGAATGTTGAAACCAGGCCACCAAGGATCCGTTTGAATGAAAGGTACCTGAACTGGCTGGAAAAGCTTGAAATAGCATCCTGTTGAATCTGTGTCAGATGGTGACTGTCATCAAGCACATGGAAATCACCATTCATAAGCATAAGGAATTATGCTAGTTTAACATATAGAGTTTGGGGTTTGCATTCTTGCCAGAGTCACATCTTCTGCAATTTCATAAGGTTCACATAATGAACTACATTAAACTGGTGATTAAAAACAACCAAAGCCAGCAAATGTTAAGTTAAAATAGAGGCTTTGTCCTTTCCCTGCCCCTGTGAACCTATGTGTATATTCAAGGTGTGTCAAATTCACCCAGTGTTCTGAGACCTCTCTAATACCTACGCACAATGGGTGATAGTATCATTGTGACTGAGTTGGTAGTCAGAGGACTCTCCCTCCCTCCAGTGGCCACTCTTCTGCACTGAGAAATGATGGCTCCATTGGAGAGCTGCACATTTGGAGACATTCTCTGTGTTTAAAGGAGTGGGTATCGGGCATCTATGCCATTAAATACTAAACTCTAACAATACTGGTTGTGTTCTTTCCTCTTATTTAAAGTTGTTTTATCTAGTCAAACAAGTGTAATCTTGGAGCATTCCTGCCCTGAGAACATTCATTTTAAACATACATGCCATTTCAGAAAAGTGGAGAAGGGCAATAACATTTGGTTACATATTTTTCCTCCGCTTGTAATGCTCTTACTAGACTCGTTTTTTAGTTGCCTTGCAGTCGGACAACACTGTAATCCAGGCTTGTAGCATGGGTGTTTGGGGGGATTTCCAGCGTGGATGTTTTCTAACCTGTCAGTCAGCCATTGGGGGTGAAGGGATGAAGTCTAAATACAACCAACTAGCTTGCTGTGTTTTCCACACACGTGCACACATGAACCCCTAGGCCATTTTTGATGACATCTGCACCCTCCAATGCCTCCATGGTTATTTCCAACAAAAAAGAAAATGCAGATTAAAACTTCCACTGGCTCTCTCTTTTGAAACAAAAGCATAATGAAAGGTTTGGCACACCCCCAGAGTCCTCTGTGATTAGTTGTAATTCTTGGTGGGGTGTGACATGCTCATCCTCCTGAATTAGTGCAGGGCACAAGGAATTTAGCACGGTGCTAATTGTGATCAGATGAAAACAAGCATCCTCAGTATGTGGGCATGCAGCAAGACAAAACAGATTGCTAAGCTTTTCAGAGAAGTGCTCCACAATATGAGCTGCCAGACAGCCCTATGCACAAAGACAGCTGGGGGTGGGTTTTCTGCATGTCAGACTCCAGTGGGCAGAGCAGACAGGGGAGAGAGACAGAAGCGTATCTGGGCAACCATGTACCTTTCTTCCCTCTCTCTCTCTCTTCCCTATTGCTCTGTCTTTCCTCTAGTAGTCACAAGATGTCTGTGGTCCATTTTCTCTCTGTGCTACAATATCCAGATTTTCATTTTATTCTCAATTACAAATTGTTAGACATTGCTATTTGGCTGAATTTAACTAAGTAAGACTCTGTGGTGAAGTCAGAAGTTTTAGGGCACCAGCGAGGGAGAAACCCCTTCTCATGAAGATGCTCTTCAGCAGCTACAGTGGCAGTGAGGACTCAGGCCCAAGGATCCCTACAGCAAGCCTGAGGGCAAGAGGCAGGCTCAAGCAACTCCTTACCTCCTAGGTCAAATGGTGATGGAGAAGAGGAGGATCAGCTATAAACCCCCCACAATTCTGACACCCCGTCCCTTCCCCCACACAGCCACCCTTGCCAGAAAGCGAGAATGATGCAGGGGCAGTCAGGTCTGCCTGTGGAAGGCTGATGAAGACAAGTATATACTCCAGAAAGAGCCAGCACTGCTACTCCCTCCTTCCCTCCCAGGAGCAGGGAGAGCAGAGGCCATTTCCCTAAGCTCTTTGTCCTTTCAATGAGTCGTGCTGCTGGGGCACTGCTCAGTCACCCCTTGGATCTGCTGTGGGAGGCAAGAGGAATGTATGTTGCCATGCAAGGGATAGGTACAATGTAAAGGGATATACTGTGCCCCCAGCCCTGCCACCTCCCCCTACAGTGATGGTCTATTTGAAGACAAGATGTCTGAATTAACAGAAAGAAAAGGAGTACTTGTGGCACCTTAGAGACTAACCAATTTATTTGAGCATGAGCTTTCGTGAGCTACAGCCGATGAAGTGAGCTGTAGCTCACGAAAGCTCATGCTCAAATAAATTGGTTAGTCTCTAAGGTGCCACAAGTCCTCCTTTTCTTTTTGCAAATACAGACTAACACGGCTGTTACTCTGAAACCTGAATTAACAGAAAAATACTATTGAGAGCGTTGGCCCCTTCAGGAGGCAGATGGAATGTTGGTGCTGGAAAGTTCCACGGCAGTTAGGAGTGACAGTTGGCAAGAGCAGAGTGTAATCAAGACTCTTGTGTCTCAGCGCCAGGCCTGAGGAAAAGGGGGATTTACTCCCCGTAATCCCCTGGAGATGGGGGGAACAGGATTTACCCCCACAATCTCACTGCCCTTCCCCCACCACAGATTTGGGGGAAGGGATTATAATACTTTATAATCTGTCAGAGACGTGGGGCGATTCACTGTTCCATGAGTCTGCCAGAGATGGGGGAAGTTGCCAGAACCAAGGGGGGATTGGCCTCCTATAGTCTGCCAGAAACATGGGGGAACAGCCCCCTCAGTAATCTGTCAGAGATGGGGATGATTTATTCCTCCCTTCAATCTAATCTGCTAGGGCATGTGATAATTTATTTTTCTCTCAATAATCTGACAGGGACAATATGATTATGCTTCTCTCCCTTTCCCCGTGTCTCCAATAATATTCTGGATACTGAGGGGATTTATCCCCAAGTTATCTGCCAGACACAGAGGAATTAATCCTCTTCCCAGTAATATACCCCAAAATGGACAGATTTAGTCTTCGCTCGCCATAGCTCCCTACAGAAAAATCTTCCAGTTATGGGGAGGATTTAGTCTTTTCCCAGTTGATAGAGGTGTACTGATTTGCCCCTCACACCACAGGGTCTGCTAGAGCTGGCAAGTTAACCCTCCTTTGTAGCATACTACAAAGGGGCAATTTCACACCATCACCAACTATTTAAGATTGTGGAGGCATTTGGAACTGTTTATCCTTTTTCCTTGCAAGGGAGATTTATCCCTGGAGAGGAGCATCTTGAGGCAAAGGAAACACATAAGGGACAATGAAACTTCAGAGTAATGACGATGAGAAAGTACCAGAAAAGGCAACAGTGGAGGATAACAAACACAGTGATTCAGTGTGTCCAGGACACAAAGCCCTTGGAAGAAGGTATTTCTTAAGGGAATATTCAGGGGTTAAAGTTAGAGAGTCAGAAAGTTGTGAAAATGCATTTTTTTCTAAATGGGTTATTTAAAGATATTAATAAGAACTATTAATATTCAATTCTATTGTGGCAGTGCTCAAGGATTCTGAACAGGAATTAGGGCCCCATTGCACTAGACTAAGTGACAAGTATCAGGGGGTAGCCATGTTAGTCTGTATCCACAAAAACAACAAGGAGTCCGGTGGCACCTTAAAGACTAACAGATTTATTTGAGCATAAGCTTTCATGGGTAAAAACCCCACTTCTTCAGATGCATCTGAAGAAGTGGGGTTTTTACGCACAAAAGCTTATGCTCAAATAAATCTGTTAGTATTGTACTAGGTGCTGTACAACAAGTAACAAAACAAGTCCCTGCCCCAGAGAGCTAAGATTTAAACAGTGTGCAGCAGTGTGGTGAGGTAGTGAAAAGGCTGGAAGGACAAGTAACTCTAGAGAGGTACAGCAGCAAATTAAATTTGGAGAAGGGATTTAGGAGAGATCACAAGAGTAATGATTCTGTTACAGTGGGGGAAAGGAACTAAGATTCCACCAACCATTTTGCAAGTACTAGCATATCCCTGCCCCATAACCCTGATGATCACTCTGCATCTGTCATTTCCAAGCTAGCTATGGCCCACAGAGAAACACACTATTCACTTCTCACTACCATATCTGTGCTACATAACCTTGACCTGCAGACTGGCAATCTACTCCTCTTTCTGACTGCCACACCAGAGCTCTGAAACCCTGACCTATAGACCGGTGCCATTTTCTTCCTACCCCATGGTGCCCTATAAACCTGGCCTGCATATTCGCACAGTGTTGCTTCCTACTTTTTCGTTTATATTTGAATGTACATATCCAGGAAGTTGCTGAGTCCTGGAAACTGAAGTTCTCTGTTTTCTGACTGAAGAGATGTAGCATGGCATTGATAGTGCCTGATTTCTCCATGCACTGTCCTGACAATGTTCTTCATCATTTTACTGGGGGAAACACGAGTAATGTAATGCACCTGGTCCATCTGTTGCAACAATGGTACTAGTCATGCCAGTCATTTTGTTGGGTTAATGATGCAGACACCTGACTACCATCAATTTTTTTATCTGTGCACTAATAGTTTGAACTAGTGAGCTGGGAAATGAATTAATCATATTCTGTATTTTTTTTTAATACTGGTGTTGAAAGAAGATAGAGGCAGAATTTCTGCCAGACTATTTTTGTCACTCCTGGTTGGGACTGTTTGTGCAAGTTAACTTGTGCTTGTGTGTACCCGGTTGGGAGCCTCATCTCTGAGGCAAGGACTTAAGGATCATGGTCTTTGCTGGTGTGGGATTTGTGGCATTTACCCACCATGTTGGCTCACCTTGTTTTTCCTGTTATAATTATCCTCACATTATTATTTAGAAACTCCATCATGGATGTACATGGCATTTTGCGAGTATACGAAACACAACCTCACGCAGAGATAAAAGCAGTAAATACATCCAAACATAGGGGCAGGAGAGCAGGGGGGCTGACAAAATGGGTAGAAGGAAAAACATTATTTCATGAGTAATATTTCTTTTGTTACGTTTCTGGGTGGGGAAGGAGGGGAAGTCCTGCTCATGTGAGAGAGTGGCAGTGGGGAGCCCCAGAGCATAGAGGGTCCTACCCCTTCTACCTCTTTTGAATGCAGCTGCATTGTCACACCACACCTCTCACTGAGTGATTCTTCTAGCCTCCTAATTCTACATTAAATGGTGCTGGAGAATGATGCTCTTCACTCACACAGGTCAGATGTTGAGGAGACTAAGACTGGCCTTGAACCCCCATCATTCTTTTAACTCCACAATTCACTTGTTCTCCCAACTCGCATGTCTAGTGTCCCTTGTGGAAAACAAGAAACAGGACTCAGCTGTAATGGATATAAAGGGAAAAGTAAGACCATAGGACTGTTCTCTGTGCTTAGTGCCAATCCAGATGATTTTTATTGAGGTAACTGAGTACAGAGAGATCCCCAAAGATTTTCTCTTGTCTGAGACAAACTAAACACAGCTTGTATTGCCTTCCTAAGTCCTTGTCTAAACTACACAATCTTGGAAAGGACATTGCATAAACATGTCAGTTTTTAACTTTGATTTGTCAGAAGGTAAGAATTAGATAACTAGACTTATGGTCTGATTTTGAGAGTGGCACTGCCAATGTGTTCTTTCCATGCATTATTCCAATTTCTTCAGATATCTCGACACACTTCATTTTTTTTTTAATTTGCAGGTGCTGATCTGGAGACTCTATACCAATTCTCTCTTGGCTGGATAGGAACCAGAGTCCTTGCTCCCGTCGTTGACAGTGCCCTGGTCTCACCACATTATTGTCACATTTGCTTGCTGAGGTAGGGAAAGCTTCCTCTGTGACCTACATGCCTTAAGCCTTGTAAAAATGATTTTTATGTTGATAACCCTCCCAGGACATGTAATGTCAATAATACACAATCAGAGAAATGCATGTATAGGTAGAACAGCCGCACTCATTTCAAGGAATTCTTTGTTGCATTTATACTGTATGCTGGTTAACAACATCAATGTTTGATTAATATTTTATCTCCTGATTATATCTCTTTACAAGCACTATTTGCATAAGTTACCTCTGAGCACCTAACCTGCCACATGCTCATCTCAGTTGGATAGGCGTCTTTTAATTCTCCATGCTTTGACTGTGATAAAATGAGTGTAAAGTTTTCTTGAACAAGATCTTCCTTGACACAATATTTCTTTTTCCTGCTGTCTTCCAGGTGAGATCTTGTCAGGGTCTAGCTGTGTGGAGTGGTGAATAACTTTAAAGTCTTCACTATTTCCTTATTCACAATAGCATTGTTCGGTAGTTCCTGGCCTTAGAGGATGGGCCAAATGATTGGTGCCTCTTTACTTTGTTTGAAGTTGGAAAGCTGGACCTTCTCATCCCTGTCACAGTCTAAGTGCCAACAGGGAGAGGTGAGAAAGGAAGACCAGGACTTCCAGTCTGTTTAATTTTTCCATGTGAATTGTTAGAATTAAATAATTTCTGAACAGGCCATTTAATACTTGGATATTCACAAAGGTTATGATAACTGAGGCACTTGGCAGAAGGAAAGTATTCCCAAACATGAGAAAATATGACCCCTCCCTATATTTGGGGTTTCACTGCTTGTGGGACCTCTCCACTTGCTCTCTTGAGCTTAGCTCTGTAATGGGGAGGGTTCCATCATCTGAATGTCTGAGTAGAAACATCCTGGTAATATTTTACCTTGTCTTTAATGATAGCACTCTGACCACGCTGAGAGCACAAATTCTTTCTTTCCTAAAATTTAATTCTCATAAATTTCATTGTGGACTCCCTGGAACTAGAGAACTGCTAACTGAAGAGGTGAGTCATAGAAATAAGAAAGCAGTAATCAGCAAGTTTTTTATCCAGATGAAGTAAAGCTTTATATCTTTTAAACAGAACAAGTTACCATAAGCAAAAACAAGCATAACAAAAAAAGATGCAGCCTGATATACATTCCAATCTTCAGAATCGGGCATGTCTTTTCACGGGCAACTTCTCCTGTTTGGTTCCCCAAGAGCCATTCTTCTCTCTAGTCTACCTAGGGTTTTGCACTACACCTATTAACATGGGATATATTACCTGTATATTATCTGTATCGGATATTACCTATAACCTGTCTCCTCAGCACTTGTGCAAGGGCAGAGGAAAGGGAAGGTGGAATTAACGCCTTACTTATTGGAGACCTGGTATTACACCCTAATACAGGGACTGAAACAGAAAAGGGCTTTATTAAAAGCTGTATCCATCTATGAGAGGGAGAGTCATGGCCAGGGCATGCTCAGCCAGACCGACAAACTTGAGATTAGAACCACAAGTTGGTAACCAGAGTCAGGCCAGGTCAGGATACCAGGGAGTCAGAGGCAGGAGTTAAAGTCAGGAGCCAAACTGCAGATCAGAACCACAAATCAGATGCAAGGACTCAAGCTGGGTCCAGATGCCATGAAGTCTAGCGAGGGGAGCAGGCGCACAAATTCCAGACCAGGATGGAACTAAGTTGTTCAGACAACTTCCTGTTTCTGCTGTTGGTTTAAGTAGGGCCAGCAGGCCAATCAGCTGCTCTGGGACTCTGCCAATAGGACCTCATAGGTGAATTCTTAGACTGGGGCTGAGCTTCGTGGGTCCTAGGTAAGCAGCTGTCAGCAGGCTGCCAAGTGGAGGGTTGGAGCATGGCTGCTCCTGTGTACCCAGGTTTGAGGCCATAGGGTCATGACATCACCTCCCTCACCTCGGGGTGCCCTCTGGGCAGCATGGGGCCAGGTTTCTCAGGATGGCTCCTATGGAAGGCCCAAAATAGGACAGGACCGTGAAAATTCTCAGCTGGCTTCCTACTGTGCTCCTTTGAGTGGGAAGATTATGGCCCAATCAGGTACCACAATTTACGCCACTTGACCTTGGATTCAAGGACTTTGTTGACAATGTATTCCTCCTCACCTTGCACTTGCACTGGTGGGGGCAGTGATTGGACTGTATGGGGTAATGTGTTCTCAGTGTAGGGTTTTAGGACTGAGACGTGAAATACAGGATGGACTCTAGGGGATCAAGGGAGCTGGGTCTCAAAGTTGACTAAGTTGATTTGTCGCCAAATCTGGTATGGGCCAAGGACTAGTAGTCTAGTTTCCGAGAGGGTTTGTCTGTGCAGAAGTGTTCTGTAGAAAGCCATACCTTTTGTCCTATAGAGTAGGTGGGGGCCTTGTTGCCTATGCTGGTCTGCATGCTTTTTGAAATCCTCCTTTGCCTTCTTAAGGTGTCCCTTCATCTCCTTCTGGATGTGATGGATGTATTGTACTAGGACCAACACCAATGGGTTGGGGGAGGATGTCAGTTGCTGTGGGTGAAATTGGGTGTGGTATCCATAGTTGACAAAGAAGAGCCTGTGGATGCATGGTCTGCATTATTGTACACGCGCTCGGCATATGGGAATAGTGTAGACCAGTTGTCCTAGTGGTAGCTGATGCAGCGTCATAGATACTGCTCTAGGTTCTGGTTGATTCTTCTGTTTGGCCATTTGACTGAGGATGGTAGACAGAGGACAGGTGCTTGTAGATTCCTAAGAGACATAGGGCCTCCTGCCAGGAGCAGGCAGTGAACTGGGGCACCGTCAGAAGTGATGTGAGCTGGGAGGCAATGAAGATGGACTACATTGTTTATCCAGAGCCAGGTGGCTTCCCCTGCAGAGGAAGTGAAGTGGGCTATTTTTGAAAAGCGATCTACCACTTTCAGGATTGTCATGAAACCACTGGATTCTGGTAGTTTTACCACAAAGTCCAAGGACCAACATAAGTTTCCAGAGATTGGAGGAGACAGCAAGGCTTCTGGCAGGGGATCTTGGTGCAGGCACACACCTAGCAGAAAGCAACAAAGGTCTCTATTGTGGGGCACATACAGAAGTATTGGGACATTAATTGTTGGGTTTTATATCAGCCCAAGTTTCCTGCCAGTGTGGAGTCGTGGCACAGTTGAAGAATTGTCACTCTAACATGTCCAGAGGGAACACAGAAATGGTCCCTTATGAATGTGATCCCCACCTGGCTGTCCTGTGGTTCTCGATCAATAATTGCCACCTCATCCGGTGGAATTCCAGAGACAGAGGCAGAGTGGATGAGCGTCAGCAGGTACTGGAAGGGGGTTGCACTGAGGAAATTATGGGACTTGAGATTGTGGGCTGGTTCCAGACTGGGGCCTCATGAATCAGACCCATACCTTCAGGACAAGGTGTCAGTTTTGCCATTTCTAGTTCTAGGGCAGTAGGTCAAGGTAATTGAACTGGGAGAAGAATAGGGCTTACTGGAGCTGTCCGTTAGATTAGCGTCTTGGCCCTGCACATGTACTGCAGGATCTTGTGATCAGTAAGTACCTGGACCAGATGATGGGCCCTTTCCAAGTCATGAGGCCACTCTTCAAAGGCAGTCTTAATTGCCAAGAGCTCTTTGTCCAAGACCTCATAGTTTCACTCAGCAGAGGCAAGCTTCCTTGAGTAGTAGGCTGTGGGGTACAGTATTTGCTTGTGTCCTTGCCTCTGGGAGAGGACCGCCCAACCACTCTGCTGAGGGCATCAAGTTCCACAATGAAAACTTGTGCCATGTCCAGATGGGCCAACACTGGAACAGTGATGATGGTGAGCATTAGCTGTTCAAATGCGTTCTGGGTCTTGGGCAACCACTGGAAGTGGTCATTCTTCCACAGTAAGACAGTGAGGTGCTTGGCATGTTTTAGATGAACCTCTGGTAAAAGTTTGCAAAGCCTACAAAACATTGTAGATTGTGCACATTGCAGGGAGTTGCCCAATTGCAGACAGCCTGGACCTTGCGCAGATCCATCTTGATTCCTTCCGGGGATAGGATGGAACCCAGGAACTCGGTTGAAGTCTGTTCAAATGTGCACTTTTCAAGTTTAGAGTAGAGACTGTATTGTTGTTGTCTCTCCAGGACTGTGCAGATGTGAGTGGTGTGTTGGTCCAGATTGTCTGAGAAGATCAATATATTGTCTAAGTCAGTGGTTCTCAAACTTGAAAATTTACTGAGGGTCTCAGCAGACCACTTAATGATCTTTTCAAATGTTGTTTGTACCATTAGCTAACTATTGTAAGGAGCTTTGGATAAAAGCACAATATAAAAAAACCTTAATAATAATTAATGTTTTTTGTTCTACAAATAAAAGCACACAACTCATATTTTAATATCAGTAGTCTTACCTTTCTAATGCGATGGATGTGCTCTCTCTCCCTCACCGCAGCAGCCCCCAAGCTGAGTCTGGGAAGAAGGGAGGTCTCTCCCTCTCTCCCCCGCCGCAGCAGCGCCCGAGCTGGGGCTGGGAAGGAGGGGGGTCTCTCCCCCACCACAGCAGCCACAGAGCTGAGGCTGGGGAGGAGGGCCATCTCTCCCCGCCAGTCACAGCCCTGGGGCTGGGGAAAGTCGTCTCTTCCTTTGGCCGCCGCAGCCCTGCATGTCCCAAATTCCTCCCACCCCCTCTTCTCACCCCACTTCCCCCTCCCACCTACCCCCTATTCCCCTCAAGGCCACCACCTCACCTTATATGTGCATCTTCTCCAGAGTCCAGGCACATAATTAGTGGAGCCATGCCTGCGCAGTTCCACTAGTTAGGTGGGTGGCCTTTCATTCTCTCATGTGCAGCTGCCCAGGCATGCACCTTAGAGGGAACTATCTGCGGACCACCTGAATGGAGCTCGCAGACCACTGGTGGTCCATGGATCACAGTTTAAGAATCTCTGGTCTAAGTATATCACTACAGACTGGTCCAGTAGGTCTCGTAGCACATTGTTAACGGAGTGCTGGAATATTGCGGGGCATTAGGCAATCCAAATGGCATGTCTAAATATTCAGAGTGGCCATATCGGGTCCAAAAGGTCGTCTTCCATTCTGTGATGCTGACAGGCCACGTGTCAGTGCATGCCAGATTCTCAGGACAATTCACTTGCATGTGAATATCAAAGATGTTGATTGTATTGTTTTCATCTGTCTATGTGCTGTAGTTTGCTATTACATTACTTCTACATTATGTATATCCTGTAATTAAATAACCCTACATCAAAGGTGTCTTAATGTAAGATTGCAGTCAGGTGTTAAAACTTCATGAAAACTAATGAAAGATTGTTGTTTGCTATTACATTACCTTTTACATTGTGAATATCCCTGTGACTAAACTCATCAAACATGAATGGAACCTTGGAAATGCTAACTAAGGACTTAATGGCTGTAACAGAAAATGCTAATTTCAAAGCAAGGGGGCATAGAGGAGTAAAAACACTTATCAGATTGCTTTCTGTGTGGAAAAGCTATAAATATGGATTCATGGAATGATCCTACATCTCTGGACTGTTTGGATTCTAGCAGGGTGGTAATACTGAGTGAGTGAACAGAGATCCCGAGAGTTATCCGGAGTAACCCTGAAGATTTTTGGAGATTGGCAGATTACTGAATCTCTGCTAACATTTGGATTTACAAACTTTGACTCACCTGTTAATATATTTTACTTGCTTTAACCTCTCAATAACTCTCATTTTTCTTAGCTAATAAATATTTAGTTAGTTTACTAGAGAATTGGCTACCACATTGTTTTTGGTGTAAGATGCAGAGTATCAGTTGATTTGGGGTAAGTGACTGATCCTTTGGGATTGGGAGTAACCTAATATGATGTGATTTTTTGTTTATATAACCTTTTATTACAACATCCAGTTTGTCTGGGTGGCAAGATAAGCTAGAGAGCCTAAGGGGATTGTCTGTGACTTTGTGGTAATACTGGCATAGTGGTCCAGGAGTGCACATTTGTTACTGGCTTGGTGAAATCTAATTATAGAATATACCACCAATTTGGGGTGTTTGCCCTGTTTTCTGACAGTCTGACCTGAGTTTGGCACTCATAGTTGTGAGCCACTCCAGACAGCGTGACACATTCATTCCCCTCTCAGATATGAACAAGACTGTAAACTCCCCAGAAATCCAGTTTAGTGTACATGTGAGCAGCATCACGCGGTCCAACAACGCAGGGATTAGAGTAGTGGGTAACTGTTCCAGGTTGTTACCTGATTTAGGACTTGGTAATCACCACAGTGGTGGAGGCTGCCATTCTCCTTTACAAGAAGGACTGGGACACTGGCTGGTGAGGTTGACCTGCGGATGAACCCTGGCCAGGTTGTCTTGGAGGTATTCTTGCAGTGCCACCAGTTCCAGCTCTGACATTGCATATATCCACCCAAACGGTATCTTTACCCCTGACTGGAGTTCTATGGGGCAGTTATAGTCCTGATGTGGGGGGAGGCTTTCTGCATTTTTCTTTTCAAAGACAACAGCATAGTCACAGTACTTGGAGGGCAGGGAGGAGTTCCATAGTTCCCTCAGTAGGTGTTTCAATGTAAGTGACTAGACCTACTTGAAGTTTCTTGGGCCTGGGTGCAACTCTTACAGGTCCCTTGCCATGCCGTCGGCAGAATTATGACAGGAAAGTGATCTTCTGTTCTCACCCATGGATGAGGGGATCATGAATGGCTAGCCAGGAAATGCCAAGGTTCAGGGGGAAATGCAGGGAATGGATGCCAGATTGAATTATTTCTCTGTATCCCTAAATAATGGCCTCCAGTGGGACAGTCTCCTCCACAACCAGACCCAAAGACAGTGGGGAGCCATCAATAATTTCAATCATGTCCAATGTGGCCTTGTGTCACAGGGGAATCTGTAGGGCCCGAGCTATAGCTGCATCCATAAAATTATCCACTGCTCATGAATTGATGAGGGCCTCTTGGAGGGGGACCTGCTGGGGTCCCCCAGGATGTGCAGCTGGATAGGCACCTGCAAATGGGAAGCCCCTACATGGAGCTCAGGGTGCCTCTCAATGAGGACTAGGGTCCAGTGAAATTCTCTTCTCTCAAAGAGCAGGCCAGTTCCGCCCACTATGTCTGGACCAGCTTGTTTCCCCAAGCTCCTCGACGTTGGTATTGGGAAGGCCGAGATGGCATGGCGAAGTCAGCCGCAGTAGAAGCACAGGTGGCGCTGACAGCACTGTTCTTTTTCTTCAGGGTTGAGCCACTGGCAAACCAGATTGGCTTGCATGGGTTCAGGGGGCAATGCAGAAGGTGAAGTCCCAGTACATACATAGAGGGACTGCAGGGAACCGCTTTTCTCCTCTCTTTGTTCTCATAGCTGCTCGTCTAAGTGGGTGGCAAGCTCCCCAAGGGCATCTAGGCTCGTGGGCATCTCTATGCAGGCCAGTGCATTTTGATTTCTTCCTGCAAGCCCCACTGGAACAGGTAGAGCTACGCTACTCTGTTCTAGTCTGTATCTGCTGGGAGGTTGCAGAAGTGTGCCACATAGGAAGCCACCATGTCTTGCCCCTACCAGAGTTCCCTCAGAGTGGCCTTGGCCAGTCGAGCTTGGTATGGTTAATTGAAGATGGTTGATGTAGACTGGAGAAAGGAATCCCAGTTTGACAGCACCAGGCTTTGGCCTTCCAGCAGGGGGGAAGCCCAGTCTAATGCATCTCCTGTCAGCAGGCTGATTACTAAGGACACCTTGGACAGGTCAGAGGAACAGATTCTGGAACACATCAGGAACAGAAGGTGGCATTGGTTCATGAAGCCCTGAAACTACCAGCACTTCCGGATGAACCATTCAGGCAAAGATATTGCATGCCCCTATTTGGGGCAAGGCACTGCCTGAAATGCTCGCAGCACAGTATATCTCAGCACTAAGCTGCCTCGCTTGCTACTGCAGCTGCTGATTTTCCCCATTCAGTTGCACAACTTGGGCTGCAGTGCTTGATTATCTGCCTGGAGACAGAGGGCCCATTCGGGCAAGTCAGTGATTCCAGTAGCTATGGCAGTACAGCTGGGTCCACTCTTCTCACGGTGGGCTTGGTCTCATAGGGTTATTGTGATCTGAACAAGCTGTTATGGCCAGGTGATGGGCAGCCACACCTACTGGTCAGAGCCGGAGTCCATAGTCATGAGACAGGAGTCAAGAGTCAGCTGGGTTGGGATTCCAGAAGTTCAGAAGCAGGAGACAAACTTGAGATCAGAACCACAAGTCAGTAACCAGAGTCAGGCTGGGTCAGGATACCAAGGAGGCAGAAGCAATAGACAAACTGGAGATAAGAACCATAAGTCAAATGCTTGGAGTCAAGCCGGGTTGGGATGCCAGGAATTAAGGGGAGCAGGAGCAGGAAACACAGTTGTTCAGAGAACAGGGTGGATCCTAGTTATTCAGACAGCTTTCTCTTCCTGCTGCCAATCAGCTGCTCTGTGATTCCGCCAATGGGACCTCCTGGGCAGAGTCTCAGGCTGTGGCTGGGCTTCATGGGTCCTGTATAAGCAGTTGTCATCAGGCTACAAAATGGAGGGTTGGAATATGGCTTCTCCTGCAGACCCAGGTTTGAGGCTAGTAGGTCATGATGGGGTTATTAATCAATTGTTGTTCCCTTGAATTGCTGGATGTGAGAGACCACAGACCACAGGTCCCTTGCCATGATCAAGAGTGATCATGTTAGGAGAGAGTGAAACTATGAGTGAAGGCTAAAAGGGGAGTGAGTGAATACACAGATGGATGAGTAACTCAAGACTAATACAGCAAAGGATTATAGATCCCATAGAGGTTTGTAATAGAGGTGAAAGGCTCTAAACAAGGATCTGGGGAGAATACACACACACACGAGAGAGAGAGAGAGAGAACTAAAAAGCAAGGAGATAATTGATTCTATTTATTGTATGTATTTTAATTTAAATCAAAGCATTATTAAAGCCAGAGCTTTTGGGGGGACTTAGCTAGCTCAGATGATTAAGAATGGGGTTCTTAACCTTTCACCACTATGTCAGCTACCAGTTTCAGTCCAGCTCAGATGGGCAATGCCCAAAAGTGTAGCTCTTCTCTGGCCTGTGTTCGGTAACTTGATCATCTCAGTAGCAGAGTCCATTTCATAAACACAACCTTACGAAATAAGTTAATTAGCATCTTGATTGGCAGAGAGGCTAAATATTGAGTGGGCAGACTTAACAAATCTCCCGCTCTTAAAAAGTATTTTCTCCCCTCAAGTGTGTGTGGCAAAGCCTACATTTTTGCTGCACTGGCTGTGGATAAATAGAGGCGTTTGGTTTCCAGAGATGTCAGTGTAGCACCTTCCATCTATCAGGAAGTTGTGACCAAGCTCCTCAGAATTCTATGCCAAGCCCCTTGGGAATTCCCTTCAGGGCCATGATGATCCTTGCATGGAGGTGATTCTCATCTGAAGAGTGCCTGTTAATTTAGAAATACAAGAGTGTATTGGATTTTTGCCTTCAGTAGCTAGTTTATGGGATTAGCCTTACTGGCCAGTGCATGTTGTTGCTGTTCTTCTTCAGTGGTGATACAGAGTTTGCTCTTTGGCAGTAAATTAAGAAGTTCAGGGCCAAATTCACCACTTGTGTAAGCAGGTGTAATTAAATGGAGGTGCACCTACTAATGCCAGTGGTGAATTAGGCCTTCAGTTGTGTGAGCTGTTTCTTAATACCATTACCATGCAGTATACATAGAACATTTCTTTACAGGAATGGCAGCTACATAGTATATAATCAGCCAGGCCCTGCATTAAATTTGCACTCCTTTAAAGAATCTGCCATTCTGCTTCAAAGACCATCACCCTAGACAATACTTACAATACTTCCTGCTAGGCTTGGGGACTGAGTTTATTTGATTTTGTTAATATATCTGTTTCCTTTATTTCTAGTTTCTAAAGCAATTTGTCCGGGGTTTTACACTTCCAATACAAAGCCCCGTTCAGTGTTCCACACACAGTTCATTTTTCTTGATCCAGTTCTTCTGGAATTGCCTTTGTCTCCACAAACTGCCTGCTTTTAATCTATCTATATATCTTGGGGTTTTATTCTGCTATCTATCTGTGTTCCATCCAAGCACCTACCATGTAAAATCAATAACAAAAGCAAAGTTAGTAGTGCAAGTCTCTAAAGTTTCTCCCTCTTTACGGTAAACTCTCTGCTTGGGATAAGGAGTTTGGTTTGGTTTGGTTTTTTAATTTTATTAACTTATTTTACTGCGGTTGGGGGTTACACCTCAAGAAAACTTTCAATGAGGCCTTTATATATTTTTATCTAACATCGGGTGCATGCTCCGGCTTCCTGAGATTCATCATATTAATTAAATAAATGGAAGCCTTGGGAAATGCTGTTTTGGACAAAGTTTTTTTCTGAATATCCCAGAGAATCCAAAATAAGTCATCTACATTTTTCCCATTGATGTAGTAAACTTTTTCAAACCCTTATATCCTTTCATCTGTTGTATATGCATCTTTAAGAATAAAGTAAACTGAATCCAAAACTTGAGGAAGGGATATTGACATGGAAATCTCACCTTCCCCAAGCTTGAAATAACATGTTTGACCTTGACCTGAGAGAGAGACTGATGAAACAGAGGAAGAACAGAAAGAGGGCGACAGAAGATAGGAGAGATGGGGCAGAAAGAGGAAGAAAAAGTGCTGGAATGGAGAAAGAAGTTCAAAGTTTAATCTTTTACAGTTTTTGAAAGATTTGCGCAGGGTTACAGTCTGAATGTGTTTGGCAGTGACCTCTATGTTGCAGTTTCTCTAACTCTGATATATTGTAAATTTTATTTGTTCTTTCAAAAAAATCACTATTTAAAAATCAAAACAAAATATACTTAAGGTGGCAGAATGTCAACTCAAAGACTCCTCAGAGAGCTTCCTCACTCAACCACCTCCTCTTATAAATCCTGAATACTAAATATGTTTTGCTGTGCTCCATGGAATTCAACAAATTCAAATTCTGTTACAATTCTCTAGTAGGGAAGTGAATTCCAGAGCTGGGGGGCTCAGTCCTTAGCTGTAACCGAGCAGCACTTTAAGTCAACCTGTTACAGGTCTAGCTTAGCCTCCAAGAAACTTGAAGCAACCTCAACCCTGCTCTATATTGTGTCTAAGGGCAACCCTACAAGGAGTTGGAAGATAACTGTGATTCAGTCATGCCCTTTTCCCCAGTTGTGTCCAGGACACAAAGGGGATGTGAGCAGGATGACACAGAGTCAGCTATGCTAGCCCTAAACCTCCTGTGGGGGTTCACTGTGCTGGGAGATTCCCCAGGAAATCAGTCAAACTGACTATTATGGTAGCAATGCAAAGAGGCTCTAATGGGGCAGAGGAGTGACCTGAGGACTTTCCATTGAGAATATTCTGCACCATCTTCTAGGTATTAATCAATCACTTGAAATACTGAGTTACTATTTTGCATTTTAGTGTTTCTGTTGTGTACTTGTCATATTACAATATGTCCTAGTGAAGAAGAGAGAATGGAAGATAAAATATGGGTAGAATCTGATGAGAAACAATCAAATGAAAAAAAGTCCCATTCAATTACAACATGTAATGGCAGACAGCTAAAAAGTGACAAGTTTTTAAAGTGCTTATATACAAATGTTAAAAGTCTAAATAATAAGATGGGTGAACTAGAGTGCCTTGTATTAAATGAGGATATTGATATAATAGGCATCACAGAAAGTTGGTGGATGAGGATAATCAGTGGGACACAGTAATACCAGGGTACAAAATATATTGGAAGGACAGAACAGGTCGTGCTGGTGGGGGAGTGGCACTATATGTGAAAAAAATCATGGAATCAAATTAAGTAAAAATGTTAAATGAACCAAACTGTACCATAGAATCTCTATGGATAGTAATTCCAAGCTCTATTAATAAGAATATAGCAGTAGAAATATATTATTGACCACCTGACCAAGATGGTGATAGTGACTGTGAAATGTTCAGGGAGAGATTAGAGGGGCTATAAAAAGAAAAAACTCAAGTTTCTGGACACCTTAAATGACTGCTTCTTGGAGCAGCTGGTCCTGGAACCCACAAGAGGAGAGGCAATTCTTGATTTAGTCCTAAGTGGAGCACAGGATCTGGTCCAAGAGGTGAATTTAGCTGGACCACTTGGTAATAGTGACCATAATATAATTAAATTTAATATACCTGTGGTGGGGAAAATACCACAGCAGCCCAACATGATATCATTTAATTTCAGATAGGGAGACAACACAAAAATGAGGAAGAGAACCAAAAAAGTGCCACCGTGGCTAAACAACAAAGTAAAAGAAGTGAGAGACAAAAAGGTGTCTTTTAAAAAGTGGAAGTTAAATCCTAGTGAGGAAAATAGAAAGGAGCATAAACTCTGGCAAATGAAGTGTAACAATATAATTCGGAAGACCAAAAAATAATTTGAGGAACAGTTAGCCAAAGACTCAAAAAGTAATAGCAAAAAAATTTTTAAGTGCATCAGAAACACGAAGCCTGCTAAACAATGGAGCCACTGGATGATCAAGGTGCTAAAGGAGCACTCAAGGCCAATAAGGCCATTGCGGAGAAACTAAATATATTCTTTGCATCGGTCTTTACAGCTGAGGATGTGAGGGAAATTCCCAAACCTGAACCATTCTTTTTAAGTGACAAATCTGAGGAACTGTCACAGATTGAGGTGTCGTTAGAGGAGGTTTTAGAACAAATTGATGAACTAAACAGTAATAAGTCACCAGGACCACCTGGTACTCACCCAAGAGTTCTGAAGTAACGCAAATGTGAAATTGCAGAACGACTAACTGTAGTGTATAACCTATCATTTAAATAATTTTCTGTGCCAAATGACTGGAAGATAGCTAATGTGATGCCAATTTTTAAAAGGGCTCCTGAGATGATCCCAGCAATTACAGGCCGGTAAACCTGACTTCCGTACCGGGCAAACTGGTTGAAACTATAGTAAAGAACAAAATTGTCAGACACATAGATGAACGTAATTTATTGGGGGGGAAGAGTCAACATGGTTTTTGTAAAGGGAAATTATGCCTCACCAGTCTGCTAGAATTCTTTGAAGAAGTCAACAAGGATGTGGACAAGGGGAATCCAGTGGATATAGTATCCTTAGATTTTCAGAAAGACTTAGATAAGGTTCCTCACCAAAGGCTCTTAAGCAAAGTAAGCTGTCATGGGATTAGAGGGAAGGTCCTCTCGTGGACTGGTAACTTGTTAAAATATAGGAAACAAAGGGTAGGAATAAATGGTCAGTTTTCAGAATGGAGAGCGGTAAATAGTGGTGTCCTAAGGGTATGTGCTGGGCCCAGTCCTGTTCAACATATTCATAAATTATCTGGAAAAAGGGGTAAACAGTGAGGTGGCAAAATTTGCAGATGATACAAAACTACTCAAGATAGTTAAGTCCCAGGCAGACTGCGAAGAGCTACAAAAGGATCTCACAAAACTGGGTGACTGGGCAAAAAAATTGCAGATGAAATTCAGTGTTGATAAATGCAAAGTAATGCCCATTGGAAAACATAATCCCAACTATACATATGAAATGATGGGGTCTAAATTAGCTGTTACCACTCAAGAAAGAGATCTTGGAGTCATTATGGATAGTTCTCTGAAAACATCCACTCAACGTGCAGCGGCAGTCAAAAAAGCGAACAGAATGTTGAGAATAATTAAGAAAAGGGTAGATAATAAGACAGAAAAAAACATCCTTTTTAAAGAATCCTTATTGAGGTTACAGGGACAAACCATCCCGAAGTGTAGAAAGAATAGTAAATATGGCAGGCAACCAGCTTGGCTTAACAGTGAAATCCTTGCTGATCTTAAATACAAAAAAGAAGCTTACAAGAAGTGGAAGATTGGACAAATGACCAGGGATGAGTATAAAAATATTGCTCTGGCATGCAGGAGTGAAATCAGGAAGGCCAAATCACACCTGGAGTTGCAGCTAGCAAGAGATGTTAAGAGTAACAAGAAGGGTTTCTTCAGGTATGTTAGCAACAAGAAGAAAGTCAAGGAAAGTGTGGGCCCCTTACTGAATGCGGGAGGCAACCTAGTGACAGAGGATGTGGAAAAAGTTAATGTACTCAATGCTTTTTTTTGCCTCTGTCTTCACCAACAAGGTCAGCTCCCAGACTCGTGCACTGGGCAGCACAGCATGGGGAGGAGGTGACCAGTCCTCTGTGGAGAAAGAAGTGGTTCGGGACTATTTAGAAAAGCTGGACGTGCACAAGTCCATAGGGCCGGATGCGTTGCATCCGAGAGTGCTAAAGGAGTTGGCGGATGTGGTTGCAGAGCCATTGGCCATTATCTTTGAAAACTCATGGCGATTGGGGGAAGTCCCGGACGACTGGAAAAAGGCTAATGTAGTGCCCATCTTTAAAAAAGGGAAGAAGGAGGATCCGGGGAACTACAGGCCAGTCAGCCTCACCTCAGTCCCTGGAAAAATCATGGAGCAGGTCCTCAAGGAATCAATTCTGAAGCACTTAGAGGAGAGGAAAGTGATCAGGAACAGTCAGCATGGATTCACCAAGGGCATGTCATGCCTGACTAATCTAATTGCCTTCTATGACGAGATAACTGGTTCTGTGGATGAAGGGAAAGCAGTGGATGTGTTGTTCCTTGACTTTAGCAAAGCTTTTGACACAGTCTCCCACAGTATTCTTGCCAGCAAGTTAAAGAAGTATGGGCTGGATGAGTGGACTATAAGGTGGATAGAAAGTTGGCTAGATTGTCAGGCTCAATGGGTAGTGATCAATGGCTCCATGTCTAGTTGGCAGCCGGTACCAAGTGGAGTGCCCCAAGAGTCGATCCTGGGGCCGGTTTTATTCAATATCTTCATAAATGATCTGGAGGATGGTGTGGATTGCACCCTCAGCAAATTTGCAGATGACACTAAACTGGGAGGAGAGGTAGATACGCTGGAGGGTAGGGATAGGATACGGAGGGCCCTAGACAAATTGGAGGATTGGGCCAAAAGAAATCTGATGAGGTTCAACAAGGACAAGTGCAGAGTCCTGCACTTAGGACGGAAGAATCCAATGCACCGCTACAGACTAGGGACCGAATGGCTCGGCAGTAGTTCTGCAGAAAAGGACCTAGGGGTTACAGTGGACGAGAAGCTGGATATGAGTCAACAGTGTGCCCTTGTTGCCAAGAAGGCCAATGGCATTTTGGGATGTATAAGTAGGGGCATTGCCAGCAGATCGAGGGACGTGATCATTCCCCTCTATTCGACACTGGTGAGGCCTCATCTGCAGTACTGTGTCCAGTTTTGGGCGCCACACTACAAGAAGGATGTGGAAAAATTGGAAAGAGTCCAGCGGAGGGCAACAAAAATGATTAGGGGACTGGAACACATGACTTATGAGGAGAGGCTGAGGGAACTGGGGATGTTTAGTCTACAGAAGAGAAGAATGAGGGGGATTTGATAGCTGCTTTCAACTACCTGAAAGGGGGTTCCAAAGAGGATGGCTCTAGACTGTTCTCAGTGGTATCAGATGACAGAACAAGGAGTAATGGTCTCAAGTTACAGTGGGGGAGATTTAGGTTGGATATTAGGAAAAACTTTTTCACTAGGAGGGTGGTGAAACACTGGAATGCGTTTCCTAGGGAGTGGTGGAATCTCCTTCCTTAGAAGTTTTTAAGGTCAGACTTGACAAAGCCCTGGCTGGGATGATTTAATTGGGGATCGGTCCTGCTTTGAGCAGGGGGTTGGACTAGATGACCTCCTGAGGTCCCTTCCAACCCTGATATTCTATGATTCTATGATTCATATTTCCTCTATATAAATCCATGGTACGCCCACATCTTGAATACTGTGTGCCGATGTGGTCTTCCCATCTCAAAAAAGACGTATTAGAATTGGAAAAGGTTCAGAGAAGAGCAACAAAAATTATTAGGGGTATGGAATGGCTTCTATATGAGGAGTGATTAATAAGACGCGAGGTGAGATAAAAAGAAAAAAAGGGCAAGAGAGTGAGGATGGGGTGAAAGAGTTAAACAGAATAAAGTTATGTGATTGCTTAAGTAGTACAGTATGCATCATGTTAATTTCTGGAGTGGATAAGGGAGTTGGGGTGAATGGGAGAGCTTAATTTAATTACTTTTAAAAGTATTGCTTAAAGAGAGTTCATTAGAGGCCGATGGTTTGAGAGATTGTGAAAAAAAGTAGCAAAGTAATCTGCATTCTGCACTAAGTGAAGTTTGAATGGTCTTCAAGTCTTGTCTTGCGTAGAGCACATACCAGTAACCCAGTCTAGAAATGACAAGGTCACAGGTAACTGGGTATGGTGTGGGCCTCCTCTGACAGGAATGGACATAATCTCATAGCTGAGTGCAAATAGAAAAACGTGTTTTAGCTTTCTGAACATCCAACAGTAGCTGAGGACACAATAAGACTGGGTTTGTTCCAGTTGTAAATATATACTGTTGGTTTCTGGAATTTTATTCTGCATTTTTTTTCTCCTGGGATCTGAACAGACTTGATTATTGAGTGAAGGCTTAACATGCATTCACTTTCCAGACAGAACCTGAAGTTACCAAAAAGGGAGGAAAATTCCTGGTTTTATTCCCTGCTAGAATTGTCATATGTTGTATTGTACAGAAATAATTACTCAATTATTGGAGCTGAACAAGCATTAAGAGAGTGGAGAAGGCAAATATAAATCAGAAAATGTACAAGGTAGCTTTTGTTAGTAATGCTTGTAACTGTAAGGTTTCATAAACGTTGGTGGGTTGGATACTATTTCACTGAAATGCTTCAGAGAAGCACAAAGAGTGGATAACATTTCAGAGAAGAGGGACCTCAGACAAATTTGAAAAGGTTTGGTCTAACTTTTCAGAACCTTTGATTAATTCCTAGCAGAGGGACATGGAGATGTCATTCTCCTTTCCTTTCCCCGGCACCCACCCTTCTTTTTCTTCCTCTCCCTTCCCTTTTTTTTTCTTTTTTTTCTGTTCTTCCCTCTGTGGGGCAGGGGGAGAATCAATAAAATATAAATAAATTTTAAAAAACAGAAGTGCCTGTGTAAATATCTATCTTGGGAAATCCGTTTTGAATGAGAATGAAAACAATATGATAGAAATAAATTGAATCATCTTAGAGACTGCTTATGCTGCCCAGAAGAAACATTTGACACTACATCGTCGCGCTACATTTCAATAAGACCTTGTGTTCTATTCTCAACACATGACTTTGATACTCTGAACTTACTATGACATAATTCCTGTGGTTTTACAGAGGTAGATTTGGTTCACTTCCAGTAGCACAGTTTATACCTTCCTGAACCAGTGACTGCTGCACTGGGGGCAGGGTGGAGAGGAGATTTCACCCGCCCCTTTGCTTCCCCCATTTGCAGATGTTGTTTGCACTGCTACCTTCCCTCAGGAGTCCCAACAAGATAATACAGTTTTAATTTGCAGTCAGTGCTTTCTAGAGGAGCCCTAACAGTGGAGACTGTGACCCAGGGTGTGTTCTAAAGTAACTTGCCCTTTGACTGTCCTGACCAGTCTCCTTGCTTTGCCATCATCACCCAGTGTTGGGGCTGCACTAGTCATCTGAAGAATTCCTGGCAGATGGAAGGTTGTACCATCACCGTCCTCTGGTTGGACTTTCTGATCCATGGGTTATGCCAAAGAAACTAAGCCCTGGGTTATATTAATCTAGTACAATAAATGTAATGAAATAGTTTATTCCATTAAAGGAAATATTCTCTTTTCCCATATCTCACTGAGAGCAAAGTAGAGGCCTGGAAGATCATCATTTATTTCAAAGGGTGGTGAATTTTCCCTAAGACCTGGTTTGGCCATTCAGGAGTAAGAGATGACCTAAATAAATTTGAACATCTCAAATGAAACATTTCTCTCTACACCCACAGCCCATCTAAAATTGGGTCCTTTCATTTTGGGTATGCAATTTAAATACTTCAGAGTCCACTGGCATCAGTATAAAGGATAGATGTCTGCTGTTAGTGACTTTTCCACTACTGAAAAGGGAGAACATATAGTCTTTGTGGTGTACGCTGCTGTGAGATACATAGTGGTATGTGTTGGGACTCACTGAAGCGTAGTGCTGTAGGAATTTTATAAAATATCATTTTGGAAAATGATACAAGGACAGAAGCCACAGTGAAAGTAGATAACCTTTCAATCTATTAATGAAAGTGCCAAGACAGGTAAAACAATACTAAATACTGAGTACGGTCATCTGTGTCCAGACCACATATTAAATAAACTTCTTGTTTTTTTTAAATAGCAGTGCAGTCCCTTTTACGCTCTTGTTATTTTGCCCTGCATGAAGGCATGGGCATGTGGAAGATACCTAGTTGAGCAACAGGGAGTTTTACTCAACCTGAGCTTTTTTCTTTGGCCTGGGAAATCAGGATGCATCGATTTATGCAACAGATAAAACATATCAGTCACTGAGTATTTAAAATATTTAAAACACAGATCTTTAGCTGGTGTAAGTGGGTGTTGCACCACATGAGGACCTTGCTCATTTATAAAAAGAACAGGAGTATTTGTGGCACCTTAGAAACTAACAAATTTATTAGAGCATAAGCTTTTGTGGGCTACATGCTCATTTATGTTCACTTTCACCCATTTTAGCCAGCTTTATCAATAAGGACAAAGGAAAAGTATCTAATGGGGGGATCTGAAAATAATAGGAGTGCTGTGATTTAGGTGGAACACACATTTTCTTTCTCTCCCCTGCTACCACTAAGTATAAATTATTCAGGTATTTTGAACTCACAAGATTCTCAAGACAGTGGTTTATTTTTTGTGATGCAGTATTCAGATTGCTTTACTCAGAGGTGACCAGCAGGGAGAGTATCCCTGGGCTGTGCAAAGGGTATCTCTGTCCCTCAGTGAGCTAGAGGGACAGAAGCCCGAAGCTTATATAGAGACATAAACTACAAGAGGAGCTTTGAGGCTGATCACTCCCTTCCTCACATTAATGTTTTGTATTAGCCACTCTCCTTGCAAAAATATAGATCCTGCCTCCTTGATGTTTCAACCCCCACTATTTTAAGAAAATCACACATATAGCTTTTCTTTGGGTTTGTCCCCTTCTTGAATGTTTCTTATCTAAAGGTCAACTGGAATTTAACTTATTTATTCTCCACTACAATGTGGTAGTTAAGAGGACAATTTAATTTTTGTGAATTAATTTGTTTAAAAAAATACACCACACACACAAGATAAAGATTTCACTGAGCCAGGGCTAGCATCATGGCTGGTGAGAAATCTATACTCACTGAAGCACATCAGTATGGGAGCAATTTTTACCTGGTGCTTTCTTTTGTGGTACAGATCAAAATAAAAGCAGATGTCCTTACCGTTTAGACCACAAAACAAATGTTTGTTATTTCAAAATCAAAGGGAAAATGTGAGTGTGGTCAGATGATCTAAGAGGATCTTCCTACATTTTGGGGAGTTTAAACCTTTTTCAGATTAAAGGTTGAATAATAATAATAATAATAGCCAGAATAGGAACAACTGAGAGTTTCCCTCTTGGCAGAGTGATGCCATTCCCTTCTGTGTTATTTTCAGGAAGGCAATGCTGTATGCTCAGCCCTGGCAGTCTACTGACTGTCTGTTTTGAACCCTCATGCTGGAATGGACACTCTGGATGTCCAGACATTTTCCAGTCTGCAGGGTTTTCTTTTCTTCTGGTCCCAGTGCTACAAGTTCCCTCCTTTTGACCATCACAGTGTTTAAAGGGATCTTTTTTTTTTTCATTATAGCTCTTTGAAGATCTACCTTCCCTTCTTATTAATTAATTTCCAGGCTCTGATTGAAAAATAAAATACAAACACAAAAAGAGATCTGACAAAGGACATTGTTAAGTAGCTGGCAGACTCTGCTTCACCAGCCTTAGAGAGGAGATGGCCTTTTGCTGATTGCCTGTGGTTGACATGACTTGGTTAGTATGCTAATTTAGTCTTCTGCGTTTAACATTCAGATCAGGTCTGGGCAGACTCTCCAGAGCTCTGGAGCTCAGGAATGGGTGTCTGTCTAGCAGCATTGAACATTCTGTGCATGAATTACATAAATACCCAAACATTCTGTCTGCTCCTGCTGTGCTCTCTCTCCCCCTCTTAGTCACCCCCCCCACACACACACACAATATACCATCCAAGCAGCTTTCTACAAATGCTGAAAACATTAAATGTGAAAAAGCCATCTGTGATTGGCTAGTTCCTCCTCCTCTGTGTCTCCAAAGGCGGTCACTTGTGCAGACAATGTATTCCTTCTGCTGAAGAAGCTCACAGTGTAATGGGCCAAAATTCAGCAATAGCGAAGTAACGTGGAGGTTAAAATCCCAAACAGATGAATGACACCTTTTGTAAACACCTCCCACCCTAAGAATCCTTGGAAGATTTCTCCCCCCGCCCCTCAACTCCAGGTCAAAAAGAGCCCTGTGTACCATTTGTTTTGTATGAAAATCAAACATACACCCAGAAGAAAAGCCAGCTCCTATTATTCCAGGGGGTTGCCATTTTTTCAAGTAGCTTTGGAGCACCTGAATTGCAGTTCCCATTCTTGGGAGGTTGGGGTTCACAGAATTAGAAAAGTGTTTGAATCCAGAACCAGCTCATGTGATCAGGTCCAGCTGGTACAGATGATATCCTGGTATGTTTTCTGGATCTCTAACCAAAGGAGAACTTAATTTCCCAAAACTCCCTTTCCGTATGTATCTGTAGTGTCGCCGCAGTTCCCAAGAGACAAGTGGAGAATCATCAGCTTCTACTTTCATTTAGCAGATTTTGAAAGTTGTTTATTTTATAGACCAAATCAGTTGTGAGCAGGCATGAGGCTCCAATTAAAAGGAAAGAAACGTCTTTTTCTGCTCTGAATTACAGCACAACTGTAGTTTTTCCTTCAGTTGTTCCAGTCTCCTGGCACATTGCTTCTTTCGGTTCTGTCCCCTAGTGCCAAGGGTGTATTCCATTTGCATCTCAGAAGCACCGGGATATTCCTGTCCCAAGTCCCCAACGGCAGCAACCAGCCTTTTCTCTGAAGCTGCAGATTTGCTTATTCTTGGTGGGGTTTTTTTATTTTATTTTGGCTCTGGTCCAAGATGTTTTCCTGTCATCATTTCACTGTCTGTCTTTTCTCGTAATCCCTTTTTTAAACATCACCAACAATTAGTCGATCTCCCCTCCCCCATCTCCATGCGCGCACACACACACACACACACACACTCTCTCTCTCTCTCTCTCTCCAGTGAGTCCCATCACTGTCTTGTTTTGCCTTAAGTTTAAGGAATTGCAGCTTCTCATTACCTGGAGAGTACGTTTTGAAAGGCTTTGTGTTTACTCACTTTGTAAGTGATGCTGGCCCTTTTAATTATTCTCCTTTCACGTACCATAAGAGAGCAGCAAGCTGCTCAAGTCAGACCAGTCGACTGCATATTCCCAGGAAGGCAGTAGAAAGGAATCGTGTTTTACCTCACTGCTGCTGCTTTCTTCCTTTCCTGTCAGCGAGCCAAGGAATCCCCCCAAAGCTCTTACGTAGCAGATACCAAATCTGTGAGTCACTTTTCACTCCCAGAGCAATAAGTCCACTGCATCTGTGTTAGTAATGGCAGACACAAGGCTGGAAATTTCCCCAAGCTACCAACATACCCCGGAACCAGTTTTCCAGCCGTGACTTTGTCTTTCTTGCTATCGCTCTCTCTCTCTCTCTGGCTCCCTCCTCTCTTCATTCTTTTTTATGCTTTTTCCTTTTCTTTCTTTCTTCCTCTCTGTCTCTGTGTTGCCGGCAGCAGCAAACCCAGCAAGAGCTGGGTCCCTCTCGCCTTCTGTTATGTTTTCTGCAGCAGCCTTTGGCTGCTCTCTCTGCCAGGTTGGATCACCAAAGACACACAACTCGCTCACAATGAATAATCAATACAGATATTGATCTGTGGAAAATGTTTATAAATTCCTAAAAAGGAATCAGGAATGGGGGACAGGGAGGCTCGTGGGGGACGACAGGGTGATTCTAGCAGCAGCTGGAGGCAGAACCTTATTTGGATCCCGAGTCTTGCTAGCTCCGAGGTGACGGGTACTGGAATGTATGTGTGCGCGCGCACGTATGCTGGTGGGGGTGAGCTTCTGTATTTTCATTTCTCTACAGCTGCTTTCTCTGAAGAATCAGGAAGCAAATGGCTCATAGGCCCCATCGGTGCCAGGCCTTGGCTGCAGGCCAACACTGCTTTGTTTCTATCATCACATGCTACTCTTAAATTTACATAAATACCGGGTTATATTTTATCATATTGCCAAAAAGATTTTTAAAACACAGAAAATTATTATATGAAAGAGGGTTTGCTATCTAATCATCAATGCTGAGGATTTACTTCTGAATCCATGCACTTGAGTGAAGGGGATACAGAAAAGTGGCAATAAGAAAGAGTTAGGGAGAAGTGAAGGGTATTAAATGTCTGGAAGAATCTGAGGTTGCAAACAAATTCTGCAATGGGAAATCTATGAACTTTTTTCAGGGGATAGATAGAGATACAAAATGAAAAAGACCCAACTACTTGAATCATATCTGTTCCCCTATCTATTTCAGCTCAGCTGAGTTGATCCATTCTAACTGGGAGATGATACTATTAAGGGAAAGAAACTTGCTGCAAAGATTGTAGTCAGTGAGATTTGAGAGAACACCCTAAAGCCCTCTTGGGGCAGCATTCCCTCATAGACATACCACTAAATTAAAATATTTCTATGGTCCCAGAGTATCTGAGGGCAAGCTGTTGGTGACACACATTTGAATTTCTCTGAGTGAAGCTGACAACCCCACCCCTTTTTTTGTGAGAAAGTGTCACTATTTGTATGGAATTTTCTCCTTCTCTTTTTTTTCCACCTTTATCTCTCCCATTTTCTGTCTTTCTGGGAAATGGAACAACCAAGTTTAAAATACTGACTGATAGACTATCAGGGCCACTGATTATTCAAAGTCTTTTAAAGGGTTGATGTGGGCAACATAACTCATGAAAAAAATATTGAGGGTGGGAGTGAAGAGTGTCTCCTTAATTCCTTGTGTTGTTGTGGCTATGTCTGATAAATGAAGCTGCCATTTCATTGGACCTGGTGTGCACTTCCTCAGTTTTGCTTGTTGTGTTTGGTGTCATTTGTAAAAGTGATCCAGTGGGGTGCACCATGATTTATCTAAAAACCTCTGGTTTCAGATAGCTTGTTGGTATGGCATTTTTCTTTCACACACATACACACACTCTCTCTCATTGGGAGTCGTCTTTGTATGATTACAGTACCCTCTCCCATTGCTTCCTTTCCTATGCACGCACACTGGTGCTGGTTTCATGACAGAAGTCTGAGTAATCTTTGAGATAGCAATCTTGAGTGAGACCTCCATGTGAGGATTCAGTTCCAAGGTCTCCTTTCCTGAGAGGAGCTGTCCGCTTTATCAGCCAGCACCAGCAGGAGGGAGGCTGATTTTTTATTTTCTCCCTGGCTTCTGATTAGTTCCAGCAATCCAATTAGCAGAGGCATTTATATCAGAAGGGGCTGAGGTGCCCCTGCTCATCACAGCAGCTCAGACCCAGTCATAAATTCTGCCGACACTATATCTTCCTAGTGACATGGATTAATTACAGCTCTGGGCCTTCAAGAGAAGGTTTGCAAACGAAGGTGCACATGAATATCAGAATTAAAGAGGAGAAAAACCGAATGAGTTTTGTGTGCATGAAGGATTCACTGTTGATGTGCTAGGGCACCTGTGGATTGTTCAGAAGAGGATCAGGGTGTCAGGTGAACTAGATGTACACATTATTTTGACAAATAGAAATACATAGAAGCTGGCTGGGGGATTAGGAGTATATTATGAATTCTGTACTTGTGACTTTATTAAGAAAATATTAATTTTAAATTTATTCTTATGCTTGGGTGCTGAAAGTGATGCTAGATTAAACCTTAATTTTTTTTCTGCTTGAGATACTGCATACCCCATCCAGTGATGTACTTCACAACACTAAAATGGGCACTGATCTTGAGCAGAACGAATTCAGTGTTACTGAAATCACTGTTTGACTACAGTGGAGCCCTCCTTATTCTTTGTTCGTGTCTTTCGTGGAAGCTCTGCCATCTAGACGATAATTTTCCCGCAACTGACATTTCTGCTCCAGAAATGGCAATTTACAGGTGTCATAGAATCATAGAATATCAGGTTTGGAAGGGACCTCAGGAGGTCATCTAGTCCAACCCCCTGCTCAAAGCAGGACCAATCCCCAACTAAATCATCCCAGCCAGGACTTTGTCAAGCCTGACCTTAAAAATATCTAAGGAAGGAGATTCCACCACCTCCTTAGGTAACCCATTCCAGTGTTTCACCACCCTCCTAGTGAAAAAGTTTTTCCTAATATCCAACCTAAACCTCCCCCACTGCAACTTGAGACCATTACTTCTTGTTCTGTTTTCAGCTACCACTGAGAACAGTCTAGAGCCATCCTCTTTGGAACCCCCTTTCAGGTAGTTGAAAGCAGCTATCAAATCCCCTCTCATTCTTCTCTTCTGCAGACTAAACAATCCCAGTTCCCTCAGCCTCTCGTGATAAGTCATGCATTCCAGTCCCCTAATCATTTTTGTTGCCCTCCGCTGGACTCTTTCCAACTTTTCCACATCTTTCTTGTAGTGTAGGGCCCAAAACTGGACACAGTACTCCAGATGAGGCCTCACCAATGTCGAATAGAGGGGAATGATCACGTCCCTCGATCTGCTGGCAATGCCCCTACGTATACATCCCAAAATGCCATTGGCCTTCTTGGCAACAAGGGCACACTGTTGACTCATATCCAGCTTCTCGTCCACTGTAACCCCTAGGTCTTTTTCTGCAAAACTGCTGCCAAGCCATTCGGTCCCTAGTCTGTAGCGGTGCATGGGATTCTTCCATCCTAAGTGCAGGACTCTGCACTTGTCCTTGTTGAACCTCATCAGATTTCTTTTGGCCCAATCCTCCAATTTGTCTAGGGTCCTCTGTATCCTATCCCTCCCCTCCAGCGTATCTACCACTCCTCCCAGTTTAGTGTCATCTGCAAACTTGCTGAGGGTGCAATCCACACCATCCTCCAGATCATTTATGAAGACATTGAACAAAACCAGCCCGAGGACCAACACTTGGGGCACTCCACTTGATGCCGGCTCCCAACTAGACATGGAGTCATTGATCACTACCTGTTGAGCCCGACAATCTAGACAGCTTTCTATCCACCTTATAGTCCATTCATCCAGCCCATACTTCTTTAACTTGCTGGCAAGAATACTGTGGGAGACCGTGTCAAAAGCTTTGCTAAAGTCAAGGAACAACACGTCCACCGCTTTCCCCTCATCCACAGAGCCAGTTATCTCATCATAGAAGGCAATTAGATTAGTCAGGCATGACTTGCCCTTGGTGAATCCTTGCTGACTGTTCCTGATCACTTTCCTCTCCTCTAAGTGCTTCAGAATTGATTCCTTGAGGACCTGCTCCATGATTTTTCCAGGGACTGAGGTGAGGCTGACTGGCCTGTAGTTCCCCGGATCCTCCTTCTTCCCTTTTTTAAAGATGGGCACTACATTAGCCTTTTTCCAGTCGTCCGGGACTTCCCCCAATCGCCACGAGTTTTCAAAGATAATGGCCAATGGCTCCTCAATCACATCCGCCAACTCCTTTAGCACTCTCGGATGCAGCGCATCCGGCCCCATGGACTTGTGCACGTCCAGCTTTTCTAAATAGTCCCGAACCACTTCTTTCTCCACAGAGGGCTGGTCACCTCCTCTCCATGCTGTGCTGCCCAGTGCAGGAGTCTGGGAGCTGACCTTGTTCGTGAAGACAGAGGCAAAAAAAGCATTGAGTACATTAATTTTTTCTACATCCTCTGTCACTAGGTTGCCTCCCTCATTCAGTAAGGGGCCCACACTTTCCTTGACTTTCTTCTTGTTGCTAACATACCTGAAGAAACCCTTCTTGTTACTCTTAACATCTCTTGCTAGCTGCAACTCCAGGTGTGATTTGGCCTTCCTGATTTCACTGCTGCATGCCCGAGCAATATTTTTATCCTCATCCCTGGTCATTTGTCCAATCTTCCACTTCTTGTAAGCTTCTTTTTTGTGTTTAAGATCAGCAAGGATTTCACTGTTAAGCCAAGCTGGTTGCCTGCCATATTTACTATTCTTTCGACACATCGGGATGGTTTGTCCCTGTAACCTCAATAAGGATTCTTTAAAATACAGCCAGCTCACCTGGACTCCTTTCCCCCTCATGTTATTCTCCCAGGGGATCCTGCTCATCAGTTCCCAGAGGGAGTCAAAGTCTGCTTTTCTGAAGTCCAGGGTCCGTATTCTGCCGCTCTCCTTTCTTCCCTGTGTCAGGATTCTGAACTCAACCATCTCATGGTCACTGCCTCCCAGGTTCCCATCCACTTTTGTTTCCCCTACTAATTCTTCCCAGTTTGTGAGCAGCAGGTCAAGAAGAGCTCTGCCCCTAGTTGGTTCCTCCAGCACTTGCACCAGGAAATTGTCCCCTACACTTTCCAAAAACTTCCTGGATTGTCTGTGCACTGCTGTATTGCTCTCCCAGCAGATATCAGGGTGATTGAAGTCTCCCATGAGAACCAGGACCTGCGATCTAGTCACTTCCGTGAGTTGCCAGAAGAAAGCCTCGTCCACCTCATCCCCCTGGTCCGGTGGTCTATAACAGACTCCCACCACGACATCACCCTTGTTGCTCACACTTCTAAACTTAATCCAGAGACACTCAGGTTTTTCTGCAGTTTCATACTTGAGCTCTGAGCAGTCATACTGCTCCCTTACATACAGTGCAACTCCCCCACCTTGTCATAGTATCATTCCTGGAAATGCTGCTTTCTTGAGATGGTATTTCTGATGTTGATTTCCTGGAGATGTATTGTGAGTCCCTCTAGAGATGGTATTTCCTGAAATGATGCTACAGCAAGTTGGAAATAGGAGAACATCCAGATGGATACAGAGAATATTTTGTATTGCCATATCCTGTCTACCATTATCTATTTCTAAATCTCTCTATTTCTCCATCAAGCTGCAGTATATATCCATTCATCTCATTGGCATTATCATCTATCCATTTGTTTGTATATCAACTATTTATTCAACTATCCATTTATCTATGTATTTGTCCATTCATATCTCTCTGTCTAGCCGTTTATCCATGTATGTATCCATCATCTATTAATTTGTTTCTTTATTTGTCTGATGTATCTTTTTATCAATCATGTATTAATTTAACTATTCATCTCTATTATCCATCTCTCAGTTTTTAATCAGTTCATCAGCCTATCCATTCATGTATCCCTCCATTCATTCATCAATCGAAAATGTATTTGTCATTAGGTTTCTATTGATTTATATGGAGGTCTATTGTTAAAATTAAAATGGTCATTAGGTAAATAATTTCAAAATGAGGATATGTATCAAAATTTCTGTTTACTTGATATACATGGTACATCAGCTCCATTTGATTCACTGTGGTGTCCTATCAAACACCCAGTGTAAGAAAACAGTCTCAACTGGATAAAAATATTTTTTAACTATAGAAACATGTTCAGCCACAAGTCTTCCCTACTTATGAAAGACAGCTCCCTCTTTCAAAAGAAAATGACACTTTTTATAAACTTTCAAACCAGATATTTTCCTTTTTATATAACAACAAAATTTACATTTTCCAAGTAACATTATTTGTTGTTTAGTATCAGCTGAAGCCACTCTTCACTCCTACTGTCAACTCCAAAGATCCAGTGTCTGGAAGCTGAAGCTAGATAAATTCAGGCTAAAGATAAAGTACACATTTTAATAGTTAGGGTAAGTAACCATTGGAACAACTTACCAAGTGATGTGGTGGATTCTTCATTATTTGAAGTCTTCACATTAAGGTTTATGTTCTTCTAAACTAATATGTTCCAACTCAACCACAAGACATGGACCTGAGGCAGAAATTGCTCCATGAAACTTTTAGATTAGAGTTAAAATTAATTAATGGATTTACACCTGGGTTGTATCTGGCCCAATGTCAGACTCCTTTGGCTTTGTTCTTTTTACTTCACACTCCCAACTTAATGTAAGCTAGGTTTATCTAGGTTTAACAGGAGCAATTCATTAAATTGCTGTGAAGTTTAGCTGCCAATATGACTTTTCTATCCCCTTTTTAGTAGAACATGGGATGATGCCAGTGCAGGTTTTTTGGCAAAACGTTGGGTTTTTTTCTTCCTTGCTGGTAATTGAAGGAAGAAACCAAAAAGATGTTTTAAAAAAACTCTCATCCTCCTCTCATCATTCTGATTCACAGTTGTTTCTCTTCATGTCTTCCTTACTGAGAAGATGCTCCCTTAAAAAAGGCTTGGCTGACATGCAGGCAACCCACCCTCAACTGAGGTTGAAACCTACTGGATGCCATTGAGCCAATTCTATTTTTTTAATTATTTAATTGAGAGAATATACTGAGATGCAAACATATTTGAAAGAGGAATGTGAAAACTACTCAATTTTTACAGAGATTTTATACAGGGAAATTGAAAACATCCATCATGCTCTCTCCTGTTTCTTTTCCTTGGGGTGTTTTTAGCCACCAAGAGCTAATTCTTCAAGCTTGTTGAAAATTTACCCCTGGTGAGATCTGATGATATCCAAATTCTAACATAAATTGATAAAGTAGAAAGGGGCAAGAAAGACCTTGGAGATGAATGAATAACAGCAAATATTTTCCAATATACTATGGGGCTTCATCTCTTTACCTTTGTACAGAAAGTGGCCTATGGAGAAGACTTTCGGGGTATGTCTACACTGCAGCTGGAAGTGTGCTTCCCAGCCTGGGTAGACAGACATGCACTAGCTCCGTTTGAGTTAGCACATTAAAAACAGCAGTGTGGATGTTGCAGCATAGGTGGTGACATGAGCTAACCATGCAAGCACGGAATCAAGGTTTATACTTGGGCAGTTAGCCCATGCCATTGCCTGTGCCATATTTTCAGTGTGCTAGCTCAAGCAGATAAATTTCTCTCATGGCTATATCCTTAGAGGGGCTTCATACCATTGTTGTTTTAGTAAAACATGGAACCATGATTATTTTATTTTTTTTGCTTCCATTTGTTGACTAGAATCAGCAGCCTCCAGAGCTGACACAGATAAGGCTAGCCTGTTGCTCTAGTAAGAGTGCAGCTAAGTTTGTGGTTTTGTTGCAATGACAAGAGGCACAGGCCTAACATCATTCACAGAGACTCAGGAATGAAGCTAAGAATAAAAGTTATATGTCCTGCACTTGTACATATACTGTAGAGAACAATCTTGCATTGTTCTTTAGGGGGATGGATTAGATGGAACCTAATATTTTTTTTTCTCTTTCTAATTTCTGTGCTTCTGTCTTTGGTGTTTGAATTTGGCTTCCCTAGATGAAGCGAAGTACTGGTCTCCATCTGAATTGTGGGCTGCAAAGATCAATTATACTGCGATTTGCCCAGGAAAATGGAAGAGAAAATCTTTTTTGGTGCTTTTTCTTCATATATTTGTTTAGTTTTAATTTCTGTATCTCTAGGGGTTTTCATCAGTCTGTCATGGCTACACCCTAAATTTCTACCCAATAAGCACCCCATTTTAAAATAGATTGGCAGCTGCCAGATGGAGGAGGAACTTAAATCAACATCTCCCTCTTAATTTTCCATTATGTCTCCAGTAGCCAAGAGAGCCAAATCTTGAACCCTTCATCTTGACCCATATCTCAATTTGCTATCATATTGCTCAATCAGTAAACTAGTGTTCCCTTTCCTGATTAGTGATTTTATTCTTTTATAAAACAGTCCTGCATGAATTCTTTCTGAAAACACAGGTTAGAGGGAAATTGTCAAAAATTTCTCTCTCTCTTTACTTTATTATCCACTCTTTTTTTTTTTTTTTTTTTTGTCATTTAACTCCAATTATTGGATGCTAAGTGCTTTTGGAAATTTCATTGTTAATATCTTCTTACAGTGCTATTAACGTAAATCAACTTTAATAGTGTCCCAGCAAGTGTAAAAGCAATCAAAAATTCAGTACTCACGAATCATTCTGTAATTTCAGCATAAAATGTTAATAGAAATAATATCCAATACCATAAAATATCGGCAAATTCAACTTTAAATATATGTGATGAATGACTTAACCATCCTGCACTGTCCCATGGACGTCTGCAACATGAAACATTTTATTGGCAAAGCTATGCCTTAGTCATACAAGGGCTAATAGACAGCCCCCACCCCTCCTTGCTGTCCCCATTCCCAGCACAAGGTATACATGGTTCCCTATCTTTTCAAAATATAAAAATTCATCTTCAGTTACAAGATGACACATGGGCAGAGTTCTTGAGAGGCAGTATTGTGGGGGAACATAAGAATGGTCATATTGGGTCAGACCAAAGGTCTGTCTAGCCCAGTATCCTGTCTTCCTACAATGGCCAATGCCAGGTGCCCCAAAGGGAATGAAGAGAACAGGTAATCAAATGATCCATCCCCTGTTACCCATTCCCAGCTTCTGGCAAACAGAGGCTAGAGACACCATCCCTGCCCTTCCTGGCTAATAGCCATTGATGGACCTATCCTCCATGAACTTATCTAGTTCTTTTTTGAACCCTGTTATAGTCTTGGCCTTCACAACATCCTCTGGAAAGGAGTTCCACAGGTTGACTGTATGTTGTGTGAAAAAATACTTCCTTTTGTTTGTTTTAAATCTACTGCCTACTAATTTCATTTAGTGACCCCTAGTTCATGTGTTATGAGAAAGAGTAAATAACACTTCCTTATTTACTTTCTCAACATCAGTCATGATTTTATAGACCTCTATCATATCCCTCCCCCCCCCCCCGTCATCTCTTTTCCAAGCTGAAAAGTCCCAGTTTTATTAATCTCTCCTCATATGGCAGCTGTTCCATATCCCTAATAATTTCTGTCACCATTTTCTGAACCTTTTCCAATTTCAGTATATCTTTTTTGAGATGGGAAGACCACATCGGCACACAGTATTCAAGATGTGGGGCATACCATGGATTTATATAGAGGAAATATGATATTTTCTGTCTTATTATCTGTCCCTTTCTTAATGATTCCCAACATTCTGTTTGCTTTTTTGACTGCCGCTGCACATTTAGTAGATGTTTTCAGACAATTATCCACAATGACCGTCCACAGGCATGTCCCCCGCAATTACTGGGGGACCTTCACCACAGGGACGTGCTGGCCACCGCTTCCCACAGCTCCCATTGGCCAGGAACAGTGAACCGCAGCCACTAGGAGCTGCAGATGGTAAACATCAGCAAAATGTCTAGTAGCCCGCAATCAGATTACCCTGATGGGCTGCATTCTAAAACAGCATTCAGGCTTTTGATACTTCCTGAGTCTTTCTCTTCCCATTGTCACTATCTTGTGATTAACTGAAAATTTATACTTTCCCAGGTTATTTTTACTCTGTACCTCCAGGTCATGGCCCATGACACAAGTTTTGCTGGTGTGAATATCACCAGAAACATCCTATTGGGAGATTTTGCTACATATTTGATTGTATCAAGGCCTTTGCTCAATTTGTATTGTGAAGGACTGATGTTACATTACTTTTTGCAACACACATAATCATTTTTGGCTGTAATATTTCACTGGGCTGAGCTAAAGATATTGCTTCTTTACCTACATAAATGTATAGGTTTTGGTTTCTTATCTCATTTTCTTTGTATACAGTAAAGATAATAAAGTTAATAATAGAGAAACATTGATATTTTAGAACTATCATCTTCAGAGAAAATAGTTGTGCTTTGCAAATCTCAAGCTATCAAGTCAATATGAGGGATGATTCCAACTCTAATACAATGTACTAGGAAGGCCACATTTAGATACCACGAACCACTGTCATTACAATATAAAAAGCATATTTTAGAACTGGAGAAAGTACAGCAGTGACAGCCAGCATGCTTCAGAGATTCAAGAAGAATTGTTATCAAAATAGGCCAGTTTCTGCTCTTCATTATACTGGGGAAAATCTGAAATAATTTCATTGACTTGAGTGGAGTTATGTCAGTGTAAGTAAGAGCAGAATTTTACCCACAATTTCTATATATGTATTCGTAAAAAGTAGATTCAGAGGGAACATCACCAAAGTCTGTAAAATTCAGAAGGAGGTTGAGGAGCTAACTGTTACAGGGTTAGTTGAAATTGTATTTAATACCGGAACGAGGTAATACAAACTTGAGGGGGAAGTGAAATTTTTCCCAAAAGGTTATTGTATCTGACAGAATTCCGGTCTGAATTCAGCAGTTCATGTGTCTTCTGCAAGAGATGATGCCTTCAAAATCACTTAACACAGAAAACAAAGAGCTCATAACAATACATATTTACATTGTTTTGAGTGCTTGATCCTACACTCCTTCCTCAGACAAAACTTCCGTGGAGGTGAAGAGATCAGTCTCTGAAAATATAAATCTCTATGTAAGTGCTGAGTATTATAATTCCTTATTCTGCATCAGGTGTTTTTTAAGAAATAAACACTTGGAGAGGAAACTCGGTCCTGAATTCAACTTCAGACAGGTATGTAAAATGGAAATGATTTTTCAGATATTTTGTTCAGGAATGTATTTTTAATTTCTAAATCCATCCCCATATTCTGTTAATAATTTAGAATCTTAAGCATCTTTTCAAATTTACTCTAAGAACATTTCATTTCTCCTTTAAGCCTTTGGAAAGCACTTGATAAAGGGTTTCAGGTGGAATTTCTTTATATCAAGATCACTTAATAAATGGAATAAATAAACTATCAATAACAGCAATCAGAGCAGTTTATGTAAACTATTTAAAACAATGAGACAAATATTTGAATGGAAAAATATTGTCTGTATAAACAAGCTCGCCACCAGGGGGGGCAATTGATAGGGGCATCCTGACCTCCTGTGTAATGCTAAAGTTCCCTGTGTACCTCTTTAAACAAGGAGGCACCTTCTGTGCCTGGAGCTCAAGAGATCACCATATTATGAGGAAGCAGGAGAAACAATCTTTAATCCTTTCAAAGCCCAATAATATTATGCATATTGACTGAAACCCTATGGAGTGGTCCTGACAGGGCTTTTTCATTAGTGCAGTACATTGTAACCTAGCTACCTTTGAAAAGTAACCAATATTGAGAGCCACTTGACATTTGCAAAGGATTATGGGTATCCTCTCTATCTCTTCTCAAGTTCCCCAATTTACAATGGTCTTAATTTAAAAGTTAAGCCAGGGATCAGTTGCTTAGTCTGGAGCTGGGCTGCCCTTTTTAAAAAAATGGAAAAAAGAAAACCAACCTTGTGTGCTGATGTGACCTGGTTTCAGTCTTGGGGTCTGATCAGTTGTTTTAATGTTGTCTTGTTTTTAATTATAAAGAAAGTTATCTGAACCAGAATTGGCTAGAAGGGGGCGGGGGAGGGTTTCATTCCTGCAGGTGTTGCTGAATTGCATGAAGCAGCAGCAGCAGCTGGTAATGAGTTGGTGAAAACGAAAAAGGGACATAAGTAGCTTCTTTAGCAAATCCCCTGGAAATGACATGGAACCTCTGGGATCGATAGGATCGATCTATCCAAGGGCTGCAGGGCCCACTCATCCAACTGGCAGCATCTCTCACAGCACACGGAAAACAATGTTATTACCTGCAAAACTGTACAAAATCTACTCAGAAAAATCACATTCAGTTCTTTTCTTCCTTCCCCACTGAAGAAGGCAGCCCTTGGGTTAGCCTTACAGCCTAGATTATAGACTGAGAGAGGCCACTGTAAAGAGAAGTGTGCTGTCTGCCCCAATGGAGATTGCACTGGGAGTGTGAAGTCTGGCACTGATGATCAGAGAGGTACATATGATCTTTCAGAGTCTCATATCTGGATCCTGGGGTTATTATTGTACATGGATACCTCCTGCTCCTGCTGCAGTCGCACAACTTGCAGCATGTCAGAGAGAATCTGAATCCCGGTATACGATGTTCATGTGTCCCTGTGGAACAGAGAGATCTTTTAAAGTGAAGGAACCCAATGGCCCTTCTAAAACTCAAGCAGATAACAGCTCATAGCAGCTACAGAAGTTTACATAACAGTCCCAGTCCATTGTCTAAAAAAGTCAATATCACTCAAGAATTGCTGAATGGATAAGAATCTTAAAACATCAGATGAGTGGTTGGAACAATCATGGACTTCTGGTTGAGAAGTAGTGTTAGCAGCAGCTGCAAGCCAGCTGCCCATATGATTTGAATGTACTGATCTGTGAGCAGTGCAGCTGTGATGTTTGTTTTTGCATTTGCTTTGGGGGCGGAGGGAGGAACGGCAGAGAGGAGAAATTATCATGAAAAGTAATAAAGGGAAAAAGAGCACTGGAAATGGGGAGATAGTTCTGGGCCTAGGAAGGATTCCTGACAGACTCCTGATCTCGCTCTGCCTGGTGTGTGCTATAACAGCCCATCGATACTGTCATATCACATACTTTGGTAATGATTTAATTGTTTTATGAGGCTAGTGTAATTTGTTTCACATTTTTAATTTATAACTAAGCTTCTTAATCCATTGTTTATAGTGAGGATCTAAATTGCCTTCTGTCCCTTATAGAAAGCATTTCAGGTTCCCAGTTAGTAATCAGTTGTTTAGCTAAACCTTGTGGCTGTCTTGAAGGAAAACAATTCTCAAATTTGAGCTGTTACAACTTCTCTAAGCTCTCTGAGAATCCTGCTGACATTTAATGAGAGCAGCATTTCTCCAAGTCTTACTCTAAGGAGGAAATGAGAGAGGGAATGTTCTTCAAATGCTGTCCCTGCGGGTCCTCCATTTCAGGTGTCAGTGTCTCCCGGCGCCATCGATCAGAGATTTTCAGTCGCAGTATCTGGTCAGGGTGCGCATGTGCAATAGCAGTCTCACGGCGCCACTGGTGCCTTATATGGCATACGCACGGCCCGACCCTTTCAGTTCCTTCTCAACCATCCTCGGGCTGAGATGGAGTCCATTAGCAGTGTCACTGAAAACCTTAAAATAAGATTAGGTTAAGTTAGATAGTTTAGTTTTTACCCTTTTTTATGAACAGTTTGTTACTTTGTATAATTAGCGTTAGTTAAACCTAGTTAGATAACCGTTTAAAAAAAAAACCCTTTCGTTTACCCCATCCTCCATTTTTCACAAAAGGGATGCCTCAAATATGCCTGGCTGCCCAGCTTTAAAAGATGCACTTTGTGCAAGGACGCAGTGCCACTCTCTGATGGCCATTCCTTATGTATCTGATGCTTAGATGAGTCGCACATACCGCAGAAGCTCACTCACTGCAACAATCTTAAAACAAGAGCAAGAAGAGACAGGGATCATCTCCTTAAACTCATTTTAATGGAGAAATCCCTCACTCCAACATCGGACCCTGGACAACCCAGGATGAAGTGCCAACTCTACAAAATCAAGGAAAAGGGCCATGTCTCCACCAAGCTGAGAGCCATTGGAAAAGAAGTGGTCTCCAGCAAGATTGCTGCCTGTGGTGCCGACCTCCTCCAGAGCGAGGACCTTTGATGTACTGGGCACCTCTGGCACTGTCCACTTCAGGACCTCTGCTGGCAGCAGAAAGCAGTCAAGTAGCAGGCGTAAAGCAGCCTGCTCCTCCATGGCATTGACTACCCCTACAAAGAGCACGGTACTGCAACCTCAATCACTTGTGATGGCTCCCCTTCTAGCACCGAGCTCATGGGCTAAGACCGGCACCAAAGAAGGCTACACACGAAGGGTCACCACCAGCCACACTTCCACTGAAGGCAGCAGTGCAGAAGGATACGGTACTGCGTATGATGGCACTGATCCCCCTTATGCACACATCAGATATGGAAGTGTCCTCTGCTCCCGGATGTCCACTGCTTGGCACCGCCTGCTTGACGGTACCAACAGCACCAGACCAACCAGAATCCCCCAATGCTCCACCTTTTTCAAGTAATGAGGAGGACGACATGGAGAAGGCAGTTTTCTCATCTGGACGTTGCTCCCCCTCAGGCACAGAACCTCATAGATCCAGGGAACAGAGCACCAGGGACATGCCCCCATGGCTCGCTAACCCTTGGATGTGCCCTCCCATGCCATTCCCCATTCAATGGCCACAATGGGACCCATGAGCAGCCTACAGGTCTCAATTCCACAGACCTCCCACTTCTCATAGGAAACCTATACACGCCGCAATCAGAGCAGTACCCGAGCCCTCTGAGGCGATAGAGGAGGTGTGGGAAGACAGGGATGAGACCACGGAACATGAAACATCCACTGATCACAACTTCTCTTTCTCCCCTACCCTCCACTACTACACATGACTTCAAACACTTTCAGGAGTTATTCAGGCAGGTGGCACAGAGCCAAAATATTCCTCTTGAGAAGGTATCAGAGATGCAAAACCAACTCCTCAAGATTTTACATACTTCTTCCACAACAAAAATAGCATTCCCCATAAATGACCCTTTGATGGAACCTGCAGAAACAGTGTGGCAAACACCTGCTACCATCCCTTCAACCAATAAGCATTCAGACAGGAAATACTATATGCCAAATAAAGGCATGGACTTCCTCTTCTCACACCCACAACCCAACTCCTTAATGGTGTTGTGGTCAACCAACAGGGCAAACAACCTCAATTCAGATCCACGCACAAAGACAAGGATTGGAAGACATTAGATCTCTTGGGGCGAAAAGTTTACTCATCAGCGAGTCTTCAATTCCCCACGGTCAATTACATGGCATTACTCACTAACTATGATCATGACAATTATACCAAAATGAACAATTTTTTCCAGGAAATTCCAGAGGAAAAAAAAAAGACCAATTCTGAGGCATCATCAATGAAGACCAAGTCATTGCTAGAACAGTGCTCCAGACATCCCTCAATGTGGCAGACACAGCATTATACACGATGGCGACCGCCATCGTCATGTGCAGAGCATCTTGGTTACACTCATCGGGTATCCCAAGGAAACTTCAGAACAAAGTAAAGGACCAGATTAAGTTCTCCATTCCATGAAGGACTCTAGATCGACACTGAGGACCCTCGGGATTTACACACACCCTAATAGGAGACGTATATACCAACCTTACAATCATAGCAGAGACAACACGGCACAGCGCCATCAGAGACCATACGACAACCAAAGGCACAGACCACAGAGCCAATCTCAGGCTGTGACATCCCACGCACCAGCAAACAAGATACAATTTTGAAATGTTGATCGAGGGTTTGACTGACTTCCCCCACCACCAGCACCAATAAGACGAGTATCACAAACCTTTAGTCATCGGCTTTGACCATTTTATCATATGTGTACTTCTATCACCACAGACCCATGGGTTTTAGAAATTATTCAAATGAGTTATCCCATCTCCTTTACCTCCAACCCACTGACCCACCCACCCCTCCCTGTCCCTCTTTAGGGACCATTCTCATGAGCAACTTCTGAGAAAAGACGTATATCACCTTCTACAAGTAGGGATGGTGGAAGAAGTTCCAACACAACACAGAGGGAAGGGATTTTATTCCCTTTATTTCCTACTCAAAAGAAAAATGGAGGTTGGAGACCCATTCTAGATCTCAGAAAACTCAACAAATTTGTCCATCCCACAGATTCAAAATGGTCACACTGAACTCGATCATCCAGCAGCCAATCAATAAAGGCCTGTGGAGGCCAATCAGGGAAGGAAGAGGCAGCCATTCAGGGCCGGGCGAGGCCCTATATAAAGGCAGCCTAGCAGAGAAGAAGGCAGTCTCTCCCTGACTAGCGAGGGAGAAGGACAGGCTCCTGAAGCAAGGAGCCAGCACCTTGGACAGAGCAGTGCTGAGCAGGCTCGGGGGAGCAGGAGAGAGCTCCAACCCCATTACCTGCCAGGCTGCAGACCCTGCTACAAAGGGCCGAGAAGGTGCACAGGGCCAAAGGGGAACTGGCCCAGGGAAGAATAGGTGGACAAGAGGGGAACGAAGGAGGGCAGAAAGAGGCTGCCACTAGATGGTCCCTGGGTCTTGACCCAGAGTAGCGGGCGGGCCTGGGTCCCTCCCTTACACTGCACCTGGGCATGGAAGACGGTGGCCAATACAGACAACTAAGGGTTGTGGTTGGCCACTGAGGCAAGTGAAAGTCCCAAAGACTGCTGTTAACCCCTCCACCCCCTGGAAGGGGGTGAGTCTGGAGTAGTGGGCAGTGCAGAGTCCTGAAGCGGATGCCCCCGAGCGGGGAGCAATGCGGATCCCAAGGCAGCAGAGCAGACGATGGGCAAGACACCATGCGCAGAGGGTTCTCCATGTCTGGACAGAGCTATTTCCCGGAGCAACTAGCGGGAGGCGACAGAGGTGGTGAGTCTTGACCCCATCACAACCTCCCTTATACTGGTAATTTTAGGCAGCCCATGGGTGTCTGCATGCACCTGCCTACAACTCTTAGAAGATATGGCAGCCACCTCTTTCGTTGTAAAACATGCAAGACTGCACATGCACTGCCTACAAGGATGGCTGAGCTCAGTAAATATACCATGAAAGCACAACTTAAACAAAAGACTCATATGGACCCCAGAAGTTCTACCATCAGTACAATGGTGGACAAATCCAATAAACGTTTGGTCAGGTATCCCATTTCAACAGACTCCACCATCCATATAAATCACAACAGATGCCTCACTGATCGGATGGGGAGCTCACTTGAATCAACATACAATCCAAGGCAAGTGGTCCCCCACGGAAACACATTTGCACATCAACCTGCTCGAATTACACAAGGTCCACAATGTGGGCCTACATTTCCTCCCTGTTATATGAGGCAAAACAAATCCTGACGAACAATATTGTGTGTATGTTCTATATAAACCGACAGGGTGGAGCATGTTCCCAGTCCCTATACACAGAGGCCTTAATAGTATGGAACTGGTGCATAAAACACAACATTACTCTTACAGCAGCATATCTCTCAGGTCGACAGAACACGGTGGTGGATACATTAAGCAGACCGTTTTCCCAAGAGTACAAATGGGAACTGAACATCGAAATAACACAACACTTATTCCACATGTGGGGATCCCCACACATAGATCTGTTCCCGACATCAGTAAACAAGAAATGGCCAAAGTTTTGCTCATGAGCAGGACTAAGAGCATGATGCCTAGAGGACACTTTTCTCATCAGATGGAACTCTTCTCTCCTATACGCATTCCCACCAATACCTTTAATCTCCAAAGTAATACACAAAATATGAACTGACAGGACCAATATAATACTCATAGTCCCGATATGGCCCAGATAGACGTGGTTCCTTTACCTAACATGCATGGCGATCTGCACACTCTCCCTGACCAATGGAATCTTCTTTCTAGGGCTGTCAATTAATCACAGTTAACTCATATGATTAACTCAAAAATTAATCGTGATTAAAAAAATTAATCATGATTAATCGCAGTTTTAATTGCATTGTTAAACAATAGAATATCAATTGAGATGTATTAAATATTTTTGATGTTTTTTCTATGTTTTAAAATATATTGATTTCAATTACAACACAGAATACAAAATGTACAGTACTCAGTCTATATTATAATTTTTTATTACAAATATTTGCACTGTAAAAATGATAAACAAAAGAAACAGTATTTTTCAATTCACTTCATACAAGTACTGTAGTACAATCTCTTTATCATGAAAGTGCAACTTACAAATGTAGACTTTTTTGTTACATAACTGCACTCAAAAACAAAACAATGCAAAACTTTAGAGCCTACAAGTCCACTCAGTCCTACTTCTCGTTCAGCGAACCGCTCAGACAAACAAGCTTGTTTACATTTATGGGAGATGATGCTGCCCCACTTCTTATTTACCATGTCACCAGAAAGAACAGGCGTTCGCATGGGACTTTTGTAGCTGGCATTGCAAGGTATTTACGTGCCAGATATGCTAAACATTCGTATGCCCCTTCATGCTTCGGCCACCATTCCAGAGGACATGCTTCCATGCTGATGACGCTCATTAAAAAAATAATGCATTAATTAAATTTGTGACTGAACTCCTTGTATGTCTCCAGCTCTATTTTACCTGCATACTGACATATATTTCATGTTATAGTAATCTCAGATGATGACTCAGTACGTTGTTCATTTTAAGAACACTTTTGCTGTATGTTTGACAAAACACAAAGAAAGTACCAACGTGAGATTTCTAAACATAGCTACAGCACTTGACCCAAGGTTTAAGAATCTGAAGTGCCTTCCAAAATCTGAGAGGGATGAGGTGTGGAGCATGCTTTCAGAACTCTTAAAAAAGCAACACTCCGATGTGGAAGCTACAGAACCCGAACCACCAAAGAAGAAAATCAATCTTCTGCTGGTGGCATCTGACTCAGATGATAAAAATGAACATGTGTCGGTCCGCATTGCTTTGGATGGTTATCGAGCAGAACCCGTCATCAGCATGGACGCATGTCCTCTGGAATGGTGGTTGAAGCATGAAGGGACATATGAATGTTCAGCACATCTGGCATGTAAATATCTTGCGACACCGGCTACAACAGTGTCATGAGAACACCTGTTCTCACTTTCAGGTGACGTGAACAAGAAGCGGGCAGCATTATTTTATAGAATCATAGAATAGCAGGGTTGGAAGGAACCTCAGGAGGTCATCTAGTCCAACCCCCTGCTCAAAGCAGGACCAATCCCCAACTAAATCATCCCAGCCAGGGCTTTTTCAAGCCTGACCTTAAAAACCTCAAAGGAAGGAGATTCCACCACCTCCCTAGGTAACACATTCCAGTGCTTCACCACCCTCCAAGTGAGAAAGTTTTTCCTAATATCCAATCTAAACCTCCCCCACTGTAACTTGAGACTATTACTCCTTGTTCTGTCTTGTTCCTGCAAATGTAAACAAATTTGTTTGAGCAATTGGCTGAACAAGAAATAGGACTGATTAGACTTTTTAGGCTCTAAAGTTTTACATGGTTTCATTTTTGAATGCAGTTTTTTTTGTACATAATTCTACATTTGTAAGTTCAACTTTCATGATAAAGAGATTGCACTACAGTACTTGTATTATGTGAATTGAAAAATACTGTTTCTTTTTTTTACAATGCAAATGTTTGTAATCAAAAATAAAGTGAGCACTATACACTTTCTATTCTGTGTTGTAATTGAAATCAATATATTTGAAAATATAGAAAACATCCAAAAATATTTAAATAAATGGATTCTGTTATTGTTTAACTGTGTGATTAATTGGATTAATATTTTTAATCGTGTGATTAATCATGATTAAATTTTTAATCGCTTGACAGCCTTACTTCTTTCTCAGGATGATGGTCAAGTCCTACATTTGGACCCGGAGAAACTTCACCTGAAAGCGTGGTTCCTTCTTGGCTCCAGCATGACAAACTAACCTGCTCAGAATAAGTAAAACAGGTGTTAATAAACAGCAGGAAACACAACACGCATAATACTTACCTCCAAAAATGGAAAAGATACTTTCTGTGGCACCTGAACAAACATGTATCTGCAAGCCAAGCACCACTATCACTAATCCTGGAATATTTATTATCCCTAAAGAACTCAGGGCTTGTTATGAGTTCACTTAGAGTTCACCTTGCTGCCATCACAGCCTTCCATCAACAGGTGGACAGGACTTCGATATTCGCTCACCGGATTACTAAGTGATTTCTCACAGGAATACAGAACATGTACCTGGACATCTGAGAACCCACACAAGCATGGGACTTCTGGTGCTTAGAAGTCTAACCAGAACTCCAGTCAGACCTTTAGCCACATGCTCTTTACTTGACTTATCTATGAAAGTGGCATTCCTGGTCGCCTTTACATCCACGTAGAGTCAGCGAGATAGGGGCTCTCATGGTTCACTCCCATACACAGTTTTCTTCAAGGATAAAGTGACACTTAGAACACATCCTAAATTTATGCCCAGAATATTGTCTTCATTCCACCTCAACCAACTGATTCACTTACCTACATTTCATCCAAAACCACACACTACCACTCAAGAGGCAGTCCTACACACATTAGTCTCTAAGGTGCCACAAGTACTCCTTTTCTTTTTGCGAATACAGACTAACACGGCTGCTACTCTGAAACCACACATTCGATGTTCACCATCCTTTAGCCTTTTATGTGGACAGAATGAAGCCCTTCTGAAAATCACCTAGACTTTTTGTGTCAACAACAGAACAATCAAAGGGCTCTGCCATATCTACACAAAGAGTATCTAAATGGATATCCAGCTGTATCCATAAGTGCTATTCACTACATAACACTGAAACCCCTCTGGGCATCATAACCCACTGAGAGCTTTATCTACCTCCATAGCATTCCTATACAATGTGCCCATTCTAGACATCTGCAGGGCAGCCAACTGGGCCTCTGAACACGCATTCACAAACCACTCTGCAATTACTCTCTGTTCAAGCTCAGACATAAGACTTGGGCTCACTGTACTAGCCTCAGCAACAAACTCAACTCCGAAGACCCTTCCATCCTCATGAGGGCACTGCTCTACATTCACTTGAAGTGGAACACCCACAGGGGCAGCAGTCAAAGAAGAAGAGAAGGTTACTTACCTTGAACAGTAACTGAGGTTCTTCGAGATGTCTCCCTGTGAGTGCTCCACTACCCACCCTTCTCTCCTCTACTTCAGAGTACAAGATAAACATTACACGGTAGAGAAGGAACTGAAGGGGTCAGGTCGTGCACGTGCCAGATGATTCACCAGTGGTGCTGCAAGACAGCTACTGTGCAGGCACACCCTGATCAATAGTGCTACCGAAAATATCCTATTCACCGACACCTGAAGTGGAGCACCCAGAGGGGGACACATCTCGAAGAACCTCAGTTACAGCACAAGGTGAGTAACCTTCTCATCCCACATATCATGGTCAAATGCCCTAAATATAAAGGGTCCGATTCTTGGGTCAAAAATTATTCCCTTTGCACCACCCTGTGGATGCAAATGGGCAATAACTGTGACCCAACAAGCCAGGTGAGCGTTCCTTGGAATGGAAAATCCCAAGTGGTGTCTAGTCAATATAGCTAGCTTTGCGTGACCCTCTCCTAGCCCCTGGATGAACGAGCATGGCCAGAGACAAGAGAGCATAGCTGGAGCGCTCGAGTAAACCCTAATTGCTGGAATGTGGGGTCATTGGCAGATGGATGCAATTTAAAGCTACCCTGGGGCTATTCTAAGTTGTTTCTGTTTGTTTTAAACCTACTGCCTATTAATTTCATGGGGTGACCCCCTAGTTCTTGTGTTATGTGAATGAGAAATTAACATTTTCTTATTCACTTTCTCAACACCAGTCGATATTTTATATCATATCCTCTCTTAGTCATCTCTTTTCCAAGCTGAAAAGTCCCAGGCTTTTTAATCTCTCCTCTTACAGAAGCTGTTCCATATCCCTAATCATTTGTGTTGCCCTTCTCTGAACCTTTTCCAATATTAATATATCTTTTTTTCAGATGGGGCAACCAACTCTGCATGCAGTATTCAAGATGTGGGTGTACCATGAATTTGTATAGAGGCACTGTGATATTTTCAGTCTTATTAACTATGCCTTTCCTAATGGTTCGTAACTTTCTGTTAGCCTTTTTGACTGCTGCTGTATGTTGAGCGGACGTTTTCAGAGAACTATCCACAATGGCTCCAAGATCCCTTTCTTGAGTGGCAACAGCTAATTTAGATCCCATCATTTTGAATGTATAGTTGGGATTATGTTTTCCAATGTGCATTACTTTGCATTTATCAACATTGAATTTCATCTGCCATTTTATTGCCCAGTCACCCAGTTTAATGAGATCCCTTTGTAATTCTTTGCAATCTGCTTTGGACTTAACTATCTTGAGTAATTTTGTATTGTCTGCAAATTTTGCTCCTCACTGTTTACCCCTTTTTCCAGATCATTTATGAATATGTTGAACAGCACTGAGACCAGTACATACCCTTAGGACACTACTATTTACAGCTCTCCATTCTGAAAGCTGACCATTATTCCTACCCTTTGTTTCCTATTTTTTAACCAGTTACTGATCCATGAGAGGACCTCCCTTTCTTTTCCCAGGACTGCTTACTTTGCTTAAGAGCCTTTGGTGAGGGACCTTGTCAAGGGCTTTATGAAAGTCTAAGTACACTATATCCACTGGATCACCCTTGTCCACATATTTGTTGACACCCCTCCCTAAAGAATTTGAATAGATTGGGGAGGCATGATTTTTCCCTTTACAAAAGTCAAGTTGACTCTTCCCCAACAAATTGTGTTCATCTGTGTGTCTGATCATTCTGTTCTTTACTATAGTGTCAACCAATTTGTCTTGGACTGAATGTAGGCTTACCGGTCTGTAATTGCCAGGATCATCTCAAGAGCCTTTCTAAAAAATTGGCCATCACATTAGCTCTCCTCCAGTCATCTGATGCAGAAGCTGATTTAAATGATAGGTTACATGCCACAGTTAGTAGCTCTGCAATTTCATATTTAAGTTCCTTCAGAACTCTTGGGTGAATACCATCTGGTCCTGGTGACTTATTACTGTTTAATTTATCAATTTGATCAACAGCCTCCACTAATGACACCTCAATCTGGGATAGTTTCAGAGATTTGTCACCTAAAAAAAATGGCTCAGGTGAGGGAATCTCTCTCACATCCTCTGCAGTGAAGACCAACACAAAGAATTCATTTAGTTTCTCCACAATGGCCGTATCTTCCTTGAGTGTTCCTTTAGCACCATGATCGTCTAGTGGCCCTAATTATTGTTTAATAGGCTTCCTGCTTCTGATGTACTTTTAAAAAAAATTGCTGTTAGTTTTTTAGTCTTTGTCTAGTTGCTCTTCAAATTCTTTTTTAGCCTGCCTAATTATACTTTTACACTTGACTTGCCAGAGTTTATGCTCCTTTCTATTTTCCTCAGTAGTATTTAACTTCAAATTTTTAAAGGATGGCTTTTTGCCACTAACCTCTTCTTTTACTTTGTTGTTTAGCCATGGTGGCACTTTTTTGGTCCTCTTACTATGTTTTTTAATTTGGGGTATACATTTAATTTGAGCCTGTATTATGGTGGTTTTTAAAAATGTCCATACAGCTTGCATAAATTTCACCTTTGGGTCTATGCCTTTTAATTTCCATTTAACTAGCTTCTTCATTTTTGTGTAGTTCCCCTAACTGAATTTAAATGCTACTGTAGTGGGCTTCTTTGGTATCCCCTCCCCACAGGGATGTTAAATTAATTATTATGGTTGCTATTATCAAGCGGTTCAGTTATATTCACCTCTTGGACCAGATTTTGTGCTCCACTTAGAACTAAATCAAGAACTACCTCTCCTCTTGTGGGTTCCAGGACTAACTGCTCCAAGAAGCAGTTATTTATGGTGTCAAGAAACTTTATCTCCCCGTCCCATCATGAGGTGACACGTATCCAGTCAATATGGGGATAGTTGAAATCACCCATTATTATTGAATTTTTCTATTTTTATAGCCTATCTAATCTCCTTTAGCATTTCACAGTCACCATCACTGTTCTGGTCAAGTGGTTGGTAGTATATCCCTACTGCTATAGTCCCTTAAAATAGGGACATATTGTTATCCCCAATTTATAAATGTGGAAATGAAGTTACAGCGGAGAAAGTCATCACTGACGTAAGAAAGTACAATTCCTCCACGTCAGTGAATTCCACCCACCTTTTGCTTGTGGCAGATTTCACCTAGAAAGGTTAATGACCTGGTTTTCAGAGTGCTGAGCACTCACAACTCCCATAGAATCAATGGGAGTTGTGGGGGTTTTGCACCTCTGAAAATCAAACCATAACTGACTTGTCCCTGGTCATACACAGAATCAGTAGCAAAACCAGGAGTGGAACACAGAAGTTCCTGACTCCCATCTACATGCTAGACCACTAGACAATGCTACCTCAAATGAACAGAAAGGATTGTAAAATATAACAACAGAAAAGCATGAAATGAACCAAAGGTCTGTAGCAGTAGCACGGAGATACCAATGTAATTTCTTCTCTTTAACTGCTAGATGGTGGGGGTGGGGTTGTCAGTGTATTTCAAGCTCATAAAGCATTTAAATCCACGTATAGTTATTTTAGTATTTTGTTGAAAAGATTTTGGTTGATTTTTGGATCCAACGTCTTTCTTCTCCTTTATGTGTATTGCTCTGAACTCAACCTTTGAAGTTGCCACCATTGTGTGACACCGGCAATCAAAATAGCTGACAGATTAAAACAATTATTATAGTTAAATGAATTTTAAAGGATGTTTTCTCAGTGTGTGAATTAAACAAGTTGTTTTAAAAAGAAAACTAGAAAATATATTCAGTAATGTGCAACCACAAAGCACTCCCTACATGGATTATTTGCATAGGTGAATCCTGGAGTTTCAAATTTGTAGCACAGACATCTACCACTTGAGCTGCAAGAATAATTGCTATCCTCTATGGGGATGTCACTAAAAGGAGACTTGAGATACACGCTGCAAGGATGTTACACACTATTTGCTACATAACAGTAGAATACTGGAGAACAGGAATCCTGGGTTCTACCCCTGGCTTTGGGAGAGGAGTATTGTCAGGTGATCACAGACACAGTTGGTGATAGGATAATCAACATATGTAAATTTGGTCCAATTGTTCTGAAAGGCAGTGTGACTGAACGGATGAGACTTGGATTTGTCATAATGCACAAAAATATAAATGTCGGTCAGTAGAGATAAGAGCAGAATATATGATCTCCTTACTTCCAGCTCAATACTCCTTCCCCTAGACTACAGGGTATTTTCATGAGGAGCAAACATGTACTTGCAGAATGTTGCTTAATGTGTTGGTGCAGTAGAACAGGCAGCTGGAGAAGATGAGCTGGGAAAGTGAATTTAATTACCATAAAAAATGTTGAGATTGGGGGAGGGGGAAAATTGTCCCAAATCAGGATGAAAAGCCACAGCCTCAAATTTTTTGCAGAAGTTAAATTCTCAATATTTCATTTCAGAAACACCAAAACTTCCCTACAATGGGAATGTTTTAGTGTTTCCAAAATGAAATATGCTCCTTGACTACTTGGCTACTAAGAGCCAGGGAGCTTGAGCTGCTGAAGAACCTGGAGCCTGGGAGACCAGGAAGCCCCAGCTCCTCAGCAGCCCACCACCAGGAACTAGGGAGAGAGGTGGGTGAGTTGACAGGAAACTATTCAGGTTTCCACATGAAGCTTCCCTAGTGTCCTTCAAAATGTTTGTTGAAATTGACACATTACTGTGGAACACTTCTCTTTTGATGAATTGGCAGTTTCTGATGAAAAAGCATTAGACTGGAAAATTTCCAAACTATTCTACAGCTGGATTCCATTCTAAAGTAGAGTGATCCACAAAACTATGTACACTTGAGAACTCTGCTAATAACTAAGAGGCTTAGAACAAAGGATAATAATAATAAAAAGACAACTGACATTGACAAAACAGTTTCATAATAATAAAGAGAAGTCCAGTAAATGGTCATCATCTTCTCTTTGGGCCTATGAAATTCCAAATGCATCATTATAGCTCCTAAACATCTTGATTTGTAAATAACTATAGATAATAGGCAGTTATCTAAGCCACATGATGCTATGTAACTGAAGTATTATTAGGCTTGACTTTCTCTTTAAATAATGATGATTGTAATAATGTATTTCAGTATACAGCACAATCTACTTCAGTAAAATGCTGGTCTACCATGATCCCTTCCTGTTGAATAAAGGTCAGATACAGACTCCAATTAAGCAGCACTGCTCTGACTAATTGCTAATGGTAAAACTTAATGGTAAAACTTACTTGTTGGAGTAGGACATTTCAGTGACCTACAAAAGGTCAGAATTCTGAAATGGAGTCCCATCCCACTTAGCAGCAGTCTGGAAAGGACATTGACATTATAGAGGTAACACTTTGGCCTCCAGGGCTGAGAGTCTTCTGCTTTGTTTTTATAGCATGCCTTGCTGGTCACTCTGAGCATATGTGCACTCTTCCTTTAAATCTGTAGCTGGAAACCTGACAGGAGAGGTCGGGGAAGGCTTAGGCAGAAGGTCTACAGTCAAGGGGGTGGAGGAGCTTTCGGGATATTATTCTTTTTCTTATTCTAATAAAGTTCTTTGATAGAAAAATACAACTCTTTCTGTGATTCTTTACCATTGCCATATTGACAGTCTTGTGGAGGCAGCCCACCATCCTTGCCCATTTGCTATCTTACCCCTAGGAGGAAAAGGGGCTCTAATGATGAATAATGAAATAGGAAAACAATGACAGAAAAAGTGTTAAACAGAATCTCTTCAGGTAGAAGAAGAAATCTTCAAGTCTCGGATTTCCCAGCCTTTTCCAGTTCCCCAGAATGCTACAGGGAGAGTTGCAACCAACCAGAACACTTCATTAGATAAATGCAAGTGAACAGAAAAAATACAAATGCAGCAAAAATCAAGATTTCCAAAACAGAATAATGTTTACTAATAGAAAAAATGCAAGAGTCTTATACTGAGGAAAGTGTTCTAATTTTTATAAGGAGACTGTGGGCATTAGGTGACATGATATGATCATGGCACAGTAGGTCACACAATAGCCTCATAAAGACTGGTTTCAGAGTAACAGCCGTATTAGTCTGTATTCACAAAAAGAAAAGGAGTACTTGTGGCACCTTAGAGACTAACCAATTTATTTGAGCATAAGCTTTCGTGAGCTACAGCTCACTTCATCGGATGCATACTGTGGAAAGTGTAGAAGATCTTTTTATACACACAAAGCATGAAAAAATACCTCCCCACACCCCACTCTCCTGCTGGTAATAGCTTATCTAAAGTGATCACTCTCCTTACAATGTGTATGATAATCAATGGCCCAACTTGATTTAGATAAGCTATTACCAGCAGGAGAGTGGGGTGCGGGGAGGTATTTTTTCATGCTTTGTGTGTATAAAAAGATCTTCTACACTTTCCACAGTATGCATCCGATGAAGTGAGCTGTAGCTCATGAAAGCTTATGCTCAGATAAATTGGTTAGTCTCTAAGGTGCCACAAGTACTCATAAAGACTGCCCCTTTTACATTCCCTTTGCTTTCTATTTCCCTTCTACAGTCATTATTTTTATTGTTCACCATGTTGGCTTTTCCATGTGACACTGTGAAGTAATGAGAAAATGTTGAGCATGTTCCTCTTAAAGGCCTGGTACATGAAAAAATGACCCAGTGCTGAGGACCAATGTGTTTGTGGTGATAGTACAAAATCAGAGGCCCAAGGCAATAGCTACAGTAGATTGAATACATCTACTGCCAGTCTGTATTTATATTTATAGCCCTAGTCTCTGAATGTTCTTTCCCACTTAAGTTGTACTATTGATCTCAATCTTTAACCTTGTGGATTTCACAATGGCAGTAATATCACCTAAAACACATAATGCCTGATGTGGCAACCATGAAGTCAGTGGGAGCTTTATCATTGACTTCAGCAGGAGCTGATCAAGCCCACAAACAACTGCAGATTTACACATGGCAGTAATATTCTGAAGAATGCAAACTTGTTATAGTTTAAAGATATTACACTATGGTCAAAAGACCAGTGTCTGACTTTATCCTTTTTTTTAATAGGTGCCTCATCCAACAATCAGAGACATTCTACATTTATCATTAAGGTTTAAAAGCAAATCCTTATTGGTCATAAATTTACATAAAGCTTTATGAACTACACCCAATAACATTATAGCCTTCAAATACTCAGCAAATCTAAATCTAATCTTTTACAGGGCTTCCTTGAAAATTTCTTTACTCCTGCCTGCTCTCCTTCATGCCCCTTTTAATTTCTCCTTACTGCCCCACCAACTGCACTGCTTTCTTAAATATTATCTCCATTATCCTTTATATCAGAAAAGGCTGGCAGCTTTTAGAAAACTGTTGACACTATGAGCTGTGTTGTACTGAGCTGAGTTGAAACCCTGTTCTGTATGCTACAGGTTATTAGGGTTAGCAAAAAGAATGTGCATTTATTTACTGAAGGTACTTTATAAATCAATACCTTGTTTTTGAACTCAGGTCAATAGGAATAACACAGAAACACAACGAACAACTACAGCAACCCTAAAACAGCACTTTTAACGTATTGATTTTTAGAGGAGTGTCTTTTCCTGGCATTATTCACAAAACCTCAATAAGCAATTCGATGCAATCATAAGTTGTAAAGAATTATATAATGCAAAATACCCATAATACAAAGTGTAAGTTACACAGCTAAAATAAAGTCAGGAAATGCAATAGTTACGGTTCTCATAGGACTATTCATGTCTTCCTTTCTATACTATACAGCACTGAGCACAGTATTGCGGCTCAATAAATAATAATATCATATATTTGGCCTCATTGCACATATACATTTTATGGTATTTATTTAATAATTTTAAACAGTGATAGATTAAGGCATTCATTTGGTGGGGCGGGAGAAACAGAAACTGAAAATACTACAAATGTACAACAATGCCGAGGTCAGCCAACCTTAATATTTGTTTTTTCTGACTTTTAAAAATTCTTAGCTTAACTCTGCAACTTTATCATGACAAAAATATTTTTTACAATTAATTTCAAGGGGTTTTCTTCCAAAATGAAAAAAAAACCATGAATAAACCTCCTCGGTTCATATTTCTATAAATACATTTTTAAGTATCATACTGTTACCTCTTTTTAGTGCACTAATGCATTAATCTTTTAAGGGGTCTGTACTTAAAAGGTACTTGTGCAGAATTTGCGAGTACTATGCCAGTACTGCCATGAAATCCACTAAGGACCAGACTTCAGACTTGCATTTAACAAGTGCAAGAGAGCCAGACACTGGCCTCAGAACTTTGTCCTCTTCCAAGAAGGAAAAGGCTCACCACCCGCAGATTTTAGTCAGGGCTTACATGATTTCTTTGGGATATTCCCCAATGGTAACTGTCAGATTGTACATAAAATAGCATATGTGTTTTGGGCTGATTAGGCTCCCTCATCCTAAATCCCTCCTGATGTAAAAGTGTAAATCATCTCCATATGCTGTGGTCTGCCCATGTTTGCCAAAAATTTAAAAGTTTTGTAAGGCAGAATTGTCCAGATAAGCTGGAGACATGGAAACTGGTAAGTCCCCAGACACTGGTGGATACTGCATGCATTCTGATGAACTTTTGAACATATATAGCACTTTACATACATTAAGGGACAGATTCCCAGCTGGTGTAGCACCATTTGGTTTAGTGGAGCCACACACATTTACACCAACTGAGGATCCAGGCTTAAATGCTTAATCACCACTCCCTCTCATTATGTACATGAGTATTCTCTCTATTTTACAGCTGCAAAAGCTTGACAAAGGCCGGGGAGGAGGAAGAAATCAGTGTCAGAGTAGGATTAGATTTAGTCCTATAGCTAATGTACTAGACCATGCTACTTTTCATGTTATTGAGCAGCCCTTCCACTGGTTCCTCAGCACAGGAGTCAGCTCAACTGCTGGCAGCTGGCTAAGAAAGAGCTTTCAACAACCCTAGCATCATCGGTGGAAGAGTGAATGGCACTGCCCCACTTTCTTCCTGGCCACAAATTAATTTGGATTTCTTTGAAAAATCTAGGGATTTATAGCTATGGTGTTTTTGGATCCCAAAGGTGAATCCTGGATTGTTATAGGGAGAAACATAAATTACCTGTAAACTTTGATTTAAATCAGTTCATATTGTTTTATATTTTCAAAGATATCTTTGCAAGGAAAAAGTATAAAAACTTGCTTTCTTTTTTTAATCAAACCTGAGATTCTCCATTTCATTTCCAGGTCTCCCAGATGTGGGGAGAGGGAATGCTTCATGCACCTGGTTCTGCAGATACCAGGGCAGAGAACGCCATGAAATCCACTAAGGATCTTACCAATAGATCTAATGAACCTGGGAAACAATTAGGCACAACTATAATGGGTGCTTTATAAAACCCGAATATAGACTGATTCCTTGTAGAATGAAGACCTTATCATAACTTTTACTCTTGACAAAATATGACCATGTAGATCTTGCAGAATAATCCCAGTTTGTCTCTCCATCATCACTGACACCCAGGACTCACTTTTGGGATACTCATGGGCTATTTTACTTAACAGACTGACCCTGCAAATCTTTACTCACAAAGATAAGTCCATTTAAATCAATTGGTTTTTTGTTTGTTTGTTTTTGTCTGAGTAAGCCCTAGCCACACCAGTTAGGACCAGGTTGTTATTTTGTTCTAAATAATGGAACATCTGTAAGACATCTTTGCCTTGGTTTGTTCTCTTTTTCACGTGTTTAATATTAATCATCCTAGAATATACACTCAGAAAAGACCTATTAGAAAATTTTGTCAGTGCAGGGTTATCCCTTGGTATCAAGGCCTCATTTACTCTGCAGCTCATTAGACCCAAATTCTAGGGCAAAGTCTGCTAACTACTGAGGCAGGACGCCCTGAATTCTGCAGTAATATTAATGTACTACACTGTCATGCTATACTCTTCACTTTTTATGAACCTGATATTAGGAATAACCCAAAATGAAAAATTAAGTTATAAAGCAATATATGTTATTATTTGCACTGAAGCAGAAGATTAATGTTTGACACATGCAGTTTTTTGAAAGACCTCTGTGTTGATCAGAGAATACAAGGTTGTGTAGTGAAGCTGTTCTACATCAACAGAAGTTGAGAGTGACTTAATACAAATTTCTGCTGCTTCAGCCACCTTTGGGACTCAGACACGGGCATTTTTCCAGAACATATTGAGATCTTTACTGGATGCTTTATTTTGAGAGGTTACATTGAATGGTATTGCTACACTTTAAATATGTTTGTGGTTGTTGTTTTTTTAAGTTATGACAGTGGTAACTAGTGCATATGGATAGATGCCCATTTTTAGCAATGGTATCAATCCAAAAAAGTAAATAAATAAGATAAATAAATAGCTGGTACACAAATTGATCCTGGAATCTTTTATAGAGATCACATGCTTCCACTGGCATAGAATCCCAACCAGTAGTTCTACTGCTAAGTTGCTGAAAGATTATCTTTGTTGGATTAAACAATCAAACTTCTTTCAAAAATTGGTATCCTGGCTGATCATCTAGAGACATATATTTCTTCCGTTTATCTGCTGCTCCTTTGAACTTCATCAGAATTTATAGCAATGCTGAGGGTGGAAGGGTTTCCTTCTCTTCTACATTCAGGAAATGCGACAGTGTTCAGCAGTGAAGTTCATGTGTGTCTCAAGATGGATTTGGAGCTCCTTCAGGATAGCTGCAGCTTCAGTTGCAGTAGAGAATCGTGGTGACTGAAATCTGTTCAGAAGGGTGAACAGCTTGGTATCAATCTGAAAATCCAACAGTACCCATAGTCTGACATATTATCCATTATCAAAAAGAATTTCCGTAAAAAAATGTTAATATTGGTATTTTTCTGAAAATATTGCCTTTCTACGTTTATAATGCTATAATTTCTTTGATAAACATGTATTCCTTCCCTTTCTGTAATAAAATGTACATTATCGATACATTAATTCTAAGTCTTTAAAGTCCTTTAGAAAAATAATTTGTATACATTGTATTTGTGTTAGTGTATGTGTATGTCTCAGTTATACAATTTCTAAAATGAGCAATACTTGTGAAGGGGTAGCTTAATGTAAACTCCCTTAGCCACACCCAGCTTAAAACTCTGAAAAAATGGACCTAGTGTCCTGATTATGCGTAGTTCTAGTAGCAGGAGGGACTGCTGATATTTAAAGTGGTTTAGATGATACACAGCTGCCTTCAAATAGCCACCCCTTTCTACAGGGGTCAAGTAGCATTATTGTCCTCCTTATGGGGTCATTTTCTCTCATATGTTGCAAGTATTTTGTCTTCCTTCTACTTGGCAAGACACACAGCTTCCTGAACAGTTTCATGGAAGCCATTGTAAGTGAATAGCTTTTCAAGTGCATCCAGAATTAGGTCTATTCTGTGAGCTTGTACATGCAATTTTGAAAAAAAGGTCATTCAACAGCTCAGTAAAAGTTGTTTTCATGCATGCTACATTCTTTGGTGCAAAGATATGAGGAACCCTGTTGCAATTACTATGAGACATGCTAAAAAGAATGTTGACTGTCCAGTGTCATTGTTCATTAAGGGAGCAAAGAATTTGCCCTGTACTCTATATCATTTGTCTCATCCACTTTTACAGGCACCTTTTTGCCAGCAATTGTGTGTTCAGGAGTAGTTTCACATTCTCATACATATCTGGCAGGCATATCCTCCATGTCTGAAGTATGGTGCCACTATACCTCACGTAATGTACTAGGGAAACCCCAGCAGAGGGATGGTCAGCCTTTTCAAATGGAATGTTGGGTTCCTGGCAAAGTGCCACAAATTCCAGGGTCATTCTGATTTTGTCTACTTGGGATTCAGCTTGGTATTGAATAATTATTGTTGGAATGCTCTGCTTCTTTCTGGTCTTGAACAAACTCTGTATTCCACTTTATCAGGTCTAGATTTAGGATAGTCACTATCAGTATTCCACTTCATGTGACTCCTGGATTTAGGATGGTCATAGGCAAGTACCTCTGTGAGCGCAAATAGTATCATCTGGGATGCAAGAGGCGCAGAAGAGTGACCAGTTGAGAAAACTCAGTGGACAGAATTCACTGTGGGGCAGCAAGGGTTAATCAGCAAGACCATGAAACAGCTAGACCCTTTCAGTCATCCATAGGGTTGCCAGGCATCAGTTTTTGATGGGAACTCCTGGTCTAAAAGGGACCCTGGCAGCTCCAGTCAACACTGCTGACCAGGCCACTAAAAGTCCGGTCGGCAGGACAGCGAGGCTAAGGGAGACTCCCTGGCTCCATGCAGCTCCCAGAAGTGGCTGACAATTCCGGCTCCTAGGCACAGGGGCGGCCATGGGGACTGCATGCGCTGCCCCTGCCCCCAAGTGCCAGCTCCACAGCTCCCATTGGCCAGGAACCATGGCCAATGGGAGCTGCGGGGGCGGCGCCTGCAGATACGGGCAGTGTGCAGAGCCCTCTGGCCCTTCCGTCTAGGACCTGGACATACCGGCCACTTGCAGGAGCTGCCTGAACCTCCTCCCACACCCCAATCCCCTGCCACAGCCCTGAGCCCCCTCCCACACTCCAAAGCCCTCAGCCCCAGCATGGAGCCCCCTCCTGCACCCCAAACTCCTTATCCCTGGCCCCAGCCAGAGCCTGCACCCCAACCCCCTGCCCCAACCCGGAGCTTCCTGCTGCACTCCAAACCCCTAATTTCTGGCCCCACCCTGGAGCCCCGAGCCCTCACCCCCTCCTGCACCCCAACCACATACCCCAGCCCAGTGAAAGTGAGTGAGGGTGGGGAAGAGCGAGCAACAGAAGGAGGGGGATGGAGGGAGCGGGCGAGTCCTAAGGCAGGGACAGGGGTTGGGGCAAGGATGTTTGGTTTTGTGTGATTAGAAAGAACCCTAGTCACCCAGCATATCAGCCTGATGTGCATAGAGGAAGTGCAAGCTAACAATAAGGTATTGGGAGGAGCTGAGCAGCCTAACAGCTGCAATGGAGAAGCTTTACTCCTCACAGAAGCAACATTTTAACTTCATCATAATCCTGTTTTGGTTTAAAGTCTATGTTTATTTTTAGCCTGTTCCGTTTGCAACCTACTTAAAGATTTGTGAGCAGGAAAGGGATCCAAAGATTGCATGTGTTTTCAGCCCAATTTAAGATTTTATTTTCTCTTTCTCCCTGAGAAAGAGACAGGGGCAGAAACTTTGTTTCATCAACTGACTGGAAATTGTAGCCAATTTGTTCATTTCATCATGTAATTGTGTTATCTATTGTCATGGTTAACTCATATGTTATTTCATATGTAATCAATGTGTGATAAATAGATTTAAGTTGTAGGTATAGATATAAGTAGAATAGGATCATAGGAGTATAAGACTGACAAGTATTTAGGAGTGATGAGTGTATATTAGATATCCAAGTAAAGCAAAGCTGTTATGCAAGGCCTATAGGTTTAGCCATACTAGCCCTCCGGCTTAAGGAGGCTTGACATAAATAGGTGACCCAGGAATAACACTCTGCCTGTAAAGTTACAAGGTTACTGTAAAGAATGTGCCAATAAGTGATGTTAGGGAAATATGTTGTAATGTACCTGTCTAGGCCACAAGATACCTGATTGTAACATCATGAAAAGTTCTGCTCTTACAACAGGTTACCATGCAAACACATGTCCGTAGATGCTAATGAGAATAAGAGGAAAGCAGGGCACCACAAAATTTATGTGGTGTGGAAGTGCAGATAAGGAAAAAGAGGTTGGAGCCCTCATGCATATGCATACGGTTCTGGGCATGGTTATAATAGGATAAAAAGGGTTTCTGGTATGGATAGGGTGGCAAGACTGTGAGGGAAGACCCCAGCACCAGTTGAGAGATCCACCAGACTCTGTAATATCTTTGAGTTAAAGAGTATGAATATGACATTGGCTTGGGTTCTCTCAGGGTATGTATATGTGTATGTGAGAGTAATGTAATACAAACAAGGTTTTTTTTACTTGGAACTGTGTGTGGTCACTGTATTCATTCTTTGTGTGCTCCTAAGAGTCTCCCAATCTAAGAGAATCATGAAGGACGTCTTTCAACCTATTGATCTGAAAACTGTAGCACCACAGGAGCTGGATTCACTCCCTGGGGCCACTATAGTTTAACACTGAACTATCAATTCAATGTAAATAAAAGCAACAAAGTATTTATCAGGAAGGAAGGAGAGTTTAGGCAGAAAATCCAGGCTGCTGCCCCAAATTCGGAGCCCAAGACTGGATCTCAAAAGTCAAGGATGGATTTGAGTTCTCCTCTTCCCTCAATATGGAAGGATAGAGCTGGTTGGGGATTTTCTGTTCAAATGATTTTATTTTGTGGAAAATGCAATTTTACCAACATTAAAATTTCTATGCGAAAATTTTACTTGGCAAAAATGTCTGAATTCTTCTTTGAGTAGATGTGGTTCTGTATTCCACTTAGATGTGTGCTCGCCTAGCACTCTGGAGCTGGAGAACTTTGCCTAGCAGTACCTAAGGGGGCAGCATTCGCATCTAGTGGCTATAGCACCTCCCCTTCTTACTGCCCATGACTGGTGTCAGAGCTCTGTGTGTTTTTTACCCACACAATTCTTCAAAAGTCCTTTGATTTTGTTGTACCCTTAGTATTAGTGTTAGTTTGCTTAGTTAAATATTTTCTCTAGTTCAAACATTGTCCATTATGTGGGGGGCTATGCCCAACAATGACCCTCACACAGGGTGCTTGCTGTTTAGGTGAGGCTCACATCAAAGAGTGGTGTTTGATTTGTAAATCATTCACAAAATGGATTCAGGTGGCTAGAGACCTTTGCCTGAAGCAGCAGCTGAGGCCTGCTTCAGAACCAATGCCTGCACCGAATCAGAGGTCGTCCTCAACCTCAGAGTTTGGTGCCATTTCATGCTGTGCAGCTGTTGCCTCTCCGAGGAGGTGCAGAAGCCACTCGTCTTTGAGTGTACCAAAGAAAAGCTCTCATAAGACCAGTCATGATCACTCCAGGCCTCATGAAGACTCTTCTTCCTCCTCCAGAAAGAGTACATGCTGCTGGCATCCAGGATGGAGCAGGTCCTTCCAACCTCTGCCCAGTATCACATGGAGATGCCAAAGGTTCCGTACCATCAATTTTTTATTTTGGCCATGGGGCGTCTGTTGAGTCAGGTACCGATGAGCGCAATGCTGTTGTTACCATGGTGTCCCTCCCCACCCTCCTTCTCAACAACGTTGGTGGCTTCAGTACTACCGCTGACTTCAGTACCAACACTGCTCCTGGAACTGGAGACAATTGATGGGTTCTCAGTGCCAGCTGGCACCGGTTTCCTCCCTTGCTTTGGATGAGAGTGAGTTGGACCAGTTGCTCACACCCTCAGGCCTGGCTCCACATTTATCCCCAGGTTGAGATCGCCCTCCCATGCTCCATCACCTGGCCCACACCAGGGACTGTTTGTGGAGCATCACGGATACTGAAATTGTCACTCTTCCAGAGTCAGAACTGCTGGCCTGCTGCCTGCTGGCCACCAGTGCCTTAGCCTTATGCCCAGTGGCTCCCCTAGAGCTTATGGCACACTCCTCGATTGCAAAGGCTGTACTCCACATCTCACTCTAAGGTGAGATCACCAAAACACACTGGTGACTGGGACTGTCAACCTTCCACAACTTCAGGCACCAGTTGTCCTCCCCTTTGTGGAGCCTCTGGAACTGTCCCATTCGGTTCACCTCTCCAGGAGCAGGACCTATCACTGGCATAGTTAACTGCTGCTTCATCATCCCTGGATGATTCATCTGTTCCCTGGCTTTTCCTTCCCTTCAGTGCTTGAGGACTTCAAGTGCTTGAGGACTAATAGGTCCTTTTGTGGCCATCGCTGCTTCCCTAGGCGTCCAAGCCGAGTTTCTGCATAAGAATACCCATATATTGTTAGATATCCTGCAGTGATCTGCCCCCAGGAGAGTGACCCTCCCCATCAGCAATGCACTCCTGGAGCCTACAAAGGTTCTTTGGAGCATGCCGGGTTTGTTGCTGCCTACAGCGAAGTGTTTGGGAAAATGTTACTTTGTCCCAATGCAGGAATTTGAGGAGATTTACTCCCACTTGGTTCCTGATTCACTGATTCAGAACTGCAGTGAATGACAGAGCTCAAAGAGGCAGATTTAAATCCACGCCTAAGGACAAGGATGCTAAAAGGATGGACTTAATGGGTAGAATGATCTACACCTCGTCTTCCCTGCACATGCAGACTGCAAACCAGCAGGCACTGTTGTCCAAATATGATTTTGTAAATTGGACAAGTATGTCTAAATTTACAGCCCAGATGCCTGAAACCGTCAAGGAGGAATTTGGGGGATTTATTGCTGAAGGCGGCTTGGTGGCCAGAAGATAGCTTCAGTCCATGCTAGAAATGACAGACACTTCAACCAGAGTGATGACCTCTGCGGTGACCATGAGAAGGGCATCCTGGCTACAAAGTTAGGACATTGCTCCAGACATGCAGCAGGCTATAGAGGACTTGCCCTTTATGGTTGGGTTCTCTTTTTGAACAAATCTAACAAAACTCTGCACTTCTTCAAGGATTCTAGGGCCACCCTACATTCTTGGGGGGTGTACACACTGGCAGTGCAAAGACACTAGTATGGTGGTCAGCAATAACAGTAACAGTACTGCCTGCAATGCCCCTATGGGCAATCTTTCACTCCCCTGAGACAACAGGACTACTCCAGAAATGGGGATAGGTTCCAGAGGTGGAGGCTTCAGGTTCTGGGTTTGGCCAGTCAACATGCCCTCTCCCAGGACATCCCAAGCACACATTTTGACTTATTTGTCCAGAGCAGTGATCCAGTCATGACTTACATTAACCTGTTGGGGGGGTGGGGGATATCACAGTGTTTGGAGCTCGATTACACCAACAGCTGGGTCCTAAGCACCGTCAGATTGGGCTATGCTATCCAGTTCCTCTCCACCCTTCCTCCCTGTCCCTCTTCAGGGACCCTTCTCATGAGATGCTGCTCCTCAAGCAGGTCCACTCTTTACTGGCTTTGGGAATGGTGGAGGAGGTTCCTCCAGACCACCAGGATCAAGATTTATATTCCTATTACTTTTTTGGTTCCCAAATCCAAAGGAATAAGATCTATTCTCGATTTCTGCAAACTGAACAAATATGTCAGATACATGAAGTTCCAAATAGTTATTCTATTGACTATCCTTCCTGTGTTGACTCAGAATGACTGGTTTGCTGCTCTAGACCTTCAAGGAGCTAATTTCCACTTGGCAATTTTCTCTAGCCACAGAAAATTTCTCCAGTTAGTCATGGCAAACCATCATTTTCAGTACATGATCCTTCCTTTTGGTCTGTTTTCTGCCGCCCAGATTTTTACCAAATGTATGATTGTTGTGAAAGCATACCTCAGGAAGAAGGGAATCCCTGTCTTTTGGTATCTGGATGACTGGCTACCAAGGGGAAGGTCCCCAGAAATTCTTTCTCACATATTCATTATGCTGCACTTACTCAAAAATCAGGGTCTCATCCTAAACACTGGGAAGTCAACACTGGTCCTCACTCAGAAAATCAAGTTAATTGGGATGCTAATAGACTCTACAAGTTCAAGAGTGTTTTTGCTCACCAATCATTTTCAGACAATTTGCCATCTTTGTCTTGGTTTGCAATCTCAAACTTCCATGACAGTTCGAATCTGCCTGAGGCTCTGGGGCCAAATGTCTGCCTGCACACAGGTGGTTCAGTTTGCCAGGTTTGTGCCTCTGCCTTCTTTAAATGTGGTTCAGAACAGTTTATCATTGTGATGGGGTCCCCAGGGTGCAACCTAGAACTGGGGTACTACTGAGCCCTCTGTCCCTCTAACTTGGGCTCCCACTCACACTGTGATGCTGTGACAAGCTGCAAACCTCTGGTAGGTACTGCACTTACACAGACATCCACAGGCAGGAGTACACCCAGGTGAGTTACATGAATGCTTCTCCCAGCCACTCATTAATTAATGATAGGGAGGCTCCAGACAATTCCCCCCAGCTCCTCAGCCTAGCACCCCTGAGCTTGACCATCCTGCCCTGATCAGAAGATCATGACCTTTCATATGATACCTTACATGGCATGCTCTGTATGAAATATCAATGAAGGTTCAGAGTTTGTGATCAGAGCAGGAAGCTTTACTGCATATCAACATGCTGGAGCTTTGGACCATCTCAAATGTCTGTCATTCTTTTCTAGACCGCATCGAGGGTTCAGTTATTCACATACTTACCAATAATACTACAATGATGTATTATGTGAACAGGCAAGGGGGGCCACACTCCAGGGTGCTCTGCCACAAGGCAATCAGGCTGTGGCAGTTCTGCCACAAAGAGTATCACTCCTATAGCTGATCACTTGCTTGAAGTCCAGAATCATCTCACAGACCATCTCAGCAGGAATTTTTCCCTGAGTCACAAGTGGTCCCTGAAGCCCAGTGTTCTGTGAGTCATCTTTGTGGCATCCCAACAATTGAGCTGTTCACTACAAGGGACAACAGGAAATGTCTGTTCTGTTTTTGGGGGGGCCTCAGTCCTGGCTTCCTGACCGACACCTTTCACCTCAGCTGTCAGTTGACTCTTCTATATGCTTTTCCTCCAATCAAGATCATTTCACAGGTCATCCTCAAGCTGAAAGTGGATCAGGCCAAGTTCATCCTCACTGCCTGAGCATGGCCAAGGCAGTGTTGGGTTTCTGACCTTCTCACATTGTCCATTTAGCTTCCCATATCCCTTCCTCTCCATCTTGACCTGCTCCCACAGAATCCTGGTTACACTTTTCATCCTGCGCTCAGCTCCTGCATCTCACAGTATGGCTACTCCATGGTTGAATGAGGAGGACGAGCAATGATCAGCTGCTGTTCAAGAGATCATATTCAGTAGTAGAAAATCCTTTACCAGAATGGCCTATTCGGCAAAATGGAAACAGTTTTTGATGTGGTCATTGGCCTACACTGGCTTGTATCCAGGACATCTTGGAGTATTTGAGGCATCTTCCATTGTTGGACCTTAGGCTTAGGTCGTTGTGGGTGCATCTAGCAATGATCTCAGACTTTCATCCACCCATTCATGGAAGATCAGTATTTTCCAATGCCACGATAGCAAGATTCTTTAAAGGAATTCTTCGTTTCCAACAGCTGGTGTGGAAACCAGTTCCCTCATGGGACCTACAGTCTTGGCAGCTCTGATGGGATCTCCATTTGAACCTCTGGCATCCTGTCCCTTTCCTCTCTTGTGTCAAAAAACTGCATTCCTCATAATTATAACATCTGCAAGGAGAGTGTGTGTGAATGGCAGGCCTTGATGGCAGAGCCTCCTTATACATAATTCTCCAAAGACAAAGTGATGTTGTGGCCACAACCAAAACTTATGTCTAAAGTGGTTTATCAATTTCATTTTACCTAGGCAGTGTATTTGTCTGTTTTTTCCTAAGCTCCATTCATCCCTGAAGGAACATGAGCATCTTCACATATTAGACCTCAGACGATCTCTGGCAGACCTCTGATCTACATGGACAGGACTAAACACTTTCAGGCTTCACTTCATCTCTTTGTGTCTTATGCAGACCATATGAACGGACAGGCAGGTCTCTTCACAAATGATCTCCAGGTGGATAACTTCCTGCATCAAGACTGCATATGAAACAGCTTCAGTTATTCCCCCTGAATGGTTGTGAGCCCATTCTACAAGAGCGCAGGCTACATCAGTGCCATTTTTAGGTGATGTTTCAATATTGGACATTTGCAGGATTGTCACATGGTCATCGATACATACGTTTACAAACCATTATGCCATTACCACTGTGTCCAGAGCAGTTGCAAATTCTGGGAAGGCAGTCCTGCCGTCCTTGTTTAAATAGACACCGAGCCCCATCTCTGGGTACTGCTTGTGAGTCATTTAAGTGGAATACATGGCTGCTTCTACTTGAAGAAACTGTTACTTATTGTAACTCTAGTTCTTCAAGATGTGATGCAGACACTTGAGCAACAAAAATGATTAAATGTCTAGATATCATGACTTATGAGGGTATATTATAAAAATTGGGTTTGTTTAGTCTGGAAAAGAGGAGACTGAGAGGGAACATGATAACAGTTTTCAAGTACATAAAAGGTTGTTAAAAGGAGGAGGGAGGAAAATTGTTCTTCTTAACCTCTGAGGCTAGGACAAGAAGCACTGGGTTTAAATTGCAGCAAGGGAGGTTTAGGTTGGACATTAGGAAAAACTTCCTAACTATCAGGGTGGTTAAGCACTGGAATAAATTGCCTAGGGAGGTTGTGAAATCTCCATCATTGGAGATTTTTAAGAGCAGGTTAGTCAAACACCTGTCAGGGATGGTCTAGATAATACTTAGTCCTGCCGTGAGTGCAGGGGACTGGACTAGATAACCTCTCGAGGTCCCTTCCAGACCTATGATTCCATGATTCCACGACCCACCCTCCGTCCCCTCTGCATTGGAGTCTAATCTCTGGGTATTTGGTGCAAAGGAACTGAGGGTGGTTGGGGCGGCACCACCTCATATAGCCAAGGGAGGAGCTATGGTCACAAGCTGTGAGCTGGAGGATTCCCATTATCAGTACAAAATTCAACCTTACAATCTAGAAGCAGCACCAACAGTCTTTACCAAATATCTCGGGGGGGAGGGGAGACTCACATAAGAAAGCAAGAAATCCATATATGTCTGTATGTCAATGTCTAGCTCATTTGTACAAAATGACCAGAATATGTGCCAGATTCCATTTATCAGATATTCCAGGTCTTCACTTCCGTAGGTCTCAGAGTCAACAAAGAGAAGCTGGTGTTAGTACATACAGAAAGGATAGAATTGATAGGGGCAAATCAAATTCTGCATCAGCAAAAGTTTATCTGCCTCAGAACAGATTCAACACTATATAGCAGATCTCATCAACCAACTGTAAGGGCAGTCATAAACACAAACTTCTAGGGCACATGGCCTCCTGTGCATACATAACACAGCATGCCAGATTTCACCTTCATTGCTTGCAACGGTGCTTAAAGTCTGTGTATCTGTTCAATAGGCATCATATAGATATGAAGGTGCCATAGTCCTACAGTCATTAAACTGGGGAAAGGATCCTCTAAAGGTATGCAAAGAGGTATCCTTTTCTCCACCATTGCCATCCATGTTGCTAGTGCTTCTGCACTCAGGTAGAGAGCTCTTAGACCATCTCCAGATCCAAGACCTCTGAACTTCTCAGGAAACTCATCTGCCCATAAATGTGCTAAAATTGAGAGCTGTTTGTCACACATGAACAGCATTCCTTTCCATACTGATAGGATTGACTGTTCAAATCATCACCAACACCACCACAGTGATGGTTTATATGAATAGGCAGAGAGGAGCAAATTCTCTCTCACACATGCACTCTCTCTCTTGTCTCTCACACAGTGACAAGAAGCTGCACATCTTTGGAGCAAGTGCATTTGTCACAAAATTATCCCAGTAAGTCTTCACTTACCAGGCTTGCAGACCACCTCAACAGGCAATTCGCAAGTGATCACAATTGATCAGCCAAAGACATCATACAGAACATATTCAACAAGTGTGGTCACCCAGTGACGGAGCTGTCACAACAAATAAGAATAAGAAGTATCACCCATTAATCCCCTGGACCCAGGATTAATGTATGTCTACCCATTGATACCAAGGTCCTAAGGTCATTCAGATAGGACAAAACCATGATGTTCAGGCTGGCACTGGCTTAGTCAAGACCATTCTAGTTCTTGGACCTGATGAATCTTTCCATTCTTCCTCTAATACACTCACCCCTTCTTTCAGGCATATTCTTCCCAAAAGAGAGGCAGATCCTTCATCTAGAGCCAGCTATGTTACACCTAGTAGCATGGATGCTGAACTGCCTAACCACTTTGGAGAGGAGGTTTAGAACATACTAGTTCATAGTAGAAAGGACTCTACCAGACTTGCATCTTCCCCCAAATAGAAGAGATTTGCTATTTGGGCCCAACACCAACTATCTTCATTGCAGTTCAGTTGCCCTGCTATTTTTGACTATTTGTTATCACTGAAGAACAATCAGTTCATTAAGAGTCTACCTGGCAGCAATATCCACTGAACATCTCCCCCATTCAGGGTTAAGCAGTATTCTTTCACCCTATGGTAACTAGATTTCTTAAGGGTCTTCTTTGTGTGTTTTCCCCCAACTAGGGAGACACCCACCCCTTGTTGGGATCATAAGGTAGTGCTAGTGAGATTCATGGAACCAACCTTTTGATCCTCTACTCACTTTACCATTTATCCATCAAGACAGTCTTCCTAGTGACAATAACATCTGTATGTAAGGTAGGTGGGATACAGGCAATTATAGGTGGACCACTGTACAATATATCCCATAGGGAAAAGTGGCTCTTGGGCCTCACCCTAAACTTTTACTGAAAGTAGTCTCAGACTTCCATATAAATCAAGTAATCCACCTGCCTGTTTTTTTCCCCTAGATCACACTCCAACCAAGGAGAGGCTGAACTGCACACTCTGGTTGTGCTTAGAGCACTGTCATTTTATCTAGCTAGGAGTAGGCCTTTCAGAAATTCGCCTTGGTTTTTTGTGGCTTCTGCAGATAGGATGAAGGGTCAGGCAGTATCTATCCAGAGATTATCTAACGGAATTTCCAGTTGCATCAGAGTGGGCTATGAATTAGTGGTATTCGACACTCCAGTAACAATAAGGCCCATTCTACCAGAGCACAGATATCTACCGCAGTTTCTTTAAGAAGTGTACCAATTTCAGAAATCTGTAGAGCAGCAACATGGGACTTGAGACATACATTTACACAAGATTACTCGGTGATAGTGCCATCAAAATCTGATGTCCATTTTAGCAGAGCTTCCCTTCAGTGACCGTTCAAATAGACTCTGAGCACCCACCTCCTTGCTTGTGAGTCACCAAGAGTGGAATAAATATGGAGAGGAAGTCAAAGAATAAATGGTTACTCCCCTTACAGTAACTGTGGTTCTTTGAGATGTGCTGTCAATGTGTATTCCATGAACTGTCCTCTTTCTCACTTTACTATATGGATTCTGTGTTGCTGAAAAAACTAAGTGGTGCTTGTAGTGTGCTGCCCTTTATGCCCTTGTGTGTGTCATGATGTCACCTAGGCACAGATTTGGACACTGCTGGCCATAGAGTGTATGCACACTAAGAGTGGAAAAGTTATGGAGAATACATCTCAAAGAACCACAATTAGTGTACAGCAAGTAATTGTTCCTCTTCATGGTGAATCTGTATTTTTCTTAAGATTGTTCCTCTTGTTGTACATCTTCTGCAGCAAGAGCCTCACATGAGCATTTGCCCATCGCCATTAACATATACACCAGCTGGAGGAAAATGCTTCACTGAGTCCCAAACTGATGGATTCTTTGTTGAATGGAGAATAGTGCATAGTATCCATACACTAGTGCTCATCCCAGTTGACTTCAAAGGTACCAGGATAAAAATAGTGTGGGGACAACTGCTATAAAAGGAACATATGTAATGAATTCTTTGGCTGCTTGCCATATTCCTTTGCTGTTACTTTCATGCCACAGTAATACTGGGGTGCAAAGCTGCTCTAATGTAACATGGCCAAGTACAGTAAGCATCTTGATAATTCACTGCATGACACATCTCCAGCTACTAACATTTCCTCTTTGACTATCAAGTTTGCCAGTTTGTCATCTTTTTTGAAGAGCTAGTTGCCTACATTTACTATCCCAAGTGAGCTCTATGATCTCACCTTGAGGTGTTAAGAATTGCTAATGACTATCAGAACTTGTGTAAATTACAGTGGTGCAGATATGTTGAAAAATCAGTAAGTAATGAAATAGTACTGTAGTGAAGTAGCGAAGAAAGCAATGGATAGAAAAGTCCCAAGGATTCAGTTTAATTTTGTCAAAGTATAAAAAAAGATGTTATAAAATTCTGCCCACCAGAGGGGTAGCAAGGGTTTAGCATGTGCCTCTGTCTAACTCTCATCTTCCATAAGAATGCAGTGGGCTCCATGTAATCCTACTGAGGCAGATTATCCAGTCATTTTGCTTTTCTTTAATGAAGCAATGGAAATGGTTGTCAGTCTTCATGTGCTCTGGACTCAGACATCTCCTGGCTTCTTGTATCATTTCATGTCTGCTGTGAATGGCCAAGACTCACCAAATCCATTCTTCCTAACATACTTAGACATATCAGCTTTGGAGGAGTAGAAGCAGCAACAGGAGGACATTTCTTCTTCTGCCATGGAGCTCAGTACCTCAGAACAATTCCTCCGTTAGAAAAATCATCAAAAGCTTTGAGGAGTGTGACTTTTGTTTCAGATTTTGATATGAAAGGGCAGAGAATATGCAGTCCTCAAATATTGTATTGTATATAAAAAAGAAAGTTTTGTTCCAAAAGAAAAACATGTGAAGATGAAAACGGTTGAGCTGAAATAAGCTCCCAAAAGCTGAGTAGTACTTTTGGATATTCTTTCATTTAAATCTATAAATTGTGAAGTTTCTCCAGAATTAGTTCTTCACACTGAGGAGGAGTTTCTTCTTGAACTTGCAGGGTTGATTAAAGTATGTTTTATTTGAACAGAATGAATGATTAAAACCCTAACAAGCCAAGTCATCCTTGTCAAGGAAAACCTGCCTACTTTCTGGTACTAGGGGAGGATCCCCTGCTCTGCCCTGCCCTTTGTTATCATGCTCAATCTGTTTCCCTCTTTGGATATCTGCCTATAAAAGGAAGTGAGTGTGAAGTGGTAAGCTGCTATCTATTTCTGTAGGACCAGGTCATAGAGAAAGAAACTATTAAGACATCAGGGAAAAAGTGACAAAACAACAGTCTTTTGTTTTGTTTTTGTTGTTTTGTTTTTTAATGATTCCGCATTCACTTCTCTGGATTGAAAATAGAATGCTTCTCTACTGTCTTCAGGGTTAGGTCTTGTGTCCTTCAGTCCTTTGCCAGCCATAGACACTGAAACTCGAGGAAATGCGAAAACATTGTCTGTAATGTCGGTGGATTATTTTATATGGTTTAATGTTTTCTGTTTAAACAGGTATAGGTCAGTAAAATCCTGCCAAAGAATCCCATATACTGATAAATTTTGGCTTAAATCAGTGGCTCTCAAGTTGTAGTCTTTGGAGACCTGGCTTCTCATCCCTGGTTCTACCTGCTGCTATAGGTCATCAGGCTCTTCCTTGTAATTAAGAGGCAACCACAGGGAACTAATTGGTGTGCAGAAAATGAACAACTGCTACCACCACAGTTGGGAAATGTCCTGAATGAGTTGGCAGTTGAACAGACTAGAAGTGAGCCAATAATGTTATTTTGCCCTTGTTAAGAAATTCTAGTGACCTTTTCTTTAAGCGCTAACACACCAATGCTTCAGAACAGAGACTTGAAATTCGGCAGGAGGCACCCTTTGTATCACAGATGTGTCTGTTGCTGTCCCTGTAAAACTCTGCCCAAATTTCACCAAGTTATAAGCCTTAGAAAACTCACAGATCCCACATGCTCTGTAGTGACTTCTTAGATTTTAACATCTAAATTTCCTGAAGAGTCCATCCACACTAGGTGTGCTTCTGTCTGGGGATGAGCAGGGCTTTTCCTGCAATTGCAGCTTTGTGCTGATGTTGATAGTATTAGGTCTGGGGCCAGGCACCTCAACAGAGAGTAAGGAGCCTGTCTTTCCTGTGCTCTTAATGATCCTTTCCCACCCCACCCCACCCCCGCTAGGCCTGGCAGCTTAGATGTGGAAGTTACCTGATTCAAACGTGGAGGGGACAAGAGCCGGACTTGCAGGAGAAGTGAGGGTAGTAGATTGGAACAAGGAACCTGGGGCGGGGGTGGAAGAAACTGAGACTGGAGGATGGTGGGGGCAGGAGAGGGAAACTGGTTTGGGAGTTGGTGTGGGTGAGGACACTGGCCATTGGAGCAGAGAGGGAAACTGGTGTTGGTGGGGTGACTGGAAAAAAATATTATGTGATCATGTAATTAAAACTATCTCATAATATGTATGCACTTGCAACCTTAGGTCTCGCATTTCGTAACTTTTGAGTGCTTGACTTTTCAGTTTTAATAGTATTCTTTTAAAGTAGGGGGTTTTGAGTGTAATATGTAAACAGAGCAATCAAGATGCTGTGTGGCCACGTCTTGGGTTAAACGGTCATCTGGAGTAATATAATAGAAGTAATATAATAGATAATTTTCAGGAGAGATTTAAATATGTACTGGGTTATAGGCCTTGCAAATCAGCTCAAAAAGGATGCTCCATACATGGGGGGTCAGTGTGGAAGAAGACATAGAGACATTAAGCTCCATACATGGATTTTTATTTTATTTTCGGTTTGTGTGTGTACTCATTGTTATTATGTAGACGGCAGAGTAAGAATGGTGGGAATGGGTGAGTTGATAGACACAAGGGAGAAGAAAGGCGAAAAAGGACACTGAAGGTATGTCTACCCAACCTGCAGGATCAAGCCTCCCAGCCAGCTCTTCTCTAGTCTTCTTAACACCCTCCTTACCCACTGGTTTGTCCAAATTGCCTCTGCCAAACTTCTCTTTCCTACTATTATATTATTTCCCTATTTCAAGCTCTCCATATACTCACCCTTGTTCTTTGCAAAAAAATTCAAACTTCATGTCCTTGCCTTAAAGACCCTACATCACTCAACCCCCTCCTGATCTCCTTTCACATTTCCCTTTATGCTCTGCCATCAATGTCAGTCTTGATGGCTCTTTTGTCTCCTTCTCACACAAACATCTCCCAGCCTTATTCCAGCCACCCGTATGCCTGGATCACTCATCCAAAATCTGTTTACCAAGCTACCGCACTTACCTTATTTAAATATCTCTTAAAACTTTAATTCTTCCATAAAATATCATGGACATTATGAAAAAAAAATTGTAAAAAATGCTTAATTGTGGGGCTGATTCATTAAGAGTATGCACAAAACTACTAGTGACTATATAATCTTAATTAATAGCATTGTCTTACCCATCCTCCCCCCAGTGACCATCTTTACTCTTCCTTATGTCACATGTTAATTCTAGATGCAAATATTTTCCATCACAAATACTTATACATACATTGAAAATTAAATTTTTGTGAATTTTTATGCTGGCAGTTTGAAAATTTGTTTCTCATTAACATGTGTTCCTGTAAAATCCAACTGCATAAATGTTTGCAGAAAGCAAACACAGAAAGGGTGATAACATGGCAAAGTACATTCACTGATACGTTCAAGCAAGTATTCCCAGATTTTTTTTTTTTTTGCAGTATTCACCCAGCTCTGTTACCAGACTAAGAGAGAATAAATATGATCTCCCTTCATAATAAAGATTAGGACAACCTAAGCAGACCTTTTTAATGGACTCTGAAGAGAGTTCCTGCTGCTGACATCCAGTTTACCTGTGTTATTGCCAGCAACGGCTCTAAAGACTGAGGTCATAATGTTGGGTGTTTGATGTCAGAATTCCTCTGTGTGTTTCCTTGCTTCTGTTTCCAACTCTTCCAGATAGTCTTTCTACTTAGAGATTGAGGCCTGTAGATGAATGCAAAGGGGAACATTGCAGAGGTACTGAACCCAGCCTCTGGAGGGGACTGTTTTTCATCTTTGGTCGCAATGGTTTATAGCATAATTATCAAAGTGTCCTTTGGAATGAACTCCTGGGCACCTGTAGAGAAAAGTGTAGTGTCTTGTTCACCAGTGGTAAGATGTTGCTTTACAGCCACCAGGAAATAAAATAAATAAGAGAAAGTGGAGGAAAATCAGGTTAAAAAGCTTCTGCACCATTTTCTGGTTGGAGCTCTAAAATCTTGAAGTGTTACCGTCTAAAGCTTTTCTGAATGACTTGATGAGGGTTTTTTGTTGTTTTGGTTGCTGCACTCTTGGGACTCATTGGAGTGGCAGGATAAAAATTAATTAGAGGCTCTTTGGAGAGGGCTTTGGAAATAGCCTCAGGCTACACTTCATTCTGGTTGTTAGAAGTAATATCATCACTGCCTTGTCTCCCAGTGAACAGACCTGCACTGGTGTGGCTGGGGGGAGCCACAGAACATTGAACACAGTCATCACAGCAAAGACTTCCTCCCAGAGAGATTACTTACCACAAAACCAGTGGATCTACCTGCTGACAACCCTAAAAATATGTCTTGTTTCATTTTTTGGTTTCTGAGGGGCTGCTTATGAAGCTCACAAAATCCTGATGAAATATCCATAGAAGGAGGCACTTTTTCCTCCCTCTTCACCATGAATTATGCTAATAGGGGGTTCTTGGGGGAGATGACAGAGCAAGCTCCATTTCAGTGGCAGGTTTTCTTTTTCAGAGGGTGGATTAACATGTCAGTGCATGAAGAAAGCTGACAAATAACCATTTCAAGCCAAAAGATCATATATGAAAAAAAGCTCAGTCATTTCTTTCTCCCCTCCCCTACCAAAAAAATATTTTAATCCCAACTGCACAGTCTCTGTAGCTATTAGAACAAGTCAAACTGGGAATATACCTGTGGAAATTGGTTGCTGGTCATGCTGACTTGGAAGCCTCATTCTTGTGTAGGGGCGGGCAGCCTATGAAACTTTGCAGAACTGGACAGATGAATTCAAGCTTGTGATTTGTATCCTGAATTTTCATCAGACTACTGCATATGCCTTCATATTTAGATAACCCCTGTAACTGATATCTAGTGCAAGATTCCCAACTCATTAACACGTGTATTTAGATATCTTTAACACAATTAAAACTAATTTTAACTTTCATTTACTTCAGTGGGGCTGGCATTTCATGCTTATTTTGTAATGCAGCGAGTGCCTGCATCAAAGTACTGTAATGCGAGGCAAAGTTCAAATGGTCTGTGATAGCAATTGTCAGAAAAAAGTAAATCTTCCCAAAGCAGCAAATACTTTAAAAACATGATAAACCATTTTTATAAACTATAACCCTAGATGTACAACCAGAAATCAGTAAATATCTCCAATTCTCTGCTCTCCTCTGGTTTCCCTTTTGGCCTCTGTACTGTTACTTATCAAAATTACTTTCAAATCCAAGGAGGAATGATGGTTATTACATAGTCTAGCAGCCTCAGAAGAAAGGCGAATACTGTCATACCTAACTGCACAAAAGCATATCGTCTGATGCAGCTGTTCATAGTCCATTCTGTGGATGAGCACTGAAATCATCCTCGAGTTGTTTTACTTCCACAGGATGTATGCATTCTTAGTTCTAGTTCTCTCTATGGCTAATATCTCCATAGCATAGAAGGAACACCCACTACATAGTGTGAATTTTAACACTGACCTAAACCACTGTTCTCTCTTAAGGTGTATGATATTGGTAACAATAATTTTATTATTTGCGTTCAGTTACTTAGTGGTTGGCTCTCTATAATACAGATTAGCTGTGAATTTATAAACTGCCTCATTTCTCCCCTCACAAGGTTTCAGGGTGCTACACCATCAATTAATATCTGTTTTAAAAATAAAGCAATATGTAAAATACCAAATATACAATATAAAAGTGGATAGGCACATATCATTTGAAACACAGATATTGAAAGCATTTTATCAGGGCAAATAATTACTGCTCAGAGTTGGATTTTTAACATTTTTAATGGAAAGATAGGTTAAGATGGATCTTTCAGGAGCCTTGATAACAAAAACTCATTCATTTTCCAATTTAAAATATGATGATAGGACTCCTAAAAAGTGGGTGATTTCAGGGCAGAGGTGTCTGTAATGATCAGGCACTGTGAGAAGTTTGAAATGTGTTGAATTCTGTCTCCTAATGTTTCAAAAACAAACAGGACTATTTAAAATTCAATCCATTGCTTTATAGGCACAGGGGAACAAAGAATGTAGGTGAGATTTAGAAATGTACTATATCTTCTAAAGCAGAGACACTGAAAGTGCTATGGGGTCATGGTGAATAACCAGCTGAAGAGGAGTGATATTGTGAGTAAGTAGGCTAACACCATCCTTGGATGTATAAGCAAAGGAATATGGAGTAAGAGTGTATACACTGTTGGTGGAATCATTAATGGATTATTTTGTCCAGTTCTGGTGCCCACAATTAAAATGTGACAAATTAGAAAGGGTTTGAAAAAAGATCTATGGCTTGTGTTGTGCAGCAGGTCAGACAAAATTATCACAATTGTCCCTTCAGTAGCAGTCAATGTATTATAAAATCATAGTAATTAGTCCCTAAAATCTAGATAATCTAATCCATCATCTAGGACAGTGTGGAATTGTTCCAAACAGATATTTGCTTGCACTTCATCTAGTTTAGTTTTAAAGACAGGGAATGGATCACTTGATGATGACCTGTTCTGTTCATTCCCTCCGGGGCACTTGGCATTGGCCACTGTTGGAAGACAGGATACTGGGCTAGATGAACCTTTGGTCTGACCCAGTGTGGTCATTCTTACGTTCTTATGCAAAGACCCCAAAAGAGAAGTGTCAAGCAGGACAGATATAATATAACCAATGCTGTCCAATCCAAAGCCTTTCTATGAGGGCATTATTGTAATAATTGATCCTCGTGGTCATAACAGCGTAGATTGTTTATTTTTACAGTGACCAAGAGTGTGCTGAGCACTTCACAGAATAAGTGAAAGAGAGTTCCCTGCCCTGAGGACTTCACAATTTAGATTTTAGAGACGGCACATAAATGTAGAGCAGGCATAAGGTAGGACAAGGTTTATAATAACAAGGATTGTCAGTTTAGCCATATCTTGGTTTAGCCATATCTTGGTGGTTTGCGTGGAGTTGTTTTTGTTTTTTAATTTAATACTTTTTGAAGGAGATATGGCAGAATTGAGTTTAGAAGGCATTTAAATGAGAAGAAGGTTATGGCAATAGTATGTTGCTCTTGAAAGTTCATTCTGAGAACTACAGGATACAATTAGCACAAGTAACTTAGCAAAAGTACCATGTCTATGGAAATGACAAGGTCAGTTCAGTATTTATAATTGTGTCCCTTCGATCAGTAGGAAACATGAAGGAAGGAGCATCCCCAACATAGCTGTTAAGAGCAAGTATTCACCAATAACATCCTGTGGCAGTGAGTTCCATGGTTTACGTGTTGATTGAAAAACAGTCGTCTTTAATCCATTTTTAATTTGCTATCTTTCAGTTTTATTGAATGTCACTTTGTTCTTCTGTTGTGAGACTGTTGTGCCATTGAATGCTATGACTGTTTTATTCTTCATTCTTAGTGCTAAACTGAAGCTACTGCATCAACAAAAATCAGTTCTTCTAGCATTTGTCAAATATAAGAGGTCCATTTCATGAAAACATTTTTATTGAGGAAAGATGAAAGTAAAAGGCAAAGGAAGGATGACAAAAAGAAAATGAAACAAAGTACAGAAATATACCAGTGACTAGTGAATTTTTCAGACTAGAAGTGGCATCTGTAAATGCCATGTGTTTTTCATTAGATATTCAGGATTAAATGCTGCTAAGCTAAGGTGCCCAAAAATTTAGAGATACTTTTTTTTATGTTGCATTGCTAGTTCCACCAAGATGCATTTCAGAAGAGGCCATGACTAATTTTCCTGAATTATTTTTTTGCTAAACAAGTTCACATATTAGAAGTTTTAAGTTATATTGCCCCTTAACAGCACTTTTACTTCTGAAGGCCCTCCCCCACTATTCCCCACTGGAGACCTCTTCCCTTTTCTCACTAAAAGCAAACAGAATTCATTATCTCATCTTGGCATTGCAGCTTTTTAAGTTCAATGTCAATAGCTAGTTAGGAGAGGGCAAGCAGGTCAGGGATTAGGACTCCAAACTGTCCTTGACGTTTCTCTGTAAGAAGATCTGCTGTTTGCATCAGGCTAATAAAAAAAATTCCTTCTTCACTATCTCAGGAATGATCAGAACAGGAAAATGTCAGTTCGGGGGCTGACAGAATTCTGATAAGAAAAACTGGAAATGAGAGACAGAGAGTAAGAAATAAATACTGTCATTTTACGTTTTTAATTAATTTTTAAAAAAATATGTTTACTAGTGCATGTGTGCTTTTTACACACAATTTTTCAGTCTCTGGGCTTTTTTTTTAAGCTGCTTTATTGTAAGAAAGCATGTGTCTATTTTTATTTGATTTGATTTTTACAGTTTTTCCACAGCCTTTTAAAGATCTGGAAGGGTCAATTTTCCTGGCCTGGAAACTGTGAACAAATTCACTCCCACAGAATTACTTATAAGCACAGAAATAGTTTCCACTTTCAGTAGTATCTATACATATATCTGGGGTTACAAAGATTATCTGAATTCTCAGGCTTAATCTAACAAACCCAGGATGGAAACATACCATTCAAATGGAAATACTTTCAAAGTGTGATTAACTTTCAGTATAAATTTAATACTTCTTTTATAAAAAGCTTTAAAGATAATAATGAGATTTGTTTTTGTTTCCTTATTTTTATTTATATTGCAACTTTGATTAGTGAGGAAATATATAAAGTTTATCATTCACACAGAATACAGTATTTCACCAATGTAAAATATCACAAAGATATCCCTTCTATGTAGATATGTCTCTTATGAATATATTCTATATCTGAAGATAGTCCGTGAAGATTTCTGACCCACATAAGATGTCTTATCCACAAAGGATATCTTTTCTTTCAAAGACAGGGTGACACTTATGTTTCAGGATGGAAACACAAAATTAATTGTGAACATTGTCAGGTGCTCTGAAACACAATCTTGTGGTACAGGTGTTTACAAGCGAGACAGTTTTCCAGGATTACTGCTGAAGTTACTGTTGAATTTCAGAGCCTGATGAGAGTACACTGAGATTCAGATTAAGTACATATAACAAATAAAACTCTGAGTCCTCTGTAAAACCTGGAATGAATTCTGTGAGGGCAATCTTCACTCGGTTGTCCCAAAGTCCTGATTGCAAACATAGGTTGGGGCAGCTCTTTCCAGAATATTGTTATTACTTGTGTGGCATTCTTCAAAAACTCATGTTTTCTCATAAGTGAATTCAGTTCATTGCTAAATTCTCTTAATTTAATTTATTTTTTTCAAATAACATCTTATAAATATGAATCAGATATTCTAAAATTGTGGTCTGTGGCCCACTGGTGGCCTACAGTACACTTACTGGTAGTTTGGAGAGTTTGTTTGTCACATGGTGTTGGCTTGACTCCTTATCTGCAACTGCTAAATTTATATTAAAAGAAGCTAACAACACATTAAATAGTTCCTAATATTACTTTTCCACATAAGCAATTGCTGTTGTTGACCCGAGGATGTTATAGAATCACAAATGTAAGGACAAGTGGTTAATATGATTGCAGATGACAGAGGAGGTGGTCCACACTATGAAAATTGTGAGAATAACTGATTCACAATAGTTCTATGCAGTGTTGGATCCACAACACTGTACTTTTACATTTGTGTGTTTCCTGTTTTCCTTTTTGCCTCTGCTGTGCATGAAATGTAGTTATTTTTCAAATTGGTACCTGGTTACTAAGATTGAATTCAACCAGCCATCCATTTGCTGCTTCTGCCCACTGCCCAACCAACTGCCTAGATGTCAGCAGAGATTTATACGCATCATAAACCAGATCTTCCTTCTTCAAGTAGTGTCCTTATGCGTGGTCCACTTCAGGCATACATGTGCCCCATGCACCTTTGATCAGAGATGTTTTGGGAGCGGTGCCTATTTGTCCCACGCATGTGCTCCAGGCATCCCCATGCTTTATAGTGATTCTCAACCAAAGGCACATATACCCCTGGGGGTACAGAGAGGTCTTCCAGGGAGTACATCAACTCATCTAGATATTTACCTAGTTTTACAACAGGCTACATTAAAAGTACTAGCAAAGTCCGTACAAACTAAAATTTCATACAGACAATGACATGTTTATACTGCTCTATATACTAGGCGCTGAAATATAAGTGTAATATTTATAGTCCAGTTGATTTATTTTATAATTATATGGTAAAAATGAGAAAATAAGCAATTTTTATTAATATGTGATGTGATGCTTTGTATTTTTATGTCTGATTTTGTAAGCAAGTAGTTTTTAAGTGAGGTGTAACATGGGGGTACGTAAGACAAATCAAATTCCTGAAAGGAGTACAGTATTCTGGAACGGTTGAGAGCCACTGCTTTATACCAAGGATACATAGAGTTGCATGGGCTAATCAGACTCAGTTCCTTTTCAGTCAGCTGCCAGCCTGTAATGGAGCATATAGTGTGCCTGCTTCAGCTTTGCTTACCTTAGCCTCAAGTTTTAGATATAATTATAGTTTTAGTTTAGCTTACCTCATTTAGTTCTTTGATAATTTGAAAAGGGTTCTGTTTAGTTTTTTTCCTTCCCTCCCCCTCCTTATACCTCAGTTCTGAGGCATTTGCTTCACAGGTCCGTTTGGCCTATACATGCACTCTTATAACCTCATGTTGCATGCTGAGGGTATATAGGCTACACAGGCGAACTGCCCTTAGTTTATTTTCAAATGCCTTGGCCTGAGATTGAGCCCTAGTGTGTCTGCCTTGTACTATTATCGTATTATTGTAAAGTTTACTTAGGATTATTTTAGTGTTAGTAGTTAGTGCTACTTCGTTGTTAGTATACAGTTATACAGTATACAGTATACAGTTAGACAGATAAGTACTGAGAGGACTGACTTTGTTTTCCTCTCCCTCGCCTTTTCTGGGAAGCCTTAGGGCTTGTCTCCACTTACCAGGGGATCAATGCATGGCGACTGATCCACCAGGGGTCGATTTAGCGGGTCTAGTGAAGACCCACTAAATCGACTGCTGATCGCTTTATTGTCAACTCCGGTACTCCACGAGAATGAGAAGCATAAGGTAAGTCGACAGGAGAGTTTCTCCCATCGACCCAGCGAGGTGTAGACACTGCAAAAGGTTTACCTAAGCTATGTCAACTCCAGATACTTTATTCACATAGCTGGAGTTGCGTAACTTAGGTCGACTGAGCTCCGTAGTGTAGACCTGCCCATACTTTCCTGGCTGGATATGCCTGGCTCTCCAGGCTTCCTATGCTGCCTCTCTTGTCAGGAAGCTACCCCTTAACCATTTTAAGTGTGTCCACTTCTTGAGAGAGTTCCACATCTCAAATCCAGAGCACAAAAGCACCAGGAGATCAAATTGAGGCTTATGATGATGGAGCACTCCCTTCAACACGCTTCCGAGTCAGGTCAGTTACTCCTCCAGACATCTTTATCTGGACAGATCCAGTGCCTCTTTGACCTCAGCGCAGATCTCCCCTGAGAAGGGGAAGGCTTTGGAGGACTCAGGGAAAGCTCAACAGAAGAGGAGGTTGGTATCTCACCACAAGAAGCCAGTTCCCAAAAGACCCTTGTCTCCCACTAAGTCCACAGTATTGGAACCCTCGATCACTCAGCTCAATACCACAGAAGCAAAAGACTCCCTCCTCTGGCAGGGCTGGGAAGTCTATGGCTCTACAGAGAAGCATGGTTCCAACAGCCCCCCGGGAACATCTGCAAGACACAGGGAAGCCAAGGACAAGCACTCCTCCATACCAGTACTATCTAGTTCAGACTTACTATTGGTGCCTTCACACTTGGTATCAGGCAAATCAAAGTGCTAGACACATTTGGCCCCTGCATCGACACACTCTAAATTGACAGTTCCATCTACTTCAGCTACCACATTGGTACCTACCCACTCGGTACCACAGCAAATTTGGTATTCCAAGGACTCATCAGTGTTAGATGAGTCCCCTTTACTTATGGGTACCAAAGGACACCCAATACCAAGACCCCAGTCTCTGGATTACCATTGCTTTCTAGTACCACAGGACTCTCCATCCTTTTCCACTGGTGTCCCTCCACTGGAGGATATTAAGGAGGATGAAGGAGACTTTCAATCAGTCTCTTCCATATCAGTTCAGGGTTCCCCTTCCCATCCAGCCAGCCATACAGGAATCTGACAAAGATCCTTATCCATGAAATGGAGGTCGGATCTACCATGACTATCACCCCTCTCCCATATAGTTTCCCCACTATGGGCATACTGGGATCCCTGGGCTGCATATCTCAGGGTTCATCACATTGAGAGGCTAGGTTGCACAGTCCCTACAATCAAACCTCCAGCATGTGTAGACCTGTGAAGAACAGAAAACCAGGGTGAATAAGAAGGCCACCCCTCAAACTCTTATTTCATCCTCATCTCCAGAAGAAGCAGCCATTCCTCCACCACCATCTATGGCTGATGATTTTTGGCAGTTCCAAAGCCTTGTGAAAAGGGTGGCTGATGCCCTTCAGATACCTCATGAGGAGGTCAAGAACTTGCAACACAAGCTGCTGGACATTTTACAATCAGCAACTCCCACTCATGTTGCGCTACCCATTAATGAGGTTCTCTTGGATCCAGCTTAGTCTGTGTCAGAAACTCCTGCCACCATCCCACCAATTTGTAAATGAGCAGATAAGAAATATTATGCTCTGCCCAAGAGCTCAACATTTTTGTTTTCCCACCCCGTACCTAATTCCCTGACAGTGGATACTCTAAATGAGCAGGGTATACAACTTTACTCTAGGTCTACCTCTTAGGATAAAGACCAAAAGAAGCTAGTCCTTTTTTGGTCACAAGTCTTAGTCATCCGTGACCCTCCAGGTTCAGATTGCAAACTATCAGGCAATTATGGCCAAGCATAACTTCACAAACTATAATAAATGTGCATCCTTTATTAAGCATCTTCCACAGGAGCATAGGGAATAATTTCAGGCCATCATTGTGGAGGGTCAATTATTAGCCAGAACCTCTCTTCAAGCATCCTTGGATGTCTTGGACACTGCTACCAGATCCATCTCCACAACGGTTGTTATGTGCAGGGCATCATGGTTCCAGCTCTCAGGGTTCCTGAGAGAGGTTCAGAACACTGTTGAGGACCTCCCATTTGATGGTTGAACGCTCTTGTCCAAGACCGCAGATGAGTCTCTGCACACACTAAAGGTCTTCAGGGCCAAGACCTCTGCTATGAACAAAAGGAGATATAGTAGGTCTCAAAATGTTCAGAGATTGCATCCTGCCAGTTCTCTGGGTTTCATAGACCCACTGAACCTTCTAGGAAGAGACAAAATTTCCAGACAAAGAGAACTAGCTAGTTACTCTTCTTCAGCAAGTACTCAGTCATCATCCAAACAACAATTTTGATAGGTAGATCAAGAGTTTGAATCTTTCCTCAACTCTCATTCACAAGCTTCAACCACTGGCCCACCGTCCCACTTCTGGTGACCACCTTTCCCATTTTCAACATGCTTGATGGCATATTACAACAGACAAATAAGTCATAGAGGTAATAACATCAGACTACAGCATCCACTTTACATCTCTCACTCTCCCTCTTACCGCCCATCCCCCTGCCTCTTCAGGGACCCCTCTCATGAGACAATACTGAGACAAGAAGGGCATTCGCCTTTATTTTGGCATTATAGAGCCAGTCCCCTCTCCTCACAAGGACAACTGGTGGAGACTGATCTTAGATCTAAGACTACTGAACAAATCTGTGAAGTCTCAAAAGTTGAGGATGGTGGTTCTGGCAGCTATAATTCCTTCTGCAGAGGCAGGGATTAGTTTTCAGCCCTCAACCTACAGGACGCTTATATCTATATAGTGATATGCACAGTGCATAGGAAATACCTACCTTTTACTATAGGCCAGGATCATTTTCAATACTGAGTACTTCCTTTTGGCCTCCCTTCAGTCCCAAGGGTGTTCTCAAAGATCCTAGCAGTAGTCGCTGCTTACCTTCGTTGAGAAGCAATTTTAGTCTTCCCATATTTTGATGACGGGTTACTCAAGGGCCGATCTTACAAAACAGCACTGACTTCCACCCAGATGGCCCTTTCTCTCTTCCAGGAACTGAATCTCCAGCTAACCATAAAAAAATCCACATTAGCCCTTGTACAGATAATACAATTCATAGGGGCATACTTGGATTCATAGATCGCCCACAGCAAGGTTCATAACTTTGTCAACTCTGGTTGGGGGCAGTTCAAGGAAGTCCCCAAACTACAATAAGGAACTGTTTACATCTCCCGAGTCATATGGCAGCTTGCATCTTTGTGACTGAGCATGCAAGACTACACCTCCGCTGCTTCCAGAGCTGGCTCAGAAGGACTATTCACTGGCCAGAGACAACTTAGACAAACTGGTCATGGTTCCCTACAGCTGACAAGCTCCCTAGACTGTTGGAAAAATCAACACAGTGTCAGCCCAGGCATCCCTTTCATTTGCCCAGCTCCAACAATAACTGTAATAATGGATGCATCACTGTTGGGTTGGAGAGCACACCTCAGTGCCCCCACAACTCAAGGCAGATAGTCACCTCAGAAAATCAGTCTCCATATCAACCTGTTGGAACTCAGGGTAGTCAGAAAAGCCTGCTTTCAGTTCCAGCTCTCATTGGGGAAAATCATTCAGGATCATGATGGACAATGTGACTTGCATGTTCTATATCAATGAACAGGGAGGAGCAAGATCCTCCTCCCTGTGCACCAAAGATATAAAATTGTGGAACTGGTATATAGCCTATCAGATGCAAATCTCAGCTTCTTACCTTTCTGGAGTCCAGAATTTCACAGCCGACATGCTCAGCAGGCACTTCTTCCAGGACTCCGAATGGGAGATGGACTCTCAAATTCTTTGCAGGATATTCCAAAGATGGGAACTTCCAGAGGTGGACCTATTCACCACATTCAGCAACAAAAAGCGTCCCTTATTCTACTCAAGAAGAGGTCTAGGTCACCACTGTTTCAGAGTTTCCCTAGATTATAGTTTATAGAAACAAGTCTGAAGGAGAGGAAATCTCACCTCATAGATTTGTCTAATTGGATTAGACTATTCATTCAAACCTGTTACAATCTTGCAAGTGCCTCAGTGCCTGCAGTCCTCATGGTACAGCCTCCCAGATTAAAAGCAACTTCCACAGCTTGCCAGAGGAGTGTCTATAATATAGAGATGTCATAGAATCATAGAATCATAGAATATAAGGGTTGGAAGGGACCCCAGAAGGTCATCTAGTCCAACCCCCTGCTCAAAGCAGGACCAATTCCCAGTTAAATCATCCCAGCCAGGGCTTTGTCAAGCCTGACCTTAAAAACCTCTAAGGAAGGAGATTCTACCACCTCCCTAGGTAACGCATTCCAGTGTTTCACTACCCTCTTAGTGAAAAAGTTTTTCCTAATATCCAATCTAAACCTCCCCCACTGTAACTTGAGACCATTACTCCTCGTTCTGTCATCTGATACCATTGAGAACAGTCTAGAGCCATCCTCTTTGGAACCCCCTTTCAGGTAGTTGAAAACAGCTATCAAATCCCCCCTCATTCTTCTCTTCTGCAGGCTAAACAATCCCAGCTCCCTCAGCCTCTCCTCATAACTCATATGTTCCAGACCCCTAATCATTTTTGTTGCCCTTCGCTGGACTCTCTCCAATTTATCCACATCCTTCTTGAAGTGTGGGGCCCAAAACTGGACACAGTACTCCAGATGAGGCCTCACCAATGTCGAATAGAGGGGAACGATCACGTCCCTCGATCTGCTCGCTATGCCCCTACTTATACATCCCAAAATGCCATTGGCCTTCTTGGCAACAAGGGCACACTGCTGACTCATATCCAGCTTCTCGTCCACTGTCACCCCTAGGTCCTTTTCCGCAGAACTGCTGCCTAGACATTCGGTCCCTAGTCTGTAGCTGTGCATTGGGTTCTTCCGTCCTAAGTGCAGGACCCTGCACTTATCCTTATTGAACCTCATCAGATTTCTTTTGGCCCAATCCTCCAATTTGTCTAGGTCCTTCTGTATCCTATCCCTCCCCTCCAGCGTATCTACCACTCCTCCCAGTTTAGTATCATCCGCAAATTTGCTGAGAGTGCAATCCACACCATCCTCCAGATCATTTATGAAGATATTGAACAAAACCGGCCCCAGGACCGACCCTTGGGGCACACCACTTGATACCGGCTGCCAACTAGACATGGAGCCATTGATCACTACCCGTTGAGCCTGACAATCTAGCCAGCTTTCTACCCACCTTGTAGTGCATTCATCCAGCCCATACTTCCTTAACTTGCTGACAAGAATACTGTGGGAGACCGTGTCAAAAGCTTTGCTAAAGTCAAGAAACAATACATCCACTGCTTTCCCTGCAGCTCATTTTAACTATTTACAAAGCATCAGTCCCTTGACACAGCCTAATCAGGAGAACAGACCTGCAATCTTTATTTAGTTAGCGGGGTTTCAGATCCACATCCATGTAGGGTAATTTTTCCAAGGCAAACTAATTTTTCAGTAAGACTGTATAGAGCCAGATGCCCCACTTGCCTCTCGGGCAGAAACATCAAGCACAAAGTAACTCCTATATATGCAGACAACCTAGTCACTCTCACATTGAATTTAATTTCACCTTTACGAGAAGTTATCAACATTTCAGTAATCTTTCAGGAAACAAGTTGAATGGTAATAAATTAGAAGTATTTTGGCCTAGTTCAGACCATTAAAGTGGATCTCAACAAATGACAAAAACTTTCAGAAGGATTTCTTTCCCAAAAATGAGCATATTACCATTAAGAAAACAAAAACACCAAACACTTTTTAAAATATATGGAAAGTTTAAAAATCACTCAAAATTCCACCAGACCCTCTTGCAACCCAAAATACAAGGGGAGTTTACAATTCCTAATCTACAACGTTATTTCTGAGCCTCTCAGCTGCAATACCCAGGATTATGGGTAATGGAAAAACCAACAACCCCATCAGTCACAAATAAAATACAGTCAATTTGAATGTATCAGACTAATTAACATTATTCTCTGGTCTTGAACAAACCAACACTACTACTTCAAGTGATCGCACATGTGAATTCCGCGCACACCCCATGCATAGTCGCCAGAAATTTTTCCCTCACTGGTACCCATTGGCGCAACTTGAGTGCCCTCTGCTACTGCACGCTGCTAGCACCAGTATAAAGTGCTCAGCTGACCCCCTGTCCCCTCAGTTTCTTCTTACTGCCTGTGACAGATGCTGAAACTGCTCCTCTACTCTCACAAGTTCTCTCAGTGGACATTTCCTATATATAATAAATAGTTAGTTTTAGTGAAGTTGTTAATTAGTTCGTTATCAGTGTTTATTGCTTTTTCATCCAATCCCTGGTGCTGAGGGATGCCTTGGTCACTGGGCTTCAAGCCCTGTGTCTTCTGCAAAAAGGCTATGCCCCTGAGTGACCCACACTCAAGCCGCTTGACATGCCTGGGAGAAGCTGATATTGGGGACTGTTGCCAGATCTGTAAGGACTTTCAGCCTTGCATGAAGAAGCCAAGCTTGCATGAGGCCAAGCTAAAGTTCCTGTTCATGGAGGATGCATTGAGAACTCCTTCTGGGCCAGACCAGTCAGACTCGGCACCAAGTGCCTTGGAGCAGATAAAGAGTGTTCCTCCTAACATACCAGAGTCCCGGTACTGATCACCATCCCATGCCTAGAAAAAGGCATAGGAAACAGGCTGCCGAAAGGGGGCAATCGCTGGCACCAAAGGCTGCCAGACATGGGGATCAGAGTAGAGTGCAGTCTAAACCAAAGCACTCCTCTACCATGGTACCGCAGAACCCAGCAACATTGACTCTGGCACCTACACAGGTGCCATTGAGTCCAGAGCCAGAAGAGGCTTCTTTTTCGGTAGCACCATGCTGTACTGATACTGTCTTGGTACTGACCATGCCTGAGGTATTTGTAGTTGCCAGGAATCATCTCTTGCTGTTGGTACTGGTATCACCGTCAGTACAAGAGTCAACAATATTAGTGCCAGCAGACAGGGGTGTATTGGCTGGATCATTACAACACTCGTTACCATGCCAACCCCAAGTACCCAGATTGGCTCCCCCTTCAGTATCATCAAAGGGGAAACCCACAATGCTTGCCTTGGTGCAGACCTATCCACCCCGTCACTGTTTGCCAGTGCCATTGGAAATGGCACCCCTGTGATCACCAGAGGGAGAATCAATCTCTTCTGAATCAGAGATCAGGACTTACTTGTCCCATCCTCAAAGCCATTCTTGCCACACTTCCAGATGTTTTCACTCTTCTATGGATCTGGGCACAAGGGTACCAACAAGTGGTTGGCCAGGAGGTCTCTGGGGACCTGAACTGCTCCAGTGGCCCTTTTGGAACCCATGAGGATTTCCCCCAGTTTCCAGGGAATATTCCAGGTTCTCCTATTTGGTGGCCTCAGAAGGACATATGGCATCGCTCCCCCAGATGGCATCCGGTCCCAACTCCAGTACCAAGCCTGGTGCTGGCCTCCAAGAGCCAGCTCAACGGGATCCTGCTGATGCAGAAAGGGAGGAAGAGTATCCGCAGTCTATGTTGGCCTCCTCTTCCTCCTCCCCTGACAAGGCAGCCTCAGGAGGGAGCATGTCGTCTCCCCCAGATGACTATAAAGCTCATCAAGAGTTGTTAAAGAGGGTGGCCTTGAACCTGCGTATACAGATAGAGGTATTAAGAGTTTTCCCACAGCCTGGTTGACATATTGACTGTTGCAAGCCCTTCCAGAGTAGCCCTGTCTCTCAATGAAACCGTTATCGACCCAGTTAAGATTTTGTGGCAGACCACCTGCATTCCTTTCCCACACTTCAAAAGGGGCTGAACGAAAGTATTATATGCCTGCCCAAGGTTGAGAGTTCCTCCATACATACCACACCCTCCCCCCAAGTCCCTTGTAGTGTCCATTGCCAATGAGAGAGAATCACAGAATCATAGACTTTAAGGTCAGAAGGGACCATTATCATCGTCTAGTCTGACCTCAAGCACAACACAGGCCAAGGAATCTCATCCACCAACTCCGGTAACAAACCCCTAACTTATGTCTGAGCTATTGAAGTCCTCAAATCATGGTTTAAAGGTGCAGAAAATCCTCCAGCAAGTGACCTGTGCCCCACTCAGCAGAGGAAGGCGAAAAACCCCCAGGGCCTCTGCCAATCTGCCCTGGAGGAAAATTCCTTCCCGACCCCAAGTATGTCAATCAGCTAAACCCTGAGCATGTGGGCAAGACTCACCAGCCAGACACCCAGGAAAGAATTCTCTGTAGTAACTCAGATCCCACCCCATCTAACATCCCATCACAGGCCATTGGGCATATCTACCACTACTAGTCGAAGTCAATTAATTGCCAAAATTAGGCTATCCCATCATATCACCTCCTCCATAAACTTATCAAGCTTTGTCTTGAAGCCAGATATGTCTTTTGCCCCCACTGCTTCCCTTGGAAGGCTGTTCCAGAACTTTACTCCTCTGATGGTTAGAAACCTTCGTCTAATTTCAAGTCTAAACTTCCTGATGGCCAGTTTATATCCATTTGTTCTTGTGTCCACATTGGTACTGAGCTTCAAGACATCGGTACTGAACTTAAAAAAGTCAGGGGCATCAGAGTGCAACCCTGAAATCAAAGGACTTTAAAAAGTTAGACCTGTTTGATAGGAAAGTTTATTCTACTGGGAGGCTGCAACACAGAATTGCAAAGAAGCAGGCACTATTGGGCAAGTACAATTTCAACTTGTGGAAATCCCTGCAAAAGTTCAAAGACTTGCTATCACAAGATACTAGACAGGAGTTCTCCTCGCTTCTGGACAAGGGAAAAATCGGTGGCGAGGGCCACTTTGGGTGTGGCTGACTCAGCTGCAAGGTCCATGTCTTCTGCATTGGCCTTGCGTATGAGTTCATGGTTGCAGTCCTCTAGGCTCCTGCAGAAGGTCCAACAGACTGTTCAGGACCTGCCTTTTAAAGGCGCTTTTCTCTTTTCAGAGCAGATGGATGTGAAGCTTCATGGACTAAAAGATTCGAGAGCGGCCCTTAAGTCCCTTGGGTAGTACACCCCAGCTGCTTCAATGAAGCACTACAGGCTTCAACAGCCCCTTTGGTACTCTGCCCTTACTGCCTGTCAGGACCTGCAGAGCAAGAGAAATAGGGGTTATAGGTAGAGCCCTACCGATATCATGGCCATGAAAAACATGTCATGGACCGTGAAATAAGCCATTCCCCATGAAATCCTCATGCTGCTGGGAGGCCCCAGCCAGGGGCTCCTAGCTGCTAGTCCAGGCTGGTCTGGGGAGGGACAGGACTTGTTCTTCCCCTGCACAGCACTCTCAGGGGGAGATCAGACCCAACTCTGGGTACCTCCCCCTGTTGCAGGAAGCTCTAGAGCTTCTGCCAGGGATCCAGGCGCCAGGATTGGGGCTTCTGTCACAGCTCAGGGCTTCTGCTCCCACGGCTCATGCCAGGACTTGGTGTGCTTAGGCTTGAGGCTTGAGCCCCGCTGCTTTTGCCAGAGCTCAGAGCTTCTCCCCTCTCCTCCTCTCCCCTGCACCCCCTGTGGCTCCTGCTGGCATTTGGGGCACCCGGGCTCACGGCTTCTGCCCCTGTGGCTCCTGCCAGGGCTTAGGGCTTCTGCCCTTGCAGCTTCTGCTGGGGCTCGTGGCACCCAGGCTAGGGGCTTCCGCCCCTGTAGCTTCTGCTGGGGCTCAGGGTGCCTGGGCTTGGGGCTTCTGCCCCCATGGCTCCTGCTGGGGCTCAGGGCAGCTATAGTGGCAGCATTCCTGAGAAGATTGGGGTGCAGGTCTACCCTTATGTGGGTGACTGGCTAGTCAAGGGTCGGTCCAGGGCTCAAGTGGTGTCCAGCACTCAAGTCACCCAACTGACATTCAGGACCCTAGGCCTTGTAATCAATGTAGACAGGTCTACCTTTTGTCCAGTACAGAGGATAGAGTTTATTGGAGCAGTGTTGGATTCTATCCAGGCCAGAGCATTCCTCCCAGAGGTGTGATTCCAATCAATCTATTCCCTGGTGACACACGTCAAAGGTCATCCAATCACAACAGCCTGGAACTGTATGAGGCTCCTAGGCCAAATGGCCTAATGCACTTATGTGGTAAAACACATGAGACTGCTCCTCAGACCACTCCAGACCTGGCTGGCCACAGTGTACTTACCAAGCCATCTTCATTTAGAAACTGTATTCATGCTACTGTCACAAGTCCTCACCTTGCTGGATTGGTGGTTGGATCCTCTCAATGTTTGTGCAGGCATTCCCTGCATTCATCCTCAACTTTCAATGATTCTGGTCTCAGATGTGTCAGCACTAGGATGGGGAGCCCACCTGGGGCCCCTCAGAACTCAGGGCCTTTGGTCTCAGGTGGAACTTTCCCTTCAAATCAATGTCAGAGGACTCAGAGTGGTTCGTCTTGCCTGTCAGACATTCCTGCCTCACATCAAGGGCAAAAGTTTGTTTGTTCTTATAAACAACACTGCAGCCGTGTTTTACCTAAACAGGCAAGGAGGAGTGCCCTCTTCCCTCCTTTGTCAGGAAGCAGCCAATGGGAATTTTGTATAGCCCACTCAAGCAACCTCAAGGTTCTTACCTTCTGGTGATGCAGAACAAGCTGGCAGATCACCAAAGCAGGTCTTTCTCCAGTCACCATGAGTGGTCTCTTTGCCCAGATGTAGCCAGAGATATTTTCCAGCACTGGGGGACTCCCCAAATAGACCAGTTTGCGAACAAGTACAACAGAAAGTGTCACCAATTCTGCTTCCTTAAGGGCCGCTGTTTGGGTTCCATCACAGATGCCTTCCTGCTAACCTGGACAGTAGAGCTTTATTATGCTTTTCCCCAATCCCATTCTTCACAGAGTGTTACTAAAAATCAAGTGGGACTGCACCTGCATTATATTAATAGCCCCACCAATATTGGTTGTCCATTCTGCTAGACCACTCAGTGGTGACTCTAATCTCTTCCCGTTACGTTTGGATCTGATCTCCCAGGACCATGGTCAGCTGCTCCACCTGATCTTAAGCTTCCTTCACTTAATGGCCTAGAAGCTCCATGGCTAAATCGCAGAGAACAGACTTGCTCAGAACAAGTTCATCAGGTCTTACTAAGCACTAGAAAGCCTTCCACCATGGCCACCTAACTGTCAAAATGGAAGCGATTCTCCATCTGAGCTTCGCAAATCGGAGTCTCACCAATGCATTCATCGATTCAAAATTTACTTGACTCTTTGTTACACCTGAAATGTCAAGGCTTATCAATTTCCTCTATCAAGGTCCACCTGGCAGCAATATTAGCTTTCCACCCTTGGGTGGGTAATCAATCTGTTTTTTCAAATGACATAACAGTCAGATTCCTCTAAGGTATAGAAAGGTGGAACCCTCAAGTGAGGGAGCCTGTTCCCCCAGGGACCTGAACCTGGTCCTGTCAAAACTTATGGGACCACTATTTGAGCCCTAGCAATGTGCTGCTTACTATACCTCTCCCTGATGGTGGCTTTTCTAATTGCCATCATTTCTGCCAGAAGAGTCTCTGTACTATGAGCCCTCACATTGGAGCTACTGTACACAGTCTTCTTTTAAGATAAGGTGTATTTAAGTCCTTACCCTGGTTTCCTTCCCAAAGTAGTTTCATGATTTACTTACCTGTCTTTTACCCAAAACCTCATGCAAATAAGGAGGAGCAATGACTTCACTCATTGGATGTAAGATGGGCTCTAGCATTCTATATAGAAAGGACTAAACTGTTTTGGCAGTCCAGCCAATTGTTTGTGGCTGTAGCAGACAGAATGAAAGGTCTTCCAATCTCCTCACAAAAAATTTTGTCCTGGAAAACTTTGTGTATTCACACTCGTTATGATCAGGCAGGTGTTTCGCCACCAAGTAACCTGACTGCTCATTCCACAAGATCACAATCATCCTCAGTGGTGGTCTTGGTGCAGATCACTATTGAGGACATTTGCAAAGCAGCAACCTGGTCATCAGTGCACACATTCTCCACCCATTACGCCATCACCAACTAATCTAGGAACGATGTCAAATTTGGTCGGGCTATGTTACAATCTGGGTGTACATGAACTCCCACCCCTCCATCTATATTACTGCTTGGGAGTCACCAAGAGTGGAATGCACATGTGCAATCACTCAAAGAAGAAAAAACAGTTACTGACCTTTTGTAACTGTTCTTTGAGATGTATTGCACATGTCCATTCCACAGCCCATCCTGCTTCCCCTCTACATCAGAGTTTCCAGAAAGAAGGAACTGAGGGGTGGTCGGCTGGGTGCTTTATACCGGCGCTAGTGGCACAGGGCAGTAGAGGGTGCTCAAGCTGCCCCAACGGGTACCACTGAGGGAAAAATTTCTGGTGACTGTGCATGGGGCACATGCACACCAAGAGTGGAATGAACATGTGCAACACATCTTGAAGAACAGTTACAAAAGGTTAGTAAGCATTTTTTCTTCTTCGAGTGCTTCACTCTAGGTGTGCTTGTGCCCTCTACACCTTAGATGGAAGTTTTCTCATAGCAGTGTCCACACAGTCAGCCTCATGCCCTGTACCATTGTTATATAGCATTGTGCAAGCAAACCACCTTGGCCTGAGACAGAGGTCTGACAGTTGTCCCCACTGAGATTACCTCAAGTGTGTTCAAGTTTTTATTCTAGTATTTAGTTTATAGTAGTTCTTAGTATTGGTGTAAGTAGTAGTAGCTTTAGCTTCCTGTGGTTTTTTTTAATCATATATCTTATATAGATAAGGTAGGTCCAGTCCTCCTGGTTTCAAATGTTGTCTGTTTTGCTGGGAGGCAGTCCTTGTAAGCGATGGGCACTTCCAGTGCATCCATTGCCCTGGGGAATCACACATTGCCCAGAAGTGTAACTTCTGTCTGGTGTTGAAATCTTAATACCAGAAAAACAGGGAAATCAAACTTGGTCTCCTCACGATGGAGAGCCTGCTGCATTCTGCTTCTGACCCAAGCTAAGGCTCCCCACCCACACCATACGCTGGTCTCCGAACAAGTCTGCTGCCTCCTCTATCTTTGAGCCACACTCCTCAAAGGCATCTAAGAGGAAGACCCAAAACTCCTCTCATAAATCTTCCAAAGACCCCAAGTTCACGAGGTAGGGAATCTACCTCAAAAAAGCCAAGGTCATCAGTGACTTCAACTACTTCAGTACCATCTGCTCTCCAAACCAATACCCAGGAGGCTGCTGGTTCCTCAGGTACCAAGGCCTCTGCAAGACCGAAAGACAGCAAAGCCTTGGCCCAGAGAGATCATCAGTACTGTCAGCAGACTGAGGCGGAAAGAAGAGCTCTTCCTCTGCTTCTTCGGTACCAAAGAAGCCTGCTCAGGCTATGACTACACTTCCCTCAGAACAGGCAAGACACTCTTGGCCATTATTGCCTCAGTGCGGATCACAAACTCATACTGATAGCACACTTGGTACCGCAGGAGTTTCGTTTTCCCCAGGACCTGGTTGTGTCTGAGACGCCCAATTCTCTGCTGCTTGGCTCCAACATATTTTTACGACTGAGGTTATCGAGATCACCAGAAATTTACCCAGTACTGACAGTTTCACCTCAAATTTCTCCAGGTGCTCCACCATTATATAGTGAGTTGGAGGAAGAGCGTTTTCTGATGAAGACCTTCTCTCGGTTTCCCAAATATCAGTTCAGGGCTCTCCTCCTCATTTTTATAGAGGCTGCTTTCCAGAAGTCTCTGATGAGCCTATGACCACTCATGGTACAAGTTCACAGCCACCATCTTGCTGGTGTGACACCCACGGGTGCCCCCTACTATGCCTTATGTACCACCTCTTTGGCCGTACTGAGACCTTAGGGTGACCCATTGCCAGGAATTTTCCAGGGCTTCACACAAAACCCATTGCAGAAATAGGCAGCCTTCATTGTCTGCCCTCTCTAGGAGACCTGATCCTCAGGATGAAACCTTTGAGGAGCAGGAAGCTAGAGCCAATGACGAGGTCTCTCCTCCAGCCAACATCTTGTGTTTGTCTCTGGATGAAACAGTTATGCTTCCTCCTCCATACTTGGCAGATGATTTTAAGTGGTTTCAGGATCTGGTCAAGAGAATTGCTTACTTCTTGCAGATCCCTCCCAAGAAGGTTAAAGAACTTCATTATAAACTGCTTGACATCCTTCATACAGCCTCATTTGCCCACATAGCCTTGCCTGTCAACCAGGCCCTTCTGGACCCTGCAAAGATTGTCTGGCACATGCCAGCTACTATTCCACCTACATGCAAGAGAGCAGATAAGAAATATTTTGTTCCAGAAAACAACTCAGAGTTTTTATTTTCTCATTCCTCTCCTGATTCTTTGGTGGTTGACGCATTTAACAAATGTGGAAGACAGCATCATGTTAAATCCATAACCCAGGAAAAAGTTCATAAGTGTCTAGACCAATTTGGTAGAAAATCTTATTCATAGGCCTCCTTACAATTTAGAATTGCCGATTACCAAGCATTAATGGCAAAATACAATCATATAAATTACACCAAACTGAACTCTTTTGTTGACCACTTATCAGAGGAGCATAGAGATCAATTTCAGGAAATTATTGAGGAAGGCCAGCTGCTTGCCAGAACTTCACTACAAGCCTTCCTCAATGCTGCTGGTACTGCCACCCGTTCGATCTCTATAATGGTAGTTATGAGAAGGGCTTCCTGCTCCAGCTCTTTGGATTTCCTAAAAAGGTCCAGAATATGGTGGAAGACCTCCCTTTTGATGGGCCTAAATTGTCTGTGGATAGCATGGACGAATCTCTGCACACAGTAAAGTGCTCCAGGGCTACTTTGCATTCTCTTGGAATCTATACACCAGCCTACAAGAGAAGGTTCAGCAAGTCCCAGATGGCTTAGAGATCCCATCTTGCCCCATTCCCGACCTCCTAGAAGTCCTATGAATTGCATCAAAAGAGGCAACCATCCATATCTGAGCTTTCAACTTCACACCTCCAAGCAGCAATTTTAACAGGCTGGTTGAGGGACTGAATTACTATCGTCATCCTACCATCAGCACCAATTCACCTGCCTTCCTCCCTTTGGTTACCACCTTTATCACTTCAAGCAGCTTGGGAGTCTATCACTGCAGACAAGTGGGTTTTAGAGATCATCTCCACAGGGTACGCCATCTACTTTACTACTCTTCCACCGACCAACTCCTCTTTCCCACCCCTCTTCAGGGACCCTTCTCACAAGAGCTTGCTTCGTCAAGAAATAGACTCTCTCCTTTGTTAGGGTGCTATGGAACCAGTTCCCGTGCAGCACAAAGGAAAGGGATTTTATTCAAGGTACTTCCTGGTACCAAAAAAGAATGGCAATTGGAGACCCATCCTAGATTTGAGGCTACTCAACACTTGTGTGAAGGCACAAACATTCAAAATGGTGACACTTGCAGCAATAATTCCATCACTAAATCAAGGGAATTGGTTCTCAGCCCTCAGCCTTCAGGATACATATTCCATACTGCAATCCACAATCTCACAAACAATTCCTATGTTTTACTGTCAGCCAGGACCAGGTTCAGTATGAGGTCCACCCTTTCAGCCTGTCATCCACCACAGGGATCTTTTCGAAGGTCATGACAGTAGTAGCAGCGCAACTCCTCAGGAAAGGTACTTTAGTGTTCTCTTACCTGAATGGTTGGCTGCCGAAGAATCGCTCCCTGGAGCTAACTTCCTGGGCAATTTCTGAAGCTATTGATATCTTCCTCAAATTGGGCCTACAACTGAACATTTAGAAAGTCACTTTGACTCCTGTGCAAAACTGAGAATTCATAGGAGCTCATCATAAATAACGGCAAGAGCCTACCCTCTACTGCACAGGTTTGTGGCCCTTTCCAACATAGCCAATACAATCGAGCACAGCCCCCAAACTCCCGTCAAGAACTGTCTTCAATTGTTGGGGCTCATGGCAGCTGGTGCCTTCATCAAAGACCAAGCAAGACTCCAAATGCACTGCCTTCAAGGGTGGCTCAGGACTGTTTATTCACCAAACAAACACATTTTAAATATACTACTATTCATACCCACGTGCATAAAGGAATCCCTCAGTTTGTGGAAAGACCATCGCAATGTTTGCACAGGAGTCCCATTTGCACATTCTTCCCCAACAGTCATAATGAAGGATGCCTCACAATCTGATCGTGAGCAGCCTATCTTCCAGGGGTTCAGAATATGACTGCAGATACACTCAGCAGGCACTTCTTCCAAGATCACAAGTGGGAAAAGGATTCCAGCATATTACACCGCATATTCTGCATATTGCCACAGCAATAAACAAGAGATATGCCCAATTTTGCTCCAGAGGCAGGATGGGTCACCAATCCCTGTGGGATGCCTTTCATTTTCATTGTTCATCAGATCTACTGTACACTTTCCCACCAACTCCTCTAATAGCCAAAGTTCTACTCAAAATAAATGAGGGCAAAACCTCATCCTAATACTTACAACCTGGCCCAGACAAACATGGTTTCCTTACCTGGTACAGCTCGTCATTTGCTCTCTGATTACTCTCCAGGCCACTCCTCATCTCCTCTCCCAGGAACACAGGAAGATCCTTCACCCTAGCCTCAGAGTGATTTGTCTCAAAGAGTGGTTGGTCGATAGTTCACGGGATTAGAGACACCCTCCTCAGAGGAGATAAAAAGAGTACTATTACACAGCAGAAAACAATCTACTCACTACATGTACTCTCAAAAATGGACAAGATTTAACCTCATCGCTGCCAGATATACCAGACTGTATCCTAACACCAAAAACTTTAGGGGCTGTCGCTAAGCTCCATTAAAGATAGCTGCCTTTTTAAAAGTCTCAGTGTTTTTCAGAATTAAAGACAGTTGTTGTATCAACCAGGCAAGGTACTAACAAACTTCAACAGGACTTTATTTTCAAAGTGGAAACCTGTTTACCAAGCTGCTGCTGCTGCACCCTCTGTAGCTTTCTCACAGCCTCTCAACTCCTCCCCCCTCCTTCCTGTTTCCTGTCCTTTCAGACTCCCAATAGCCAGTGCTCCCAATTCTAATAACTACAAGCAACATCTAAACACAGCAACAGTTCATGACATTTGACCTGTACAGCCTCCAGAGGAAGATGAAAAGAGATGAGCTCACAAGCACAGTATAACCAGTAATTCACTGCAAGGAATTCAATGGAAGGAGACAAAAGGCAAAGAAATGCTCACATCAATCTGTATTTATCAGAGAGAGAACATGGAAGGAACATGGAAGGAAAAATTACATGGGGAATTAATTGCCTTCATATTCAAGTTAAATGCAAAATTTTAATATGTGTATTTTGGGTTTTCTTTAGCTTCTTCTGCTTCAAAGCTCTAGAAGATGGTCACAGAGCCTAACCTTGAAACTTATATTTAGTTTACACAGTTTTGAAAATCACTATAACTCTAACATTTTATAATTCTTGTTTTGTACTAGTTTATTTCCTGAAAAATACACCTAATGAGTACAGTAATGACACTTCTTTATTTGATTTGTTCTGTTAGTAGATACTGGCATATGCCGTGCGAATGCCAATTTTATGGCGATGGAACCCAATGTCTGTGCTCTGTAATGGAAGAACCCTTCACCTTATCACACAGGCATTTTACAATGATTATTTAATATCTGTTTGAAAAACGTACCTTATATATTAGAGCATACTAGGTCTGTTGGAGGAAAATGCAAACTAACATCCTTCTGTATGTAAATTGTTCAGAGTAGAGTAATAGTAAGAATCTTTACCTACCCTGGAAAACACCAAGTAAAATACCAATATTATCACTGTGACGGGTTCCCCTGGGGTGCCACCTGGAACTGGGATACCACTGAGCCCCCTGACCCACAGGCCTGGGCTCCTTCTCACACAATACTGTTGTGACAAGCTCCAAAGTCCTCCAGCCTGCACTTTCACCAGCCTACATATAAGGAGGGACACACCCAGCTGCACTTACATGCAGGCTCTCTGACCAGCCTCTGCATAGGAAAGCTACAGTTAAGGCAATACCCAACTCCCCAGACACGCACCCTCTCTGGAGAATAAACCCAAAATTATACCACCTTGCGCTGCACAGGGAACTGTACAGCATAAGCTCAGAAAATTCAATCCCTCCTCAGTGGAAGAAAGATAGCTTTCTTCTAGTTCTTGTAATGAATTCCAATAAATTGGTTGATCCTTGTGCAGTCCATCTAAGTTGGTTAAAGTTACTTGCATATTTTGCAGCCCTCTGAATCAGAGTTGACTGAATGTAGAAGTGGCTAGTTAAGGCTGGAAAAAATAGTGTACAACTCCACTTAGCCCTCTGAGGCCTTGTTCCTAGTGCAGTTTATAAAGCTTTTCCTCCAGGTGTTTGTAATTTTAATCAGTAAATATCTATCTTGATTTATTGTCTTCTATTAACACAGTGGTAATTCAAGCAGTAGAACTGAAAGCTGGACAGTGTTTTGTGTGGTGGCATGGATTTTTTTTCTTGTTTGGCTTCTATTTGATTTTTCTCAACCCAGTTCAGTAATTGGGCTCTTCTGACACTGTCTGTATAACACAGCTGTGGTCACAAGACTCCACTTTTAAAAGGACAGAATGTTTAAACTAATAGAAACCAACCGCATCATCTAGATTTTACTAAAATCAAAGTAGATAAACTACAGACTGTTGGAACTTGATGGATGTAACCGGGGCGGGGGGGGGGGGAGAGCAAAGACTAGGGTTCTTGTAACTGAGGTTGTTCTATCTGAATTTGAGAACATTTTGTATTGAAGCCAGTTATTTAAACTGTCTATGCTGGAAATCTAGAACCCCTAGCTATTTGCCCAGTTTTATCTGCATCATCTTATCTTACCATGCCCTTCACCTTTAGTAAATATGAGATGAATGTATTAAATTTGACATTGAAGTTCTGGGCACAAAATGAAGCTTCTTGAAAACTCTCAATGCCAGAAGCAAAGTGAATTCCTGAATGTGAAAGAATATTGTAGCTGAAATATGCTTCCTGTTGGATCATTGTCCAGAACCCAACAGTATATTTGAACTAAAATGGATCAACAATTTAAAAATCCATATGGAGAACAGATTGGAAGCTACAGATCCTTACCACCTTTCCCAAGGATTCCTGAGAAAAACAGAGGTAAGGGCTGTGACGGATTGGTCCCCCCCTTCCAGAGTATGTGTTTGTTGTGTTTTTTGAGGCCAGAAAAAAATCTCTGGCCCTTTCCTTATGTGTTTCAATCCTAAATGACCTTCCATGATCCCTTTTAACATATTTTTCTGTAACAGTTAAGAATCCCCATCCTGGTGTTTATGACGGGGTGTACCAACCCTACACTGGTGAGGCGAGAGTTAAGAAGTTGCTCTGGACACAGGAAGCCACAACCCCTTGCCCCTGCTGGCCATGCTGTCAGTGGAGGTTGGGTTCAAAGGGAGAAACTCTGCTCAGTCTGGGCTGACCGAGCTGGAGAGCAGTTGGGTCCTAGTTCCGCCCAGGCTCCGAAAGGCCAAGACAAGGCCTTACGGTCAAGCCGCAGCAGACTCTTCAGCCTCAGGGACCAAGGATGCTGAACTGCCACAGACAGGAGGAGACCCTCTGGAGAGTGGCCCGAAAAAACTCCAAGGAGGACCTCAAGAAAGACCAGTGGCACCCAGCAGAGGATCTAAAAATGGGATAGGAAATGGCCCAGAGAGTAGGTGTAGGAGCATCTGTCTCCTAGGCTGTTCAATTTTAATTATTGTTTCTTTGGATCCTGGGTTGGAACCCAGTGGAGCAGGGAGGACCCATGCTCCCCAGCCACCAACTCTCAGCACTGGACAACACAGCCACTGAATCCCACAGTTAGGCAAGGCAGCCATTGATTTTCACCATTGGGCACCACAGCTGCTGAATCTCGTTGCTAGGCAGAGCGGCCACTGACTTTCACTATTGGGTGACATGGCCGCTGATGCTCACCTCTGGGTGGTACAGTCTGGAGTATTGCCACTAGGCGGTAGTGCTGGCCTCAGACTCAAAACACTCTTCTAACAGTGTCTTTAAACAAAATCCCACTTAGTCGTGAGAACTCCTCCTTAAATTTATAATAGGGGCTGGGAATTTGCTGTCCTGGCCATCTTGTGCTAACAGCCTTAATTACCCCCTGCAGGGTCTCATCCTGAGCAGTAGCTGTAGCAATAACAGTCCATGTGTTGTCTGAGACCGGACAGGTTTTTTTTATCAGATTGACATTGACATTTAGCTCTGAATTTTGCTCCACTACTCTTTTGGCAAATGGTCTAGAAAGTGTGTCTACACCACCAAATCTGTTCTAGATTTGTATGCATTTTTTCTAATCATATATTTGTAGCTGAAAAAGAATCTCTTTATTCTTAGGAGGGTGTTTTCCAAGCCCTTTTAGCAATCCCAGTAAGTGGTTTGTGTTCAGTTTCACATAACACAGGCCACCGATAAATAGACATAACTTTTTACATCCATGGACTAAGGCTAAAGGCTCCTTCTCTATTTTAGCATATTGACACTCAGTTTTTGTTAGCATCCATGACACATAAGCCACTGGTCTCCAGTTTTGACTATAAGTCTTTATCAGAGGACCATACCAATACCCTCCTGGGGAAGCACCTGTGGACATCATAGTTTTGTGCTTACTATCATAGTACCTCAGGACTGGGGGCTCTTTAATTAAATCCTTTAGTATCTTAAACTCTTTATTAAGATTCACTTCCCATGTCCATTGGACATCTTTGCACAGTGGCACTCTCAGATTGCTGGTTTGGACAGCTAAATTAGGCATGAATTTCCCTATATAGTTCCCCATTCCAAGAAATCTTTGGACCCCTTCCTTGTCTGTTGGAGCAGGCATGTTGGTGATTGCCTCATCCTTACGGTGATCTACCTGTACACTTTGCAATATTAACTTCTCCCCCAGGTATGTTATTTCCATTACATGGAATTTATATTTCTGTTTGTCTAGCTTTAGCCCAGCAGCTGTGATTCTTTTCCAATCTGCTCAGAGCCTCTGGTCATGTTCTTCTACATTTTTTCCCAAGATCAAACTGTCATCTATATAAACCTTAGTACCCTATATACCATCAAAATGTTTTATTTTCTGGTGAAACACCTTGGATACTGAACACAACCCAAATGGCAAGCTGTAGAAACAGGGTCTCTCCCAAAGGAGTGTTGAATGTACACAAACATGTACTCTGTTTTTCTAAAGGCACCTGACAGAACCAAACTGATGTAACAAGTGTAGAAAGATATTTGACATCAGCCATTTCCCCAGAAATTTCTCTCTTATGTATAGTAGAAATTTTTTCTACAATGACCAACAAGGGTACCCACGCAATTGATTCTTCTACTTGATCTATGCCTCCCAGACCAATGAGTCTAGCTCCTCTTTTAGCCTCTGCCTTAGGGCAAAGGGAACTTGCCTAGGCTCTAGAGTTGCCAGGCGTCTGGTTTTCAACCAGAACACCCGGTCAAAAAGGGACCCTGGTGGCTCCGGTCAGCACTGCTGACCGGGCCATTAAAAGTCCAGGTGGCGGTGCAGTGGGGCTAAGGCAGGCGCCCTGAAGTGGCTGGGATGTCCAACACTAGGCACAGCAGGGGCAATCAGGGAAGCTCATGTGCTACCCCAGCACCAGCTCCGCAGCTTCCATTGCCTGGAAGCTGCCAACCAGGAGCCGCCTTAGGTAAGCACCACCTGGCTGGAGCCCACACCCCGAACCCTCTGCCCCAGGTTGGAACCCCCTCCCGCACCCTATCTCCCTCCCAGAACCTGCACCCCTCACCCCCTCCCATACCCCTATCCCCTGCCCCAGCCCAGTGAAAGTGAGTGAGGGTGGGGGAGAGCAAGCAATGGCGAGAGGGGGGCTGGAGTGAGTGGGGGCAGGGTCTCAGAGAAGGGGTGGGGTAGGGGTGGGGCCTTAGGAAGGGGCGGGGCAAGGGTTTTCAGTTTCCTGCATTTAGAAAGTTGGCAACCCTACTAGGCTATCAGGGGCTTTCTGGGTGTCTCAGGCTGCCAGTATTGCCTAATAGCCATGCTCTGGGGTGTAATGCCTGCTGGCAAGAGTTCAAAGGACCAATTTACCGAGCAGCAAGAGGGCGGAAGATAGGGGAACCTGTGCCTGCCCTACTGTATCAGGTTCCAACCCAGACCCTTCTAAACAAGGTACCCTGACACAGGCTTCAGGTCCCAATACCCCCAAATGGGTTCCATGAGGTGCTTCCTACCCTTGTCCCAGTCACTCTGGTGTCGTCTCCGAGGTTAGACATGGCGGTGTCTCATGTCCTTTCTGTGTCATCTCCAGAAACTCCTCTACTGGCCAACAGTAAGCTGTCCCTCTTGGCTCCCTTGGTTGGCTGGCTTCTCATGGTGCAGCTGGAAGGCTGGATCCCGGTGGCTTGGGGACCTGGCAGCTTCCTGGCAGGAGGCTGCTGCACACAACCACCCTCCTCTTCAGTCAGCCCAGACTGAGTTGAACTGCTCCATTTTGAATGCTGCTTCCACTGGGATCATGCCCAGCAGGAGTGAGAGGTTGTGACCTCTTGAGCCAAGAACTGTTCTTTAACCCTTGCTTTGCCAATGCGGGGTTGTTATACACTGTCACACAGGCACATGGACTGTAGGATGGTTGGCCTCCTTCAGATCTGTTTTGTACTCCAAGAACTTCCCTATCCCCTGTTAAGACATCTTCAATTCTTCTTCAATTGTTTTGGTCCCCTGCCCCTTGAAAAAGTGCACCCTCTTGATGAGACCAAGGACTTGAAATGCTTTTAACCCAATAATAGGTGTTCTTCTCCCTGGTACTATTATAAATTTTATCCTTTCCAATTTCTTATTTACTGATAGATTTAGTTCCCATCAGTGTCCAACTTAAAATTAATTAACGTCCCATTTGCCTTCAGGTTGATAGTCCAATCATCATTTGCAACCTTGTCCATTGTTCCTATGAAGACTTTGTCTAAATTAGTAGTGCTGTTGCCGTCCTGTTTGACCAAGTTGACACACACTGCTGGTATGTGCAAATGCTTGAAAAGCGAAATAATCCATTGCATTTCTTCTATCTTCTCCCATATGCCAGGCATCACCTTGGCTTGTGCTGTTCGCTGTGTGCAGCCCCATGTGCTGTTTTGGAGGGACTTCAAGTTTGAGCTCTGCATACCTTTCTGCCACAGATCTCTTTTCTCATCGTAGTTTGGATTTTCTGTCATGTCCACAGTGTCAAATCACTCCATAAGATTTATTCTGGACTGCATGAATTCCATTTTTTGGAAAATTCTAATTGCTTTGTCAAGAGTTAATCCTGGGTCATCCAATAATCTCTCTCTGAATGTTTTCTTCCAGGTCCCAATCATATTCTGGCCTCTTATCAGGGACTCAGTTATCCCCCCACCTCCACCCAAAATTGAAAGATTGGCTCTTCAGCCTTACATCAATCACAAATTCTTGTATGGTTTCACCGTCTTTTTGTACACTAGTTAAAAACATGTCTCTTGTGTCATTTTTACGTGTAGTGCAGTACTTCTGAAATTTCTGCAATACAGTTTCATAGTTAGCATCTTCTGTCTGAGTAATCAAAAACTATTAAACACATCAAGTACTTCAGAACCAGTTATTGTCAGAAATAAGGCCACCTTCTAGCTATCTTCCTTTTTGCTGGCACCCATTGTTTGCGGATACAGAATGAAGTGCTTTTTAAACCTTCTCCAGTTGTTTACCACATTTCCAAAGGCTTCGGCTCTGGTGGGGCTTTTAACTGCTCCCTACAGGGTATCTCTTAGTTCCCTTTTACTCCTGCTGCCATGTGGTGTTCAGTGATCATTCAGCACTTACAGTGCTTGCAAGAGAGCTGCTTTAGTCTCTGTTCAGTTCCAACTGGCTAGGCAAAACAAGTGCTTCAGAGTGCCCCGCCTAAAATCTGTGCCTGGAAAGTTCAGCCCTCAAATTCCAGTACCACACAAGGACAAACAACTTCTCAACTAGATTAACAGTGTCCCCAGATAATGTTTTATCACCAATTTGAGGGTTCTACATTGTGGCTGGGCCCTCATACCAGCTGCATTTTCTTCTGTGTGTCCTGGTTCAAAAGGGAAGAAATGAGGAACATTGCATTGAACTATAATTAAATCAACACAAGAAGGCATGAGTAGTATTGGGATACTGCTCTATCTCAGATGGCATGAGGTCAAGCATTGCAGTTACGAGGGGAGTGATGATATTCCAGTAGAACATGCACTCTGATGTTTCTTACTGGGATTATTAAACAATTTTTAACAATATTATAAGTTGAATAGAAAATAGAACTATGTATTGAATACTTTGAATGTAATACAACACTTTTACAGGAAGAAAAATAATCCCATTGAAAAGTGATGTAAACTCAATTTTAAAAAAATAGTAAAATTTAAATCTAACTAGAATCATTTTAGTCAACTGGTTCTCACTCTCTTCTAATGTTCTCCATCCCTTTGCAGCTTCCTGTCTATCTACAGTATTTATGTACAACAACACTGTAATGTCTGAGTGTGTTATACACATTAATGAATTTATCTTCATAGCTTCTCTTTGTGGCAGGACAGTATTATTATCTTCATTTTAGTCACAGAACTGAGGGACAAGGAGATAAAGTGACTTGTCCAAAATCAGACTAAGTCTATTGCAGAGCTGGGAATTGACCTCAGGTGTCCTGAGGCCTAGTCTAATGCCTTAACCATAAAACTATCCTTCCTATTCTACTCTTCCTTCTCTTGTCGTCTCTATTTTCAAAGCCAGTCTTGGACTCTTCATTTCATAAATGACCTTGGCTTCTGTCACTCCATATCTAGCCTTTGCCTCCAGTCTCCCATTCCTTTCAAACCTGGCCTTGAATTCCTGTGACAGATATTGCAATCCCATGCAGTATCTTTGGGGGTCCATTGTTTTAAATGAATGGTTTATGTATGATTGTGGTCTACTCCAAGCAGGAGGGCTACCACAGCTCCTCCAGGAACTAAAAACAGTGGGTAGTGATTAAGGCAAATCAGCCAGGTTGTACACCCTCTACCTCCCCCAAAGATGCACCACTTCCTGGGGAGGCTCACATATACCAGTTCTAACTGGACTCTCCAGAGACCAACAGACAAAGAAAGGACTTCTGGATAAATATCCTGAATTTTAACTGACACGGGGTCTCCGTTCTGATCCAGCAAGCAAATGGAACCTGCTGTCCAAGGGGGGGGCCACAACCCGTGTAGAAGGGTTGAAAAGACTTTGGCCTAGCAGGGCCCCACATGACTGATGTATGACCTCTGTTAAACTGTTAGTATGCATATGGGAATGTTTGTTGTTTTTACTGTGTTTTCTCTGTATGCTTTTACCTGAAGAATAAATGGGCTTGCTTAGAAAGAGCTGTTTGGTGTGTAACTGCTGCCAGTTACACTGTTCATAGCCCTCAGAGAGAAAGCAAAGCACAGGTGCTGGCCCTTTTAGGAAGACTGGCCTGCTGGGGATATCACAATGTAGATCAGGGAACAGTGCAGCTTTAAAACCCCGGGTCAGGAGGCAGTGAGACATGGTCTCTGCCCAGGAGAGCTGATGGGTGGGAACCAGAAACCTTCAGAGGGTGCCGGGAGACTAGGGATGGAATGGGGAGAGTCAAAGGTGCAGTTAACCCTTAAACTGTGACATATACGGTGGCAACATATGTGGGTCCTCTGACCGTGGTTAATTGCCACTGGCTTGCTGGGGATATCACAATGTAGATCAGGGAACAGTGCAGCTTTAAAACCCCGGGTCAGGAGGCAGTGAGACAAGTTACAAGCTACCACACAGCTCATTCTAAGCAAGTACATTTATTCTTCTTCAAGTGATTGCTCATGTGCATTTCAATCGGTGTGTGCACGTGCCGTGTGCATGATCGGTGGAAGGTTTTTCCCATAGCAGTATCCATCAGGTTGGCTGTGGAGCCCCCTGGAGTGGCGCCTTCATGGCAGTGTATATAGATCCCTGCCGACCCACCGCCTGCTCAGTTCCTTCTTACAGCCAGTGACAGTCCTTGGAGCAGCTCAGTCTCTTGCATTCGCCTACCTAGTGGTTCCCATTTTCTTAGTTGTAAATAGTTTCATAGAGTTGTAGTTACAGTAGGCTGTAGTTTTATAGTTAAGCTTACTTTGGGGGGTCCCCCCCAGTTTTGCCCAGAGGGGGGCATACCTCGGTCGCAGGGGTTTAAGGTGTACAAGAGGTGTGTGAAACCTATGCCCAGAGGCGAGCCACACGCTGCTTGTCTTAAGTGCCGAGGAGAAGGTCATCAGACAGACAAGTGCTCAATTTGCAGGAGCTTTAGACCCAGGACTAAGAGGGAGCAGGACTATCATTTGAAGCTCCTCCTGATGAAGTCGGCATCATTGGTGCGCAGTGCCCCAGCCTCGGTGTGGGATGCTCCGGCACCGAGAAGAGACTCCTCCAAGGAGCATAGGCACAGCTCCCCGGCTTTTAAAGCCAGTTCTAGCAGGCAGCATCGCTCACAGTCCCCAGTGCCGCATAAGAAGAAGGCGGCAGACAGGTTGTTCCCCAGTCAAGAAGCCATGAGGGGATTCTAGCAGAGTGTGTCCCATGTCAGGACACCCATGGCCTGGCCCTCAAGACCTGGCACCATTAACTCTGGCCCCAACTGGAGTTCCGTCGAGTCCGGTGCCGGTGGATTCCCCGACTCAGGAGGAATTGGAGGAAGAACTCGATCTCCCTTCCACACCAGATACCTTTGAGGCAGCACGGGACCTTATTGCCCCGACGGCACAGTCCTCAGCCCTGCAGACACAAACACCGGCACTGTTCCAGGCACCGTCAGCAGTACTGAAAACGGCACCCAAGTGTGGCATCTATGGAGGCGCTGCATGTGGCATAGTCTCCAGTACCCTTCACTGCCCCCTGTTGGCCATCAGGGCAAGCTCACAATGTTACGGTGCCGCTCCCCATCACCCTGGTACCGCTCCCCAGCACTGTCGGGCTCCGCCCCCCCATGGTCAGGCTCAGAGTATTCTTCCAAGTCGGAAGCTGAGTCTTCTGTCCCCAGGCAACACAGTCATGGACTTGTCAGCATAGACAGTATCCTGGCCACCCCAGCGGCAGGGCCCAGTACAATGGCCCTTTTGGACTCCTTGAGCCTATCATCAGGCTCAGGGACAGGGCTCCAGGGCTGCATCAGTGGAATCTGCACCCTGTGGTCCCGCCTCAGCGATGTTGGTGTCAGGCCACACCCACAGACCCCCCCCCCCCCCATAGAACAAGAATTCTGGGCCTTCACCCCGGGCACAGCATCCAAGACAGTACCACCAGCGGTACTGCAGCCACCTCCTGTCACAGGGCAGACCGACGCACCCGACCCAGCCTCTAGGGAGCCGGAAGGTCAGGAAGACCCAGTCCCATGGGCCTCCTCCTCACCGGACGAGGTGGTGACGGGCACCACCACCACCCTCCTGGTGATGGAGACCAGAGGGCACCAGGACTTTCTTAGGAGGGTGGCCCTAAACCTAAACCTCCAGGTGGAGGAGGTCACAGAGGAGATGGACCCAATGGTGGACATCCTTGCCCCAGAGGGTCCATCTAAGGTGGCCTTGCCCCTGATAAGAACTATTCAGAACACCACGAAGGTGCTCTGGAAGACCCCGGCCTTGATACCACCCACAGCTAAAGGGGTGAAGGAGGAGGTACTTTGTGCCACAGAAAGTGTATGAACATATTCACCCACCCCTAACCAGGGACTCTAGTGGTTGATGTGGCAAATTATAAGGAGTAGCAGGAGCAGCCAGGTTCCTCTCCAAAGTCACGGGACGCTAAGAAGCTGAACCTTTTCAGCTGAAAGATCTACTTGACTGGGGGACTCCAGCTTCAAGTTGCCAACCTGCAAGCGGTACTCAGCCGCTACGCTTTAAAATTCATGGAGCGCATTGGCAAAGTTTCAGGAGTTGCTCCCGGCAGACTCTCACAAGGAATTTAATGCACTTCTAGAGGAGGGCAGGGTGGTCTCAAGAACCTCCCTCCAGGCTGCATTAGACTCAGCAGACTCGGGGGCTCGGACTATGGCCACCGCCATTACAATGAGACACAGCATGTGGCTTCAGGTGTCGGGTATACCACCGGAGGTCCAGAACATTATCCTTTGACTGTGCGGGCTTGTTTGCTGAAAATACAGACTCTCACTTGCACAGTCTTAAGGACTCGTGGGCGACCCTAAAGTCTTTGGGGATCCACACTCGTGGACCCCAGAGAAAGCCATTCAAGCCTCAGCCCCCTTCCCACTTCTACTCCACGCCCCCAAGGCGGGACTCATCCAGAAGACGGGGCAGGAATAATAGGAGGTGTCCATCGCAGTCCTCCTCAGGCTAACGCCAGGGTTCTTCCAAACAGCCCCCTGGCCTGAAGCCAAACATTTGAAGGCGTGCCCAAGGATGGAGTACCAGTACCAAGTTCGGATCCTTATCCCGCTTTGTGAATTGACTATCCCACTTTTACCGTGCTTGGTCCCAGATTACATCAGATTGCTTGGTTCTGAGCACGGTGGACGTGGGATATTCTATCCAATTCCTTCCCTGGATTTGGGGGATTGGTATGCTGCCCTCGACTTGCAAGATGCGTATTATCATATCTCCCTTATCCTGGCACACAGACGGTTTCTTGACTTTGTGATCAGTGGCCAGCACTACCAGTTCAGGGTGCTCCCATTTGGGCTTTTGGTGGCCCTCCGGGTATTCACAAAGTGTATGGTTGTCATGGCAGCCTTCTTCCGCAAACATCAGATGCAAGTTTTCCTGTATCTGGACGACTGCCTCATAAAGGCCAAGTGGCAAGAACAGGTTGCGAAACATGTGTCTCTGGCTCGTGCCACCTTCCTCAGGCTAGGCCTCATACTAAATGTGCCCAAATCCACACTAACCCTGACACAGCGAATAGAATTCATAGGGGCTCTCTTGGGCTCCATGCAAGCCAGGGCGTTCCTGCCCGAGCCGTGCTTCTAAGCCCTCAGGGACATCATCAAGAATCTCCACCAGTTCCCCACCACGATGGCCAGAGATTGCATGAAACTGCTGGGGCATAGGGCAGCCTGCACATACATGGTCCAGCACACCAGATTGCATCTTCGGCCCATCCAGGCATGGCTGACACAGGTGTACAGGCCCCACAGGGACCCACTGGACAAAATAGTTACCCTCCCCGCTCACATTCTCGAGTCTCTCAGCTGGTGGCTACAGCCACAAGTGGTCTGTGCAGGAGTACCCTTTGCCAAACCGCAACCTGCGCTATCGCTGGTCACAGACACCTTGGCACTGGGTTGGGGAGTGCACCTAGGCAATATCAGAACCCAAGGCCTATGGTCCCAGGCAGAACTATCTCTGCACATCAATGTAAGGGAGGAGAGGGTGGTTCGTCTGGCATACCAAACGTTCCAGGCCCACCTTCAGGGCACATGTGTGTCGGTGCTGACGGACAACACCACAGCGATGTTCTATATAAACAAACACACAGGGTGGTGCTCACTCCTCTCCCCTGTGCCAAGGTGTGGGACTTTTGCATCGCCCACTTGATACACCTAGAGGCGTCGCACCTTCCAGGAGCGCAAAACGAGCTAGCCGATCACCTCAGCTGCTCGTTTCATGGTCACGAATGGTCCCTCGGGGTGGACATCACACACTTGATTTTCCAGATGTGGGGCTCTCCCCACATAACCTGTTCACGACGTGGAGCAACAGGAAGTGCCAGTGGTTCTGCTCCTTTCTGAACCACACCCCAAGCTCCATCACGGACACCTTTCACCTTTCATGGATGAGTCACCTGCTATACGTGTTCCCGCCATTCCCCCTCATACACAGAGTGCTCCTCAAGACTCGCCGGGATGGGGCTTTCTTGATCCTCATAGTGCCAGCGTGGCCCCACCAGCACTGGTTCACCACACTGTTGAACCTCTCAGTGGACAGACCACTAGCCTTCCCATGTGTCCGGCCATCATCACACAGGACCACAGCCATCTACAACACCCCAACCTGGAGTCCTTTCACCTCACGGCTTGGAAAGTCCATGGTTGAACTTGCTAGAGCTCCAGTGTTCGAAGTCAGTTAGAGAAGTTCTGCTGGGAAGTAGGAAGCCTTCCACTCATGCCACGTACCTGGCGAAGTGGAAGCAGTTTTCCATCTGGTCTCTGCAGAAGTGGGGGCTTCCGAAGCAAGCGTCAATTCCCCTTGTTTTGGACTACCTACTGTACCTGACACAGCAGAGGTCGGCAATATCATCTATCAAAGTGCACCTGGCTGCCATTTTGGCCTTCCACCCAGGGGCAGCGGATAGGTCAGTCTTCGGCAATCCCACGGTGGGCCGGTTTCTCAAGGGCTTGGACAGGCTTTATCCCCAGGTGTGGGAGCCCGTCCCCCAGTGGGACCTCAACCTGGTCCTGTCCATGCTCATGAGCCCTGCTTTCGAGCCCATGGCTACCTGCCCTCTGTCCTACCTTTCCTGGAAGGTGGCTTTTCTGGTGGCCATAACCTCGGCCAGACGGATCTCCGAGTTCAGAGCACTGACTTCTGGGCCTCCCTATACAGTCTTTTATAAAGACAAGGTGCAGCAACGCCCTCACCTCACGTTTCTACCAAAGGTAGTCTTCCAGTTTCATGTGAACCCAGACATATGTTACCTGTGTACTTCCCTAAGCCATATGCCAGTAACAGAGAGCAAATGCTCCATTCCCTGGACGTCAGGCATGCCCTAGCATTCTACATTGAGCACACAAAGCCTTTTCATAAGTTACCACAGATCTTTATTGCAATTGCAGAGAATGAAGGGGCTTCCCATCTTGTCTCAGCACATTTCGTTGTGGATCACATCCTGCATCAGAACATGCTATGACCTAGGTAAAATTCCAGACCCTCCAGCACTCCACAAGAACACAGGCTTTGTCCACAGCACTCCTTGCACAGGTCCCTATCCAGGATATATGCAAGGCAGCAATGTGGTCTTCCATCCACACCTTCACATCACACTATGCCATCACCCAACAGGCGAGGGACGATGCAGCTTTCGGCAGGGCAGTCCTGCACTCAGCAACCAGGTGAACTCTGACCCCTCCTCTGGGGAAACTGCTTGGGAGTCACCTATTGTAATGCACGTGAGCAATCACTCAAAGAAGAAAAAATGGTTACCTACCTCTAGTAACTGTTGTTCTTTGAGATGTGTTGCTCATGTCAATTCCAAATCCCACCTGCCTTCCTTCTGTTGGAGTATTCCGGCAAGAAGGAACTGAGCAGGTAGCAGGTCGGCAGGGACCTATATACACCGCCATGAAGGCCCCACTCCAGTGGGCTCCACGGCTGACCTGACGGGTACCACTAGGGGAAAAACCTTCCGACAATCGTGCACGTGGCGTGCACACACCTATTGGAATGGACATGAGCAACACAGCTCGAAGAACAATAGTTACAAGAGGTAAGTAACCATTTTGTCTTCTGCTTCTGACAGAGAGATCACAATGAACCCAATTCTTGCAACATTTGAGGTCCTAAACAAGACCTTACTCTTTTCACAAGCCTTTCCTCGATAATGGTGGAAGCGGAATGGCACAGCAATGTTCCTCACAAAAGGCAATCAAGAACAGCTTCTCTTAGATCTGAGTGGCGTAGGATATTTCTGTGGCTGTTGACCAGTCAAGATGTTGGTCACTAAAGATGTTATTTTACAATAATAATAATTTATTATTATAATAATAAATATTATTATTAGCACACTTTTGGTATAGCTAAATGCCTTGGATTTAATATACAATTTTCTCCTACCTTTACTGATTCTGCCTTTCTGACTTGTCTCATCCACATGGAGATATTTATTTTTCCTTTTTTTTAAATATTTCTTTAATGCCCATGGCAAAGGGAAATTGTACAAAGTCTCTTCAGTCACCTTTTGAAACACCTGTTTAAAGAAAAATGGAAAACTGGCTCAAAACTCAAGTGGGAAAATACCATCATTCAAGCCAGATGTTGCTTTCTGAGATATATTCATTAGGTCCAGAAATATTGGTGAGCAATTAGATTAGCTTCTTATTCTTCTGCATGGGAGCTGTAATGGGAAATGGTTGCCTAACTCACTTTCATGGGGAAGATGGAACTGGACAGACATATACTGTACTTGATCTTCACCATAACTTAGACTGAAACACCAGCTTGATTGCTATTTCCTCATTAAATCGGACGTCTCATTATTTTGAGGGCAGTCATAATACATCATGCCACATATGACCTACGTTGTGGTTTGTAAGCCATAGCCTGTGTTGATGGAGTATTTGGAAACATTCCATGGCAGCAAGAGTTCTAAGAAACACTCTGGCTTATTCAGGGCTATATCAATCAGGTTGGGATAAGGTACCGTGAAGAGAGATTTATGCCTGATGTATAGATAAAAATTAGGTCAGCATAGCCCTTGAGCGCCACAGTTAAGCCAAATTACTCCCAGTATAGACACAGCTGTGTTGAGTTCTTCTGTCCACCTAGCTACCTTCGCTCACAGACATAGATTACCTATATCAACAGAAAAACCCCTTCCATCAGTCTAAGAAGCATCTACTCTGCAGTGGTACAATAACATAGCTGTAACTGACGCTGTAGCACCTGTAATGTAGAGGTGCCCACGGGGTTTTTTTTTAAGTAAATGTATTGCTCATTAAATTCTTTGGTCACCTGCTACATCACCTGTCTATCTAACAAAAAATCCTTTAGATGGCAGATGTTGTCAATGCCCAAGTGAGATGAGGAAAACTGTTTTGCTTATCTTAATTTCTGTATGTTCTCAAAAACGCATAGGATAACAGATGAAAAGTTATATTTTGGTCCCAAAGGCCGTGGTTAAGGTGTCATTTCAGCTGTAACCTCATTAAACATTCTGAAAATCCCATATAAATGAAGTAAATGGTTTTTCCCCTCAGCCTCAGGAACAGGCAAAAAAATCAAGGAATAAAATTGGGGGGGGAAAGTACACTTAGCAGGTCATCCCATAATTATCCATTATGGGGATTTTAACACCTTTCTTTGAAGCATCTAGTATTAGCCACTGTCAGAGAGTTCGATACCGGAGTAGACATGCCACTGGAAGGGGTGCTGGAACTACGGGTGCTGGGGATGTGTCAGCACCTCCTAGCTTGAAGTGGTTTCCATCATATACAGGCTTTACAGTTTTGTTCAATAGCTTTCAGCACCCCTGTTATAAAAATTGTTCCAATGCCATTGGCCACTGGATTGATCTAGTATGGAAATTACTGTGTTCCTCTGTATCTAATAATTATAGGCCAGATTCTACTGTTAGTCCTGGTCTAACATTACAAAATTGGGTCGACATAAGCTGACTTTTGTCCACCTAGTAGTGCATGTGTCTATATTTGTCTTCCATTGATGTAAGTGCCCATTACAGACACTCAGTAACACCACCTCCAATAGTCAACGCATTGAGGTTGACGCAGCACAAGTGTAGACACTGTGTTACTTATGTCGACCCAAACAGTCCTCCCGCAGTTGTCTCACAATGCCTTACACTGTCACTTCTGGTCACAACTGTGAACTCCATTGCTTGGGGGTCACAGAGACTGAAAGGCCTCCCTCCGCTTTAAAGCCCCATGAATTTTTGAATGCCTTTTCCTTATTGTCCACTTGGTGAACACCTAGCAGTTCTTGATTTTTGTGTGCAATTGCCCAGCTGACTATGCCAACTACACCCTCCAGACATGCTCCAGCTTGGATAGACAGGAGATATTGGATCTCCTGGGCCTGTGGAGGGAAGAGGCTGTGTGAGCCTTAGAATTGTGGACATCCACGAGCAGATTGCATGGGGGATGCAGGAGAAGGGATACAACAGGGACCAGCAGCAATGCCGCAGGAAAGTGAAGGAACTGCATCAGGCATACCAGAAGGCCAGGGGGGCCACATCAAGCCAGTGCCAAGCCACAGACTTGCCACTTTTACAAAGAACTGCATCCCACATTTGGCAGAAAATCCACCATCACCCTACACACCCCTGTGGATTCCTCCGAAGAGCCTGAGCCACAGGCCCCAGGTGTGAAGAGTGAGGAAAAGCAGGAAGTAGAGGTGGAAGAAAAGGATGGGGGACATGTGACCGGGGGTTCCAGCTATCCTGGAAGCCAGGACCTTTCTGAGACTCCACCGCAGTCCAGTCAGTCCTGGCAGTCAAGCACAAGTGAGCCCAATGCAGGGGAAGGAACTTCGGGTAAGTGTGCAATTGTATTTTGCATTACAGTGATGTACCAATGGTGCCCCCAACTTAGCAGGACACAGCTATCAACTTTTCATTAGTTTTCTCATATTAGAAGAGATAGTAGTACAATAAAAAGAGCTAGAGTTGTTATCTGGTTTTCATTCCCCTGTAGAGTTAGGCAAAGGTGGGCGGGGGCATGAAGAGCAGTTTGTTTATGCACACAGGGATGTCCCTTGAATTCTCCTGAGAGATCTTGATGAAGCATTCATGGAGGTACTTTGAAATCCTCTTCCAAAGGTTTCTAGGGATGGCAGCCTTATTTCTTCCTCTGTGGTAGGACACTTTCCCACACCAATCAGCGATAACTTTGGCAGAAACCATAGCAATACACAGGCTAGCAGCATATGGGCCTGGGTGGCTTCAGGATGCCAGCATCACCTGTGTTGTCTGTGCCTTTATTACCCTGAAGAGTGAAATATCAGCTAAAATCACCACTGTCGGTGAAAATGGTGCTGATATTCAATGCCATAGCCCTATACTCATAGTTTCATGCAACCAAGGAATTCCCTCCTCATTTCACTCACCCTGGTGGGCCATATTCACCATGGGTGGTGCTGTGAGTGGCACTGTGCACAAACACTCTGAAGCAGAAGTGTCAATAAAACTTTAGGGTTGCAAGGGAAGGGATTTCTGAATCTTATCTTTTACTTTCTGTTGTGACTATATTGACAATGATACCTCTGTGTGTTTTATCTGCAGTTGCTGCCATTGTGGCCTTGAGAGGTACCCCCTCCACACTTGTAGAATGCTTGAGCCACATAAGGGGGAGAAAGAGGAGGACTTGGGATTACATGTTCAATGAGATTTGGCAAGGAAGTGCTGCAACAGACCATGAACATTGAAGACAGCCTGGAGAAGGAAAGAGCAGACAAGAGAAAGGCCCAGGATTCCCAGCAGAAAAAGGAGAGGGATATGCACCAGGACATAACAGGGCTTCTCTGTCTGCACACACAGATGCTGCAGACTCTTGTGGACCTACAGATTCAACAATCATGTAACTCCATTACAGCACCTCCCTATACTGCCCCTCAACATTCTACATGGCATCAGGGGCTGCATCCTTACCCCACACTACTCCACCCTGTGGCACATTAAGGACAACCTCAACGTCACATCCACTGACCAGTGAAAGTAATGGTAGCTATATGTGTAGCTAAAATGGATGTGAATATTCTGTCCCCTTGTTAAGTTCTGTTCCATTAATTTAAGTGTTTAATATATTTGCTTTTAAATTCCACAGATTTTTCTTTGCACTGCTTTTGTTACTGAATAAAATTCCATTATTTGGAACATAATTCATCTTTATTAGTTCACAACATATGTTGCAGAGTGCCTAGCAGTTCTGAAAGCACCCACTTACTTGTTACTGTAGAGTGTAACACAACTCATAGGATCAGTGACAAACAAAATGTAATAATCATAAATGTATAGCAAGCACCACGGAATTCATACGTGCATGGACAGTGTTATAGTCATAGATGTACACCAAGTATCACACAATTCCTAACAGGCCCCAAAACAGCAGGGCCAGGTAGAGCACAGTACAACACAGTGCATTACTGTGGATCCCTGTTATAGAGCTCACCAGTAAGGCCCGTTGTCTTAGCCAGTAACCTAGCCCTAGAAGGTTTAAGTAGCTGTTAGTTACATAAGAATGGCCATACTGGGTCAGACCAATGGTCCATCTAGCCCAGTGGTTCTCAAACTTTTGTACTGGTGACCCCTTTCACATACCAAGCCTCTGAATGCAACCCCCCTTATAAATGGAAAAACACTTTTTAATATATTTAACACCATTATAAATGCTGGCAAAGTGGGGTTTGGGGTGAAGGCGGACAGCTTGTGACCCCCCTCGTAATAACCTTGTGACCCCCAGTTTGAGAAATCCCTGATCTAGCCCAATATCCTGTCTTCCAATAGTGGCCAATGCTAGGTACTTCATAGGGAATTAACAGAACAGGTAATCATCAAGTGATCCATCCCCTGTCATCGACCCCCAGCTTCTGGCAAACAGAGGCTAGGGACACTCAGAGCATGGCATTCCATCCCTGCCCATCCTTGCTAATAGCCATTGATGGACCTATTCTCCAGGAACTTATCTATTTCTTTTTTGAACCCTGTTATAGTTTTGGCCTTCACAATATCCTCTGCCAAGGAGTTCCACAGGTTGACCGTTCATTGTGTGAAGTACTTCCTTTTGTTTGTTTTGAACCTACTGCCTATTAATTTCATTGGGTGATCCCTACTTCTTGTGTTATATGAAGGAGTAAATAACATTTCCTTATTTTACTTTCTTCACACCAGTCAAGATTTTATAGACCTCTATTGTATCCCTCCTTGGTCATCTCTTTTTCAAGCTAAAAAGTCCCAGTCTTTTTAATCTCTCCTCATATGGAAGCAGTTCCATACCCCTAAACATTTTTGTTGCCCTTTTCTGTACCGTTTCCAATGCCAATATATCTTTTTTGAGATGGGATGACCACATCTGCACATAATATTCAAGATGTAGGCATACCATGGATTTATATAGAAGCATTATGATATTTTCTGTCTTATTATCTATCCCTTTCTTAATGATTCCCAACATTCTGTTTGCTTTTTTGATTGCCGCTGCATGTTGAGCAGATGTTTTCAGAGATCTATCCACAATGACTCCAAGATCTCTATCTTGAGTGGTAACAGCTAATTTAGACCCCCATCATTTTGTATGTATAGTTGGGATTATGTTTTCCACTGTGCATTACTTCACATTTATCGACACTGAATCACCCAGTTTTGTGAGATCCCTTTATAACTCTTCGCAATCTGCTTTGGACTTAACTATCTTGAGTAGTTTAGTATCATCTGCAAATTTTGCCACCTCACTGTTTACCCCTTTTTCCAGATCACTTATGAATATGTTGAACAGTACTGGTCCTAGTACAGACCCCTGGGGGACACCACTATTTACCTCTCTCCATGTTCCATGCCATGTGGGTCAGTTCAAGACATGTTCAACTGTCCAAAGTTTTCAGACATTCAGCATTGTCTCTTTCTGTTCTTATAACCCTTGTGTCTTTTGTGATGTTGTTTGTGATACAGCATGGCCAGAGGGCAGGAGAGTGACAGAGGGGAGATATGTAAGCCCCAGGATGATGAGAGCCTTATTCCCTGTAGAGGAAAGAGAGGTTGCTATAGATTAATTAGAACACCTGAAGCCAATTAGAGCACCTGAAACCAGCATCTCATGAGTTTGAGGGTCCTGTCAACTAAGGCTACAGTGTGATTCTGAACAGTAGCCAAACAATAGCCTCCTGGAATATCATCTGTGCTTCTGACTGTGCTGTTCTACATGTGGGAATTAGAGAGAACAGCAGATCTCAGCCCTGAGGAGGGAAAGAGCAAAATTATTTAGGAACTATCCAGTGAAGCCTCCATCAAAGGGGAAGAGAGAGGAGGGAATGAGAGTGTTGGGAAGGGAGCAGGAACTTCAAACACTTTATTAAGTGTCAGTGACTAACAGATCAGCTGGGTGCAGCCTTTGGAGAAAAATGAAATAATTTGCAAACAGCTTGGATAAAGTGTGCATAAAGGATAAAAATGTTAAAAATAAACTGTTAATATGATAAAATAGGAGTGGATGCTACAAGCTGTGGCATGTCATGACTCTCAGGAAATACAGTTCTGAAAAAGTACAAAAGACCTTCAGTACGAGGTAATGAGGCGCATCTAATTATATTTAAGAAAGAACAGCAAGAACTACTTAGGAACACACACAACCCACCCCTTTCTGCTCTCATAGGCCAGTCAGAATTCCAGTCCCAGAGACACCGTTATTTCATAGAAGAGTGAGGAATTTAGAGAGCATCACAAAAAACAAGGTTGTTATTTTCCCATAACTGTGAAAAAAAATAGAAAGGGCTTCCTTGTCTGTTCTCTTCCTCCTCCCAATAACTCACATCGGGGGGGGGAAAACAACCCCACCCCTTCCAAAAAAAACCAAGCCAAAATAAGCCTGACCACCATGAGAAATTAAGCCCATCAGAATGACATTTGACACCATCAGGCCACAGCTGAAGAACAAGGGGAAAGTTTTCGGACGACTGTCACTGACCCATAGTCCCTCACTCCTAACCTTGCTCTCCAACATATGTTTCTCATTTCCTTGCTTATAGCTGGTCCAAGCTAATGATATGTGTTTTGGCAGCCATCCCGTGCTTGGCATACTGCCTGCCTTGTTCTCATTGTCCCAGCTACTTACAGAAATCCCTTTCTCTGTCTTTTTCTCTCTTTTAGAAAACCAGCTTTAAAGAACAGTAAATATGCAAAACAGCTTTCATGCTATACAGCTACCATCTTGAATACTCCATTTCCCCCTCCCTTCCCCCCTCCCCCAAACACATCCTATCAATAGAGGCATGAAGAGACTGCCCATGTAGGAGAGGTAAGTTAACACAAAAACATTGGAAATTCAACAAACTGGCCCACTGGAATTGTGCATTGCTATAAATATGAAGAACACAGCTATTTTGAGGGACGATGGCATGGGAAAGTTCTGCCTGGAATCTTGGATATGTCAGAGAAGACAGATCTTTCCAGCAAACATGGGAAGAGGGACTCAACATTCAGAAAAGGACAGAAGAGGGGAACAACTTGGCAGCTGCCAAGACTGATTAAAATAGGAATGAGAGATGCCAACATATTTGGTTTTTTGCCTGAGTAATCAATAATGGGCTGTCAAATGATCAAATGGCACATGAGGGTAGGAAGGATGGTCTAATGGATAAGATATTGATCTGGCCCGAAGACCTCCGCTCAATCCCCAGCTCAACCACAGACTTACCGTATGACCTTGATCAAGTCATTTAATCTATCCTCTGCCTCAGTTGGATAATACTTACCTACCTCACAGGTGTGTTGTGAGGCTTAAATCTATTAAGCATTGTGAGGTACTCAAATACTATGGTGATGAGGATCATAGAAATACCTAGATACATAGATGTTTGGCTTTCAGCTTCTTGTTGGTGAGGGAGCAGAATGATCCGTTTTACTGCCCTCTTGTTGGAGAGACCTGGGCTCCCCATTAAATCATGGCATTTTTTCATAAGATTTCTGTTATTTGTCATACATTAGGGCTGCCAGACCTGCCTGAATAGACCAACACACATACCTGTGTTAGGGGAAACTTTAGCTGCAGCCTCACAAAATCTTATGCAAATAATCATACACTAAAATTTAAAAATGTGTGATAACAAACCCTGCAGCAGACAGACAGATTGTGCCCAAATGGCACAGCCCTTTGGATAGAGGAGGCTGTAACAGAAGCCCTAGGAAGAAAGCTGGCAGACCTTTGGAGTGTGCAGGATGTTTTCCCCTCCATATCCAGCTACCTCTGCTGACTAGGCAGAGCAAGATTGGTGCGATGGCTCTACTGGCTATTCGGAGGGTAGCATCACAGGGCACATTTGCCTGACACAGTGCCTGTACTCCCCATCTATACCAGCTGGACCATATGCAGATGTGAAAGGGAGAAGGGAGACTCTTACGCCCTCCTGGCCCGCTGTGCATTAATCAGAGGGCCAGACAATCTGGCCTCAAGTCTCTTTCTTTTCCAGTATGTGGAAAGTATTACACTCTCTTCGTATTTTTTATTTAGATTGTTTAATATGCTGAACACTAGTCTCATAGCACATATACAAATTTAAAACAATCAAAAGCATTTACAAATTGGTTCAGTACTAACCAAACAATTTTTCAGCAATATTTAGAGCCTTCCATACTCTAAACCTTTCTCCGCACACACATCTCCCAGGGAAAGCTTCAGAAGAGAGGATGGCGCTGCAACTTGCCCTAAAAATCATCAAATGTGGGATCTGAAGAAGCCCTCACTGATAATGCTATGCTAGCAGCAGTTCTCTTGTAAATCAAGGTCCTCCTAGATCTCAAATGCCTCAGCTGATTGCCATTGCCTCCGAAATACACAGGGAGAGAGTCAGTCTCAAAAGTAGGCAAGGGCCAAACCATTTAGAGCTTTATAGTTTAAAATCAACACCTTAATCATCACCCACAAATCAACTAGTAGCCAGTTCAGATCATGCAGCTGTAGCTCACGAAAGCTTATGCTCAAATAAATTGGTTAGTCTCTAAGGTGCCACAAGTCCTCCTGTTCTTTATGCAGCACTAGTGTAATCCCTGTTTACTAGGTGACCGGTTGAATTCAGGACTAGCTGTAATTTTTGGCCAACACTAAAGTAATCTAAGATTGAGGTGACCAAGCCAAGGTTGCCTGTAGTGAGTAACAGACATGAAAGAAAAGACAACAGCTTTGTTGCCAAACACAAAATATGGAAAACACTCTTGGTACCACTCCTACCAGAACAAGCAGCAGGTGCCAAGAATTTTAACAAGAAATCCAGGCTGCAAGACTGCATAAAAAATGGCAGGCATACCTCCTCAAAAAGGGTGCTGATAAATCTTCGTAATTTCTTCTTGTTACTTTCCCCACTGTATCAGCATCAATTCTATTTTATCTGAGTTGTCCTTTAGCCAGTTATCCCTCATCCACACTCTAGTTTTGTTGAGAAACTGGGCAAAGTACTCAATTGCACTGGCTGGGTCAGAAGAGATGGAGATACTTAACTTGGGCTCATCCATATACTGGAGATTCTACAACCACTGTATCCCCACTAATCCTGCTAACGGCCTCTTGTATATGTTAAAGAGGGGATGACAGAGTAGACCCTGTGGAGCCACGCATGAGAGAACCCTGAGGGGCAAATAAGGAATTGCCCAGTACTATTCTGCTTTCTCTCAGAAGAAAGGGACAGAGTCATACAATAGCTACTCCATCTGCCTTTTCTTTGGTCTGTAAAGGGAGTCAACAATACTTCATGAACAAAGGTACCAAAGACAGATGACAAATACAGAAGAATCAGCATGGACACCATTCATCCCCAGGAGGAAATAAACCAATATAACAGTGTCTGTACTATTCCAAGATCTAAAACTAAAATTGCTACAGTCAAGAAGTCCCCAGAACTCCAAATATTGACAGAGCTGTTCTTCCACAACCTTCTCAATAATCTTCTCCAAAAAGGAAGATTCAGCTCTGCTCAATAACTAGTGAGATCATAAATGTCAAGAGAAGGACAAACTCTAGGTTACTATGCAGACTAACCCTTCTTTCTGATTTTTTGCTTTACTAATGGGATAACCCTAACAAAGATCATGTAAACGCTAGCACAAGCTCCCCAGGTTTAGTTATATACTAGAGAGTTTTGCATAGAATTTTTCAGCTCCATCCCATAGTTCTGAGACTATTTTCAGCCTCCCCAAAATCACCAGGAATTAATCTATGGCAACAGCAGAGTCCTGCCACATTTTTACAGATGTTGTATAGAGTGTATTTGTAGCTGTGTCAGTTCCCAGATGTTAGAGACACAAGGTGGGTGAAAAGATATTACCTCACCCACCTTATCTCTCACCTGTTTACAGAGGCAGAGATGGTCATAGTCCCAGTTCTTAACCACCCAAGAGCAGCATGGATCTAAGGACTAGTCTACTCAAGGAAGGTTTTGTCATTTTAACTACCAGTAGAGTTAAACCAGCAAAACCCTCTTAGCGAAGCCAAAATTATAGCGGCATAAAAAATCCTTGACTAGCATAGGTTATCCTAATATAAGAATGTTTATATCAATGTAATTGTGCCTGTGCTAGGGCTTTTGCTGCCATAGTTATGTTGGCAAAATATCAAGCCTCTAACCAATATGGCTATACCAGCAAAACTTTCTAACATAGACCTGCCCTAACTTGTAGATCATAATCTGCAACCCCATCCCTCTAGTATCAGTTGCAAACTATGTATTTTGCCTACTGAAATACTGGACATTAGTATTTCATCACCAGCTCATACTCAGCAAGGTGAAAATGAAATGTTTTAACTTTTCCTTCTTTCCTTCTTAATCAATCACTGTTATCCATGCCACTGGCTGCTCTAGGGCTTGATCCTGCATCATTGAAGCCAATAGGAGTTTTGTCATTAAATTGTATGAGAACAGAATCAAGTCCTTCCTAGGCTCAGAAACTTTGTGTTGTACTCAGCTACATTCTCTTTCCTCTTACCCCTCTCCCTGTATTCAGGTCATTGCTAAATGCTGCCAGTTTTTCCCCTATAATAGTCCCAGAAACCATCCTTTCTTCTCCATCCCTTTTGCTGAAATTTTGCTCCATGCTCTGACTATCTCGCATATTGATTGCTACAACCTCTACATCTCTAGCTGCCCCTGTTCTCAGACTGCATTCCTCAGGTCTACCCAACATGCTACCACCAAAATCACCTTCCTCACCTGGTATTCCAACCATGTCTTCCTCACCTCCAAATCTCTGCGTTGGATGCTCTTCCCCATCAGAACCCTGCTCTGAACTCAATTCTTTCTGTTCAACAATCACTGAAGATCCCAGCCTTCATTCCAGATGTTGCCCTCAAATGTAATATTCCTGACAATAAACACATCTCATGATCTTCCACTTTCACCCTCATGCTTCCATCCCCCTTCCCAAATCTTCTTTGCCATTATCCATTGCTATCCTTATGTCTGCTTTAGACTGTGAGCTCCTCTGGGCAAGAGCCTGTCATTTTTATCTGCCTATAAAGCAACACGCATGCCCAGAGAGCAGTATAAATTGGTACATTATTTTGATTTAATTCCCAGTCCCCATTTCATTTTTTGATATGCCTATTCAGATTGTGGGTACTACAGAGTTGCAGACTTTCCATGGAGATTTGTGTTCAAGGTGTTGGGATGGGAGGATACTGAATATGGTTTCTACAGACAGGGAAGTGTTAGTGGAAGACAGAGGCATCCTGAGGCCTTGATGATAGGCAAGAACCAAAAAAGACTCAGAGAGAGGAATCATGTGTCAGAGACATTAGACTTCTCATGTGGAATAGGGCCTTCCCTGAGGTTGCCAACAAAAACAGATCTGCAACAAAGGTCCTTGAGTTCAAAAGCGCTAACTTTAAAAAATTAAGGGAATTAAGGAAGTGGACTGGACTGAAGAACTCAAGGATATGAATGTGGAGGAGGCTTGGAATTACTTTACATCAAAGCTGTAGGAGCTATTTGAAGCCTGCATCCCAAGCAAGGGGAAAAAATCATTGGGAAAGGTTGCAGACCAAGCTGGATGAGCAAGCCTCTCAAACAGGTAATTAAAAGAAAGCAGAAAGCCTACAAGGAAGAGAAGATGGAAGGGATCAGCAAGGAAAGCTACCTCTTGTAGGTCAGAAAGCGTAGGGATAAAGTAAGAACTGCCAAAAGCCAAACACAGCTGGACCTTGCAAAAGGAATTAAAACCAGTAGTAAAAAGTTCTATAGCCATATAAATAAGAAGAAAAAAAGAAAAGAAGAGGTACCTCTAAACCCTGAGGATGGGGTGGAGGTTTAAGATTATCTAGCCATGGCCCAACACATATACAAATGCTTTTCCTCAGTTTTTAATGAGGCTAATGAAGATATTAGGGATAGTGGCAGGATAGCTAAAGGCAACGAGGATATGGAGGTAGAAATTACCACATCTGAGGTGGAAGTCAAACTTAAACAGCATAATGGGACTAAATTGGGGAGCCCAGATAATCTCCATTCAAGAATATTAAAGGAACTGGCACATGAAATTGCAAGCCCAATAACAAGGATTTTTAATGAATCTGTAAACTCGCAGGTCATTCTCTATGACTGAAGAACTGCTAATATAGTTCCTATTTTTTTAAGAAAGGGAAAAAGGTGATCTAGGAAACTACAGGCCTGTTAGTTTGACCACAATTGTATGCAAGGTCTTGGAACAAATTTTGAAAGAGAAAGTAGTTAAGAGCATAGAGGTGAATGGTAAGCGGGATAAAACACAACATGGTTTAGGAAAGGTAGATCATGCCAGACCAGTCTGATATCCTTTTTTGAGAAGATAACTGATTTTTTAGACAAAGGAAATGAAGTAGATCTAATCTACCTGGATCTCAGTAAGGCACTTGATACAGTTTCACTTGGAAAATTATTAGTTACATTGGAGAAGGTGGGGATTAACATGAGAACTGAAAGGTGGATAAGGAAGTGGTTAAAGGGTAGACTACAATGAGTCACAGTGAAAGGTGAACTGTAAGGTTGGAGGGAGGTTACTAGTGGAGTTCCTCAGGGTTCCGTTTTGGGACCAATCTTATTTAATATTTTTATTACTGATCTTGGCACGAAAAAAAAGTGAGTGTGCGCCAATAAAATTCGCAGATGACAAAAGGTTGGGAGGTATAGCCAATACGGAGGAGGACTGGAATATCATACAATATCTGGATGAATTTATAAACTGGAGTAATAGAAATGTGACCTGCAAGGTCATGCATTAAGGGACTAACAACAAGAATTTTTATATAAGCTGAGGAGTTATCAGTTGGAAGTGACAGGAGGAGAAAGAACTGGGTGTATTGTTGGATTATAGGATGCCTATGAGCCATCAGTGTAATGCGGCCATGAAAAGGCTAATGCAGTCCTAGGATGCATCAAGCAAGGTATTTCCAGTAAATACAGGGAAGTATTAGTACCTTTATACAAGGCACAGACGATGGTCCCTTCTGACCTTTGAGTCTATGAGTCTATCTCTCGGAGCAGCCTTTGTGAATAGATTTTAGAGAACAATCAGGTAAGCGCTGCAATAAACTTGTACTCTGACAGTTAATGCAGGTAAAAGCCATTGAATCCTACCTCAGATAGTGTAGTGTTCCCTTCTCAGTCCCAAGGATATCAAACTTTAATGACCAGAGTTAATACTCTAGCAGTTCCAGGCTGATTTTCATAACAAGATCCACTGACTGGAAGTTGATGTCTGCAAAATTTGAACTGAAAATAGGATGCAGATTTTTAAGAATGAGGATAATTAACTATTGGAACAGAGAATCAAAGGAATGTGATAAATTCTTCATCACTTGGAGTCCCTAACCTCTGTTTGTCAGAGGGTGGAGATCGACGGCAGGAGAGAGATCACTAGATCATTACCTGTTAGGTTCACTCCCTCTGGGGCACCTGGCATTGGCCACTGTCAGTAGTCAGGATACTGGGCTGGATGGACCTTTTGTCTGACCCAGTATGGCCGTTCTTATGTTCTTATGTTCTAGTCTTTAATTTAAGATTGGCCTCTTTCTAAAGAATGAGCTCTAACTCAACCTCAGGTTGTTGGGCTTGATACAGGAGTTAGTGGGTAAAGTTCTCTGGCCTGTGTAATGAAGGAGGTGAGACTAGATGATCATAATGTTCACTTCTGGCCTGAAAAATCTAAAGTTGAGATTCTGTGCTGTGCCTCCTGGAGGAGCAGCACTTAAGGCAAGGCTCAGAAAGGGAACGGGAATGGGGGAAGAAGGAGGTTGAATATGACTATAAGCCACCCTCAGGATTTTGGGGTGCTCTGGGTGATGAAGGTTCCATTGGTATAAATGAGGTTTATGGGTAGTGCCAGACTATGGCAGCCCAGAATCTCTATAGCAGGGTGCACAACATACATTTCCCCTGCCACTTCCATTACAGCCTCCATGCTGGAGCCTGCAAAGAAGCTAAAATACAGATGCTTAAAGCAGCCCTACGCTGTGTCTGTACTGGAGGAATTATTTCACAATCCTTGGGGGAAAATTCTGGGCCATGTATGCCACTGGGGCAGTGGGGGCCAGAATCTCTCCCTATAAATGTCTGGTTTTCAAAACCTTTGATAAGACCATGCAAAGAAATAGTTCTAGTGGTGTTATATTTCACTTAGACAAAGGTTTTGCAGATGCTGTGGCCGGTGTCAGACCAGCGACTTTTGACCCTGAAGACATTATTTGAGAGGAGATTTAGCATCTAAATGGTTAAAATATCACCACATTTCATTCCTCTTAGGTTTCCCATAAACATTCAGCAAAGCAATTTCACTCAATCACACATATTAACTACTTAAGTTCCCCTCTCCAAGGATGTGTACTGTTATTTTATGCCAACTGTGCTGTAATTAAGTTTGACATAAATTTAAATATGTGGTTTGTGGGGCAAATGGGAGATGGATTTTTTCCTTTTTTCTATATGGAGAATGTAACAAAATAATATACTTTTTTTTAAAATTCCCTATGTTTTTACTCATTGTCCATTTTATTAAAACCACATGGGTTAATCTGTGGGCTGCTATGTTTCCAAGGCCAGTTTCTTGTCTCTGATTTTTTTTAAAAAACTTAATAATAAAAATTATGAAAATGTCCATATTACACTCTATATATGAAAGCTACCATATATGTAGTTTATGCTTCAAAGGCTAGAAGTATTTGAGATAGCATCCATTGATGGATAACGGATCAGGAATGGAGTTTGTTTGTCAGTCTGGCCAGATTAATGGGAGTCTTAAATTTCTAAACCATAGTGAGGACACTCTTCATTTCACAGTATTATTAATTACATTGTTATGCATTGTATCATTCACTGCGCTTTGTTGTGAGCAAACTATCTATTTTTCAAGGCTGAAGGTGATTTTGAAAGCCGGACCTAATCACTATATTATTATTATTTATTATTTTTATTATAGTAACACCCAAATTGGGATAAGGGTTTCCTTGTGCTTGGAGCTGTGCAAACACACAAGACAAGCTGCCGGCCCCAAAGAGATTACTATCCGATTTCAGACTAAATACAAAGAAGAATAACAAATAAGAGGGAGGAAAAGAGGTGGAGAAGATGAGAATAACAGTAATAAGATCATGCAATTATATAGACAAAGAATTTGAACAAGATAGTTCAAAATAATTTAAAGTTATTTTTGAATTATTATCTTTAAAATTCCCTCTGTGCTCCCTTAACATCTCTATCTTCTCTAGAAAAATTGTCCAGAGAGTCAGGGTTTTTTTGTATTATTTTGTTTGTTTTCCCAATTCTATATATTTTCAGTAGCTCCTCTACCTATCATTGTTAGTTCCTTGGACTAAATTCTGCCCTCAGTTACACCCATCCGCACCATTTGAATTCAATGGCCAAGAATTGCAAAACTGACTAGTAATTTTACATGCACAGCTTGAGACACCTTAAAAGGACCTGATTTTCAGAGGGCTCAGTACCGTTTAGAACATAGACGATAGGGGATTGTATCCTGGAAAGCAGTGACTCACACAAAGACTTAGAGATTATGATGGATAATCAATCTCACATGAGTCTCCTTGTGCAATGTTGAGGCCAAGAGAGCTAACACTGTACTTGCATGTATATTGAGTAGGAGTAAGGAGGTGGTATTATGTCTGCATACACCACTAGTGAGACTGTTACTAGAATGGTGAATCCCATTGGTGAGTCTGGTTCTGGTGTCCACATCTCAGAAGGAATGTTGAAAAAAGCTACAAGAATTATTAAAGAACTGAAAAAGCTACTTTAAAGGGAAAGACTAAGAAGCTCAATCTATTTAGTCTATCCAAGAGAAGGTTAAGAGATGACTTTATCATGGTCTACAAGTGCCTACATGGGAAGAAGGTAACTGATGATAGAGGGCTCTTTATTCTAGCAAACAAAGGCATAGCAAGGTTCAATGGCTGGACGTTGAAAGTCAATAAATTCAGAGTGGAGATAAGATGCAAATATTTAACAGTAAGGGTAATACACCATTGCCATAATTTATCTGGGGACGCATGGATTCTCTATCACTTGAAGTCTTTAAATCAAAATTAGGTGTCTTTCTAGAAAGTATTCTGTAGCTCACCCACAAGTTATGAGCTTGATGCAGGAATTACTGGATGAAATTTTATATCTGAGTTACGCAGGAGGTCAAACTAGATGATCATAATGGTCCCTTCTGGCCTTAAAATCTATTAGTGCAATTCTTCTTCTTTCCAGAAGAAAAGAAAGAAAGAAAGAACCATGAGGAATCTTTGTCATCTTAATGAAAAGAGAGATTGTTATTAGTTCAGGACCCGTAGTCCCATTGGAAGAAGCACAGGAAAGACCCTTTCTATCAGTGTTTTTAACGGTGTGTTCATACATGTGATTGCTTCTTTAGACTATTTCTCAGATGAACCAGATGTAAAGGGAAAAGAAGACACGGAAGGATTGTGCTGAGCTTCATAATACTATCATTCCCCTTCTTTCTTGCAAATTCCGCATGCTGTAAAAAAGTTGATACTTTTCCCATTCAGAAGCCATGATCTGATATATGTTTGTGGATCAAACTTTCTGACGGCTATGTAGTGAACAAGTAAACAGATAGCAAAGATTTCAAAAAAGCCAAAGAAATCCTGCTGTCTTCCAATAAACCAAGAATGACTAGAGGACATATTATAAAAACAAGCACCCTTTTTGTAGCTACTTATCATCTGGATGCTCAAGGAGAGACATCTCCTACATAGAAGAAAAATGGAACAAACCTAGAGGATGAGGTTCACAGAATAATTCTCCACCAGAATTGCTTTTAGCAGCAAGCAAAGCATATGACTGTCAGTCCACTCTGTCGGAAATGCACAGCTGGTTATCTTGGAACAGACTCCTTTTGGCAGATGAGTGACCCACTGATTACTTCCAACCAGTATGTTTCAGACCCATCCCAGACACAGATTTACTGTTTCTCAACAACCAAAATAGGAAGATGGGAGATACAGACAAAAAAATTGCCTTCTGCAAATTAGTGTACTGAAAATGTTACCTATTTGAGATGAACAGGCCTTTGTTCTATCTTGCTTCTGGCTCCCAAGAGATTGTGTGTCAACAGAGCAGTTCTGGACATCAACTTTCTCAACAAACAACTGAGGAAGTTCAAGTTCAATATAGAAATATTGAAATCTCTATTTGATATTTTATTCCGATAACCAAGATTTTTTTAAACTTTTTTTGTGAATGAGGAATTGTAACTTGTTGGTCGGCAAGTAAAGTATTCTTAAAAAATTCCCAATTGTCAGTCACATTTTTCTGTTTAAATTTTTTATTCTAATCCATTTTGCTCTCAGCTGTTTGTACCTTTGGGTAATTTGCCCCTTTAAAGAACTAGATATACTAGGATATAAATATACTAGCTACTAGTTGGGACTTGAATTTGTTTGCACAAAATGAAGGTAATCAGTTCATGATTACTTGTAACTAGGCAGCCACTAATGTTTAATTAAGTGATCAATTGATCTTTTCCTATCAGAATGGGGTGTAATATTGTATCACCATTTCACTATGCAGCTTCCACTCACTTCCCAGTGACCTTCCCCTCTTCTGTCCATAGTATTGCACTTGTTTATAATTGTTACCCTTTCTTCCATATTCGAGCCCAGATCATAATGCACTTAACTAAAAAATAGGCTTTTTTTCTACAAGCTATAATGCTTCAGTTTTTACTGTTTAGCGTAGTGCTTTTAAAATACTGTAATAATGTCAGGTTTCAGAGTAGCAGCCGTGTTAGTTTGTGTCCGCAAAAAGAACAGGAGTACTTGTGGCACCTTAGAGACTAACAAATTTATTTGAGCATAAGCTTTTGTGAGCTACAGCTCACTTCGTCGGATGCATGCAAAGCCTTGCAACTGGGATTTCCCTCTAAATCCTTTGACAAAAGAACCAAAAGATTTTAGGTAGTAGGACACAGTTTGAAAGACAGCATATTGTTATCGCCCTTTGTCATTTCTACCATTTAAATTTATGACAGTGATTGATCAGCTGTTTGTGATATGATAATGGGAAAATAACAGTTCCAACTACTTGCAATAGCATACATACCTTGAAAAATATAATCCTTTTTAGTTTGCATAGCGAATAATCTATTTGTGAGCTGGGTCGCTACAGTCTTCATTGTCTCTGCCAAAGAAAACAAGTCCTGAATTGCAATTTATTTTGAAGGCTTTAAAAACTGTGTTAAAATTTATAGTAAATTGAATAGTGGCTTGAAGGTTCATGGCCAGTCTCATTAAGAGATGCTCCATGCTCCACAACCAGGAAAAGGTGAGTATTTAATTTTAAAGATTAAAAGTTAGAGGTGAATATTTTTAGAAATTATTGATTCTCTGTGCACAGTAAATGACTTGGGTATGTGACTAGCGTATCTTGGTTTGCCAGGCTGATGTCTACCAAACCTAGCGAGACATGTAGCCTTTGAGTCTGCACTCAAATTTGTGGATGCTTAAGAAATTAATAATAATAATTAATATCTGGACAAATGTATCAGTTCAAAATATTTTGCTGGGTTTGAAAGTTGTGGTACTTTGGAATATGAAAGATTTACTGTATTTTGACAAAAGTAAACAGCTAAGGGAAGTAGCTGAACACACATATTATGTAGGGAAATAGTATGACAGTATTGTTTCAGTTTTCACCTAAAAGTTTAGTAGCAATTGGACATCTAACTAAATGAATGCCAGTGAAAATGAGGTGGGATCAGAGGCTAAAATAGGGAAAGAACAAGTTAAAAATTACTTAGACAAATTAAATGTTTTCAAGTCCCCAGGGCCTGAAGAAATACATCCTAGAATACTACAGGAGCTGAGTAAGGAAATATCTGAGCCATTAGCGATTATCTTTGAAAAGTCATGGAAGACAGGAAAACTCTCATTACCAAAATTCTTAGCTTTCCAGATGCTAAAACCACTTCCCATGGCTTCCTGGGTGCCAAAAGTCCCAGTGTCCCCTACCCACCAGTTAAAATTTCCCCCCATTTAGTTAGATGTTTTTATAATCTACAGTGGAATAAAAATTTTGGAGCAGCATAAAATAAATGTAATTTTATATCAAAAGAAATGACACGATACTGTCCTGCATATTACTTATTATATTTAATGGAATTACAACTCTATCTCTGAATTTACATTAAGCTGCCATACAGTTTCCATTTTGCTTCACCTGCAGAAAACAGGAGCCTTCCTGCAGTTTGTCAGTGCATCTTGCCGTGCAGTATATGAGACCCTGGTTCTATGATATTAAGGAGAGCTATGGAAACTATGGCTCGCAGGGGGTTCTGGTCAGGTGCAGTGCTCCTAACATGCACAGGAGCGAGGCTTTCTTTGGTCCCTCTCTACCCACTAGTCCTTTGTGTACTTAAAGAGGCAATGGACAGGGGAAGGTGACAGTGTATAGTAGAGGACTGGGATGGGAACATCCTGCTGCATAAATCCAAGATCCCTAGTATACAGTTTAGGTCCTAAGTATGCATAGTTAATGACACTGAATATAGACAATATGGAGTTATCTCTTAAATTAATAGAGCAAAAGAATATTCTGGAACATGGTATTGTAAATTCTCACAATGTTATTTCTTCTCTCATGATATCAGATGCTTTACTTGAAACCATGAGAATTTCAGCTTTCATTTTTAAAAAGCACGTTTCTAGCCCTCATAGTTGCAGAGAAAAGCTTGACAGCAAAACCCTAAAGGTTCAAACACCAGAAGGCAAATTAAAAAAACAACAGAAAAAATATTTGTAACACCTCATAGAGTCTCATAGAATATCAGGGTTGGAAGGGACCTCAGGAGGTCATCTAGTCCAACCCCTGCTCAAAGCAGGACCAATCCCCAACTAAATCATCCCAGCCAGGGCTTTGTCAAGCCTGACCTTAAAAACCTCTAAGGAAGGAGATTCCACCACCTCCCTATGTAACCCATTCCAGTGCTTCACCACCCTCCTAGTGAAAAAGTTTTTCCTAATATCCAACCTAAACCTCCCCCACTGCAACTTGAGACCATTACTCCTTGTTCTGTTACCAGCTTCCACTGAGAACAGTCTAGATCCATCCTCTTTGGAAGCCCGTCAGGTAGTTGAAAGCAGCTATCAAATCCCCCCTCATTCTTCTCTTCTGCAGACTAAATAATCCCAGTTCCTTCAGCCTCTCCTCATAAGTCATGTGCTCCAGCCCCCTAATCATTTTGTTGCCCTCCGCTGGACTCTTTCCAATTTTTCCAAATCCTTCTTGTAGTGTGGGGCCCAAAACTGGACACAGTACTCCAGATGAGGCCTCACCAGTGCCGAATAGAGGAGAATGATCACGTCCCTCAATCTCCTGGCAATGCTCCTACTTTCTTATACAGCCCAAAATTCCATTAGCCTTTCTGGCAACAAGGGCACACTGTTGACTCATATCCAGCTTCTCGTCCACTGTCACCCCTAGGTCCTTTTCTGCAGAACTGCTGCCTAGCCATTCGGTCCCTAGTCTGTAGCAGTGCATGGGATTCTTCCGTCCTAAGTGCAGGACACTGCACTTGTCCTTGTTGAACCTCATCAGATTTCTTTTGGCCCAATCCTCTAATTTGTCTTGGTCCCTCTGTATCCTATCCCTACCCTCCAGCATATCTACCACTCCTCCCAGTTTAGTGTCATCTGCAAACTTGCTGAGGGTGAATCCATGCCATCCTCCAGATCATTAATGAAGATATTGAACAAAACCAGCCCCAGGGCCAACCCTTGGGGCACACCGCTTGATACTGGTGCCAACTAGACATGGATCCATTGATCACTACCTGTTAAGCCCGATGATCTAGTCAGCTTTCTATCTACCTTATAGTCCATTCATCCAGCCCATACTTCTTTAACTTGCTGGCAAGAATACTGTGGGAGACCATATCAAAAGCTTTGCTAAAGTCAAGGAATAACATGTCCACTGCTTTGCCCTCATCCACAGAGCCAGTTATCTCATCATAGAAGGCAATTAGGTTAGTCAGGCATGACTTAGAATCATAGAATCATAGAATATCAGGGTTGGAAGGGACCCCAGAAGGTCATCTAGTCCAACCCCCTGCTCAAAGCAGGACCAATTCCCAGTTAAATCATCAACTTGTCCTTGGTGAATCCATGCTGACTGTTCCTGATCACTTTCCTCTCCTCTAAGTGCTTCAGAATTGATTCCTCATTATTTTTAAGCCAATCTCATGGTTTGGGGAGGGACTGACTCATGAATTTTGAACATCTGGAATTGCAACTACCAGAAATATTTCTAGATAGCTGACAAACATGTTTCTGAAATACATCCAAAGTTCCTTTAGAGGACTTATCCTGAAATTTATTAGAAATCTTTTTAGGAACTGATAAATTAGCTGGCCCTTCTGCCTTGGTCTGAAAGATTTACGTTCCTGGATGAAGATGTCAAAATACAGGGATATTAATCTATAGAGGGTGTTTGCCTGGGTGAGGGATTGTAGATGTATAAATGATTTGGTTTGTCCCAATAGTTCATACATGAAAACATCCAAGATAATATAAAAAAGCTATTTTCTTGACATATCTATTTTTGCATTTTATACAAGTCTTCTACATGTCCTAAATTGTTTAGATGTCATTACTTGTCTTGTAAAAATTCTTCCCATTGCCTGAAATCTTATGTAAGTCAGATTTCTTCCGTTGCTAAAGAGCACAGAATTTTGAGTTCTAGAGTTGTTCCAGGTGAACAAATCTGAAGTTACCATTTGTATTGGTGGTGAACTTTTAATCACTTTTAGTGTCTTGACTTGGGGACGTAGGTTTTGTGGATAAATAAATGCAGCTTTCTGTTTACTTTTCATAAAAAGTGTGCTAACTTTTTGTATAAATTAGCTTAACAAAAAATACCACAGGATTTCTTACAAATCTTTGGTCCTTTCTTAATTGACATATTTTTATCTTTCTATAGCTAGACTCATTTTTTATTTTCCTTTCAAAAATATGTTTTTTTAAATTCATTTGCCTTACCTTCTTTTTAAACTTTCTCAACACCAATTAGACAGCTATGCTGACCATTACTAAGGGATTCATTGGGTTGCATCAGTAGCCTAGCCCAGTATCAGGGGGGTAGCCGTGTTAGTCTGTATCCACAAAAACAACGAGGAGTCCGGTGGCACCTTAAAGACTAACAGATTTATTTGGGCATAAGCTTTCGTGAGTAAAAAACCCCACTTCTTCAGATGCATGGAGTGAAAATTACAGATACAGGCATAAATATACTGGCACATGAAGAGAAGGGAGTTACCTCACAAGTGGAGAACCAGTGTTGACAAGGCCAATTCAGTCTGGGTGGATGTGGTCCACTCCCAATAACTGATGAGGAGGTGTCAATACCAAGAGAGGGAAAATTGCTTTTGTAGTGAGCCAGCCACTCCCAGTCCCTCTTCAAGCCCAAATTAATGGTGTTAAGTTTGCAAATGAATTGTAGCTCTTCAGTTTCTCTTTGAAGTCTGTTTTTGAAGTTTTTTTGTTGAAGGATGGTGACTTTTAAATCTGTTGTTGACTGTCCAGGGAGATTGAAGTGCTCTCCTACTGGCTTTTGTATGTTACCATTCCTGATGTCTGATTTGTGTCCATTTATTCTTTTATGTAGAGACTGTCTGGTTTGGCCAATGTACTCGGCAGAGGGGCATTGCTGGAACATGATGGCATCTATTACATTAGCAGATGTGCAGCTGAATGAGCCCCTGATGGTGTGGCTGATGTGTTTGGGTCCTCTGATGGTGTTGCTAGAGTAGATATGGGGACAGAATAGGCAACAGGGTTTGTTACAGGGATTGGTTCCTGGGTTAGTGTTTCTGTGGTGTGGTGTGTAGTTGCTGGTGAGTATTTGCTTAGGGGGCTGTCTGTAAGCGAGGACTGGCCTGTCTCCCAAGGTCTGTGAGAGTGAGGGATCGTTTTCCAGGATAGGTTGTAGATCATTGATGATGTGCTGGAGAGGTTTTAGCTGGGGGCTGTACGTGATGGCCAGTGGTGTTCTGTTATTTTCCTTGTTGGGCCTGTCCTTTAGTAGGTGACTTCTGGGTACCTGTCTCGCTCTATCAATGTGTTTCCTCACTTCCCAAGGTGGGTATTGTAGTTTTAAGAATGTTTGATAAAGATCTTGTAGGTGTTTGTCTCTGTCTGTAGGATTGGAGCAAATGTGGTTGTATCTTAGAGCTTGGCCGTAGAGAGTGGGTTGTGTGATGTGTCCTGGATGGAAGCTGGAGGCATATAAGTAAGTATAGCGGTCAGTAGCGATCAGTAGCCTAGCCCAGAATCCCTTCAGCTCCATTGCTCCATTTTTTCTTGAGGAGACCGATAATTATTCATTTTCTTAACCTCTATTATTTTTTAAAATCTGACTAAATAACACCAGCAACAGGACTGCTAACTATTTGGATCATTTTCCACTGCATAACATATGATGTTTTCAGGCTTTTAAACACTAAAGAATGACATAATACCCAACCTCATTTCTTATTTACGAATATTTCATCAAACATAAGAGTTTCCTTTTTTTCCCTCTTCATCATGCAAAGTCTAAAAAAATGACCTGGTGCTTAAGGTTAGTGAATTGGTTTCATTTTGGAGGGAATTTTTACAAACTTGTTAGTGTGGTTATCTATAGCATGGTGGTTGGTTTTTGTTGTTGTTGTTTCTTTTTAATCTTTTCTACTCTAGCACAGTTTTGCGACTTAGATACTGGTACAACCACAATCTCTCACACTCAACAGTAGCTGCACAGACATTTGATGTCTGCATTGAGGCAGAATTGTAAACAGTGTGTTTGTATTAAAATATGCACAGAAATTATTCTGTGAGTATAAAGTCAAGAAATTTCACCCTAACCTTATACTTCTAAGTTGCTGTAAAATGGCATACTTAACAATAAATGAAAGGTGTTAAGCCAGACTACACGTGGAGCCTTATTCTTTTCTCCTTTGCCCCTCGAGTAGTCATTTACACCTGTGCAAAGTCCGTGCAAATAATTTGTAATATGTTACACTTCTGATATTAGTGATTTACACCCACTTTGTAGAGGTGTAAATAACTTCATATGGTGTAAAACAGTGGAGAATCTAGCCCACTGTCTTTATAAGACTCAGAGTAGTGGTGTGAGAGCAGAGGAAGTGTCGAAAAGGGAACAGGAAACAGATGGGAGATGAGATCTCTCAAAACTCCACAATTCTCAGAAATTTCAGGCCAGTCTCACACCTGAGGATTTAAGGGTAGAAAAGAACAAACATTACTCTTTGCACAGTACAAAATAAGAAAGCAGAAATGTGGAAAAGAGGAGTATACTCCAGGTTAATTACAAATGAGCACAAAAATGCACTCCAATATTTCCCTGCGTGTGTGCTATGTGGAAAATGTTGATTAAGTAAGTCTTTATTAGCATCAAATAGATAGGACATCACATCAGTCTTTGAATTCATTTAGCACAAGGAAGAATAAGAGAACTAATGTGGGATCTCCATTCACACTGAAATGGGCTCTGAGTACATATCTGAGAGCAGAGGAAGAAAAGAAAAACGTTAGGAGACCCAAACAGTAAGAAGCTGGCAGAAATATACTGTGTCTTTATAAACAAAGATACCAACTAAACCCTGTCCTGCTTTCACTTGACATCTTTAATTTTGTTGTATGGAGCACAATGGGGGAATATGTTACAAATTCTGGAGTGAAGGAGGGGAAATGTCAGTGGCATTATGCTACACCAACAAACAGTCCAAATTCCTCACTGAAATTTATTCTGCGCTGTAAACCAGATGAAACTGCAACGCACAAGGGTACCAAAAAGTGTCTTTGCATGTTTTGTAATTATAGTGTTAGTGTATCATAGTAGATTTCTTATTTATGGAGATTGGGTCTGTAGTTTTATTTATATTTTCTTTTCAGAGTGGGGCATGGCCCTTTAACCATAAGGAGAAGTTGAATCGTCTTGCTAAGATGCTAAAATCTTGCAATCCAGCTGACCTCCTCAAAACAAATCCAAATAGTAAAGCTGTCCAAAAATCCAAGACACTCCTCCCACTCCTCTGCAACTGCGTTTCACTTGAAGTGAGCTGTAGCTCACGAAAGCTTATGCTCAAATAAATTGGTTAGTCTCTAAGGTGCCACAAGTACTCCTTTTCTTTTTGCGAATACGGACTAACACGGCTGTTACTCTGAAACTTGCATTTCACTTGTGACCTTGCACAGCCTGTGGTCAGACAAGATCTTTTGAACACATCCTCAGAGCTGCAGTGATTTGCAGTGCAGGTCTTTGATTACCTAACTCAGCTGGTCCTCAGTTCTCTATAATGCTCTTTCTCCCCCCCACTTTGTGCTCACCTCCCCCCCCTCCATGCCCTATTCATTCACAGGCAATATTTAAAGTCAAAGCTTTTTTCCACCCTCTTTTCATTTTCCTGTAGCGTATAAGTCTCAATACGTAGTTAACACTAATCCTGATTTATTTAGGATTTATCTGTATTATTAATTCCAGTCACGTTGTGAAAAAAGTGCTAATGGTTCTAGTTTGTATATAAAGTTTGGTTGTTTGGGAGAGAGGTTTAGAAGAAGAGTGACCTTTTTAAATCTTATCTTTTAGCCAAAATCTCAGACTTTTGCATTATTTAAAACACTTTGGATGGGAATTGGCCATAATAATTTGATTTATATTTTTTTCAGTAAATACCCTGTCGGGCTATTTCATGCATTAATCTGGATTTAATGTGGATTTAAACATTTACAATGCAAAATAATTTGGGTTAAAAATAATCCCCTTTGATAAAGCTAGAAAAAAAACCACAACTGTCACCATCTCTGACAGCCAGGCATCAAATGAGACCTTGGATATGCAAATTAAGAAAAGAAAAAATTCAACAGGAAAGACCTAAAATGGCATGTTATATTTTGTATTCCGGTCAATCAAATGTTTTGACTGATTTAACAGTTTGAGGAATCAGGGTCTTGAGCTACTGTGTGTCATAAATCAATTCATCATCATTCGTCACCCAAATGGTACAAACTCTGACATTATGGTCTTAGAAATCTTGCTCTTCAAACTGTGCCATGTTGTGCCATACACAGGCCCAGATTACCTGAGTCTGGAATTTTCAGTAAAAAGACTTCTCAGTGCATAATATAATGAAGTAACACCACAATTCTCGATTCATAGATACTAAGGTCAGAAGGGACCATTATGATCATCTAGTCTGACCTCCTGCACAATGCAGGCCACAGAATTTCACCCACCCACTCCTGCGAAAAACCTCACACCTATATCTGTGCTATTGAAGTCCTCAAATTGTGGTTTAAAGACTTCAAGGAGCAGAGAATCCTCCAGCAAGTCACCCATGCCCCATGCTACAGAGGAAGGCGAAAAACCTCCAGGGCCTCTTCCAATCTGCCCTGGAGGAAAATTCCTTCCCGACCCCAAATATCGCGATCAGCTGAACCCTGAGCACATGAGCCAGATTCACCAGCCAGATACTACAGAAAATTCTTTCCTGGGTAACTCAGATCCCACCCCATCTAACATCCCATCGCAGGCTATTTACCAAGAATATTTAATTACCAAAATCATGTTATCCCATCATACCATCTCCTCCATAAACTTATCAGGCTATTCCTGAAGCCCGGTACAAAATTAATCTAAAGTGTTATTCCACAGTAGCTGTGAACTCTCAAATCTTTCTTTGAAGAATGACAAGACTGCTTGGCCCACAATATATTTATGGACTCCCAGGTACTCTCCATATTTGACATAACCCATTAACCTACAGTACTCTCCATATACTGTAGCTTTCAGAATGTCAGGGTGCATATACCATCCATATACATTTATGAGAGAACCGTTGGGCTCTGTTAGCATGGGTATTTGCCATGAGCAGGCCAGGAAACCACAAAGTCTTCCTTCTTATGCTGCAAGGCACAAAAATATCCAAATGGGATGCACAATATGGCATAGGATGTAACGAAAACCCTAGCAAACAGCTAGGATTACTGATTGTTCTCCAAAGTCTATTAATACCTCTCACCTCCTGTTCTCACACTTTGTCATGTTTTAAAAGAAATTTCAGATCATGTCATTGAGGAAAGTATAAATAATTCTTGTGTACAGTCCACAATATGAAATTCTCTTGCAGTTGGTCTCACTTCAGTCTGCTCTGTAGTCTTCTCAATAGCTCATCAGAGCCATCCATCAATAATAAGGAGCTGAATTCCACTCTGGAAGCTGGTGAATCAGTCACTGGTAATTGTTGGATGAACCAGGGAAGGATATTCCAGAGCTGTCCAGGAACCAGTGGGTTGTTGTGGTAGCTAACAGCTTTTACCACTGAACAATATCCCAGCTGCATATAAAGCTTGTGAGAGATTCATCAAATGAGGAAAACCCGGCCATCAATAAGCAGCTCCACAGGGTCAGTCAATGAACTGCCTTTCAGATGGTTACCGACCACTGAACTGGTTCTCCAGCAACAATCAAACAGTCTTTAGCTGCTATCAGCCACTTCCATCACCTCTGAGACTGGCAGTTTTCCAATAAAGCCAATATCCCCCTCCCCCAGGGTAAGATCATCAGCAGGAGCTGGGCATTGTCATTTTACTCCAGCAATTTGACAACAATGTTAGGTTACACTCTATTAGCAGGCAGCTACACCCTGACCCCTGACCTTGACATTGACCGCAGACAGCCCACTAGCAGGGTGGACGCTGATAGTTTAAGGTGGACTGGTGAAGTTGCTTAGAACAGCCCTCACAGCTACCAAAACAGAGGTCTGCCAAGACCAATTGTGCTGAACTGTGCTGATAATCTGTGATACACTGATACACTCCTATTAGTAAGTTTTAAATCATGAAGTTCAGAAGCAGACTGGAGCTGAACTTAACATTCAGCAGTGAATCAATTATACATAGCAAAATGTCTTAACAGGAGCCAGTGCTGGATTCTGGGCACTTAGCACAGAATTGGGGATAGCTGTTACCAGATATTTAGAAAGGAAATTGCAAAATCCAGTTTATAAGATAAAAAACAAAGAGTAAACAAAGTGAAATGTGCATTTGATAAGAGTGTTAGTATGAGATATACTTTTATACTGGAAGCAGTAACTTATATGTGCGAGTCCAGTGTTGTTAAATTTGAATGAGTTTTATACCAGGACTGCTAGATTGAGCTATGTGTTATACAGTACTGGGCTTGTTAGACTGAGTTGCAATTTATCTCAGGATACAGGGTGCTTTGGGTATAATGGGACTTGAAATTTTCTGGAATTAAAATAGCAGAGAAAACTTTTAACAGAACATTTCTTCCAAACCAGATCCTCTCGACTTTTGTTTTTTCTGGTCTTTACCCATTGTAATCTCGCTACAGTTTTTCTACTGAGGATTTAAAGGCTTTCCCCCATCAATAAAAACATTAGCTCACTAACCATTCTGATGGCTTTGCTTCTCTGGATTAACCCTTCGGGAGCTGGGGTTTCCTTTGGATTTGTAAAGATATTGATCACAGATCATGTTTGCCTTTCAAACACTCTCTCTCCTTTAGACTTGATGGATAGTTTCAGTGCTGCAGATAGGCAGCAAATTCACCGCAGCTATTCAGCAAAAGTCTATAGTAAACTGTTTAAAATGTTTTCACTAGTTGGTTAGATGGACAGATAGAAGACTTATAACTTTGAAACGGAACATGCTGGCCATCAGCATCAGGATTAATTTATTGATTATTTTCTCAGGTAATTCTCAAAGCCATAACCATTTTAGCAAAAGTTGAAAGATTATATAATGTCTGATTAACAAGGCTTTATCATCAAGTTGGCAAAAACTGTACTAAAATGTATTTTAAAAGGCTGCTTCATCCTGATTCAAAGGTCTCTTTCCTAGTGATAAACCATTTTTCAGAAAACGTCTATAAAGCATGAATAAAATAACTAGATAAACCTATGAGAGAGGGAGGTAGCTGAGATACCTGCACCGCTACTAGTCAAGAAAAAGTTAGAGAAGCTTTTAGGATAATGGTGCACGAGAAGCCTTGCAAAATGTAAGGGTCACATTTTACAACCCAAGTGGGCTTAGCTGGCCCAATTGGCTATGGTAGAATATAAGAACTAGTAACCTAAACAGAAAACAGATCTTCTGCCTTTTGAATGCATGTACTAAAGTTGTTCTCCCAGTATACAGAGTCTGACTGAGACCCTGGAATAGAGACTTACATATTCCCTTTAGTTAGGACCATTTTACTATTATACCTCTCATATATTGTGATCCTCCCAGTCCCTTGTATACATGTATGAGAATGAAAAAAGAGACCCTCTCTTGGACTGAGAAGAGCTGGTATTCTCTTGAAATCTGGGCAGTGTCCCTGAGTTATTGAGCCCCTGGAACATCTGCTCCAGGAACTGTCTATGCTGGTCCTTTGTGGATGTTGCATGGACTTGCAAGTTTCTTCATAAATTGCAGTGAATCTATCTGCTCTTTTAGGTGGGCTGTATCTTAGGCCTACAGCTCTTTTGTCTGCTGTTATGTCGTCTATTTCAGGATTTCTTTAGTTTTCCTTCTCTTATGCCTCTTTTGCAGAAGGACTTAAAAAATAATAGGAATACTTGTGGCACCTTAGAGACTAACCAATTTATTTGAGGATAAGCTTTCGTGAGCTACAGCTCACTTCATCGGATGCATACTGTGGAAAATACAGAAGATGTTTTTATACACACAAACCATGAAAAAATGGGTGTTTATCACTACAAAAGATTTTCTCTCCCCCCACCCCACTCTCCTGCTGGTAATAGCTTATGTAAAGTGATCACCCTCCTTACAATGTGTATGATAATCAAGGTGGGCCATTTCCAGCACAAATCCAGGTTTTCTCCCCACCCCCCACACAAACCCACTCTCCTGCTGGTAATAGCTTATCTAAAGTGATCACTCTCCTTACAATGCGTATGATAATCAAGGTGGGCCATTTCCAGCACAAATCCAGGGTTGAACAAGAACGTCTGAGGAACAGGGAGGCCAGGGGGTAGGAAAAAACAAGGGGAAATAGGTTGTCTTGCATAATGACTTAGCCACTCCCAGTCTCTATTCAAGCCTAAGTTAATTCTATCCAATTTGCAAATGAATTCCAATTCATCAGTCTCTCGCTGGAATCTGGTTTTGAAATTTTTCTGTTGTAATATCGCAACTTTCATGTCTGTAATCGCGTGACCAGAGAGATTGAAGTGTTCTCCAACTGGTTTATGAATGTTATAATTCTTGACATCTGATTTGTGTCCATTTATTCTTTTACGTAGAGACTGTCCAGTTTGACCAATGTACATGGCAGAGGGGCATTGCTGGCACATGATGGCATATATCACATTGGTAGATGTGCAGGTAGATGTGTTAAGTCATTATGCAAGGCAACCTATTTCCCCTTGTTTTTTCCTACCTCCCCCCCCCCCGCACACCCCGTTCCTCAGACGTTCTTGTTAAACCCTGGATTTGTGCTGGAAATGGCCCACCTTGATTATCATACACATTGTAAGGAGAGTGATCACTTTAGACAAGCTATTACCAACAGGAGAGTGGGTTTGTGTGTTTTGGGGTGGGATGGTGGGAGAAAACTGGATTTGTGCTGGAAATGGCCCACCTTGATTATCATACACATTGTAAGGAGAGTGATCACTTTACATAAGCTATTACCAGCAGGAGAGTGGGGTGGGGGGAGAGAAAACCTTTTGTAGTGATAAACACCCATTTTTTCATGGTTTGTGTGTATAAAAACACCTTCTGTATTTTCCACAGTATGCATCCGATGAAGTGAGCTGTAACTCACGAAAGCTTATCCTCAAATAAATTGGTTAGTCTCTAAGGTGCCACAAGTACTCCTTTTCTTTTTGCGAATACAGACTAACACGGCTGTTACTCTGAAACCTTTTAAAAAATAATAAATACCATTACTGATTCTGCATGTAAGAAGCTGCCTTTCCCAACCTGCATTACAAAAATAGTCCACACACTATACAAAGTTAAACTCACCCCTTTCCTAGGATTTAGCAACTATTCATAAAGAAAACAACAATAAGACAATGTAAAAATCCACTCAGACTCTCCTCCCTGAATTGGCTGCTCCTAAGATTCCTTCCTCAGGACTGCTGAGTCTACATCCTACATCCTCTTTCCCCAGAAAACCAATCCCACTTATCTTGTTGGGGGTGACAGCAACATCTCCCTCTCTGAGTTAACAGAATCAAAACCTGCCAACAAGGTAGGATGTTTCAGGCAAACACTGCTAGGTTGTTACAAGCCCAGTATGATAAGATGAGATGTGACCCTATAAACTACAACCTTGGGGCATGTATGGCAAAACAGCCAACCAATAGAAATACTCTGTGTGAGTGAAATGGCAACACCCCTAGAGGTTCATATGCTGCCTCCATTTCTTTTCCTGTGTCAAAAATACTTTTGGAAATCCTTCAGCACAGTTTCAGCATTACATTGCCATTTCTTAAAACCACAGCCAAAAAAATCTCTCCCCCTTTGTAATGTATGCTTGAGATAGGCAGCTAATGAGAGGCAGCACAGATTGAAGGAATGATTACAAGGCTGGGAATCAGGCCATCCTTCCTGAGTTCTAATCCCACCTCTGCCATTGATTTGCTGTCTAACCCTCAGGAAATACATCATTTCCCTACTTCAGAGATGCTAATATCACCGCAAAGGGGTGTTGAGAGGGTTAATGAATATTTGTACATCACTTTGAATATATAAAGTACTGAAGCATTGTTATGGATAGCTGTTATATTGACAATTTCGTAGTGCAATATATTAATTGATCACTCATCTTCCTGTTATCAGTGTGATCACCTACCCTGTGATAGGTTTGATCATCTAACTTATGTTAGAGAACTAATATATCTATTTCACAGTCTAACTCCTGTAGAAAGTAGTTGTTTAAGAGGATTTCCCTCTTCATGCAGGGATGGCAGCAACCATGCCAATCAGGGTGGGGGCAGATTATGGGAGATTGATTGATGGAATATAATCTTCAAGATGTACTGATCTGAACTGATGAAGACTGTGTTTCAAAGGTAGCAGCTTATCTTCACTACAGGGAGTGGCCCATAAATAGGGGTTTAATGAGCTCCGACAGGCGCGATTTCTCTGGTGCTACAGTAAAAACAATGTGGCCAGACCTGATGGCTTGGAGGTCCTGACCTTTAACAAGGATTTATGACATAGGGCACGCTGCCCAGGAGAGATAGAGAGGCACAAGGCCAGAGACACAAGGTCATCAGATAATGAAGTGGTCAGCATTGGATGTCTGTCACTTACATTAGTTTAAGCATAAGACTGAGAGTGTTTAGTAAAAGAAATTGGTAGAAGCACACAAAGCATGGAGGTGAGATCAGAAGACCCAGGAAGGACCTTATCACTTGCTGCTTTGAACTAGACTAAATGGTGATTTCTCTATAACTTTAAGTCTTTAAATCAAAGTTTGAGGACTTCAGTAACTCGGCCAGAGGTTATGGGCCTATTACAGGAGAGGGTGGATGACATTCTGAGGTCTGCGATGTGCAGGAGGTCACACTAGAGGATCATAATGATCCCTTCTGACCTTAAGGCCTATGTGTGTATTTCTCTAGGTTCTTATACTGGTGCATGGACTTGCAAGTTGGTTTCTGAGTGACTGTGGGACAGAAGGACACAGGCAAAAAGGAAGCTCAGAAAACTCTAGTGAGGTTCTGGTGTGGAGAAACATGTAATGAAAAGGGGAGATCAAGAAACAGGAGGTATTGAGAGGTGGTTGCAGTATGACATGTTATTTCTACTCAGCAGCAAAAAGATAAGGAAATTCAGGCAAACCCGTAACTTAAAGTGAGCATTGTGGTTAGACGTTGAGACTAGGGAAACAGGAAGGAAATGAGCAGTATAGTCAGCATACACAATGTGGATCTGAGTTCAATGAGCATCTAGGTGCTGATTCATCCACATGCTGGTCCAGAGTCTGGTACAAGGCCTGAAGAAAGGCAGCTTGTGCCTCCTTTTCTTTAGATACAAATTAGGGCATCCCTGAGTGCTGCCATAAATTGAAATACAGCTGCTATGGCCCCTCTGGGTCTTGTGACAGCCAGGGAATAAGTGGGGATCAGGAATACCAGAACAATGCCTCTTCCATCCTCTGGCATGCTCCCTTCTACCCCTGAACTGTGATCTATGATGTCAGTTTTCTAAGAAAACTTTTCATTTTGTGCTAAACAATCTGCTGAGTAGTCAAACAGCAGGACTGTGAAACATAGAGGAAATTAAGATCTGTTGTTAAAGAGACCCTGTGAGGTGATTATGACCATAACTTAAGGTTTGCTTTAAAAAAATATTTTCTATAAATCCTAATCTTAATAGAAATGTTGTCATTACAATTTTTGTGACATTTGTCCCTGAAATACAAACATTAAAATCTAAACATTTGCAGCCCAAACACTGCAGAATTACACTACTGCATAAGAAGACAAAAATGAAATGAACTAGAAACAAAAATTAAAAATGAGAAATCTATTATCCAACCTAGTTAACATGCAAAAAGTAAATAAAAATCATTAATGATGAAAAGGAAATTAGATTTTGAAAACTATTATAGACTTAATAACCTGAGAAGATATTTAATTACACAAGGAAGGAAATTTGTTTTTTAATATATGATTTTGACCTTGGCAGTCCCTTTCAAAACTTTAAATTTGCAAGTCCTATAAAGATTAGAATAATGAAACAAGACCTGTGCAACTGTTTCCTTTCTTATTTAGCCCTTCAGCCTCTGGTACTCTGCTACCAAAATTGTAGCAAACTGAACAATGCAGAGTAACCTGCTTCTGTATCAGCTTCAGCCATTGAACGGGTGAAGGGAGGGTAGATTTGCTCTTTAGTTGTTTTTCTCCATCTGTGATCGTATGGTTCTTTTCTTCTCTGGGTGAATGGGAGTGCTTGGGAGCCAAGCAACCTGTTAGTGAGATGACTTGTGAGATTACATTGCGATGTTTTAATTCGTCTTTGGATGAATTCTCATTAGCTTTCATGAGAAAATCTCCCAGTAGATGCATTCGTTTAATTTAAGAACAGTTGGGAGTGGATGGGCCCAGATGACAGATGGAGGAACATGGTCTCTTATAGGGAAGAGCTAGCACTTTTTGTATTTATCTTTTCATAGAACACAGTTGCTGTTCTTTTCTGTTCCCATTCCCATGCATTTTTCATTCAATATTTCTTAGCAATCACTCCCTTTTTCTGTACTGTGGGTCTAATAAATGTAATTGTTTTCTTCTGTACTGTCTGAAAAGACAGAGCATTGAAACAGAAGAATATGTTGTCGGAAGCGGACTAGTAGGAACACAGGACAGGAAAAGGCTGAGCCTTAATAAGTGGGTCTCAGCCCAGTTTTGGACTGCAGAATATTCTCTAGAGAGAGGTAGGGGGAAAGGAGAACTGCTTTGTTAATTAGATCTGCTCACTGCTGTTGAGCAAGTTGGCCAAGTTTTGTTTAAATCAATTATAAAAGCTTCTATTAATAGGAATATTTTCATGACTTTTTTTGTCAAGGAAGACATGTTTGCAACCCATGCATTACAGCATTTTGCTGATGCATGAGACTCAGAAAGTGAAATTGACTAGGAAAAAAAGGGAAAATGGCTAATCTATTTTCATTGTACAAGATGAATGAAATGCACTAAGTAAACAAACAGTATTAAGTGGTACAAATAAATTATTCTGCCAGTCTTAATAACATAAATTGTAATTAGTAATGGAAATGAGGACAGTTATACTATCAATACATGGGGCCTGAACATGCAAACATATATGAGTGTGAATGGTCCCATCGATAAGTGTTTGAAGGATTAGTTCTATGGTTTGTGAGTTTTGTCCCTTTAAGAGCCTCTTAGTTTTAATAACAGGTAATGATAATAAAAAGTAATTTAGAAATGCCCATGCACTGAGACTGCTGGGCACCATAACAGAAAAAACTAAAACTAAATTTTAATAAGCAAAAGAAAATCTGTCAAAAATAAAGAGTCACTTCTGTTCTAAGTCTCTTTATGAGGCAGCTTTACAAAACTTATTCCACTTTGCAATTTGATCAGTCAAGAAGCTAACATAGCATACAGGGCCAAAATTTCAAAACCTGGAAGCTGGTTGGGGGGAAGCAGTAGATACGATATATCTTTGCTGTAGTAAGATTTTTTACATGATCCCACATGACATTCTCATAAGCAAACTAGGGAAATGTGGTCTAAATGAAATTACTATAAGGTAGATGCACAACTGGTTAAAAGACTGTACTCCAAGAATAGTTATCAATGTTTCGCTGTCAAACTGGGTGACTGATCTAGTGGGTTTGCACAGGGGTCGGTCCTGGGTCCAGTACTAGTCAATATGTTTATTAATTATTTGGATAAAGAAGTAGAGAGTATGCCTATAAAATTTGCAGGTGACACCAATCTGGAAGGGGTTGCAAGCACTTTGGAGGACAGGATTAGAATTCAAAATGACCTTGACAAATTAAAGAATTACCCTGAAATCAACAAGATGGAATTCAATGAAGACAAGTATAAAGTATTCCACTTAGGGAGGAAAAATCAAATACACATTTACAAAATGAAGAATAAGTACCTAGGTGGTAGTACTGCTGAAAAGGATCGAGGGTTATAATGGATCACAAATTGAATGAGTAAACAGTGTGATGCATTTGCAAAAAAGGCCAATATCATTCTGGGGCATATTAACAGGTGTGTCATATGTAAGGCACAGAAGATAATTTTTATAAGAACATAGGATCATAAGAACATAAAAATGGGGATAGTGGGTTAGACCCATGGTCCTGTCTTCTGGTAATGGCCAGTGCAAGATGCTTCAGCGAGAATGAACAGAACATGGCAATTATCAAGGGATCCATCTCCTGTCATCCAGTAGCAGCTTCTGGCAGTTGGAGTTTTAGGGACACCCATAGCATGGAGTTGTGTCCGTGAACATCTCCGCTGTTAACCATGGATTGACCTATCCTTCAGGAACTTATCTAATTCTTTTTTGAATCCAGTTAGACTTTTGGCCATCACATCTCCTGGCAATGAGTTTCACAGGTTGACTCTGTGTTGTGTGAAGAAGTATTTCCTTTTATTTATTTTAAACCTGATGCCTATTAATTTCATTGGGTGACCCCTGGTTCTTGTGTTATATGAAGGGGTAAATAACATTTCCCCATTCACTTTCATGATTTTATAGACCACTATTACATCTCCCCTGAGTTGTCTCTTTCCAAAGCTAAACAATCCTAATCTTTTTAGTATCTCCTCATATGGAAGGAGTTCCATACAGCTAATCATTCTTGTTGCCCTTCTCTGTACCTTTTCCAATTCTAATATATGTTTTTTTGAGATGGGGTGACCAGAACTGCACACAGTATTTAAAATGTGGTTGTGCCATGGATTTATATAGTGGCAATATGATATTTTCTTTCTTTTTATCTATCCCTTTCCTAATGATTCCTAACATTCTCTAAGCTTTTTTGACTGCTGCTGCAAATTGAGCAGATGTTTTCAGAGAACTATCCACAGAGAACTCCAAGAGCTCTTACCTGAGTGGTAACGGTTAAGTTAGACCCCCCCCCACTTTTATGTATGTATAGTTGGAATAACTTTTTCCAATGTGCATTATTTTGCACTTATCAACATTGAATTTCATCTGCCATTTTCTTCCCCAGTCACACAGCTTAGTGCGATTCCTTTGTAACTCTTCGCAGTCAGCTTTGTACTTAATTATCTTGAGTAGTTTTGTATCATCTTCAGACTTTGCCACCTTACTGTTCACCCCTTTTTCCAGATCACTTATGAATATGTTGAAAGAACATAGATCCAAGTATAGATCCTTGGGGACCTGGCTATTTACCTCGCTCCACTGTGAAAACTGACCGTTTATTCCTACCCTTTGTTTCCTATCTTTTATCCAGTTACTGATCCATGAGAGGACCTTCCCTCTTATCACATGACTGCTTACTGTTCTTAAGAGCTGTTGGTGAGGGACCTTGTCAAAGGCTTTCTGAAAGTCTAAGTATGCTATATTGACTGGATCACCCTTGTCCACATGCTTGTTGATCCCCCTCAAAGAATTTTAATAGATTGGTGAGCCATGATTTCCCTTTACAAAAGCTGTGTTGACTCTTCCCAACATATCATGTCCCACTGTACTTGGCACTGATGAAGCCTCAGCTGTAGTAGTGTCCAATTCACACTTTAGGAAAGATTTGGATAAATTCGAGAGAGTCTAGAGTAGAGCAACAAAAATGAAAAAAGGTTTAGAAAACCTGACCTGTGAGGAAAGGTTAAAAAAAGTGGGCAGGTTTACTCTTGAGAAAAGAAGACTGAGAGAGGAACCTAATAACAGTCTCCAAATATGTTAAGGGCTGTTATAAAGAGGACAGTGATCAATTGTTTTTCATGTCCACTGAAGGTAGGACAAGAAGTGACGAGTTTATTCTACAGAAAGGGAGATTTAAGTTGCATATTAGGAAAAACTGTCTAACTATATGGGTAGTTAACCAATAGAGTAGGTTTCCAAGGGAGGTTGTAGAATCCGCGTCATTGAAGCTTTTTAAGAACAGGCTGGACAAACAGCTGTCAAGGATGGTCTAGATTTACTTGGTCCTCCCTCAGTTCAGGGGGCTGGATTAGATGACCTGTCAAAGTCCATTCTAGCTCTACATTTCTATGATTCTATGATTCCCACTCTCAGGGATGCACTAGGTAGCTTCAGGCATCCTCTCTCATCTTTGAACTAGGGGTTGCAAGTAGCTTGCACTGCTATGAGCCACCCCCCCCACCCCCCATGTAGAATTTCTACCACCAGGGGCCCATAGTCTGTATTCTGTTGACAGTAAGTCTGACCAATTGTCTGTATGAATAGATGGATGGACAGACACTTTCCTATATCCATCCTTTCCTACACTCCTGATTTATTACTTTGTAGAATAATAAAACTTTTAAAAGGTAGAACCTGAACTAAAACTGTGACTCTGACTCTTATAATCAAGCTCTTGCGGAATCATTTTATATTATGTGCCTTAGACACTGATCCAGTCCACTAAAAGTTGGTCTGAAATACAGTATAGGCATAGGCACTGACTCCATGGGTGTACCAGGGCTGGATGCGGGACATTGGTGGGATTTGGGGAAACAGTCGGAAGAGGGCAGGGCGGAGGGTTGAGCACGCCCCGGGCCCAGAGAAAGCCAGCACCTATGAATATAGATATTGAATATTGGATCCAGGAAAATGTCTCTACTGCTTTTGATTTCTTTGTGTTCTACAATATGTGGCCACACAACATAACAGACCATAAAGCAGAACTAATCCTAGCAATTCAGAGAGGAAGACAACCAGTAACTGACCTGACCTGATTTGCTCAGGAATGAAGTAAACAGAACAAGGAGAATGTATCAGTTTTCTCCTCACACCAGCCAATGCTGCAGTTAGATTATAATAATTTAACTTACATTTTAAACACCTTTCCTCCAGAAGGCTTCCCAAGTGTCTTACATTCTTTATAAACTGATTATATGTACAGTATGAATCCCTTTACCCTTTGCAGAAATGCAGTCACCTGTGGCCTGGAACCTGGGAGCAGTTTAATAGCACACAGTGTTATTACCCAAGTTTCAGACAACAAATGGAAAATAATGTCTGCATCTGAAATGGTGTTTCCACTGAAACTAGCTCATGCTGCACCTATTCAGCTTGTTGCAATTATTTCTAGCCAGCGATCACTTTCTGATGGTCAGTATTCTTATACTATTAACTAAAGTGCCTCCCTGTTGGCAGAGGCTGGAACTAGAGAATCCATGCAGCTTCCTCATAGCCAGCAAATGTTTCTATGTGGTTTGTGACCTGAGATGGCAGTAGCAGAGACTGGGATAATTTCTTTCTCTGTATGAAGTAGCTATCACAGTACTGAAGATGTGTATCCTACATACCTTCTTGTTTTCAGACTCCTGCTTACTCCTTCCCTTTTCCAGTTGGAGAACACTTCAATCTCTCTGCTGTCCCTAATCATAGGAGGTGCTCCACATAGCTCAGCAGAATGAACAGGGACTGTGCACAGACTCTGAAGGGCTTTCCTGCTCCACCAGCCATCACAAGTGTCTTTGTTATCTCACCTGTCGATGCTTGGCGCTCACTTGATGTCTCAGTTCCGGAACAGAGACACTCCAGCTGCTATCTGGGAAGGCTCTGGCCCCAAAAATATTTAGTTAGCAGCCATTCAGTTAAGTGGAATTGACTTTTTATCGGCTTTCCTCTGTACGGCTGCCACCAGCAAAGGCTGTTTCCTCCTTCCCTCTTCTCCGCCTGTCAGTTCACTCCACATTCCTATCGGCAGCCTTTAGCTCTGATCAATACTAACCGCTGTGTAACAGCTCACGCACGGCTGCTTTAGTTTGCATCGATCAGACCCTTCTTCCAACAGGTAGCCAGCTATTTGAGGTAATGACTTGAGATAAACACCTACTTTTACTTCAGGCTAATTCATTATGGAGAGATTTCAAGGAGGCCCTGTGCCCTATTTCTGAGAGACTCGTAGATATCAGAGATTCAAGAACAACTCCTTTTCTGCTTGAGATTCTAAGACACCTTTCAGAGTAGCAGCCGTGTTTGTCTGTATCCGCAAAAAGAAAAGGAGTACCTGTGGCACCTTAGAGACTAACCAATTTATTTGAGCATAAGCTTTCGTGAGCTACAGCTCACTTCATCGGATGCATTCAGTGGAAACTACAGTGGGGAGATTTATATACACAGAAAACATTAAACAATGGGTGTTACCATACACACTGTAATGAGAGTGATCAGGTAAGGTGAGCTATTACCAGCAGGAGAGCGGGTGTGGGGGGGAAACTTTTGTAGTGATAATCAAGGTGGGCCATTTCCAGCAGTTGACAAGAACGTCTGAGGAACAGTGAGGGATGGGGGGCGATAAACATGGGGAAATAGTTTTACTTTGTGTAATGACCCATCCACTCCCAGTCTCCATTCAAGCCTAAGTTAATTGTATCCAGTTTGCAAATTAAATCTAATTCAGTCCGTTTTTGAAGTTTTTTTGTTGAAGAATTGCAACTTTTAGGTCTGTAATCGAGTGACCAGAGAGATTGAAGTGTTCTCCAACTGGTTTTTGAATGTTATAATTCAATTATTTTTGTCCATTTATTCTTTTACATAGAGATTGTCCAGTTTGACCAATGTACATGGCAGAAGGGCATTGCTGGCACATGATGGCATATATCACATTGGTAGATGTGCTGGTGAATGAGCCTCTGATAGTCTGGCTGATGTGATTAGGCCCTATGATGGTGTCCCCTGAATAGATATGTGGACACAGTTGGCAACAGGCTTTGTTGCAAGGATAGGTTCCTGGGTTAGTGGTTCTGTTGTGTGGTGTGTGGTTGCTGGTGAGTATTTGCTTCAGGTTGGGGGGCTGTCTGTAAGCAAGGACTGGCCTGTCTCCCACCCATCAATATTGTTAATCTGTCCAATTATACTCTTAACCCAGCAGAAGAATCTGTCCTATCTCGGGGCCTCTCCTTCTGCCCCTCCACCCCCACGAACATGGTACAGTTCTCTGGTGACCTAGAATCCTGTTTTCGACATTTCCGACTCAAGGAATATATTTCCAACACACCTCTGAACAACATACTAACCTTCCTACCAAGACTACAAAAAGAAGGATTCTGGCTGGACTCCTCCTGAAGGTCGAAACAACAGACTGGACTTCTACACAGAGTGCTTCCACCGACATGCACGGGCTGAAATTGTGGAAAAGCAGCATCACTTGCCCCATAACCTCAGCCGTGCAGAACACAAGGCCATCCACAGCCTCAGAAACATCTCTGACATCATAATCAAAAAGGCTAACAAAGGAGGTGCTGTCGTCATCATGAATAGAATCATAGAATCATAGAATATCAGGGTTGGAAGGGATCTCAGGAGGTCATCTAATCCAACCCCCTGCTCAAAGCAGGACCAATCCCCAATTAAATCATCCCAGCCAGGGCTTTGTCAAGCCTGACCTTAAAAACTTCTAAGGAAGGAGATTCTACCACCTCCCTAGGTAACGCATTCCAGTGTTTCACCACCCTCCTAGTGAAAAAGTTTTTCCTAATATCCAACCTAAACCTCCCCCACTGCAACTTGAGACCATTACTCCTTGTCCTGTCATCTTCTGCGACTGAGAATAGTCTAGAACCATCCTCTTTGGAACCACCTCTCAGGTAGTTGAAAGCAGCTATCAAATCCCCCCTCATTCTTCTCTTCTGCAGACTAAACAATCCCAGTTCCCTCAGCCTCTCCTCATAAGTCATGTGTTCCAGACCCCTAATCATTTTTGTTGCCCTTCGCTGGACTCTCTCCAATTTTTCCACATCCTTCTTGTAGTGTGGGGCCCAAAACTGGACACAGTACTCCAGATGAGGCCTCACCAATGTCGAATAGAGGGGAACGATCATGTCCCTCGATCTGCTGGCTATGCCCCTACTTATACATCCCAAAATGCCATTGGCCTTCTTGGCAACAAGGGCACACTGTTGACTCATATCCAGCTTCTCGTCCACTGTCACCCCTAGGTCCTTTTCCGCAGAACTGCTGCCTAGCCATTCGGTCCCTAGTCTGTAGCGGTGCATTGGATTCTTCCGCCCTAAGTGCAGGACCCTGCACTTATCCTTGTTGAACCTCATCAGATTTCTTTTGGCCCAATCCTCCAATTTCTCTAGGTCCCTCTGTATCCTATCCCTACCTGCCACCGTATCTACCACTCCTCCTAGTTTAGTATCATCCACAAATTTGCGGAGAGTGCAATCCACACCATCCTCCAGATCATTTATGAAGATATTGAACAAAACCGGCCCCAGGATCGACCCTTAGGGCACTCCACTTGATACCGGCTGCCAACTAGACATGGAACCATTGATCACTACCCGTTGAGCCCAACAATCTAGCCAACTTTCTACCCACCTTATAGTGCATTCATCCAGCCCATACTTCTTTAACTTGCTGACAAGAATACTGTGGGAGACCGTGTCAAAAGCTTTGCTAAAGTCAAGAAACAGTACATCCAAGAAACAATACATCCACTGCTTTCCCTTCATCCACAGAACCAGTAATCTCATCATAGAAGGTGATTAGATTAGTCAGGCATGACCTTCCCTTGGTGAATCCATGCTGACTGTTCCTGATCACTTTCCTCTCCTCTAAGTGCTTCAGGATTGATTCCTTGAGGACCTGCTCCATGATTTTTCCGGGGACTGAGGTGAGGCTGACTGGCCTGTACTTCCCAGGATCCTCCTTCTTCCCTTTTTTAAAGATGGGCACTACATTAGCCTTTTTCCAGTCGTCCGGAACCTCCCCCGATCACCATGAGTTTTCAAAGATAATGGCCAATGGCTCTGCAATCACAGCCGCCAACTCCTTTAGCACTCTCGGATGTCCAATCTTCCACTTCTTGTAAGCTTCTTTTTTATGTTTAAGATCCACAAGGATTTCACTGTTAAGCCAAGATGGTCGCCTACCATATTTACTATTCTTTCGACACATCGGGATGGTTTGTCCCTGTAACCTCAATAGGGGTTCTTTGAAATTCTTTGAATAGGTCGGAATATGAACAAGAGGCTGCTAGGCAGCTCTCCAAAGGCACCACTTTCTGCAAGCCATTACCCTCTGATCCCACTGAGGGTTACCAAAAGAAACTACACCATTTGCTCAAGAAACTCCCTGAAAAAGCACAAGAACAAATCCGCACAGACATACCCCTGGAACCCCGACCTGGGGTATTCTATCTGCTACCCAAGATCCATAAACCTGGAAATCCTGGAAGCCCCATCATCTCAGGCATTGGCGCCCTGACAGCAGGATTGTCTGGCTATGTAGACTCCCTCCTCAGGCCCTACGCTACCAGCTCTCCCAGCTACCTTCGAGACACCACTGACTTCTTGAGGAAACTACAATCCATCAGTGATCTTCCTGAAAACACCATCCTGGCCACTATGGATGTAGAAGCCCTCTACACCAACATTCCACACAAAGATGGACTACAAGCCATCAGGAACAGTATCCCCGATAATGTCACGGCAAACCTGGTGGCTGAACTTTGTGACTTTGTCCTCACCCATAACTATTTCACATTTGGGGACAATGTATACCTTCAAATCAGCGGCACTGCTATGGGTACTTGCATGGCCCCACACTATGCCAATATTTTTATGCCTGACTTAGAACAAAGCCCTTGCAACAAAGCCCATTGCCAACTGTGTCCACATATCTATTCAGGGGACACCATCATAGGGCCTAATCACATCAGCCACACTATCAGAGGCTCGTTCACCTGCACATCTACCAATGTGATATATGCCATCATGTGTCAGCAATGCCCCTCTGCCATGTACATTGGTCAAACTGGACAGTCTCTACGTAAAAGAATAAATGGACGCAAATCAGATGTCAAGAATTATAACATTCAAAAACCAGTTGGAGAACACTTCAATCTCTCTGGTCACTCAATTACAGACCTAAAAGTTGCAATTCTTCAACAAAAAAACTTCAAAAATGGACTCCAATGAGAGACTGCTGAATTGGAATTAATTTGCAAACTGGATACAATTAACTTAGGCTTGAATAGAGACTGGGAGTGAATGGGTCATTACACAAAGTAAAACTATTTCCCCATGTTTATCCCCTCCCTCACCCCCCCACTGTTCCTCAGACGTTCTTGTCAACTGCTGGAAATGGCCCACCTTGATTATCACTACAAAAGGTTCCCCCCCCCCCCACCCGCTCTCCTGCTGGTAATAGCTCACCTTACCTGATCACTCTTGTTACAGTGTGTGTGTAACAGCCATTGTTTCATGTTCTCTATGTATATAAATCTCCCCACTGTATTTTCCACTGAATGCATCCGATGAAGTGAGCTGTAGCTCACGAAAGCTTACGCTCCAATAAATTGGTTAGTCTCTAAGGTGCCACAAGTCCTCCTTTACTTTTTAAGACACCTTTGTTTCCTTCCCTCTCCTGTCTGAAATGCCTATAGAAAAGATACCATCCAAATCATTACAAAAGCCACAGACTGAAAATTACACTTCAAAACATTTTACTTTGAATTAAATGAATTTGGAACTTATGAAACTGAAGCAGTAGGGATAGTATGGCCAGGCATCCTCTTAGCTGCCACAAAGCATCTCTGCTAAATCTTCTCCTGACTTGTAGCAGTTCCTGTTATATCAGTCCACCGTCCCATACAAACACCTCTACAAATGCTCCAAACTCTTGCACCACAACATCCCTGACACTGCTCTGTCAAAACACCTTAACTCTGGCCTGCTGTTCCTGTCAAGTGCAAAATTCGAATTTTTATGGAGATTGTAGTGATGTGAACAAATATACCTTGGAAACTATGCTGAGACTGCCAACTCATTGTATGTAAGTTAGCCAGTTTAATTTACAAAGGCATACAGCACACATCCTTCAACACTGCACCTTCTGACCAGATGGACAAGTAACATCTGTTTTGTTTCTCAGACAGCATGGGATGGAAAGTGATATTGAGCAGATAGACATCAGAGAGCATGGATAGGAGGCATCACTTTAAGGCTTAAACAGCAATATAGTGGTAATGGTCTTTTTCACATACCTGCTATTAAACTATAAAGTATCTGTATTGAGGTAAGTGAAAGCTTTTGGTAGAGGAATCCTAGCAGACAGAAAGATGGAGTCTAGTGGAGGAAGAGGTACTAAGGGCTGACAATCTGGTGCACTGGACTAGCAGAAACTGGTGAGTAGCCAGCTGAAAGGACCATCTCTCCAAGGTACTTATATGGCCCTCATCACTGTAGTATCTAAGCACCTCAAAATTTTTAATATTTTTATCCCTGCAATATCTCTATGAGGCAAGACAGTGCTAATATCCCATTGTACCGATGGGGAACTGAGGTACAGCAAGACTAACTGACTTGTCTAATGTCCCACAGGAACTTGAACACCAGTCTCCCAAGTTATATCTCTAACTACTGGACCATCCTTCATACCTAGAGCTTTGAGATCTGCCTGGGAGCAAAAGTGATTGGCTGGAAAAAACAGATCAGGCCCAAAAAGCGATAGCTAAGTGGAAAACTTTGGAGAACTGCTAAGAAATTCCCTCACCATCTGCTGACTAAGAGGCATATAGGAGACAGGGAGGGAATATGAGACTCTGCTCTTCTCTGAGCTTTCAGGGTATATTCTCCACATCTTGATTCCTGCTCCTCCTCCTCCTCACTTTCCTGACATGTGGACTTTCTAAAGTTTTCAGGAGCTGATGCAGATCTTCAGTTTTTCAGGAATAATGCCTAGTGCAGAGTTTATAGCGTACCATCTCTTTGTAAACCTTAATGATATGTGGATGTGTTATGGGTAGATATATACCATGTACGCCCGATTTATCATTTCCAGGGAGCAACATTCTTATGGTGACTGACAAGTGTGTTTTTTTCCCCCTCCACCAGACCTTTTAACAACACACTGATAGATCTCGCTGTAACTGCGCTTGTTTTATTATAGTGTTTAGATGACAGTCTAGATACCATAGTGACTGGCACATTATAAATACCTAATAGCTAGCTAGGTTAGACGTATTACAGCTGAAATAAGCAACATATTAACTAGTAAAAAGAAAAGGAGTACTTGTGGCACCTTAGAGACTAACCAATTTATTTGATGTTAGTCTCTAAGGTGCCACAAGTACTCGTTTTCTTTTTGCGAATACAGACTAACACGGCTGCTACTCTGAAACCTGATATTAACTAGTGTGTGCGTACACATTTCTGAATATGGAAGGTTGATTGGGAATTCAAAACCAGCTTCATCTGCTTCTTTCCTCTCTTCAGGGAATCCTGAGCAAAGTTCCAGTGACAACCTTTCACTTGTCCTTGTATGAAAGCATTGCTAGGCTGTAATGCTTCCACATTGCTGGGTGTCAAGCAATTGCAAACATTCATACTTCAACTTTCCTGAGCTGCATGATGAGATCGACACAGGTATTGACCCTAGCAACTGGCCCACCCAAAATGAAGCTGTTCTTTGTGCTATACAAGTATTTTTTGGCCCCGGTGATGCATTTGAGAGAAAACCAGGCTATTGCAGACATGAAAGAGCTGTTTGTGCATCAAACTCTTGGAGAGTCTTCTGAGGGCTCCACAGAAAGCACAGCACACAACAGACGTGTGTGCAGTTCACTCTCATGCTTTCACACACCCTCAACAATAAAAACACTTCCTCAGAGCCCACTGTACAGCCTTTACTTTTACTTTTGGGAAGTGGAAAAAAAACAAACGAAGAGTAAACGTCTTTGGCAAAAATGAATCTTTAGCCGTCCTTAATCAGCTTGTTAAATATTCCACAGATCCTGCACATGCAAATCTGAAATCTCCCTACAAAAAGGGGGCAACAAGCCTAAAATAAACACACTGCCATTTCCAGTTTTCATGTAGCCAACCCAGTGCATAGCGGCATAAGGCCTGCAGGGCATCTTGGGTTGTAACAAACTTTCCAGCAAAGTGAGTGTTTATTATTGTTGTAGGTTTGATGTGTTCCCAAAAGGATCTAATCAACATGTAATAAGGCCTCAAGAGAGCAATTAGAAACCTCAGCTTTAACTCTGTTATAACCGCAGTGGATAGAGTAACTTGCTTCTGCTCTGGGGCTATGCAGCACAATTCCTTGCAGAGGAATAAGTACTGGGAATCTGAAAGCCATTCTTGTACCATTCTTAGTACCAATGTTTGAAGTTGAGAAGGGGAATTCACAAGATGACTTTCTCTGCTGACTGCATGTGCACAGCCTCATAGTTGGAACCCAGGGAGACAAGGAGGCCAGTGTTCAATCCCCGTCTTTTTTTCTGGCTTTTTCTCTGTGGCCTTGGACAAGTCACTTAATTGCTCTGAGCCTCAGTTTCTCCATATGTAAAATAGAGATAAAAATAATTGCCTTCCCACAGAGGGTTATGAGGCTTAATTAGTTAATGCTTGTAAGTAATTTGAAAAACTTGATTGGAAGGTGCCAGAGAAGAACTAAGTATTAAATACTTCTCACTGTTATTCAATTTAGCAAATTATCCAGTCACCAGAAAGCAAGAAATTGCTTTAGAAGACAGTTGATCAGGGTAGCAACTGCAGTGAGGACAGGCTGCTCTGGGGCAAGTGTTCCTTTCCAAACTGTCCAGCCGGGAATTTAGAAAAGCCTTGACTAATTCACATGCACCTGCACTGGGACATATAAAGACATTCTCTGCCCATGGCATATAATAGTCTATTCTCTTCTAGGCAATAGAATTGGTCTAATTTCAGCTGTTGGGTTTAGTGCGCATGTGCTGGGTGGTGTTGCCTATGATATATAGATGGTTTAGTCCCTTCTGGCATTAAACTCTTTGACATGTAAGGAGAGATATCCACACAGAGTATTAGTTTTGTGGGGGAGGGGATGGAGGGCTGCCTTCCATATCTGAGGGGTTTTCGTTTTTAAAAATATTATAGGATCAAGGTAAAGAATTTGAAATTGTCCCCAAGCAAGTCTTTCAAATCTCTTTTTTGAGGGACTCCTCCTGTGCCAGGACCCTAGAATCATAGAATATCAGGGTTAGAAGGGACCTCAGGAGGTCATCTAGTCCAACCCCCTGCTCAAAGCAGGACCAATCCCCAACTAAATCATCCCAGCCAGGGCTTTGTCAAGCCTGACCTTAAAAACTTCTAAGGAAGGAGATTCTACCACCTCCCTAGGTAACCCATTCCAGTGTTTCACCACTCTCCTAGTGAAAAAGTTTTTCCTAATATCCAACCTAAACCTCCCCCACTGCAACTTGAGACCATTACTCCTTGTTCTGTCATCTGCTACCACTGAGAACAGTCTAGATCAATCCTCTTTGGAACCCCCTTTCAGGTAGTTGAAAGCAGCTATCAAATCCCCCCTCATTCTTCTCTTCTGCAGACTAAATAATCCCAGTTCCCTCAGCCTCTCCTCATAAGTAATGTGTTCCAGTCCCCTAATCATTTTTGTTGCCCTCCGCTGGACGTTTTCCAATTTTTCCACATCCTTCTTATAGTGTGGGGCCCAAAACTGGACACAATACTCCAGATGAGGTCTCACCAATGTCGAATAGAGGGGAACGATCATGTCCCTCGATCTGCTGGCAGTGCCCCTACTTATACATCCCAAAATGCCATTGGCCTTCTTGGCAACAAGGGCACACTGTTGACTCATATCCAGCTTCTTGTCCACTGTAACCCCTAGGTCCTTTTCTGCAGAACTGCTACCTAGCCATTCGGTCCCTAATCTGTAGCAGCGCATTGGGTTCTTCCGTCCCAAGTGCAGGACCCTGCACTTATCCTTGTTGAACCTCATCAGATTTCTTTTGGCCCAATCCTCCAATTTGTCTAGGTCCCTCTGTATCCTATCCCTACCCTCCAGAGTATCTACCTCTCCTCCCAGTTTAGTGTCATCTGCAAACTTGCTGAGGGTGCAATCCACGCCATCCTCCAGATCATTAATGAAGATATTGAACAAAACCGGCCCAGGGACCAACCCTTGGGGCACTCCACTTGATACCGGCTGCCAACTAGACATGGAGCCATTGATCACTACCCGTTGAGCCTGACAATCTAGTCAGCTTTCTATCCACCTTATAGTCCATTCATCCAGCCCATACTTTTTTAGCTTGCTGGCAAGAATACTGTGGAGACCATGTCAAAAGCTTTGCTAAAGTCAAGGAATAACACGTCCACTGCTTTCCCCTCATCCACAGAGCCAGTTATCTCATCATAGAAGGCAATTAGATTAGTCAGGCATCACTTGTCCTTGGTGAATCCATGCTGACTGTTCCTGATCACTTTCCTCTCCTCTAAGTGCTTCAGAATTGATTCCTTGAGAACCTGTTCCATGTTTTTCCCAGGGACTGAGGTGTGGCTGACTGACCTGTAGTTCCCTGGATCCTCTTTCTTCCCTTTTTAAAAGATGGGCACTACATTAGTATTTTTCCTGCTGTGGTATAGAGAGAAGACAGGTCTTTGTCTGTCCTAAAAACAAATATCACACTTAACACGAAACATACTGACAAAACCCAAATACTATTAGAATATAAGAAACTAAAAAAAATAAAACTTATCCCAGCAGCTAAAATATTAGTTGTCCATTTTGATTCTTTTAGATCTGTCAGCAGCCTTCAGCAGTCTAGACTATGAGGTGGTGTTAGTGTATTTGCAGACAATGGCGGAGTAGACAGAATTGCACTTATGTAGCTCTGTTTTTGTCTTTCTGAGATAAGTGTTCATTGAATAGTTGCTCTCATACCCAAAGATTCCATCATGTGGGGTGTTATGAATTCCCCCTTCTTGTTCAATGTGTATGTGAAGCCAGTGGGGGAGATAGTGAAACAGTTTGGAATGCCATGTCCTCAATCATCAGATGACACTCCGCTCTTTTACATTTTCATCAGATCTGGATGGTGCTGCCTCTCAGCTCTCACAGTGTTGCTGGTAGGGTGGGGAAAGAATCCGAGAAGTTGGCAGAGGTTGTCTGCTCCTCAGTAGACAAAGACAAACAGCACATATCCTCCAACATTGTACCTTCTGACCAACTGGCCACGTAACATTAGTCTTGCTGTTCAGCCACCATTAGAACTGAAAATAATATTGAGAAGACAGACCTTTAAAATTATTGACAGAAGGCATCACTGTGCGGATTACTAAAAGAGAAGTATGGTCGTAATTTTTCTTTTTTGCGTACCCACTAAAAAGTGTCCGATGTGGGGTGTCAGTACTGAGATATAGAAGAATACTTTTAGAAAGAAAGACAGAGGGTTTTTAAGTATACTTGAGAGTCCAACAGTTGTGGTGTTGCAGTGATCAGTGAGCCACCAGTGGACCAACGTGAAACACAGGTCAAATCAGAAAATAAATGGAAAAATGTGATATGGTAGAGACCAATGGTTTCTGCCAGTGCAAACTAACATGCAATAAAATTAAAAATAACCTATAAAATGAAATAAACCTATAAAACAATGCCTAGAGCAGGAAGCCAGTCCCAATCCCACAGGACAGGAGCCACTGCTGCAGGGTGAGTGCAGGGTAGGCTGTCTCTCCATACACCTGCCCAAAGGCCTCCCTCCTCGGGGGCAGGATCTGACACCCTCCCTAGAACTCCCACCCCAGGAGATGGCCCCTGACCTCTTCCCACAATAAAAGATAAAGTAAAATTACCCCCAAAAACCAAAACAAAACATATAAAGAATTTCACAGGGATCTAGTGATAAGTAGTGTGTGTGTGTGTGTGTCTCTCTCTCTCTCTGTTGACAGCTGAGCATTGCCCCTCGTTTACCATTGTTCCAGGCCATGGCCTACATATCCCATAGTTAATCCACCATTGAGTGAACACATTGTAAATTACACAGACTTGTACCTCATAAATAATCAGGAAGCATAAGACTGACTATAAAAGCATTACAAGCAACAACTCTGTGGGCTTTCTATGCCATGCTAAAAGCATACAAAAGTATAAGTCAACCTGTTCAAATATGTGGGAGTAAAGTCTGAGGTCCAGCTAACCAATTAAGGGAAAAAAATCGAAACTCTGCACCTGCAGATCTGCAAATACTACATATGCGCCTTTACTCCGTTGCATTAGAACATAACTAAAATAATTCTCTTGCTCCACCATAAAAAAGAACACAACTTCTCATGCCATCTCTTCCAAAGCAGCAAAAACATCCTCCATATCAAAGTGCAAAAACTCATGCCAAATGAAAACATACTCCACCGCTAGCATCCCTTCCGAGCCTCGACAGCACTAACCTCCAATCTGATAGAGCAAACTAGTTTATTCAGACTAGAATGAGATTCAGGATACCAGATCAAAATCTAAAACACCAGTACACGGATCACTGGGAAGAATAGATCACAAACAACAAGATAGTTGGCTATATATCCCTATGCAGAACAATCACATAATCAAGTACATCACCATGATGAAATATGAAAAACTAAGACAGACTCTTACTAAATATCAAATCCATGACCAACTAGCAGACACAAAACGCTATTCAAATCCAGTGAGGAATGACTGTACAACATATTTAACACAGAGATTCTACTCTAGTGTCCAAAATATAAGGGAATGTGAGAAAGGTACTTCCTCAAATGATCAGAAATGATAAAGAAAAACTGTAAGTAAGAAGAGATATGGCAGGAATTGCATTTCACTGCCAGAAAATCAAGAATAGTCAATAACAAAAGGCAATGGCATAAAACCTGAAGTGCATTATAAAACCCTGACCAGGACAGATATTTGATTTATTTTACCTATTTCTGGCAGATATCCAAGGCAGATACACTTTGGTAACACTTGTATAGCTTGTCATGAAATCAAATGGCTTGCACTGGCTTGACAGATATGAACACAGGCAATTGTGCAACAAACAATTATGCAATTATTAAGGCAAGAATATTATTTTTATTGGAAATCAGAGGTGCTATTAGGCTTACAGTTGCTGGATTACAAAACTAGATTGAAGAGGTGAGAATTACATTTAGACTTAAAAATGGTGGCCATTCTAAGTTCCTGTGGAAGCAAATTCCAAAAGCCTGAGGCAGCAGCGCCTCCTGTGCAATTCCATTGTTTCTACAGAGGGGGGCGCTGTTAAGCACAGTTGAGGACCCAAAGGGTGAACTAATCCTTTAGATATCTTGGTCTTAGACATTTGATGGCCTTGAAAATAATAGTCACAGATGACAGAATACCCTTTTTGTGGCTAATGTGAGTGTTCAATTTGAAAGCGGAATCCAGAAAAGAACCATAGATGGTCGAATACCTTTCTGATTTGGGGACATCCATCCTCAGTTCTTAGCAACATCATGGTGTCTCTTCAAACTCTTTCATTCTGCCTTCAAGCATAACCTGCATTTTGCTTGGATTTAACTTCAGTCACCTCTTCCCCATCCAGGTGCTGATCTCAGCTGAGTGCTGGGTTATGTTTGTGTATGATATGAACAACAAATAGAGTTGAGGATCATCTGCATATTGTTGACATTTGAGACATAGAATCTGGATTAGATGGACCACTGATCTGGTCACTACAGCAGTTTCTATGTTTCTACAGTTACACCAACAGCTGTATATAGATATTAAAGAGGACATGAGAGAGAGTGAAACCTTGTGATACCCTACAGGTGAAGCTTTTTGATGACAGAGGAGCAGTTGCCTATCAGCATCATCTGGATGTGGCCCTGAAGGAAGGTTTCAAACCATTTAAAAATATTTCTCTTTACTCCTGCTGCATCTTTAAAACTGGACAACAGTGTTCTCTGACTGACCATCTAGCATAAAGAGGAAAGATCTAAGAGTAAGAGCACTGGTATTTGTCCTTTATTAATGGATAGTTAGAGACTGTCCACAATATCCTGTCCTGGAACAGGAATGGGAATGATCTTGGATGTTGGCTGTGGACATACATACTTGGAGATAGCTCTCAATTAACTTTTTCAGAAACTTTTGCCACCGGGTGCTAGTTGACAAGGTCTGTTGCATCTCCTGAAGATTTCTATAAAGCTGGCCAGATGTATAACGTGACTTAAAATCAGGAGGTAGAGTTCCTTCTTTGAATGAGGTGTTGAAAGTCTTTGTTGGGAGAAGCATGAGGTCATGGCTTTAGTCTCCTTTGGTATGTCCAAGATGTCCTATCGGGTAAACAGATCAAATTTAGGGGGGAAAGTGTCATGTAATGGGCATGTGCATGGTGACTGGATATGTTTTGGAGATTGGTAGGATTCATGAGCTTTTGGAGGTGGGCCAAGGTGTAGTAGCCATCTTGTTGTCTGGAAGCAGAGAACTCTGACCACTTTTTTTGCATGAGGTGGTATGTCCGAGAGAGTGACTGGTTACTAATATTCTCTGTGTCCACATCTAGTCCAAAGATCACATTCAAGGTGTATCTGCTATGTGGTCTGGATCAGGAATTACCTGTGAGACTCCTAACACAGAGACAGAGTGGAAATGAACTTTCTGTTTCTTGTGTCCAAGGCCCATCTCTGACATCATCTTGTAGATGTTTAGCTGTCATCTTAAGCTCAACATAGCAAAAACAGAACTCCTAAAGCTTTTCTTTCAAGTCCTCTCCCTCCTCTCTCAGTCTGTGGAAAACCTCCCCGTCCTCCCCGTCACTCAGGTCTGTACTCTGGGCATTACCTTTGACTGGCCCTCTCTCTGGATCATCACATCCAGGCTGCATCTAACTCCTCCTTATTCTTTCCACACAACATCTCTAAGCCTTGCCTATCCATCCACAGAGCGAAAATTCTCGTCCAAGCCCTCATAATTTCATGATTACTCCAACATCCTCTTTTCTGGATTTATCACATCTTGCCTGTCTTAGATCTACTCAAAATGCTGCTGCAAAGATTATTTTCTTAGCTTGTTGCCTTGACCATGTCACCCCACTCTTTGCATCCATTCACTGGATCCCCTTTTTCCATTTCATCAAATATAAGCTACTTGTCATCACCTTCAAAGCTCTTCATGGCATATCCGGAACATACCTATCATCTCTCTTTCACTATCGAGATGTTGTCTCCCATCTCTGATCAGGCAATGATTCATAGATTTTAAAGCCAGAAGGGACCATTGTGATCATCTAGTCAGACCTCCTATATAACATACGCCATGGGACTTTATTGAATTAATTCCTGCTTCAAGTCCAGCAGTTGTGGTTGAACTAGACCATATCATGTGACTCTATCTCGATTTTAAAATTTCCACTGATGGAGAATCCACCACAACACTTCGTAAGCTGTTCCAGTGGTTTATCACCTTCATTGTTAAAATTTTGCACCTTCTTTCTAGACTGAGAGTATGTCTACACTAGAAACATAAGTCAAGCTATCTTAAGTCGACTTACAAACACCACAGTAATTACTGCGGTGGTATAGGTCCATACTACCCTTCTTGCGTCGGTGGTACACGTCCTCACCAAGAGCGCTTCTATTGATCTGAGAGGGACAGTGTGGGGAGCTGAGAGCCTGGTCTCTCAGCTGCACTGGCTGCTCCCTGCCAGGACCCTGGCTGCCTCACCCTGGTGGGCTGTCCCCTGCCTCTCTGCTGGGAGTGGTGGGAAGCCTCCCGGGGCTTCTCACCTCCCCATTCCCTGCTGAGGGTAGGGGGAAGCCATCCAGAATTTCTTTGCACACACCCCCACCTCCAAGCCATGAAAGAGACAGGACAACCTGGCTCCCAGCTAGGAGCTGGGAGGAAGCTGCCCACCCTTCTCAGCCTGGCTCCCAGCGGGGAGCAGGGTCCAGCCACCCAGGCTTCTTGCCCCAGCTCCTTGCTGAGGGTGGGATCCATTCTCGTCCCAGCTTCCAGTCAGGATTGGGGTCCAGCTGCCCAGCTCTCCATGGGAGCTGGGGGCAGCTGGCCTCTAGCTGTCCCACCTTCTTGTCAATTTCACGGCTCCTGCCCTGAAATTCACAAGACAGCCAACAGTCAATGTAAGTAACACCCTGTCCTCACCCTAACTACACTGATATAAGCCCTATGCCTCTCATGGAGGTGCAGTTATTACGTCGGTGTAGGACGGCACTTATGCCGGCGGGCACATCATTCTAGTGTAGACATTGATATAATTAGGTCGACATAAACTGCCTTGCATCGACCTAACTCTGTAGTATAAACCAGCCCTGAATTTGTCCAGCTTCAGCTTCCAGCCATTGGTACTTGTTATACCTTTGTCTGCTAAACTGAAATGCCTCTACATTATCAAATTTCCATTCCCCATATTGGTAATTATAGACTATGATCCACTCACCCTTAAACTTCTCTTTGATAAACTACATAGATAGACTTACAGAGCTCAAACACTTAAAGGCCTGTTTTCAAATTTTTTATCATTCACAGATCCCAAGACCGGAAGGGATAATTGTGATCATTTAGTCTCATCTCCTGTATAGCTTAGGCCACAGAATTTTCTCAAAATAATTCCCACAGGAGATCTTTTTAAAAAACAACCAATCTTGATATTAAAATTGTTCGCGATAGAAAATCCACCATGTCCCTTGGTAAATTGTTCCAATGGTTAATAACCCTCACTGTCAAAAATTCACATCTTATCTCCAGTCTAAATTTGTCTAGCTTCAACTTTCAGCTATTCGATTGTGTTATACCTTTCTCTGATAGATTAAAGAGCTCTTATTAAGTATTTATTACTTATGTAGATATTTATAGACTGCAGTCAGGTCACTCCTTATCCTTCTCTTAACATAAGAACATAAGAATCACCATACTGGGTCAAACCAAAGGTCTGTCTAGCCCAGTATCCTGTCTACCGACAGTGGCCAATGCCAGGTGCCCCAGAGGGAATGAACAGAACAGGTAATTATCAAGTGATCCATCCCCTGTTGCCCATTCCCAGCTTCTGGCAAACAGAGGCTAGGGATACCATTCCTGCCCATCCTGGCTAATAGCCATTGATGGACTTATCCTCCATGAATTTATCTAGTTCTGTTTTGAACTCTATTATCATCTTGGCCTTTACAACATCCTCTGGAAAGGAGTTCCACAGGTTGACTGTGTATTGTGTGAAGAAATACTTCCTTTTGTTTGTTTTAAACCTGCTGCCTATTAATTTCATGTGGTGACCCCCTAGTTCTTGTGTTATGAGAAGGAGTAAACAACACTTCCTTATTTACTTTCTCCACACCAGTCATGATTTTATAGACCTCTATCATATCCCTGTCTTAGTCATCTCTTTTCCAAGCTGAAAAGTCCCAATCTTATTAATCTCTCCTCATATGGAAGCTGGTCCATACCCCTAATCATTTTTGTTGCCCTTTTCTGAACCTTTTCCAATTCCAAAATATCATTTTTTGAGATGGGATGACCACATCGGCACACAGTATTCAAGGTGTGGGCGTACCATGGATTTATATAGCGGCAATATGATATTTTCTGTCTTATTATCTATTCCAACATTCTGTTCACTTTTTTGAGTGCAGCTGCACATTGAGTGGATGTTTTCGGAGAACTATCCACAATGACTCCAAGATCTCTTTCTTGAGTGGTAACAGCTAATTTAGACCCCATCATTTCATATGTATAGTTGGGATTATGTTTTCAGGTGTGCATTACTTTGCATTTATCAACATTGAATTACATCTGCTATTTTTTTGCCCAGTCACCCAGTTTTGTGAGATCCCTTTGTAACTCTTCACAGTCTGCTTTGGACTTAACTATCTTGAGTAGTTTTGTATCATCTGCAAATTTTGCCACCTCACAGTTTACCCCTTTTTCCAGATCATTTATGAACATGTTTAATAGGACTGGTCCCAGTACAGACCCCTGGGGGACACCACTATTTACCTCTCTCGATTCTGAAAACTGACCATTTATTCCTACCCTTTGTTTCCTGTCTTTTAACCAGTTACCAGTCCATGAGAGGACCTTCCCTCTTCCCTCTTATGCTTACTTGGCTTAAGAGACTTTGTTGAGGAACCTTGTCAAAGGCTTTCTGAAAGTCTAAGTACACTATATCCACTGGATCCCCCTTGTCTACATGCTTGTTGACCCCCCCAAAGAATTCTAGTAGATTGGTGAGGCATGATTTCCTTTTACAGAAACCATGTTGACTCTTCTCCAACCAATTACGTTCGTCTACATGTCTGACAATTCTGTTCTTTACTATAGTTTTAACCAGTTTGCCTGGTACTGAAGTTAGGCTTACTGGCCTAATTGCTGGGATCACTTCTGGAGCATTTTTTAAAAATTGGTGTTACATTAGTTATCTTCCAATCATCTGGTACAGAAGCTGATTTAAATGATAGGTTACATACCACAGTTAGTTCTGCAATTTCACATTTGAGTTCCTTCACAACTCTTGGGTGAATACCATCTGGTCCTGGTGACTTATTTCTCTTTAGTTTATCAATTTGTTCCAAACCCTCCTCTAATGACACCTCAGTCTGGGACAGTTCCTTAGATTTGTCACTTAAAAAGAATGACTCAGGTTTGGGAATCTCCCTCACATCCTCAGGTGTGAAAAGCGATGCAAAGAATCCATTTAGTTTCTCCACAATAGCCTTATCGTCCTTAAGAGCTCCTTTAGTATCTTTATCATCCAGTGGCCCTACTGGTTGTTTAGCAGGCTTCCTGCTTCTGATGTACTTTAAAAAACTGATTTTGTTAAGCTAAATAGCTTTTTAAACTACATAGATTGAGGTCTTTGAGTCTATCATTATAAGGTATGTTTTCAAATACTTTAATCATTGTCATCACTCTTCTCTGAGCCATCTCCAATTTAGAATCATAGAATCATAGAATAGCAGGGTTGGAAGGACCTCAGGAGGTCATTTAGTCCAACCCCCTGTTCAAAGCAGGACCAATCCCCAACTAAATCATCCCAGCCAGGGCTTTGTCAAGTCTGACCTTAAAAACCTCTGAGGAAGGAGATTCCACCACCTCCCTAGGTAACCCATTCACCACCCTCCTAGTGAAAAAGTTTTTTCTAACATCCAACCTCAACCTCCCCACTGCAACTTGAGACCATTACTCCTTGTTCTGTCATCTGCTACCACTGAGAACAGTCTAGATCCATCCTCTTTGGAACCCCCTTTCAGGTAGTTGAAAGCAGCTATCAAATCCCCCCTCATTCTTCTCTTCTGCAGACTAAATAATCCCAGTTCCTTCAGCCTCTCCTCATAAGTCATGTGTTCCAGCCTGCTAATAATTTTTGTTGCCCTCTGCTGGACTCTTTCCAATTTTTCCACATCCTTCTTGTAGTGTGGGGCCCAAAACTGGACACAGTACTCCTGATGAGGCCTCACTAATGTCGAATAGACGGGAACGATTACGTCCCTCAATCTGCTGGCAATGGCCCTACTTATAGAGCCCAAAATGCCATTGGCCTTCTTGGCAACAAGGGCACACTGTTGACTCATATCCAGCTTCTTGTCCACTGTAACCCCTAGGTCCTTTTCTGCAGAACTGCTGCCGAGCCATTCGGTCCCTAGTCTGTAGCAGTGCATGGGATTCTTCCGTCCTAAGTGCAGGACTCTGCACTTGTCCTTGTTGAACCTCATCAGATTTCTTTTGGCCCAAACCTCTAATTTTTCTAGGTCCCCCTGTATCCTATCCCTACCCTCCAGGCTATCCCAGTTTAATGTCATCTGCAAACTTGCCGAGGGTGCAATCCACACCAAGGATTTCCCCAACCCCCGCCCCCTCCCCGCCAAGTTTTGTGAACTAGTTATATGCAGTGTTGCCTGTTTAGTGATTGTTTGGAAATGTGAATTTAAATTGAAACATTAATACACACTTTAAAAGCATATACAGTGTCTGATAAAATATGTGTATCTGAAAAAGTATAATAGATTTGAAAAGTATAAACATAGACTAGCTTCCTTATACAGCTGTTGTTTTTTATGACAATGTGAGTGCATTCATTTCGGTGATGTTGGCCAACCTAATAATTTCAAATTATTATTTGTAAGCAAAGTCTAAATGAGCCCTCCCTGACAGCTAGTGATGAGCTGGGGCTGGGGGGAAAGGCTTCAAGACCAGATTGTATTTACATTCACACCTAATCTACCTAGGTATCCAGCAATCTGAGCTGCGTTGCCCAAGTGATAGATTTTGGCTGGGGTTGGATTACAAATCACTTGAATGCAGGCGGGGGGGGGGGGAATGAAATGTTGTTATTGTCTGAGTAAAGGGCAGTAGAAGTGCACTTAGCCTGTGCCGATTGAGGGCATCAAGAGAGAGGGTGGGGACAGGTGTTTTGCTTGATGGTCTGCCTGAGTCACAAGTACTATTTGACCAGCCCCTCTCCACTGTTTAAAGACAGAGCTGATTAGGCTCCATAGAGAGTCTTTCGTTTTGTTTAGTGACCACTACAGCTGAAATCAGGTCTAAGTGCTTAGATCTGCTGTGGGACAGTGTTTCTGTGGAAGAGACAGCCCAGTCTGCACTAGCAGTGAGGTTCCCCAAATGAGAGCTCAGCTGAAATCACTGAGAGCTGGGAGGAATGGACCAAGAGACCTAGTTCAAGAGACCAACTAGGAGAGGTCACAGTGGCAGGTGGCAGCAGAAGGTGATGGTGCAGGGCCATTGGCAACAGAGCAATGGAGTGAACGGTGGCACAACAAACAACAGTGGCCAGAGCGAACAGTGAGCAGCTGGAGGAACGAGCAAGGTGCCTTCTTGCCCCCCACCTGAGAGGTGAACTCATGTAAAAGCACCTCTGAACTCTGTGTCTCCACTGATCAAGGACAACACCGGTGAGTGTTAATGAGGCTGTTAAGAATGCTGGATACACAACACAGTTCATGCGAATAAACATGGCTGTGGCATCCTACTTTCTATTTAAGCAAGAGATACCACACACTACAAACTGGAAGCCAATGTTAAGTGCTTTGTCACTTGTTCATCCTGAAGTTGAACACTGGTTCTGAACAAGACCAGCAAATGCTCACTGTCTTTCTGCAAGAAACTCAACTGACCCGCTAGACGCATGCGGTGCAACAGTGAAAGACTCAACAGTTGAAAAAGTGAAGAACTCTCTCACCACAAAAAAAATTTTCATACATGGCTGATGAATGCACTAATGCAAATGGGCATCAAGTATTAAGTCACTGTGTATGTTATCTGTATGTCAACGGTAGGCCAGTAGATGTATTTCTAGATGTTCAAGTCATAGAAGACACATCGGCTGCATCTGTGACAACCCACATCTTAGAAGAGTTAAATCCTTGTCAATTGGATCCCAAACAGATGGCTGCTTGTGCATTTGATGGAGGTGCAAACTTCTCTAGAAGACATGGTAGAGTACAAGCTTTGCTCAGAGAAAAGTGTAACCCTAATCTCTCCTATACACACTGCAGAGGCCATCTACTCCAACTAGCGCTTATACGAGCTGCAGACTCCTCAAAAGACATTTAAAAAGCTATAAATGTAATGTCTTCATTATATTCTTTTTTCAGCAAGAGTCCAAAAAGACTGAATATCTTGGAAAATATAGAAGATACACTGGGACTGAAGTTCAAATTAGTCCAACCTAGGAAAACCCTCTGGCTTTCTCATGAGTGATCCTTGGCTGTTGTATTAAAATTACACCAGCCATTATTACTGGCTTTGGAAAGTATCTACCAAGATGGGATGGATCTAAGTAGTGAGTCTGGTGGATTACTTTAGCTACTACGTTCAGAGAAGACTATTGGCATTCTCTCCCTTGTAAGTCTACTGTTGAAACCACTTGGGTCATTAAATAATGCCATCCAGGCTTCTGCTACAACAGTAGTAGATCTTTGTCCAGCAATAGAAGCTACATTTGGATCAATCAGAGAACTATCCATTGAAAAAGTACTGGAAGAAGCAAAGACTTCAGTCCAGAAGTTGAGTAATGAAGGCATTTATATTGAATCCTTAACTGAAAAGGACAAGAAGTGTTTGTTAAGACAACTGAAAAAATACACAGACTTGATTCTTAAAAATCTACAACAGCGACTTATAGATTCTACTCAACCTCTACATAGCTTTTACAGATCCCTGTCCTATAAAACACTGATAGTTGAGTGGAGTGAGGCACTACCAGCCATGGGGCTGCCATGTGCTCAGGACAGAATAGAGAATTTGAACACACAGTGGAATATCATACGACGAATGAATGAAGATTTGACTTAAACTTCTTTTTTATCATCACTAGTGGCTTGACCCAATCTTTGTGCTATGTTTCCTGGGATGAAAGAAGTAGAAATTCATCTCTTGTTACTCCCAGTCACAACAGCTATAGTTGAGCATTCTTTTGCCTCATTGAATAGAATTTTGTGTTCTGAAAGAAGTTGCCTTCTGCCTGATCATGTGAATGAACTAATGAGCATATAAATTGAAGGAATGGAAGTACCGGACACACGAGAAGCCACCAAAGATGAACGCATTGCATTCAAGAAGTTCATTAACAGAGTTGTGCAAAATTATAACAAGAAACCAAGAAGGATGAAGTTGTAGTACATCATAGAGGGCTTGAGTAGCCAACTTTAATTTTTGTGATGATTTTAAAACATGAGTTAAATCTAATTAAATGGTCATGAAATATTTTTCAGTTTTTACTATGGTGCCATGGAGCCACCTTCACCCTCACGGTCTCACCCCCATCGGCCCTGACCCCCCCCCCCCCGCAAATTCAAACACCCCACCTAATTTCGTTTCCTAGGGAAAATACGGGTCAACGCCATCCTGCATATCATTAATGAAGATATTGAACAAAACCGGCGCCAGGTCTGACCCTTGGGGCACTCCGCTTGATACCAGCTGCCAACTAGACATGGAGCCATTGATCACTACCTGTTGAGCCCAACGATCTAGCCAGCTTTCTATCCACCTTATAGTCCGTTCATCCAGCCCATACTTCTTTAACTTGCTGGCAAGAATACTGTGGGAGACCGTGTCAAAAGCTTTGCTAACGTCAAGGAATAACACATCCACTGCTTTCCCCTCATCCACAGAGCCAGTGATCTTATCATAGAAGGCAATTAGGTTAGTCAGGCATGACTTGGTCAGGCCCTTGGTGAATCCATGCTGACTGTTCGTGATCACTTTCCTCTCTTCTAAGTGCTTCAGAATTGATTCCTTGAGGACCTGCTCCATGATTTTTCCAGGGACTGAGGTGAGGCTGACCGGCCTGTAGTTCCCAGGATCCTCCTTCTTTCCTTTTTTAAAGATGGGCACTATATTAGCCCTTTTCCAGTCTTCTGGGACCTCCTCCGATCACAATGAGTTTTCAAAGATAATGGCCAATGGCTCTGCAGTCACATCCGTCAACTCCTTTGGCAATCTTGGATGCAGTGCATCCAGTCCCATGGACTTGTGCTTGTCCAGCTTTTCTAAATAGTCCCAAACCACTTCTTTCTCCACAGAGGGCTGGTCACCTCCCCCCATGCTGTGCTGCCCAGTGCAGCAGTCTGGGAGCTGACCTTGTTCATGAAGACAGAGGCAAAAAAAGCATTGAGTATATTAGCTTTTTCCACATCCTCTGTCACTAGGTTGCCTCCCTCATTCAATAAGGGGCCCACACTTTCCTTGGCTTTCTTCTTGTTGCTAACATACCTGAAGAAACCCTTCTTGTTACTCTTAACATCTCTTGCTAGCTGCAACAAGTGTGATTTGGCCTTCCTGATTTCACTCCTGCATGCCTGAGCAATATTTTTATACTCCTCTCTGGTCATTTGTCCAATCTTCCACTTCTTGTAAGCTTCTTTTTTGTCTTTAAGATCAGCAAGGATTTCACAGTTAAGCCAAGCTGGTTGCCTGCCGTATTTACTATTCTTTCTACACTTCAGGATGGTTTGTTCCTGCAACCTCAATAAGGATTCTTTAAAATACAACCAGCTCTCCTGGACTCCTTTCCCCATCATGTTGTTCTCCCAGGGGATCCTGCCCATCAGTTCCCTGAGGGGGTCAAAGTCGGCTTTTCTGAAGTTCAGGGTCCGTATTCTGCTGCTTACCTTTCTTCCTTGTGTCAGGATCCTGAACTCGACCATCTCATGGTCACTGCCTCCCAGGTTCGCATCCACTTTTGCTTCCTCTACTAATTCTTCTCGGTTTGTGAGCAGCAGGTCAAGAAGATCTGTGCCCCTAATTGGTTCCTCCAGCACTTGCATCAGGAAGTTGTCATCCTTCTTGAACTGTGGGCATCAGAACTGGATACAGAACTCCAGCAGCTGTTGCACCAGTGCCAAATGTAGAGGAAAAATAGCCTGTCTACTGCTACTCAAGATTCCCCTTTTTATGCATCCCAAGATCACATTAGCTCTTTTGGCCACAGTATCACATTGGGAACTCTCGTTCAGCTGTTTATCCATCCTGACCCCCAAATCTTTTTCAGAGTCACTGCCTCCCAGGATAGAGTACACCATCCTATAAGTATGGTCTACATTATTTGTTCCTAGATGTATACATTTACCTTTAGACATATTAAAACGCATTGTGTTTACTTGCACTCAGTTTATCAAGCAATCCAGCTCGCTCTGGATCAGTGACCTGTCCTCTTCATTATTTGCCACTCCCCCAATTTTTCTGTCATCTGGAAACTTTATCAGTGATGATTTTATATTTGCTTCCAGCTCATTGATAAAAACGTTAAATAGCATAGGGCTAAGAACTGATTCCTGCAGGACACCACTGAAAACAGACCCAATAAATGATAACTCTCCATTTAAAGTCATATTTTGAGACCTATCAATTGGCCAGTTTTTAATCCATTGAATGTGTGCTAAGTTAATTTTATATTTTTCCAGAATTTTAATCAAGATGTTGTGCAGTACAAAGTCAAAGTCCTTACAGAAGTCAAAGTACATTACATCAACACTGTTATCTTTGGCAAGCAAACATATAATCTCATAAAAAAAATATCAAGTTGGTTTGATAGGATCTATAGTCCATAAACCCATGATAATTGTCATTAATTACATTACCATCTTTTAATTCTTTATTAATAGAATCCCCTATGAGCCACTCCATTATTTTGCCAGGGATCAATGTCAGGCTGACAGGCCCATAAATATTCAGGTCATCTCATTTACCATTTTTTAAAATTGGCACAGCACCAACTTTCTTCCAGTTTTCTGGAACTTCCCCAGTGCCCCAAGATTTACTGAAAATCAGTGTTAATGGTCCAGCACACACCTCAGCCAGCTATTTTACAAATTTTGGATGCAAGTTATCTAGACCTACTGATTTTAAAATGTCTAACTTTAGTAGCTTCTGTTTAACATCTGCCACAGATACTAATAGAATGGAAAGAGTGTTATCTTCATCATATGATGAGACTATATAATCTGCTTTTCCCCAAGTACAGAACAGAAAGATATATTGAACAGCCTTTTCTGCTTTACTATTGCTAATTGTACCATTTCCATCTAGTAATGGACCCAATACTATTGTCAGGATTCTTTTTGTTCCTAATGTATTTAAGAAAACTCCTTTTTATTGTCCTTAATTCAGCTGGCCATAGATTTCTCTATTTGTCATTTTGCTTCCCTTATCAACTTTCTACCATTCCTAACTTCTGATTTATATTCATTACTATCAACTTCCCCTTTCTTCTATTTGTTATATATTATTTTTCTGTTTTTATAATTCCCTTCCCCTCTAAACCACGTCAGTTTTTTAACCAGCATGGCCTTCCTCTGTTGAGGGATTGTGGCTTTTTGGGCATCTAATAAGGTGTTCTTAAATGATTCCCAAATATCATTCACATTTTTCTGATTAAATTTGTGACTGTTCACTGAACCTTTTCCATTTTTTCAAGATCCTTCCTGAAGTGTGGATACCAGAACCAGACACTGTATTCCAGAAGCAGTTTCATCAGTGCCAAATACAGAAGTTTGTCCTCACCCATAACTATTTCACATTTGGGGACAATGTATACCTTCAAATCAGCGGCACTGCCATGGGTACCCGCATGGCCCCACAGTATGCCAACATTTTTATGGCTGACTTAGAACAACGCTTCCTCAGCTCTCATCCCCTAATGCCCCTACTCTACTTGCGCTACATTGATGACATCTTCATCATCTGGACCCATGGAAAAGAAGGGGGACACCATCATAGGGCCTAATCACATCAGCCACACTATCAGAGGCTCGTTCACCTGCACATCTACCAATGTGATATATGCCATCATGTGCCAGCAATGCCCCTCTGCCATGTACATTGGCCAAACTGGACAGTCTCTACGTAAAAGAATAAATGGACACAAATCAGATGTCAAGAATTATAACATTCAAAAACCAGTCAGAGAACACTTCAATCTCTTTGGTCACTCGATTACAGACCTAAAAGTGGCAATTCTTCAACAAAAAAACTTCAAAAACAGACTCCAATGAGAGACTGCTGAATTGGAATTAATTTGCAAACTGGATACAATTAACTTAGGCTTGAATAAAGACTGGGAGTGGATGGGTCATTACACAAAGTAAAACTATTTCCCCATTTCCCCCCCCCCGCCCCCGGCTGTTCCTCAGACGTTCTTGTCAACTGCTGGAAATGGCCCACCTTGATTATCACTACAAAAGGTCCCCCCCCGCCCCCGCTCTCCTGCTGGTAATAGCTCATCTTACCTGATCACTCTCGTTACAGTGTGTATGGTAACACCCATTGTTCCATATTCTCTGTGTATATAAATCTCCCTACTGTATTTTCCACTGAATGCATCCAATGACGTGAGCTGTAGCTCATGAAAGCTTATGCTCAAATAAATTTGTTAGTCTCTAAGGTGCCACAAGTCCTCCTTTTCTTTTTGTGGATACAGACTAACACGGCTGCTACTCTGAAACCAGTCAAAATTAAGGCAGAAATTAGAAGTAAAAAAGTAACATATAAAAATGGGAAAAGGGGGAAAAGATAGCAACCAATATAAATGCAATGTTATGAAGTATAGAACACTGATATGGGAATCTAAACATATCATGAAAAAATCTGTGGCTAGCAGGGCTAAGGAAAATAAGGAGTTTTTAACTATATTAGGAACAAAAGAAATTCTAACAATGCTATAGGCCCATTACTAGTTGGAAATGGTAAAACTGCTAATAATGATGCAAAAAAGGCAGACATGTTAAATAAATATTTCTGTTCCATATATGGAAAGAAGCAGGATGATGTACTTGTATCACATGAGGATGACAAAATATTTTCCAGTCTATTAATAACCTAGGAAGATGTTAAATGGCATCTACAAGGAATAAACATTTTAAAATCAACAGGCCCAGATAACTTGCACCCAAGAGTTCTAAAAGACCTGGCTGAGGAGATCTCTGGCCCATCTGAAGTTCAGGTTAATACATCTTAGAATACTGGGAAAATTCCAGAAGACTGGAAGAGGGCTAAGGTGCCAATATTTAAAAAGGGCAAGTGGGATGACCCAGGTAACAATAAGCTGGTGAACCTGACATCAATTCCAGGAAAAATGGAAAAACTGATACCAGATTCAATTAATAAAGAATTAAAGGACAAGAATATAATTAATGCCAATCAACATGAAAAATGGATTTTTGCAAACTAGATTAATTCTTTGAAGAGATTACAAATTTGGTTGATAAAGGTAATTGTGTAAGTATAATATACATAGACTTTAGTAAGGCATTTGACTTAGTACACATGCCATTCTGAGTAAAACATTAGCACTGTACCATAGCAATAAATCAAGTTAGATGGATTAAGAACTGGCCAACTGACATATCTCAAAAAGTAATCATCAATGGGGAACCCTGAATGGGAGATTTCTAGTGGGGTTCTGCAAGGGTTGGTATGAAGCCCAACGTGATTTAAACTTTCATCTGTGATCTGGAAGTAAATATTAAAACTGCTAATTAAATTTGCAGATTTTATGTATTCTCTCAGGTAATTGGTTAAGACTTTAAATAGTGTAGGGCCAAAAACTGATCATTGTGGGACCCCATTAGAAATGCAAACCCCCTGGATGAGGATTCCCATTTTCCATTACATTGTGAGACTTGTCAGTTAGCCAGTTTTTAATCAATATGTGTGCCGTGTTGATTTCATATCATTCAAGTTTCTTAATCTAAATGTCATGAAATATTAAGTCAAATGCCTTACAGAAGTCTAAGAATATTACATCAACACTATTACCTTTATCAATCAAACTTGTAATCTCATCAAAAAGAAATCAAGTTAGTAGGATAGGCTCTATTTTCTATATGCCCATATTGATTGGCATTAATTATACTGCCCTCCTTTAATTCTTTTCCTGTATCAGTCATTCCATTATTTTGCTCAGGATTGATGTTAGGCTGACTGGACTACATTTTCCCAGTCTCCACACTTGCCCTTTTGAAATACTGGCACATTAGCTTTCTTCCAGTCCCCTGAAATGTCCTCAGTGATGCAAGAGTTACTGAAAATCAATATTAATGGTCCAGAGAGTTCCTCAGCCTGCTCTTTTGAAACTCTTGAATGCAAAGTATCTAGATCTGCTGATTTAAAAATGTCTTACTTTAGTAGCTGCTGTTTCATATTATCCTCAGTTACTGTTGGAATGGAAAGTATTTTATTATCATTACATAGTATGACTATATAGAATCATAGAACTAGAAGGGACCTCGAAAGGTCATCTAGTCCAGTCCTCTGCACTCGAGGCAGGACTAAGTATATCAACTGGCTTTTTCCCAAATATGGAACAGAAATATTTATTGAAAAGTTCTGCATTTTCTGCATTATTATTGAGAAATTTTTTCATTTCCATGTAGCAATGGACCAATAACATTGTTAGGATCCCTTTCAGTGCAAATATACTTTAAAAACTCCTGATTGTCCTTCATTCTGCTGGCCATAGATTTCTTCTTGTGTCTTTTTCCTTTCCTTATCGATTTTCTACAATTTATAACTTCTATGTATTATATATTAATTATAACTATATTGCTATCAACTACACCTTTTTTCCATTTGTTATACATTGTTTCTTCAATATCAGCATGGGGGGGAGAGAACCTTTTGTAGTGATAAACACCCATTTTTTCATGGTTTATGGGTATAAAAACATCTTATGTATTTTCCACAGTATGCATCCGATGAAGTGAGCTGTAGCTCACGAAAGCTCATGCTCAAATAAATTGGTTAGTCTCTAAGGTGCCACAAGTACTCCTTTTCTTTTCGCGAATACAGACTAACATGGCTGTTACTCTGAAACCTGTTTCTTCATAGTTACTCTTACTTCCCTCCTAAACCAGGCTGCAGCTCTACTGTTATGGCCTCCTTCCCTCACTCACCAGGCAGGAGTGTGGGAGCTGTCCCCAGCCAGGAACTGTTCAGCAACACCCCACAGCAGGGGGCTCATCTTCCTTCTTGCAGTTGCTGGGCCAGGACTGCAGCTTCCCCTGCACCTTGCACCCCAGTACTCTGGGCCTCTTGGCTGTGTAGGGAATCACCTGCAGCCCCTGCTATCAGCGCTGCCCTAACCCAAACCCCAACCCTAACTCCCTCCATTAGTTTCCAGCAACTGTAAAAATAAAAACAGATCAAAATTTAAAAAAAGAAAACTAAAAATAGATAATAGAAAGATTATCTTAAAAATAAAAATTGATATGAATAATCAAAAGTAGAAAAAAGTAAAAACCAAATTCTGTCAACCCTACCTATCATGCTGACCAATGTTGTTTCATTGTTTCCTCACTGGCAATTCACTGCTATCTCCAACAATGCCTCCTTCAATTCCCTTATTAATCCTTTGTTCTTCAGGCATCTGAAGATGAGAAAAAAATCCAGATTACCAGTAATTTCTGTTTGGTTATACATGTTGAAGTCTTTAAACCATGATTTGAGGACTTCAATAGCTCAGACATAGGTGAGAGGTTTTTCGCAGGAGGGGGTGGGTGAGATTCTGTGGCCTGTGTTGTGCAGGAGGTCGGACTAGATGATCATAATGACCTTAGTATCTATGAATCTGTGAATTCAGATGATTTTGTATTTCCTGGTTCCTTTCTAGAATTCCAGAATGGAGAACTATATTAATGCTATTCTGCCTCTTCTCTTATCTCGTCAAGACTTCCTGTGTTCTAAATATCCTAAGGAAGCAAGGTCGGTCATCTCAGGCCTATTGATGCAGTCTACCTACCAGACTGAAGCCTGTATAGCCAAGTGCTAGGCAATCAGACACACGTTTGCAAGAGAAAAGGAGCCTTTGCTTCAGGAGGTGATGTAGCAGAGGTATTAATCTTGCATTTAGCTATATTAAAATGAATGTTGTTCAAGTGAGAGTATTTTACTATGTAATCCAGATCACTCTGTAGAAATGACTGGTCCTTACCATTTACCACTCCACCAATTTTTGTTATCTTCTATAAATTTTACCAGCTTCCAGATCACTGAAAAAGAAATTAAATAGTATTGGACCAAGACCTCACTAGAAATTCCCCCATTGCACAGTGGTTCCATAACTACTGTTACTTTCTGAGGTCTATCAGTTATCCAGTTTTTAATCTAATATGTGCTGCATTGATTTTGTATAGTGCTAATATTTTAATCAGAAAATTATGCTAATTTATTCTCTGGCCATCAAATACTTTTCATTCCCTCCCCACACCAGAATGGAGTACAATCGAAAATGCTGATCAACATAAAATTAGTCAATGCTTTCCATAGAGATTATTTTTGAGAGTTTGGGGTTTTTTAGCTATGTTCTCCAAGTGGCCTGTCTCCACTGTTGCAATGTTTTCTAGGTGGCTCAACTCAGAATCTCCTTCTCCTCATCCCTACCAGGGAAGGAGGGAGCTTGTAGCCATTTTAGTGGCTGTCTCCCCAGGCCTTGGCTGCTGTGTTTTTCTCCAGACAGCCCAGCTGCCCAGCCTATAATTCTGCTGCTCTCACTCCCTGGCTGCAAGCTGAAACCAGCTCTGATTCTCTGTCACCTTCCAGCCAGGTTGAATAGAACAGCACAGGACATGGACTCTAATCCAATTATGTCCCCTTGCAGGAAAAACTGGAGAGCAAGAGGCAGCTGCAGACAAGTCCTGGCAGGCAGGGAGACAGGAAACAAAATGCTGAGTGCCTGGCTGCAGCAAAAATCCTGAATTCTGTAGCATCTTGTAGAAATACCAGATTCTGCAGCCACCTAAGAGTTCTTCAGGCCCTGAGTAAAAGGGGCAGTTCACGTATCTTAGAGTTACTGTTTCAGTACCCCAACAGATTCAGGTAGATATCACTACATCAGTTAACACTCTATTCGTGTTACCACGTTTATGTCTGTAACCATAAGGGCTAAAAAGGTAATTTTTTAAAAACGTAAGATGAAATCTGGAGCAAGATGTAAATTTCACGGCTGCAAAATCACAAAATATATGAGGCCATCGTTACAGGTCAGCCCTTTTAGCTCTAGTGGTAAATGCCTTTGGATTTTAAGCAGAAAATCCAGGGTTCTAATCCCAGTGCCTCAGGTGAGCATGTGATCTAGGTATTGTCTGCTGGCTGCACTACATAGATTAATATATATCCAAAGTGGATGGACTTCACAGAGCAAACTGCCTTTCTCTGATTCAAAGTGAATCTTTAACAAGAGATGGGAGACAATTACAGTTAAATGTGGGAAGTATCAAAACTTTGGTTAAAAAAGATACAAAGTACTATAATCCATTTGTAAAACTAATTGCACACACACCTCTCTCCCTGCTGCTATGGAAAATTAGCAGTGGAACTGGGAAATGTTTAAAGACCCTTGCATTCCAAGCATTCTTTCTCCTCATTGTAGTTGACTTGCTGCTTATGAAAGTGAGGGATTAGCAGCACTGTCTAAACCAGGTACAGTGGGAAGAAAGCCATTATCTTTGAAAACTCGTGGCGAACCGGGGAAGTCCCGGATGACTGGAAAAAGGCTAATGTAGTGCCAATCTTTAAAAAAGGGAAGAAGGAGGATCCTGGGAACTACAGGCCAGTCAGCCTCACCTCAGTCCCTGGAAAAATCATGGAGCAGGTCCTCAAAGAATCAATCCTGACGCACTTGCATGAGAGGAAAGTGATCAGGAACAGCCAGCATGGATTCACCAAGGGAAGGTCATGCCTGACTAATCTAATCGCCTTTTATGATGAGATTACTGGTTCTGTGGATGAAGGGAAAGCAGTGGATGTATTGTTTCTTGACTTTAGCAAAGCTTTTGACACGGTCTCCCACAGTATTCTTGTCAGCAAGTTAAGGAAGTATGGGCTGGATGAATGCACTATAAGGTGGGTAGAAAGCTGGCTAGATTGTCGGGCTCAACGGGTAGTGATCAATGGCTCCATGTCTAGTTGGCAGCCGGTATCAAGTGGAGTGCCCCAAGGGTCGGTCCTGGGGCCGGTTTTGTTCAATATCTTCATAAATGATCTGGAGGATGGTGTGGATTGCACTCTCCGCAAATTTGCAGATGATACTAAACTGGGAGGAGTAGTAGATACGCTGGAGGGGAGGGATAGGATACAGAAGGACCTAGACAAATTGGAGGATTGGGCCAAAAGAAATCTGATGAGGTTCAATAAGGATAAGTGCAGGGTCCTGCACTTAGGACGGAAGAATCCAATGCACAGCTACAGACTAGGGACCGAATGGCTAGGCAGCAGTTCTGCGGAAAAGGACCTAGGGGTGACAGTGGAAGAGAAGCTGGATAGGAGTCAGCAGTGTGCCCTTGTTGCCAAGAAGGCCAATGGCATTTTGGGATGTATAAGTAGGGGCATAGCGAGCAGATCGAGGGACGTGATCGTTCCCCTCTATTCGACATTGGTGAGGCCTCATCTGGAGTACTGTGTCCAGTTTTGGGCCCCACACTTCAAGAAGGATGTGGAAAAATTGGAGAGAGTCCAGCGAAGGGCAACAAAAATGATTAGGGTCTAGAACACATGACTTATGAGGAGAGGCTGAGGGAGCTGGGATTGTTTAGCCTGCAGAAGAGAAGAATGAGGGGGATTTGATAGCTGCTTTCAACTACCTGAAAGGGGGTTCCAAAGAGGATGGCTCTAGACTGTTCTCAATGGTAGCAGATGACAGAACGAGGAGTAATGGTCTCAAGTTGCGGTGGGGGAGGTTTAAATTGGATATTAGGAAAAACTTTTTCACTAAGAGGGTGGTGAAACACTGGAATGCGTTACCTAGGGAGGTGGTAGAATCTCCTTCCTTAGAGGTTTTTAAGGTCAGGCTTGACAAAGCCCTGGCTGGGATGATTTAACTGGGAATTGGTCCTGCTCGAGCAGGGGGTTGGACTAGATGACCTTCAGGGGTCCCTTCCAACCCTGATATTCTATGATTCTAAAGCTTCAGGCCCCCAGCTTGGCCATTGTACTTGCAGCCCAAACTGCTATTCTTGTCTTGTGCTCCCACCCTACAGCTCCACTAATGCATGTCAGTCCTGGCTATTGCTGCCCTGTGCTTTCTCTTTCAGCTCACCCAATGCCTCAGAACCTCCGCAGTATTCCCACACCGGGCCTTTCCTAAACAGAGACACTCAGAGAGCATGGTGATACGCAACTTTTGAAAATCTAAGAGAGGGAGAAAGAGATTCACTACTGATTGTGCCAAACTTTATAGTTCTGTGATGTGTGTAAAAACATTAGGTCCACTTGAGAGCGCCATATTCATCTCACGTGTGACCTCAATCAAATATGAATCCAGGCCTGACTCTAGGACTCCTAAGCCTGAAGCATTAGGCTTGCTGCACCCTCTGTGGCCCCCCAGATAGAATATGTTCCATTTAAACTTTACATTTAAAACCACATTGTGAGCTCCTTCCACAAGTCCAGGAGATGCTTCTCTTCCCAGATATTTCCACTTTTCAAAGATTGCAGCTGTTGAGGCCATTCCTGACAGTCAACCCCAAGATAGTGACAGATTATATTTGGAAGCTGATCATTAGGGACCCAATTCCTTCATAAAGTCTCTGCTCTTGTTTATTCACTTATTTCTCTATGTGAGGCTCAGAATTTGCAAAGAAAAGAGATTTTCTATTAGTCAGAGATTTGGGAAAATCCAACAGAAAAGCAGGTGTCAGGTGAAATGCAATTCCTGATGCATTAGTCAGCATCTGGAACTGATGTGAGGCATCACTGCAATGATCAGCCTGTGGCAGCTTCCATCAAAAGCACCATCAAAACTGGGACCCCGAACACAGTTGTGACACCATCAAGACATGTGTGGTCCAGCTCCCAAATCCCACCCCCCACCCCAGAGCTCTGCGACGATCTGTTTTATAAAAATTTCATTGCATTGTTACATTTATAGGATTAATGTGGCACAAACTAGGTTTTAGGGTTTTTTTTAAAAAGTGTTAAAATCACATAACAATGAACATTTTGTAACATTTTGAAAAACTCCTTTGACACAATGGGTCAGATGTTTCGTTTTGCATGATTGTCACTGGCTAAAAATTTCAAGGCAAGCTTTTGAGCTTACACAGAGCTCTTGACCTGAAGAAGGGCTCTGTGTAAACTCAGAAGCCTGTCTCTCTCACTAACAGAAGTTGGTCCAAAAAAGATATTATTACCTCACCCACCTTGTCTCCCTAGATTAGGTCTGTCACACACTGTCACAGGTAAAGTTCTTGTGTGGATGCTCAGAGGACTTCCATAGCTGCAGATGGGAATAGATCCCCTTTGTGAGTGCTGCTGTCTGACACAGTTCATAGAATGTTTAGCTCCATTTCTTTACTATTATTTTTAGATTTTTTGCTACATGAGATAAATGAGTCAGTCGTGCTGAAAAAGGCGATTGAGACTGGGAATGGTAAGAACAGACCTTTGGAGATGGCACTACTTGGAGGCAAATCATAGCAGTCAGGTTTGGGGCCTGATTTTCAGAAAGTCTGAGCACTCACAGCTCTAGTTAATGTCAATGGGAAGTGGAGGTGCTTAGCATCCCTGAAAATCCAGCCAGGCAGGTACTTGGAGGCAGGTACTTGGTGCTGTGAGTCTGAGATTGTATTGATCTGTGTTTTCTCTGCTGCTGTCACCTGTAGGGCATAAATGGGGGTTTCCCAAAGAGGCACAGTTGGCTGGAATATTGGTGAAACCAGTTCACACAACAAGAAGTTGTACTCTTCCGAGCATGATCCTTCTTTTCTGCATAACATACATACTACTGCAATGGTTGCATTATAAAAGTGATTGGAGTGGACTTGGCAGAATTCTAGTGGTAATGCACCATATTTTTCCTGAATTGGACCTTAAATGTGGACATCCCTTCAAATGTAACAGTAACTTAGAATTATTTTTCTTTTGCATTGTCCCATGTGTTGGAATGTGCTATGGGCTACACGATAAGGAGTCTGTAACAGCGACTCTTCTGCTTACCCACCTTATTAACAGGTATTAGAATTTGCAAAATTTTATGCAGGGATTTAACGGCTGCCACAAGGGTTGGTCAACAGAAGAGCCCTAACCCTTATTGTAGAGCTCTGTGATGCAGTCATCTAGTCCCCAGGTAGCTCTGATTCTCTTATCTTTCCATGGTCCAAGAAAAATCATGTTGGTGGTGCTTTGGAAGCAAAACATGATGCAGCGAATCAGCAGAAAGTCCCAGAAGTTAGTGTAAGTGTCCCTTGAGTCTGCAATCACATTCCAAGAACCAGGTGGTGGGAGCTGGGCATGTTGCTTTCCAACACCTTTGGAACCATTCCAGCTTTTTACAATCTCCCCTTCCCAGCAGTTTGTGTTGTCTTTCCAAACAGAAACTTTTCAAACTTGTTTTAAAATATTCTTTTCTTTTGAATTTGAAGCACATTGTGTGTGAATCTTCAAATAAACATTTGTTCGAGTAAGTGCAAAATTGTACCAAACAGTCACTTCCAGTGGACATGCTGAAAACTGATTGTGGGATTTATTTGAGTTTTGTGATGGTGGTGGTGGCGGGGGAGCATAGGGGGTGTTTTCCCCTTGAAATGCGATTGTATTTGTACCTGGATTAAGCTCTCCTGTATTAGTGCTGACATTTTTAAAGATGAAAAACAGCACACCAAAGCATGGAAAGGGTAAAAATGAGTGTGAAATGGCATTTGGCCAATGTTTATGAATCATTGACTATGATCATAAAATCATAAAAAATAATCACCAAAAGGTAAATAAATTACCTAGTTTACTACTTATTCTCATGTGCAGTTTGACACAAAAGCTGAAGCCATGAATGATTTATGCCTGTTTTAGCAATAATACTCATTTTACTGAAAGATGGTCAGCACTAAGTTGTGCTCAGAGCTCAGTGCCAGTTGTCAAAAGGTTAATGTTTCAGCAGCAATACATTAAATTATGAATAATACCAGTCCCAAAATGGAAGGTTATTAGTTCAGTCTGCTTAATTAGACCTGCTAGAACTTTGCCATCAACTAGCAGTACCCATCTCTACAGTGTGATAATAGGGTTAGAAAATCAGCTGCCAAAACAAGGGAGTTCATATAACCTGACCCTTCATCATGGCATCTTCTGGGACTTTGTTCTTGTGAGACCCTGGGTAACTCCAAGTGGTTAATCAGCACCTCTGAAGTTACAGCCCAGCTAATGCCCACACTGAACAGAGTTTCCAATTTTATAGTGTTCATGGATACTAAAAGACACAAAGGAGTAATAGTAGGATAATCCTTCCCTTTTGGCGTCCTGGTGGCCAATTCTCCTGCCAAAGGATGTGAATAACTCTGATAAACTTTGAGCTACATGTATAATTTAATGATCCCAGGACTTGTGGATTCAAATATGGTTTCAGTCACTCACATGTTAAATTAGTTTGTTTTCAGCCTTGTCCCAAATATTGGATGTCTGGCTACATCTCCAGTTTGTCATGAGAGAGAGACAGCCCAGCACATATCTGAAGCCAAGTGTATACCAGAGTGAAGGCCTCTCCACAAGACGTCCAGAACTGAAATAGCAGGGGTCCATAAATCAAAACTGAGGCAGAGCTGGAGCGGGGAAGTGTCCCAGGTCTGGAATAGTAGGGTGATGCAAGTCAGGATAGCAGGGGAGTTAGTGGGTGTTGGTCGATTTATTTGCATAACATCTGCCAGCCTCAAGACTGGTTCTAGCCTGCAGTATGTAGTCCTTTACTTCCGCATGTACTAAAATTCACCCCCTTTTCTCACTCATATATAAAAGGAACAACATATAGTCTGTTAGTCTTTTATTATTCAGATTATACAGTGTTTTCACAATATAAAATGCTAAGTATTACATTATTATTATTATTATTTATTAAATTCTTGGTTACATTATCCTAATGCTGGAGCCAGAAGGGCACTATACAATAGTGATGCCCTGTCTGTGAGATATGCAGCCATGGGAAGCTTCCTGAAGTTATAAGAGGCCAGACTCAGTCTTTTGTGTCTTGTCTTCTCATTCTCCTAGGATGGGACAATTTTGCCATTGAAAAGAGGAAGCCGGAGAAGTGTAAGAACTTTGAGTCTGTGCTCTTTCCATCAGCTGGACAATAACATGCAGAAGTAATTAATTCATCTCCATTCCATCACCGCTTATCAGACTTCAAAGATATTTTAAATCACAAATGGGACTGTATCAAATATTGTAATAGAAATTCACCAAAAGATCTGGTCTGCAGAAACAGGCCCATTTGATTCCACTGGCTCTCAAGTGTCCTGCGACTCTGGGCCCATTTGACTCCACTGACGATCACATGCACCTATCCAGGATTTGTATGAAAAGAAAAAGTCTGAAGGAAAAGTACAAGACATTCAAGTCAACATAAGAGACGGCAACAGGTAGGGACTAAATCCCTCTTCTTCATTTATCTTACAGTAGTTCTTCCCTCTCCCTCCTTGAGATTTCCCTAATAACCTCTCCTTCACACCAGCTGACCCTCACTTCTATTTGTGCTTACTGAAATAGGGATGCTGTCATTAGAATGACTTCACTGGAATCATAGAGTGGTGTTTTTAATAGAGGAGAACCTGTATTATAGACAGAGAGAAAAGGATAGGGTGGAGAAAAGTGAGAAAAATGGATGATGTGATGGGAGATGTAAGAAATAAAGACAGAGGGGGTGGAGTAGAAGGAAGAGAAAGACAAAGAGAATGAAATCTTGTCTATTTATTACAGTTAACTATTATTTATATGGAGTCCAACACGTATTAGGTTCTTTATTGAACAAATAAAAAGATAAGAACATAAGAACGACCATACTGGGTCAGACCAAATGTCCATCTAGCCCAGTATCCTGTCTTCTGACAGTGGCCAATGCCAGGTGCCCCCGAGGGAATGAATAGAACAGGTAATCATCAAGTGATCCATTCCCTGTCGCTCATTCCCAGCTTCTGGCAAACAGAGGCTAGGGATACCATTCCTGCCCATCCTGGCTAATAGCCATTGATTGACCTATCCTCCATGAACTTATCTAGTTCTGTTTTGAACTCTGTTATCATCTTGGCCTTCACAGCATCCTCTGGAAAGGAGTTCCACAGGTTGACTGTGCATTGTGTGAAGAAATACTTCCTTTTGTTTATTTTAAACCTACTGCTTATTAATTTCATGTGGTGACCCCCAGTTCTTGTGTTATGAGAAGGCGTAAATAACACTTCCTTATTTACTTTCTCCACACCAGTCATGATTTTATAGACCTTAATCATATCCCCCTTTAGTCATTTCTTTTCCAAGCTGAAAAGTCCCAGTCTTATTAATCTCTCCTCATATGGAAGCTGGTCCATACCCCTAATCATTTTTGTTGCCCTTTTCTGAACCTTTTCCAATTCCAATATTTCTTTTTTGAGATGGGGCAACCACATCTGCACCCAGTATTCAAGATGTGGGCATACCATGGATTTATATAGAGGCAATATGATATTTCCATCTTATTATCTATCCCTCTCTTAATGATTCCCAACATTCCATTCGCTTTTTCGACTGCCGCTACACATTGAGTGGATGTTTTCAGAGAACTATCCATAATGACTCCAAGATCTCTTTCTTGAGTGGTAACAGCTAATTTAGACCCCATCATTTTATATGTATAGTTGGGATTATGTTTTCCAGTGTGCATTACTTTGTATTGATCAACACTGAATTTCATCTGCCATTTTGTTGCCCAGTCACCCAATTTTCAGAGATCCTTTTGTAGCTCTTTGCAGTCTGCCTGGGACTTAACTATCTTGAGTAGTTTTGTATCATCTGCAAATTTTGCCACCTCACTGTTTACCCCTTTTTCCAGGTCATTTATGAATATGTTGAATAGGACTGGGCCCAGTGCAGACCCCTCGGGGACACCACTATTTACCTCTCTCGATTCTGAAAACTGACCATTTATTCCTACCTTTTGTTTCCTATTTTTTAACCAGTTACCAATCCATGAGAGCACCTTCCCTCTTATCCTGTGACAGCTTACTTTGCTTAAGAGCCTTTGGTGAGGGACCTTGTCAAAGGCTTTCTGAAAATCTAAGTACACAATGTCCAGTGGATCCCCCTTGTCCACATGCTTGTTGACCCCCTCAAAGAATTCTAGTAGATTGGTGAGGCATGATTTCCCTTTACAAAAACCATGTTGATTCTTCCCCAACAAATTATGTTCATCCATGTATCTGACAATTTTGTTCTTTACTATGGTTTCAGCCCATTTGCCTGGTACTTAAGTCAGGCTTACCTGCCTGTAATTGCTGGGATCACCTCTGGAGCCCTTTTTTAATATTGGCATCACATTAACTATCCTCCAGTCATTTGGTACAGAAGCTAATTTAAATAATAGGTTACACACCACAGTTAGTAGTTCTGCAATTTCACATTTGAGTTCCTTCACAACTCTTGGGTGAATACCATCTGGTCCTGGTGACGTATTACTGTTTCATAGAATCATAGAAAATCAGGGTTGGAAGGGACCTCAGGAGGTCGTCTAGTCCAACCCCCTGCTCAAAAGCAGGAGCAATCCCCAATTAAATCATCCCAGCCAGGGCTTTGTCAAGCCTGACCTTAAAAACTTCTAAGGAAGGAGATTCCACCACCTCCCTAGGCAACGCATTCCAGTGTTTCACCACCCCCCTAGTGAAAAAGTTTTTCCTAATATCCAACCTAAACCTCCCCCACTGCAACTTGAGACCATTACTCCTTGTCCTGTCCTCTTCCACCACTGAGAATAGTCTAGAACCATTCTCTCTGGAACCACCTCTCAGGTAGTTAAAAGCAGCTATCAAATCCCCCCTCATTCTTCTCTTTTGCAGACTAAACAATCCCAGTTCCCTCAGCCTCTCCTCATAAGTCATGTGTTCCAGACCCCTAATCATTTTTGTTGCCCTTCGCTGGACTCTCTCCAATTTATCCACATCCTTCTTGTAGTGTGGGGCCCAAAACTGGACACAGTACTCCAGATGAGGCCTCACCAATGTCGAATAGAGGGGAACGATCACGTCCCTCGATCTGCTCGCTATGCCCCTACTTATACATCCCAAAATGCCATTGGCCTTCTTGGCAACAAGGGCACACTGCTGACTCATATCCAGCTTCTCGTCCACTGTCACCCCTAGGTCCTTTTCTGCAGAACTGCTGCCTAGCCATTTGGTCCCTAGTCTGTAGCTGTGCATTGGGTTCTTCCGTCCTAAGTGCAGGACCCTGCACTTATCCTTATTGAACCTCATCAGATTTCTTTTGGCCCAATCCTCCAATTTGTCTAGGTTCCTCTGTATCCTATCCCTGCCCTCTAGCGTATCTACCACTCCTCCCAGTTTAGTATCATCCGCAAATTTGCTGAGAGTGCAATCCACACCATCCTCCAGATCATTTATGAAGATATTGAACAAAACCGGCCCCAGGACCGACCCCTGGGGCACTCCACTTGACACCGGCTGCCAACTAGACATGGAGCCATTGATCACTACCCGTTGAGCCCGACAATCTAGCCAACTTTCTACCCACCTTGTAGTGCATTCATCCAGCCCATACTTCTTTAACTTGCTGACAAGAATACTGTGGGAGACGGTGTCAAAAGCTTTGCTAAAGTCAAGATACAATACATCCACTGCTTTCCCTTCATCCACAGAACCAGTAATCTCATCATAGAAGGCGATTAGATTAGTCAGGCATGACCTTCCCTTGATGAATCCATGCTGACTGTTCCTGATCACTTTCCTCTCATGTAAGTGCTTCAGGATTGATTCTTTGAGGACCTGCTCCATGATTTTTCCGGGGACTGAAGTGAGGCTGACTGGCCTGTAGTTCCCAGGATCCTCCTTCTTCCCTTTTTTAAAGATTGGCACTACATTAGCCTTTTTCCAGTCATCCGGGACTTCCCCGGTTCGCCACGAGTTTTCAAAGATAATGGCCAATTTTCATTTTTCAATTGGTTCCAAAACCTCTTCTAATGACACCTCAATCTGGGACAGTTCCTCAGATTTGTCACCTATAAAGAATGGCTGAGGTTGGGAATCTCCTACACATCCTCAGACGTGAAGACTGATGTAAAGAATTCATTTAGTTTCTCCACAATGGCCTTATCGTCCTTGAGTGCTCCTCTAGCATCTCGATCATTCGGTGGCCCCATAGGTTGTTTAGCAGGCTTTCTGCTTCTGATGTACTTAAAAAGATAAGTTCCCAACCCCAAAAGAGTACAAACTAGTTCTAGTTGTGACTCCGTGAAAATGACAACCAAGAAGGAGGATTGGAGAAGGAAAGATAAAGGTTTGAGCAGCAACAGGTCACTGAGTTACTCCATTTTGGTATGCGTACATCCTGATGGTGCCACGAGGTGGCATTTTCTTGCTTTTACATTAACTCATTTCTTGTAAATAACACAGAAGTAGGAGCTTTTCAGGAAGGATCTGAAAGAAAGGGCTGGTCCTGGGGCCGGTTTTGTTCAATATCTTCATTAATGATCTGGAAGATGGTGTGGATTGCACCCTCAGCAAGTTTGCCGATGACACTAAACTGGGAGGAGAGATAGATATGCTGGAGGGTTGGGATAGGATACAGATGGACCCAGACAAATTAGAGGATTGGGCCAAAAGGAATCTGATGAGGTTCAACAAGGACAAGTGCAGAGTCCTGCACTTAGGATGGAAGAATCCCATGCACCGTTACAGACTAGGGACCGAATGGCTAGGCAGCAGTTCTGCAGAAAAGGACCTAGGGGTTACAGTGGACAAGAAGCTGGATATGAGTCAACAGTGTGCCCTTGTTGCCAAGAAGGCTAACGGCATTTTGGGCTCTATAAGTAGGAGCATTGCCAGCAGATTGAGGGACGTGATTGTTCCCCTCTATTCGGCATTGATGAGGCCTCATCTGGAGTACTGTGTCCAGTTTTGGGCCCCACACTACAAGAAGGATGTGGAAAAGTTGGAAAGAGTCCAGCGGAGGGCAACAAAAATTATTAGCAGGCTGGAACACATGACTTATGAGGAGAGGCTGAGGGAACTGGGATTATTTATTCTGCAGAAGAGAAGAATGAGGGGGGATTTGATAGCTGCTTTCAACTACCTGAAAGGGGCTTCCAAAGAGGATGGATCTAGACTGTTCTCAGTGGTAGCAGATGACAGAACAAGGAGTAATGGTCTGAAGTTGCAGTGGGGAGGTTGAGGTTGGATATTAGGAAAAACTTTTTCACTAGGAGGGTGGTGAAGCACTGGAATGAGTTACCTAGGGAGGTGGTGGAATCTCCTTCCTTAGAGGTTTTTAAGGTCAGGCTTGACAAAGCCCTGGCTGGGATGATTTAGTTGGGGATTGGTCCTGCTTTGAGCAGGGGGTTGGACTAGATGACCTCCTGAGGTCCCTTCCAACCCTGATATTCTATGAAAAGGGTGTTGGGAGTAATCAAGGTGAGAGTTGATCAGGGCACAGACAAGTCATTTATGGCGAGGCACAAACAGAAAGGGATGTATTTTATTACATTGTAAGAGGAAATGGGAAGATTTAGTAACAGCCTGAATGGGAGGCGAAGAGGATGACCTTGGGGTTCCATGTCTTGGTGCCAAAGAGCATTGTAGTAGACTAGACAGAAGTGGAGAAGGGAGGAAGTGTAGAGGATTTAGGTGGAAAAATAGAGTTCAATTTTAGGCATGTTGACAATAAGCCATCTAAGAGGAACTGTCAGATGCAAGCTGCAGTGAGAGACTGAATAGAGAGAGACAGGAGAAATAAACCTACTATGCTAACCAGGTCCCCTGATTCAGGTAGAACATGGTTGTACTCTAACTCAATTACAACAGTTCCAGTTCGTAATCTTAAGCCTTAGACATATCCACAGAAGAGGGGAGGACAGAGGATATGAACTAGTGCAAACCAGGTCAACTCTGTAATGAGCACTGTAGACCAGGGAAGCAGTAACTAGCTGTTCATGTGTGGTCATTCTAATTTATTGTTGATCTTATTAAAACCCAGTTCCACAATAATTTTATGCCCAGGTAAGGGCAGAAAAAGAGCCTGATGCCCTCAAGCAACCCATAAATAGCAGGGTGAAGACAAAGTGTTTATTACTTGGTCTCATGAAGGCCATATAAGTGATCTCTCAAGGGGTGGAGTTGTGCGTCCCAGCTGCTAATACTCCAGCTCAGCTTTATTGCTCAAAACACTATAAACATGGAGATCATTGTAATAGTTGATTTCATCTGACAGAGCATCATATGGAAACTTTAGTTTTTTCTTCCAATCCTTTTCACATTGAACAGGATCTTTGCCTTCTCTGCACTTCTTGTCTTTCTTTCATAAGATCTCTTGCAGTATCATTACCAGCAGAAAAACTTCCAGGGCCTATGTCTATATAGCACTCTGGTCTGCAGGCAGCTAGCCAATCCAGCTGCAGTTTTCAATTACAGCCATCATTTGGACTATGGTAGATGACCCTTTCAAATTATAATCAAAATTAAAATTTCTTTTTGTATACATGCACTCATTGTAACACCCATTCATTCTCATCCACTCACACACATGTGGGCACACACTCTCTCCTCTGGAAAATCCATAAGCTTTTCCTAAAGGAATCTATTTTTCAGCTCCTCTGTCACCAGATACCTTCAGTCCTTCTCACTTACATTCTTTAAGAAAGAGAACCAATAATTCTGAAAGCTGATTAAATGTGGAAAAATAAATTTGTTCTACTGTAAAGCCAGCAGAGAGAGGTTCAAGTGGAAATTCTGTGTCTGAGCAGGAAAACTACAGAGCGCTGTTCTTGTTACTAATTTATAGTCTCAAAGTATGTGTAAACCAACAAGAGTTCTCCCCCATTGACTCTAGTCCTAGTCACTCATTGAATCCTCCCTAGTCACATTCTGCCACCTTTTTCCCCACTGTGTCATAGGAGAGCTGCAGTGGGACACCTTGTTTCAGGGAAGAATTGTAACTTTCATTTACCAAAAAAATGGTTCTTCATTGTGAAAAAAACCTTTCTTGTTATGAATCTGTGCCACACAATTTGAGACTGCACATAGATAGCCAGAAACAGTAGCTCAGAGAGTGGTGAACTGTGCCATTGGGGTGCTAAGCTGGAAGCTTTGTGTTGACAGTTTAAATGGCAACACAGCTAATTATTCCTTGCTAAGACATAGATATATGTAGAATGGGTGATGTGGTATAAAGGCTCTATCACTATCACTTTGGGATGGCCCCATTATTTACAAGTGGTGACACTACAAGTGAATTATGCAGGTTACCCCAAGTGTTTGCTGATAAAACCTTAATATCATATAATTGTGTCCTGTATAAAACATATGTTATAGAAAAGCAATTTTAGGAAGGTTTAGAGTTTTATAGATTTTATTGGAACTATTTTTTTTTTTTTTTTGTATTCCTCTTCTTGTAAACCCAGGTGCCTTTGTTACCATGAATCCAATTGCACAAGACAAGAGGGATCCATAAAACAGTTTGAGGCTTCCAGTTTGAGGGACCCATAAAAATGTCTTAAAATGACATAAAATAGCTTTCATAACTAAAACATCACATTTAAAGTCAAGAAATCTCAGCCTCTTCCAGGCTAGAAGCAGCTTCTGGGTCTCTATGGAAAGCTGCAAGTCTTCTCTTTTTAGTGGGATAAAGCTCCTTTTTCTAATTCTACAGTCTTGCAGGATATTGGGCTTTAACATCCATTATATTTTTATGTATAGAAAAGCTGCCCCTAGCCTGGCCTGGGATAATTTGGGAGGAAATTCCTCTTTCGTGGAGGAGGAAAACACTTCTCTGCCAGGTTGATTTATTTTTTATTCTCAGCCATTTGAATCTGTTGAGAGGTTTCAATTGTTAAAATAAGTCTTGAATAAGTAAGTGAGAGTGGTTAAAGGTGCAAGATAACTATATATATATAAAATCAATCACATGGTTCTGCAATTTGTCATATAGCTATCATCTCCATCCATATTGTTTGCATATCTGTATATAAGCATTTAGAAAACATGAATGGAATTTACAAAAATGTAGGGCTGTCGATTAATTGCAGTTAACTCAACTCAAAACAATCACAATTAAAAATTAATCATGATTAATGGCAGTTTTATTCACACTGTTAAACAATAGAATACCAACTGAAATTTATTAAATGTTTTTGGATGTTTTTCTACATTTTAAAATATATTGATTTTAATTACAACACAGAATACAAAATGTACAGTGCTCACTTTATATTATTTTTATTACAAATATTTGCACTTTAAAAACAAAAGAAATAGTATTTTTCAATTCACCTCATACAAGTACTGTAGTGCAATCTCTTTATCATGAAAGTGTAACTTACAAATGTAGGTTTTTTTCGTTACATAACTGCACTCAAAAATAAAACAATTGAAAACTTTAGAGCCTACAAGTCCACACAGTCCTACTTCTTGTTCAGCCAATCACTAAGACAAACAAGTTTGTTTACATTTACGGGAGATAATGCTGCCCTCCTCTTATTTACAATGTCACAAGAAAGTAAAAAAACACATTTGCATGGCACTTTTGTAGCCAGCATTGCAAGGTATTTACATGCCAGATATGTTAAACATTCGTACGCCCCTTTGTGCTTCAGCCACCATTTCAGAGGACGTGTCCATGCTGATGACACTCATTAAAAATGCGTTAATTAAATTTGTGACTCAACTCCTTGGGACAGAATTGTATGTCTTCTGCTCTGTTTTATTCTCATTCTGCCCTATATTTCATGTTATAGCAGTCTCGGATCATGACCCAGCACATGTTTGTTTTAAGAACACTTTCACAGCAGATTTGACAAAACTCAAAGAAGGTACCAATGTGAGATCTCTAAAGATAGCTACAGCACTCGACCCAACATTTAAAAATCTAAAGTGCCTTCTAAAATCTGAGAGGGACAAGGTGTGGAGCATGCTTTTAGAAGTCTTAAAAGAGCAACACTCTGATGCGGAAACTACAGACCCAAACCACCAAAAAAGAAAATCAACCTTCTGCTGGTGGCATCTGACTCAAATGATGAAAATGAACATGCATCAGTCTGTGTTGCTCTGGATCTCTATTGAGCAGAATCCATCATCAGCATGGACGCATGTCCTATGCAATGGTGGCTGAAGCATGAAGGGACATATGAATCTTTAGTGCATCTGGCACGTAAATATCTTGCAATGCCAGCTACAACAATGCCATGCGAATGCCTGTTGTCACTTTTAGGTGACATTGTGAACAAGAAGTGGGCAGCATTATCTCCTGCAAATGTAAACAAACTTGTTTGCCTGAGCAATTGTCTGAACAAGAAATAGGACTGAGTGAACTTGTAGGGTCTAAAGTTTCACATTGTTTTATTTTTGAATGAAGTTATTTTTTGTTCATAATTCTACTTTCATGATAAAGTGATTGCACTACGGTACTTGTCTGAGGTGAATTGAAAAATACTATTTCTTTTGTTTATTACAGTGGAGGTATTTGTAATCAAAAAATTTGAAAATGTAGAAGACATCCAAAAATATTTTAAATAAATGGTATTCTATTATTAACAGCATGATTAATTGCAATTAATTTTTTTTAATTGCTTGACAGCCCTACAAAGATGTTATTGAATTAAGCCTCACAGTTCCCCTCTGCTTCTCCTGGTCCTCCTCCAAGGTCAACTAGAATTATTGTCTGTATTGTACAGAAACGTAGGGCGGGTCACACTTAAAACACTGCATTGATACAGCTGCACTTAAGCAAAGACACTACTACATCAATGGGAGAGCTTCCCTTGTTGGTGTAGTTATTCCACCTCCCCGAGAGGCAAAAGCTACGTCAACGGGAGAAGCTCTCCTATCTAATAGCGCTATCTGCATGGTGGTTTAGGTCAGTTTAGCTACCTTACTATGGGGGGTGGATTTTTCTCACCCCTGAGCAACGTAGTTATACCAAAATAGGTCTGTAATGTAGACCTGGACTTGTACAAAGTCTGTCTGGCTATGTCTCTGTTTTAGGCATTTGTAACTTACCTGTCGACATTGTATCTTGGTGCTGCAGGCCAGACAGTGAATCTGAGGCAGAGCTGGGAATAGGACCTACAAGTCCTGACTCCAAGTCTTGTGGCTAAGGTACAAAATCATTTTTCCTTCTGAAACCGTGCTCATTAATATCTTCTTAAATGATTTTGCACACAGTTGGCTCCTTCCACTGACCAGATGTGTTCAAAACCAGCTTTGGAAAGAGAGATGTTTGGACTGTGCTTTAGTGGAGTGATGATGGGACAGGGCTTTTCTTTTTCTTTCTGGCTGCAGGGCATGATCCCCTCCCCCCATCTGAGGAAACAACAGTTAGCAGAAAACTATGGAGAAGGCTCATTAGGAAACACTAGCATGACATTAGCAGGAGAACCCTGCTAAGAAATGCAGTGGATAAAGGAACGTCTTATCTATGAGCATAAACATTAGGATTCGCCATGAATTACAGAATTCTCTGCCATATCTCAGACACCTTTTATATTTTCTTCACATTTGGCTGCAACTTTCTTCTGTCAAGGACTGAGTGGTCTCACATTTACAATCCCCTGAGACCTTTGTTGTTGGCCAATTTCATTATTACTTTATTAATATAGACGTTTTACCAGAAGCACCAACAGGAATTGGCCCCCACTGTGCTAAGACCTATACAGTTACACACAAAGACATGACTCCTACCCCGAATTGCTTCCAGGATAAGACAGTGATATTTCACTGCCAGAAGGAGGAGGATACACTACAATTCATACAATGTTTCTAAAAACAGATATTTGATTTTGTTGTTGTAAATTGATGAAGAGTTGATTCCCCCTCCTCCCCCACATCATTAATTGTCTAATTTCATTTAAGCTGATTTATCATTTAGATTGTAGTAATACCCAAAATGTGCTCAGTGTTTTCCAGACAGAGAAAGATATGGGCCCTGCTACAAACAGTGAACAATCTAAAAACACAAAAGCCTTGTCAACATGGAGAGTTAGTAAACAACAAGCTAGAGTGTAAATCCACAGCACGCAAGCCTTCTGCACATTAACTGTCCATGTGGACTGTGCTACCATGCACTAAAAGTTTCCTACTGCACTTTTACCTACTGCTGTTTGAAATCTCAGTAGGTAAAAGCACACTAGGGGTATGTCTTCACTGCAATTAGACATCTGCAGCTGCCCCGTGCCTCCTGATTCAGGCTTGTGGGGCTTGGGATAAGGGTGTAGACATTTGAGCCCAGGTTCTGGGATCCTGCAAGGTGGGAAGGCCCCACAATTCAGGCTGCAGCCCAAGCCAGAACGTCTACACCACAGTTAAACAGTACCCTAGCCCAATCCCCACCAGCCTGAGTCAGCTGGCATGGGCCAGCTGCAGGTGTCTAACTGCAGTGTAGACATACCTGAAGGAACTTTTAGTGTGCAGTAACAGGGTTCCCACAGACAGCTAATGTGCAGCAGGCTAGTATGCTGTAGATTGACTAACTCTCTATCTAGACAAGCCCCAAGGCAGAAAGTGATACAACAAACAAGAAAGGGTATCAGAGGATGAAAACCATGGAATTAATAAGTCATGGCCTATTGTTTTGGGGAGTTGTTTTGTTTTAAGTTATACAAGCAATACTCCCTCTCACAAATCAGCCCACTTATCTCCCTTCCACACCAATTGCCACCTTTAATTCCAGTCTTTAATTCTCCCTCTTTCCAGTTCAACTCCCTCCCTCCATATCAGTGAGCAGCTCACTTATGAGACAAATAAACAAAATAGCCAAGTAGAAGATTAGAGACACAAGGTGGGTGAGAAGAAAAGGAGGACTTGTGGCACCTTAGAGACTAACCAATTTATTTGAGCATGAGCTTAAGGTAATATCTTTTATTCAACCAACATCTGTTGACCAACACAGCTACAGCAACACTGCATACAACAGTGGAAGGTAACAAATTTTGCCATCTGAAATGGAAACACCACAACATGAAGAGGAAGCAAAACTTAACAGTGACATCTACTTCTTGAGCAAATGCCAGAAACAAAACATCTTCCCCAGAGGTCTCACCATCTGTAGCCCTCAGACTGCTACATACAACTCCAAATGTGCTGAACAGCTCTGCAGACGGACTTCCGAAAACCAAGGAACCACTTACTACACTTCACGTACTCCAGACGGGACTACCTCAGACAAGAAATCATCATATGCTTCTACACACAGGAAGAAAAAAAAAATCAGGAAACATACCTGGAAATCATGCAAGAAACCCAAACAAAACAACAACACCCTACCTGATGTCACCCATCCAACACAAAAACAAGATGTGGAGAATACCAGTTGGTCCAATAAAAGTTATTACCCCAACCTTACCCTCCTTGTCCCACTAATATCCTGGGACCAATAGGGCTAAAACATCACTGCATACAACAATATAAGTAGAAGATTAGTTTGCTAATTTCTTGTAGATATTGCAGAAACAAAAGGACTTGAGGAAGAATTTAAACATCTGTGTGGGCAGCTCAGGAAGAGTGGTGCACGTATGGGGGAACCAAGGAAGTTAGGATGGGAGTGAGCACTTCCCAAGGACCCCACTCAGTCAGGCTCCATGCAGAAAGCATCTGTTGCTGCTTTAAAACTTTGAGTGTTTCTCTTTTTTCCCTCACACACCAGCTCTAAGTGGTAAATGTGCCTGTTAAAGTGCTAATGTCCTGCAAGTGGAATCCCACCTCCAAGTGTATTAGGATAATGAGTTCACACCTAACTAATGGAGACTTAATAGACTCACTAATGGGCCACCTTTTCTCCAACAGTTTATGACCCCTTAGGATGGCAGTTGTTAAGGGAGGAAAAGGTTGAAGGATGAGCTCTGTCCTACAGCCTATGCAGCCAGCTCTCTTTGGGTCTCTGGCCTCCTTGACTTGCTCTGGCTCTTAAGGCAGTTTCCAGAGCCACACTCTCTCTACCTTCCTGGAGGAAAAGTAAACAGTTTGAGGCTCCTGTGTCTTTATTAAACATTTCCCTTTAACTGCATACTTTGGCTCTGTGCCCAACTACAGGGAGAAAGCTTCCACAGAGCAGCACAAGCCCAGAGCCCTGCCACATGGTTCCCAGGATAAATACCCTTTAAAAAATCAAGCACCTGTTGGAGGCTCCTCCCTTAGTTGATACCTACAGGGGGCTTCTCAGCTCTCAAGGGCCAGGCAAAGAAACTCCTAGGAAGTCCTCTTGATTTCTTGTGTCAGTGATCCTCAACATAGGTTTGGAGAAAAGAATAGAGAGGAGGGACCACGGCAGCCATTATGCACTGGGGAGAGATGACTGCACCCACCTAGTTCCAAATGGTAACAGCTGGAGATAGGGATCCAATCTGGTGGGGGAGGGGGGCAATTTACCTAATATAGCTAAATTTATAAACTGATGTCGGGGGGGAAAGGGTGGGCATGATAGATATGAAAGGGGATTAATCCCAAAGTAACTGTAGATAAAGAGCCCAAAAAATTTCTTAAATCCACAGCAGCAAGGGCATTTATGCTAGTACTTATGGTGCCCATGCACTCCCATCCACAATTGACAAGCAATTTGATTGGGTCTCAAAGTCCCATTTAACTTAGGGTCTGTTCACACTTCAAGTATAACTGCGTGCTAGTAGAGCTGTTGGTCATGGTCTAACATGACTTTTCCTTGCTAGTGTAGTTGGGACAACCTGGTTCTTTAGCTGTGCTAGGGACCAGTGTTACAGACTAGGTATGGATCCAGGAAAAGCGTGAAGGGAGAGAGAATGTGCAGGAATGTGTAGGAAGAAAAGGGGGAGAGAATCGTCAGGAATGGGGTGGAGGAAGGAGAGAATGAATGCAGAAATGCATAGGAGGAGGAAGAGAGTGTGTGAGAGAGAGAGAGTCTCCAGCCAGCCAAGCAGAGAGGGAGGGAACACATATGAGAGACACAATGATGTCAGCATTTCCTTGTGGATTGGTCATGTGGTGCTTGCCAGGTAAACAGTCTAGAAATAGATGAGAGGAAGGCAGCATACGGGCGTGTAGAGCAGGGCCAGAGGAGCTCAGGCTCCTTCACCCTTTCCTTTCCTTTCCTTTCCACTGCATCTTACACAAACAGCTTTCCATGGCTCTAGCAAGATTCTCCAGAGTAGAATTACCAAAAAAACAAACTGAGAAATAAAAGACTTAAGATTGATTTAAGATCTTAAATATTTAATGATCATTTTGATTTGAAAACACTGACAAATCAAAGGAGGTAGATTTTGTTACTTTACAAGACCTTGGTTACAGCACATCCATTTCAGCCCCTCTTGCACTGGAAGGGTTATAGTACCCTGAAGAGGAGACAGCCAGGGGAGCTGGGAAGGTTCTGATTTAGGAAAACATGATGATGATGATTCTTTTCAGCTAGGGAAGAGAAAACTGTAAGAGGACTCAGTGGAAAAGATTCCAGCTGCTGAAGGGACCTGTTAAAGTGGAAGGAAATAAATTGTTCTCAGAGCTGAGAGGGTGAACCTCAGGGAACAACTTAAGATGAGAGAATTTATAGCAAACGTGAATTTTATTTCATGAGTTACTTCATGACATGTATCTAGCAAGTGAGGTCACAGCAGATTATGCATATGAAGCTCAGTGAAACCCCAAGAACAGTCTCCTCTTCAGTGTAACATTTACCTCTTTCTCTTCATTCAAATCCCTCCTTGAAATTGGCTCCTTCTGTGGTGCCTTTCAGTGTCACCCGCCACTTACAGTATTAACCACAGCAAGGAGCTGCCCATGCTGCTTGGAGACTGCACTGTTGAACCCCTGGGTATGCACTTTACACTGTCCGGACGGGGTAGACTGGCCACTTGAGAGCCTGGGCTCTAAAGGTCCTGTGTGTCCTCGGTTCCAATTGATTTTAGTGGAAGAAAAAGATGCTCAGCACCTTGCCATTAGATTATCAATTGGTGGGGGCCAGGGACCATATCTTCTCCAAGCGTTACAGAGTATCCTACACAGCGCTGGGGCCCAGTAATTATATGTAAACCATTTTAGAGTGGCAGAGGGAAACTGAAAGACTCGAGAGCTGGGAGAAGGGTAAACCGGAGACAGTTTGATGACTAGGTGTTCTTTTCCTGCCCAGCAATTTCTCTTACCCTACAAACCCCCTCACAAAACAAAGCTTATATAGAGAGCATGCCCCTTAAATGCCTTGTATTCTGAATGTGGAGATTAGTGGTAATTTTACAAGGCCTCAAAGTTGGACTGCAGGGTGCAGCACTCCCTTGAAAGGGAACAGCTGACACTTCCCTTGGAAGCAAGTTTCCCCTTTACAGCAGTTTATAGCTGAAGCAGTGTCAGATTGTGGCAGAAATACACTGTCTGCCTCTGGGTTGAAAGATGGATACTTGATACCTCTCTCTGTTGCTGAAACACATCACCCAGACAAGACTCCCAGATCCTAGTATAGTTATTTTTTGAAGCATTATATAATTGGATTGCATGGTCAGGAGTGCTTCCTTAACAAGCCTTTCAGCAAGCCCTTTGCGTCTGCCTCAGCCAATCCTCAACTCTTACACACTTACTCACACACTCAGTTTAGAGTAAACTTGCTGCAAAATACAGTTAGGAAACAGATGAAACCAAAAAGAAAAGGAGGACTTGTGGCACCTTAGAGACTAACCAATTTATTTGAGCATAAGCTTTCGTGAGCTACAGCTCACTTCATCGGATGCATACTGTGGAAAGTATAGAAGATCTTTTTATACACACAAAGCATGAAAAAATGGGTGTTTACCACTACAAAAGGTTTTCTCTCCCCCCACCCCACTCTCCTGCTGGTAATAGCTTATCGAAAGTGATCACTCTCCTTACAATGTGTATGATAATCAAGGTGGGCCATTTCCAGCACAAATCCAGATATTCCTCCGCCCCCCCCCCCAAACAGTCCAGTGTTTTACTCTGCAAAAACAAAAACAAAAAATGGAGGGGTGGGGAAAGGGGGCGCCGAGGACAGACAGCTAGTAGTAGCTTTCTGAACTGAAAGAGACCACTAATCCTAACCCTTTACCCTCCCTGAGGTGAATGTCTTTAAAAGAAAGATTGCCATTGGTCGTATCTGTTGCATTCAAACAGGGCAAACGGGGTTTTGATTTCTATTTTCCTGTCATCTCATCACCACTCATAGGAGCATAGATTTTGCCATATCATATCAGACCATTGGTTCATCAAGTCAGGTATCCTGCCCCTGGCCCATGCCTGATGCCTCAGAGAAAGGTGTAAAATCCCCATAGGATATTTAGTCAATTATGCAATACAGTACAAAGTGGGTGGGGCAGGAGGGGAAAATCCTTACTGATCTCTGTCTCTTATTCCAGTTCTATACAGTTTTATAAGTCTTTTACCACTACTGTCAATATATTGGTTATGGCTCTGCTGAGTCATTCCATCCTGTTTGTGAGGGACAACTGACTAGTGGCAGCAGTTACAGAAGCAATTATATATATATATATATATAAAATTTCTTTTTTTTAAGTGTGAGCTTTTTCTGGGACCAGAGGATTCAACTGGGACTGTGCCAAGAGATACACTCTGGTGGGCAGTAGTTCAACTAGATGCAGAATACTACAAACCTACTAGTCACCTATTGCAGAAAAGAGAAAAATATCACCCCCAATTCTCCATGAATACTTCTATCCCTATCTGAATCCAAATCAAAATTGTTTCCTAATTTCCAAAATGCACCGTGGTTACAGTCTTGGCCTTTTCTCCCTGTGGCTCTCAACTGTTGGTGAGGAGTTAAAACTTTTGTTTGCACTTAATCGATGATTGACTCTCCCAATGAAGTGAGCTGTAGCTCACGAAAGCTTATGCTCAAATAAATTTGTTAGTCTCTAAGGTGCCACAAGTCCTCCTTTTCTTTTTGTGAATACAGACTAACACGGCTGCTACTCTGAAATCTCCCTAGAAATATTTTTGACATTATGTAAGTAGAATGTTTTAGAAAAACTATCAAACTAATGTTATTTCTAGGGCTGTCCAGCAATTTAAAAAATTAATTGCGCTGTTAACAGTAAGAGAATACCATTTATTCAAATATTTGTGGATGTTTTCTACATTTTCAAATATATTGATTTCAATTACAAAAAAGAATACAACGTATACAGCACTCACTTTATATTTATTTTTATTACAAATATTTGCACTGTAAAAACCAAAAGAAATAGTATTTTTCAATTCACCTAATTCAATTACTATAGAGCAATCTCTTTATCATGAAAGTTGAATTTACCAATTTAGAATTATGTAGAAAAAATAACTGCATTCAAATATAAAACAATGTAAAACTTTAGAGCCTACAACTCCACTCAGTCCTACTTCTTGTCCAGCCGATCGCTCAAACACGTTTGTTTACATTTTCAGGAAATAATGTTGATTGCTTCTTGTTTACAATGTCACCTGAAAGTGAGAACAGGGGAGTTCGCATGGCACAGTTCTAGCCGGTTCTCAAGATATTTACGTGCCAGATGCAGTAAAGATTCGTATGTCCCTTCATGCTTCAACCACCATTCCAGAGGACATGCATCCATGTGACGGGTTCTGCTCACTAACAATCCAAAGCAGTGCAAACTGATGGATTTTCATTTTCATCATCTGTGTCAGATGCCACCAGCAGAAGGTTGATTGTCTTTTTTGGTGGTTCAGGTTCTGTAGTTTCCCACCCCGAGATCAGTCACAAATTTAATTAATGCATTATTTTTTTAATGAGCATTGTCAGCATAGAAGCATGTCCTCTGGAATAGTGGCTGAAGTGTGAAGGGACATATGAATCTTTAGCACATCTGGCACGTAAATATCTTGCAATACCGGCTACAAAAGTGCCATGCGAACGCCTGTTCTCACTGTCAGGTGATGTAAATAAGAAGCAGGCCACATTATCTCCCGTAAATGTAAACAAACTTGTTTGTCTTAGCAATGGGCTGAACAAGAAGTAGGACTGAATGGACTTGTAGGGTCTAAAGTTTTACATTGTTTTTGAGTACAGTTATGTAGCAAAAAAAAATCTACATGTGTAAGGTGCACTTTCATGATAGAGATTGCATTACAGTATTTGTATGAGCTGAATTGAAAAATACTATTTCTTTTATCATTTTTACAGTGCAAATATTTGTAATGAAAAATAATATAAAGTGAGCACTGCACACTTTGTATTCTGTGTTGTAATTAAAATCAATATAATTGAAAATGTAGAAAAACATCCACAACTATTTAATACATTTCAATTGATATTCTATTGTTTAACAGTGAGATTAAAACTGCAATCAATCGATTTTTTAATCGTGATTACTTTTTTTGAGTTAATTGCATGAGTTAACTGTGATTAATCGACAGCCCTAGTTATTTCCTTTTTTTGGTGGAAAAAGTTGATGGGGACAAAAAGTTGAAATGTACGTAGTAAGTTCCTGACAATACAGACCTAGATACAGCATTCATGAGGAATTCTGTACACATGCTTGGTCTTTTCATACATTATGCCAGTTTGTCCTTTCATGGTCCTAAAATGTCCCTGCACATGGACTGGCTGGTGAGAAACATTTTTCCATGGCTCCTTCCTCACTTGAGCAGTTGGAAACCTTGACTGTGGATTCAGCTCTTGGTTAGATTATTGTGATGCTGCTTCTCTTTTTTCTAGTCACTGAGGCACTTATATAGAGCTTCTAATTTTTGCCTTATATTAACTGAAATGCATAGGCTGAAAACACAACCACAAGTTGTTGGGCCTGATGAAGGAATTACTGGGTAAAATTCTATGACCTGTGTTACACAGGAGGGCAGAATAGATCACCACAGTGGTCCATTTTAGACTTAAAATCTGTAAGATTGTTTTCAGATGAGGACAAAATCTTAACTTTTATACCAGAGCCTCACACTGTTTTTACCATGAGTAACAATGACCGGCAGATAAGATTGACAGACAGCTTGGAGGACAAGCATAGAAAACATACCCTCAAAATGCCAAAAAAGAAGTTTCTCCACTATTTTAACAAATGCCAAAAGCTAGAAGCTGTATATACAGATAGCGGGTGGATGAGGAGGAGAGGCTACAGTGAACACAACACAGTTCAAGTTGGCAAAGAGCCCTTTCCTGAAGAATGTACGTTTAACCTTTAGCATTCAAGTGTCTGGGCTTAAGAGTCATTATGAGCAATACTTTCCTCTAGCACAGCCTCCCCTGACTGTGGGAAGAGGGTTTTGTAGAAACCCACCATCTTTACCCTTTCTTTTTCTAGAAGATTAAAAAAAATATTTCAGCCACCTCTATCCCTTTTAATGCCAAATACAAATGTACTTTCAATGGAAGCTGCTGACATGCTATTTATTTCTAACAAAACCCAGGTGCCGTAGCGTTTGCAGATGGGATGCTCTTTGGTCTGGCTCAGTCCCTTTGCCAGTGGAAAGTGCTGCGATGGTCTGACAGAACAGACTCTTTGCAGATCAGTAATCTGTGATTGGAGAACACAACCTTTAGCCAAACTAATGCTTATGGTTTGAATCAAAGGGTTGGGATTTGATGCAGCTGCTCACAACTGAGTTCTTTGCAGTCTTGGCCTAGCACTATGGAATTCTGAAACAGGTGGCAGCAGGTACCTTTTTGGGGGGAGTGGGGTGGGGAGAAAGGAAGGATGGGAAAGGGGCTACTAGTGACTGGCCTGTGCAGGAAACAATACAAAATGGGAAATATTTGGCCAGTTTCTCTGCCTCTCTAGCACAGAACACTTGATTTCACCTTTTGGTGAACACAACACATGAAATGTTAGAGAGACAGCAACAGACAAACATCAGACCCTGCTGCAAATGGACAGGCTAGAAATGCCCCCAAATCATCTCCATCTGTAAAACACTTCAGGACTGATAGAAAACACACACATCCCAAGCACTGACCAAATCTGGGAAGCTGCATTCCAAGAAAAAATGGAGGGGGGAAGTAAAGGAAGTGTTAAATGGGAAGAAAAGGAGGAGATTCTTGGTTTGATTTTGGTGCTGAGAGGAGAATCCTTGCAGTGAGGCATTTCCTTTCAGCCCCACAGTCTACTCACATCTCATCCATCCTCTTCGCTGTTCCGGTGCAGAGCTTTTTGCTGATCAGAACAATTGCTGAGGGGGGAGCGGGAAGCCTCTTTTAGCGTTTCTGTAGCTCCCTGATGGTCAGTCCCAACATCCCAGCTGTCAAAGGGCACTAATCAGAGCAGCTATACTGGCTATTAGGGGAGGGCCTGGGTTTAGGGGCAGGGTACATCACTGACTGAAGTCACATAGCGGGTCCCATCTTCAAATAGGCAGGTCTCAAACAGGACACTCTCTCTTGCGAATGTTAACTTGTTTATGTTATATATAGGAAATATTCTGAAACAAACATACAAAAATGTAATTCTTTTAAATGAACTTGTGAGGTATTTTACATGTATGTATGATTTTATAAAATAAGCACAAATCTTCACAGCAGCAGATTTTTGTGCAGTTTTAATTAGGCTCTTAGAGAGAAAAAAACAATATTTTTAATAAAAGGTAAGGTGATGAACATATCTGACTAAAATGGATGTAGGTGGGACCTTGTCCCCATCTCTCACAATGAGTATCTCACTATTTTCCAACTTCGAATTTTGGGAGCAAGGGGAGTGAGGCTGGTACAGTATAAGGTTAGCAGGTTTGGCACCGGCATCTAAATTACTGAAGAATATGTTGACTCAAGTTCTCTCTCTTAGGCCTCCATCTCACTCCAAAAGAATTTTAGGGGGAAGATTTTCAAAAGCACAAAGGCCAGTTAGGTGTCTAACTCCCACTGGAAGCCTTTTAAAATCATCCCCTTGAAGATCTGGTGTTGTCTTCGATTTGAGGAGGTTTATGTGAACTGTGGATGAGAGTCCCTCCTTTGCAAGATTTCCTGTTGAAGGGCCCTGACTGTTGAAGAGATGCAGATTCTTTTGTGTATTCGATACATTTATACAAAATTGTGTGTGAACTATTTTGGAAAATATAGAACCTTTAATTTATCCCTTTGCTTTGAAAGCAAAATGTCTATTTTATCTTTTTAATTATATTATTCTGTAACTTAATCCCACCTTTTTCATTTAAAATTGTTCCCAGACATTCAGTTTTACTATGAGCTTACTTTGATTTTTAAGCAAATTTCGGGGAAGTAACCCTAACTCAGTGATTTCTGTAAATATTTTAATAAATTCTAATATTGAAGATGACATCAGTACAACAGGCAGGAGGTGTACAAGCATAAAACTAGTGCAACTGCAGCAAATATCCATAAAGTAGTTCAGGCATAAGCTACAGCTCAGAGGGAAATGATGCTCAATATTTGTATCAGGTTAGTGAGTCCTGATTAAATGCCAAGATTTTTTTCCTCAGTGATTCTTTTTAAAAAATGTATAGCTACATAATGAGTTCATTTTTTCCGTCACAATAAAATCTACCATACCTTGCATTAAAACCTGCAAAAATAGGCAAATATATGGGTTTTAAATCAGTGTTTCTCAATGACTCGTCCATGGACCAACACTGGTCCCTGAGATCTCCCTGACACGGTTTAGGAAGGCAGCAAGCCGGTCCCTGGTATCAAAAAGGTTGAGAAACACTGTTTGAAATAACAGCCCTATGATGATGCTGTTACACCCCTGAAGGACTACTTATGAGCTCTAAACAGTGACAAAGGCAAGGCTGTGAAATAGCTCTACTAGTCCACTGATGCCTTTCATTCTAAGTGACTAACACACTTCCGGTGATGGAAAAAAATCGATGTCCGAATCTTTAAAAAAAAGTAGTCGTGGAATAAAGAGTATCTGGGAAGAGACACGAAAAAACAGGGAGAGAACAAACATCCCCCTGATTTTCCTCACTCCAGAAATCTCTCTCTCGAAATCCTACAACATGTATTCCTCCAGAAGAAATACATACATCCCTCGAGCATATCCATCTCTCAGCAATAAAGGAACTCGGCCTCCTGTCCATTAAACAATACACGCATACATGCCTCCAGAAGAAATTCATACATCTGCTAGAATTGCTCAGCAGTGCGTCTCTCTCTAGCCCTCTGTTTATCTCTCTAGCCCTGCTGTATTTCTGCATCCCAACAATGAATGTGCTGCTGTTGGCATATCCCTTTCCATGCTGCTTGCTAAATGTATGTATATGGACACAATGCATCAGATCACTTCAGTGGCTTGCATAACTCTTTTGCAAGCAAATGCTTTTGATTATTTGTGCTGTTTCGTATCCTTAGGAACCCCTAAATTAATGCACCAGCTTGATCTATTTCATGTTAGTTAACCTTTCCCCCCATCCCTCTCTGCATTCAACTTGATATAAACAAACTCTTAAATAAAAAACAAAACAAACAAACAACCAAAGCATTGTGCAGGTAAACTAAAATAAATGCTGAGAATACCAGACCCTTCCCAACTCTTAGTGCTAAGGTTTGATTGCAGATTTCCACTGCAAAGGACCAGAGAACTGGAAACCTGACAAATGCCTTCAAATTGACCTGTATTTTCACAATGCACACTGTGTTTAAAATGAGTGGCAGACTTTATCACTTGGAGCTACTTCAAGGACTCTGGGCCTCTGTTGTATTCTGATTCTTTAAACATATTTCCAAGAAGCAGAAAATCAACAATTCATATTATGGACTTTTTCTAAACTGGGTTACATTTTACAATGGGTTATTGTCTTATTTAAACAGGAATTTAAAAAAAAAAACAGCTTGGAACTTTTCCCTTCACATGCAGGCATCATTATCATGAACTGCTCCTTAGGGCTGATGGATTGGAAGATATAATAGGTCTTTTCTGTCTTCAGCATCAATGACTTCCCTCTCACCCAAAACATTAGAATAAGTAGTATTCAACCAGTTTGGGGTTCTGTTTTAAATTGTGGCATGGTTGTGGCTCCCCGCTAACTCCTTGCATTCATTTGATTTCACGGGGGCCATACCCGGATTTGTCCCACTCATGCTTCAGGAAGAACCTTGTTCATCCCAGACTGTTGGGTAGCCAAGCTGCATTTCCACAGAAGGACCCTGCCTCCGTAGAAGACAGAGGGACCTAGAATCATGCCCCAAGTCTGTTCACCATGGATAACTACCACTCATCTGGGAGCTCAGTCAGCAGAAAACCATAACCAATGTGTCAGGCATTAAGCAGTTTCCAGCCAGTGTATTCCTAAAACTCTTTAGTTTTCATGCAACTTTTTAAACAAAAGCAAATTTTGTAAATATATTAGTCTTAAGTTGTACAAAACACTGTTTTTAGTTCCATCAGTGCAAAATAGATAAATGCAATGGTATACTGCTACATACATATCCCTCAGATATGCAGGTCAAAAAATTAGATGGACAAACAGTTTGTATTTCTTGATGCAATTATTCACATGTTGTTTTCCTGCATGAAAACAGTTACATTTTGGAAGTCTTACAAGGCGAGTTTGAGAGCTTTCCGTTAAGTACATTAGATATCCAAACAAAAGATTAAATACTTGTATATTAATGTAAAGGTGTGTATATAAATAAAATGGAGGCAGCCCTACTGACTCTGCAGCTGGGGTTATGTTGATTTCCACTTAAAAACCCAAGACTAAAACTGATATTTTATACTTTAATGATAGAATTTAGTCTCCAAACTCTTTAGAGAACTGAATTTTCTAATTACTATTACCAATCTGTACATATAAAATTTACTATATGCCATTTGTAACCATTATCTACAGCTATTTCAACATCCTTTAGTCAGATTTCTGTGTTTGCATAAGGGTTTAATAACTGCAGGACAGTTCAGATGACGCAGTAGGCTCTGCACAAACTCTGTATACTGAAAAGGGGAACTCTTCCGTTTTTTCTTCTATTTCTCCTTGTCTATCCTATTGGTAAGGCCAGGGGAAGAATCTATCTCCTCATCTTGGTCTAGCCTTGTTTCTCTCCCCAGCTCCCTTAATTCCCTTCGCCTCATCTTCTGCCCTTTCCAGAGGCAGAAGAAAGGCATCTTAGGACTTGACCCCAGAGCAGAGCTGCTTGTGACTGGACCTGACTCTGGGAGGAAAAAGAGGAAGAGTACAACCCTCTCCCCTTGCTTTGCTGCTTAACCCTTTAGTTACTCAGAAATGGATAAGTAGCATTACTGCCTCTAACCCCAGCTGTGCTGCTGCCCTCTTCCTTTTCTGGGCACTTCGGATCACTTAGAAAGCACAGAAGAACAAGAATGCAGGAGCACTGAGAGACTGTCACAGGCGGGAAGAGAGAGAGCAGCAGAGCCTGAGGAATACCACAGAGTAGCCAAAAAGAAGGATGTTTGGTTAGTGTTAAGTACCCAGACATATGCACTTTGGCATGTTTGCATTTATGGAACTATACGTTTTCATAGGAAGTGAATGGACAGCAACACAGGGCTAGACTGCACAGAGAAATGTACATGTCTAAGAGGGTGCGTGCATGTATGTTATTTCTAAGGCACCTATCACCATAGTATCTGGTATTAGACTTCCTTGCCCCTTATCACCAGGTTTACTTTCTCCTGTACCCTGGAGAAAAATGTGCACAGAGAGAATGGGTCCTGCCTGACTGTCCCACTACATCTACAACCTTTGGAGAAAATAGACTCTTCTTAAAAAACTGTACCGGAAATGAGCAGGCAATTGTTGCCTTTATTCTGTTCTCCTAGCTTCACCAGCATTGAAGCAATTTGTTTTATATTCACAAAGAATGACAGCTACAAATTCTGTGTACCTCTACAGACAGCACATGGAGCAGCCTTGCAAAATTCTGCTTGCCCAAGGCAAGTAGGAATATATATATATTTTGTTTTTGAGAGGCAAGTTATTTTTTTCAGTTATCCTCAGAGTAAGAGGGGGCAAACAGATCTTTGTGCAGGGACAGGTAAATTTCCATGACTGTTCCACAAGGCTGACAAAAGTACATGCTTGCATTCATATACTTATTGATGTGTGTAAATTCACAAACAACATACAGGCAAATAGTTACACACCCTCTATGCATACCTCTGAGTTTTCATAATTTACAAATTAAATTATATACCAATTTAAATGCCCATTTTCTTGTATCTCACAAACATCCAAAAATAGCAAAATACCTTTATTAATTTACCAGATAATAGCGGTTCTTTGGATTTCTAGCATTCCTTCCCTTTTTCTACTAAAATTGTGAAGACTCCAAAATTACCACCTCAATATTAAATAATGCATGGTAGGCAGGTTTAGAGAATTAAAAATACAAATATTGACTAGTTTTAGCATGCAGTTCACTATATTACAATTTGAAATCCATCTATATTCAGAATCTCCCAAATGGAAACAACGACTGCAACTGGATTCCTTGTTCCGTACACTAAAAATCAGGAGGTTTTATTTATTTTGGTTACTATTTTTTAAAATATAAAATTACTGACATTTTTAAAGCCTCTCTAGGTGTTCAAGGAGGAAGACATAATTTGGCTGCATTTTTTTCAACAAAACTAACATTTACACAGGTTCTTGGAGACGGAGAAAAAGGGGGGAAAAAAAAGAAACATTAAATTTTAGACTGTTTTTTGCCTGGCCCATCTCCTAAAAATTCAAATGCTAGGTTCCCTCTAGTCAGCTACATTTTACAGTGACATGGGGCTGGGGAAAAAGAGCGATTAACTGTTGCAAATGGAAAGTTTAGATAATCACAAATGGAACAAATTGAAAGCAAAAATGTTACCGTAACAATAAAGAAATATTTAATCAAAGCCCAGGTTCTGTGGGGACTGAAGGAATGCTACATCCTTGCCTTAAAAAAAAAAAAAGGGGGGGGAGAAGAGAGAAAAGAGAGAGAAAGCAAGCTAGAAAAAAGGCAGAGGCAGAGCCGCCTCCTGTAGCTCCCCATTGTCCAGGGCTATAGAGAGCCCCAGAATGGCATTAACCTCACAAAAGGCACATTGTGCTGGGGACAAAAACAGCCCCTTCTTCTACAATAACTTTTAGCTTTTTATTTTTAGAAAATGACAAAGCTTTTGCAGCAATGGCTGGTGAAACCTGTAGCCCGATTTCCAGCGAGGCTGGACTTGGCTTTATTGATCAGCTGTCCCGCCTGGAAAAGCAGCCAGGAAAGTTTGAATGGGAACTCGATGTTGGTTCCTGGAGAGGAAAGCCCCGATTTGTTAAACTGAGCTTTCTGCATAAAGAGAGTTTTATTCCCCAGCGAGGGTCGCGGTGAGCCCGGGGGGATTCCCGAGCCGGGCCGACGCGGGCTCTCCGCGCCGGGCCAGGCACGCGTGGCGGGGCAGAGGAATTAAAGGCTCCCCGCAGCCTGCGCCCCCGAACTCGCCTCCCAGGGCGCAGGGAGTTGGGCGGCTGCTCGCAGGACACGCGTGCAAGGGGCACTGCGAGGCTGCCAATTCCGCGGGCGAAGTTACACAAGTGCATCCTTGGCGTGAAAGCTCCGGCCGCAGCTGGGCGCGGAGGCTCGGGCCGGAGGGACACGGCGGGCTCTGCCTGGCTGGGCGCTCGGGCTGGGGGCAGGTAGGGTCCGCGGCTGCCGCCGCCCTGCGCGGCGCTCTCCTGGGGCCGGGGAAGGGCCGGCTCCGCGCCGGGCCCGCGGCTCGAGGCGCTCCCCGGAGCTCGCCCTGCCTCTGCTCCTACCCCTAGAGACGGAGAAAGTTGCGCTTCTTTCCCGCTGCAACTTTCCCAGCTCCTCGCGGGAACTTCCCGGCGCTGGGTGCCCCGGCCCTGGCGGCGCGGCGCGGCAAGCGCGGGGCGGGGCGGGCCTGGCCGGGCAGGTGGCCCCCGAGCGCGGCCCGCCGGGCAGAGCGGGAGCCGGTCAGCGCCGCCGCGGGAGCCGCGGCCCAGCCCCCTCCGGCGCGGCGGCGGCGGCGGCCCCCCCCGGGTCCTGCGGGCCCCCCCGAGCGGCGCCGGGCCGGCCCCATGCCCCAAGTTTCGCTGCGCCGCCGCCGCGCTGCTCCCCCCGCCCGCTCGCCCGCTCGCTCGCTCCCTCCCCCGCCGCCTGGGCTGAATCTTATTGATCCAGAAGGTGGCTAATTAGCCCTTCCCGTCGTGCCTGGGTAATGAGGCACATGCGCACTGCACTAATCAGCCATTTTTTGCAGGAAACTAATTAGCAGAATAAAGATCCAAAGAGTTTTTTTTCTTCCCAATCATCAGATCTGAGTCCGGGCGCTTCCTGCTCCGGCGACCGCCAGCCCCGCCGCCCGCTCCGCCCCGAGCGCCGCTGCTGCTGCTGCCGCCCGTGGCCCCCTCTCTCCGGGGGGCTGCAAACTCCCCGACAACGATGCTGCTGCTGGGCAGCGGCGGCGGCGGCGGCGGCTCCTGCTCGGCTCCGGCTGCTGCCTCCTGCTCCCGCTGCTGCTGCCCCGGGCTCCTCCTCGGAGCGCGCCGCTCCTGCCGCTGCCGCCGCGGCAGCCTGCATGGGATCCGTGGCCCCCGCGCCGCCGCCGCCGCCCGGGATTAAAGCGCCGCCGCCGCCGCCGCCGGAGAAGCGACCGTGTAAGTGGCAACTTTCCTGCCCGGTCCCCCGCTCGGGCTCCTCCTGCTCGGGGCGCTCGGGCTGCTTTGCATGGGGCTGGTCCTGCCCCCCGCCCTCCCGCTCCCACCCACCCAGCTCGGAGCCCGCAGCAAACTTTGTGCCGCCCGCTGTCCGGGAGCCCCGCCGGGGACCGAGCCGGCCGGCCGGGGCGCTGCCCCGGGACACGCTCCGCGCCGGCCCCCGCGATCGCCGCCGCTAGCTCCGTCCGCGGCCGGCCCGCCGCGCTCTTCTCCGGCTGCCGCTCGCAGGTGTCTCGGGCTCGGGGATGGCTCCGGCTCCGGCTCAGCGAGCCCCAGGAGGCGGGGGACTCGCCTGCTCCCGAGGAGATGCCCGGCGCCCATGGACTGCTGCGTGCCCGGCGGCGCCCCGGCGGCGGGGCCCAGGGACAATGGCAGCGAGCGAGGAGCGGGGATCGCCTGCCCGGGGCTGGGGTGACACCGGCGGGGCCGCTCAGCTCCGCGGCGGAGCAGGAGCGCGCCCGGGGCGCAGGGTTAGGCTACGAATTGCACCCCGCAGAAATTCACTTCGGGACAGGAGCGGGCGCCCGGGCTCGGCTCGGTGCCCCCGAGATTTTTGTCTCGTGCTCGGGTTTGCTCTTTTTGAAGAGTGCTTGGGGAGGGACAGGAACTTGGTCGGAGTGGTTTAAAATCCAGGTTTGTGGGGGACAAGGAGAACATTGATCAGAATAATCTGCATAATCGATAGGGCAATGTGCTGAAATCGTGTCCCTCCATTTACTGTAAATTTCTCTAATCTCTGCCGCGAGACTGCCCGAGTGCAGCTTCCCTCTTCCTAGTGTGCATTTAATTGCAATCCAGCACCCCCGACTTTACTGCTCGGCTCTCTGCAACTGTCACTGGGAAGGAGACACACTTTGTCTGCCTCACTTTCAAATTCCGTCCCTTTACTTTTCTCTTCAGTGGCTTTTTTGTGTGTATTTTTTCCGGGTAGGTGTTGAGAGGTTTAATAGGAGATGTCTTTAAACTCGGCCAGTTCCTGAATGTGGATTAATGTAGTTTGCTAGTCTTTCAAATGAACAATAACACTTCCTAGGATCCCTTCTCTGTTAATCTAGGGTTAGATTTCTGCTGTGTTAAATGTCCTATAATTCTGTACAATTAATACACCAAAGAGCAATTTAAAAATATTTTAATTTTTTTAAAAATTGTTCCAGTGTAGACACCATTCCATCCTTGTTGCCAGTCCCTTTAATCCTGCTGCCTTAGGTGAATTTGTGTTTGGGATATATTTTGAAAGAGAAGTTCAGTTTAGTCTAGTTACCACTTTAATAAAATAAAAGTGTACATGGAGCTAGTTTTGAAGATTGTGGTTAGGGGGATGGGAGAGGTGAAGGCAGAAAATGCCACTGTAGGCCAATCCCTCCTTTCTCAGTTTCAGTTTTTAATTACTTAATGCTGAATTGCACAGTGCTTATCTAAATATTTGCAAATGCTCTTTCCTATTGATTCCTCTGAATAAACTGTCCTCCTTCGCTTCAGAGCGGAGGTGATTCATGCTTTTTTAAAATGAAATCTCTAGAGCGGTGTGTGTATATTTTAGTGTATAAAAACACACACATTTTAGTTTTAATTTATAAATTGGGCGTGTGTTTTTTGGAACTGTGTTAAACTCTTTTTGGGCTCTGGGAAAGATTTGTTTCTCTTTTGAACTGTGCTTGAAGCTGGCCTTTGGTAGATCCAGGACTTGGTGTGTACATGTACATCTCTGCCTGCTCGCTTCTTCTCTCTCTCTTGTTTAATATGGAGCAATTTTCTGGAGGCTCAGTGACTCCCTCCTTGGGGTCACATTGAGTTCGAATCTCACTGAAGGTGCAGGAATCCTGCAATGGGCGAAGTAAGAGAATAGAGAGAATGGGGTCAAGTTGGTTCCTTAGAGGCCAAAACTCCCATAGCTGCCTTTATATTATAAATAAATAAATAAATAAAATTAGCTTCCCCCCCCCTCCCCTGCCATGTTACAAATTGCAGTCTCCCCTTTCAGATATTTGCTTTACAGCTTAAAGCTTCTCCCCCTTCTGCCCTCAGCCAACACCCCCCCCCGAACCCCCCCAAAAATGGAGTGGGGAGAAGGGGAAAAAAATAAGTTGAGTTTAGGCAAATAATGTTCAGTCTCCATATCCTATTACAAAGCACTTTGAATATGCAAGACATCACACAAGACCAGTTATTCCAGTTACAACAAACTTAAAAAAAGAGAAAAAGGAAAGGCAGGTTTAGATGGACTCTCTCGCACTAACAAATTACATATTTAAAGCTCTCTTTAATTTTTTCCCGTAATCGCATAGTATCAATGCTTTTTTTTTTTTTTTTTTGGATGTCTTGTTCTTTCATTACAATCTTTCAGCCGAGTTTAGGAAGATTGCTGCAAGCAACACGTTTTCTGTAGTTTTGTTCCTGTATCTTGGAGGAGAGTTGGCAGGCATTCTGTGGTTTGCAGTTACACAATATGTTATCATGTTTTTAATCACTAAATCATTGCAGTGGTTATAGATTTACAGTCTTAGGGTATTACAGAGGAGAAACAGAGGCTATATGTATTTATATGTATGAGTGTGTCTGTGTGTTTTGTGAACTTTTAAATTGTATTGTTTTTCTTTTGTTTTCTGAAAGAGAAGAAAGTTTATATTTTTGTGCCAAGTCTCCCCACGTGCTTCAAAAAAGTTTGTAAAATCTTCTGATCCCAACAGAGCAGGAATTCTAATATTAGTATACGAGATGTTATGTGAAATGTTGGCGTTAAACTAACATCGTGGTTGGGGTTAGCGAAAGGCAGTCAAGCTGTTCTCTTGTTTTAATATTAGCCACCTGCATTGGGATTTGGCACTTATTGGAAATGGTAATGTGGGGGAGAAGGACCCATGTTTTGTAGATGTCCGTGACCTAGTGTGTCATGTCATTGGTAGCCCACTTTCTGCTTCTGTTTTCATATTATTATGTAACAGAATCCTTGGTAGCATTAAAAATTCAGTATTACAAGCTGATTGTAATGCTCCCTCATTAGGGAGAACTGTCTGGCCCTGTATTAAGTGAAACACGGAGCATGGCTTTTAGATTCTAAACATCAATAAATATTAAGTATCAGCAGAGGAAAAAATAAAGTTAGCTGGGCTTTTGGCCCCTTCGTAGTTCTCTCCCCCTCCCTACCCCACCATATTGTCTGTCTGTCTTTTATTGTGAGCTAGATATCTGCTTTCCATTGGTGACTTTTTCTGTCTTTCTTGAGAGAGGTCTCTTGTATACACAAAAGGTTTGGAAGTTTGTTTTGTTTTGATCTGTATTAAACAGGTCCTTCAGTTTGCTGATGTCATTTCCTTTCATATTTGAGTTGTTTGTTGTGCCTCCCCGCCCCCCTTCTCAGCTGGAGCCTAGGGCAATGTGGGGAAGTGCAGCAGCGGACGAAGTAAGTTCTGGGTTCAAAGGCTGAGGGTCGTATGGTGCCTTTTCGTCATTCTCTGTTTCGCCTGCTTGGAAAGAGGCTCCAATCCCAATATCTGGTTAAATGCTCAGACATCAGCTTTCTGTGGCCTGTCCATGGGCTGCAGTGGCAGGCGATGATTCATCTCAATTTCCTTTTCGTGCTCGATCCCCTTTTTAATGCCTTTAATACTCCCCTCTGCCCCTCCCCCCCACCTTTCCTTCCCCCCCCCCCCCCCCCAAAAAAAAAAAAAGTTCTGACAACTGCAATTCACTTGCAAATCTGAGGCCAGCATTAGTGGGGCTCCTGCTGTGAAAAGAACGAAAGTGTTTCAAGTTTTTTTTCCCCCTGTCGCTTTATTTCTGTTCTTCATCTCCAGTTAAACGTTTTTAAGTAGCTTTTTCCTTTCCTTGGTCAGTTGACTGACTTCAGAGGTATGGGCCCTGTTCTCCTGATGTTGCTAACGTTGCTATATAGCTCAGTTCTCTCCTCTGCAAGCATTCTTCAGTCTGTAACAAAAACAAACAAACATAGGAAAGAGGAGGAAGAAAAAGAAACCAAATTTCTAACGGCAAAGGTTTTTTTTTTTTTTTTTTTAAATGTCTAGTTATATTCGGAAAGGAGTGGCCATTCGTCTGTTTGCTTCAGGTTTTCTGTATCCAAGCTGGGGTGAAAAATGAGCCAGCATTGACACTTGGCCTAATGTGAAACCCTGGGTAACCTCTTTCCCCTTCTATGGCTCTGGCCTTTTGTTCCTGGAGAACTGAGCTAAGGTGCTTTTCACTCGGACCAAAGGCAGCACGAGAAGTCTCCCTGTGTGCCTAGCGCCTTTGGATGGCCTCCTCATGGTTATTGTCAGAGCAGAGTCTAGGAAACAATCGCTTTGGCAAGACATAAACGCAAAAACATTTGTCCATCTTTTAATCTCTTTGTTTTAGGATTTTTTTAATCTCGTTCTTTAAATTTCACCATTTCAGTTTGTGTCTTGAGAGAGACGAGTGGAACAACATGAAGCAGATTTACCGTAGGCCAGGCCAGCAGTTGAACAGATTCAGTAGAAATTCCTAAATCCTAAACTGATGCACATATGGCTGACTGCATTTGTGTCTCTGTTAACACTTTCTTCAACTTTTTAAAATAAAAATGTTGTTCTGAAAAAGCAAAAAATGACGTAAGACTGTTATTTGAACTTGATTTAGTATTTTATAGGCACCATTTTTTACTATATTTTACTGCACATACACCACACCCCCGTCAGTTCTAAGCTTGCTTGTCTGTACTGGAAGAATTATTAGGCAACCATCTTATTCTAGGTTGTACTCTGGCTTGTATGAATAGTGTTTCTGATATAGTCATTTAATTAATTATAAAGGTGTCTTAACACATACTGCACATAGGAGAGAGCGGCTCTTTTTAGAAAAGAGTAATTACAACCCCCCCAAACCTCTTAAGGCTCTTAACTTTGTTTTTTAATGTAATACCACCTGCCTTTGTGTGGTTTGTATGACGCTGAATATAAACTGATGCATCAGATGGGAGAGATGGTCCATGAACAAAGCAGGAGTCCGATTTTCCCCTTCTTCTCCTCCCCCCCCCCACCTTAATATATCTGCATCAGTTGGGATGCTGTATTTAGAGGTCTGTCAGCTTTTCTGTTATGAACTCTTAAATTTTGCAGGTTGTACCATAGAAAAGCCTCCCCACGGCTAAGATGAGGTGTTCACATTGTATGAAGGCTATTCTGTTTTTTTTCTTTTGTTTTCCTATAATTCAACCTCTTCTCCCCCTTCCCCTTCCCTCCTCCACCCCCCATTTGGAATTGTACTGTAGTCCATTAGTCCCTTATAGGAGATTTATACTTTTGTATTTTGAGGTGAGGAAAAGAGAACCAGGTGAAAGAAATTCTTCTAGTAACAGACTGTTTTCAGCACCTGCACAGAGCTTCCTCTGCTTCCTTCTCTTCCTTTTCTGCCATTTTAAACTTGGATGGGATTTTTAATCTGTGGAACTAACATTGCCACGATAGAGTTGTTGAGGGCTGTCGTGTCAGGAGAATGGGAATCCAAACATCTGTGCGTAGGCCTCCGCACAGCAGACTCTCTAATGGTTTTGACGGAGCTGTTGTGGTCTGTTGTCTGGAAAATCTGCATTCTACGTAGTGCCCGAGGGGGGCCTCGGTACCACAGACCGTAATGTGTACCTAAATATAACTGCCTAGGCACAATGGGGTGAGATAAGGGCAGAACAAGAAGCTCAACTGAATGTCTGCCTCTTGTTTTGTCCCTGATTTACAATTCGTGTGTGTGGTTTTTTTAAGTGTAGCAAAGGGTTCACAAGAATAAATATATTCTACTCAGTTATATAAGAAAAAAGCACATAGCTAAGGTTTCCCTTTTAGATGAAAATGGGGGCGCTCCTACTCATTGTCCCTTTTTTCAGGAATTCTGTCTGCCCTCGGTGAGAGAATGCAGACAGGTTATGTGTACTCCATTGCATATGTGTGAAGAAACCTGGCTGGCACAGTTTTATCTGGGTAACTTACCAGTTAGCTGAGCCTCTGAAGCGGTAAGTCTCCCATTTCGGGGGCATGCGGAGCCAGCATCTCTTGTTAAAACGTTTGTATTTAGCTGGTGTCAGTTCATGTGTGCATCCACACGCAGCTGGGTCAGTTTCTAAAGAACTGGAACTGGAGAGGAGTGACCATTTCCAATACTATTGTTTTTTTGTTGGTTCTGCAGGACAGAAAATGTCTGTCTGTTGGTGCAGGGGAGGTGAAGTGTGTATCTCCAGAGCAACCACAGTTTAAGGAGCAGCGGTGTGTTCCAGACCAGGTGTACACTGTGTATATATTTTCAGAGAAAGGGTGAAACGTACGGGTAAAGTTCAGTCTTGTTTGAAATGATGTTTTGATTCAGGGGTGTCGGAAGGGGGGAGACCTGCTGACTGATTCTGTAATGGGAGCAGCACAGTGTTCAGATTACCTGCCTGCTTCTGCGTGTAGCCCAGAGTGTCTGCTCGTAGCAAAGTGTTCTGTGTCCAGGGGGATCTCAGGTTATTTGGGTTCCTGTTAGTTAGGTCTGAGGTGGAAGAAGCAGGTTCTGGTAGCCATTGTTAAAGACGTTCTCTTTTGCTGCTAAATCTTGATGTTTACGTGGCTCTCCAGGTGTCTCTGTGTTGCTCTTGAATTCATTATTATATTTAAGATGTTTAACTGTTAATTGTCTGGTTTTTTTGGTGTTATCAAATTACAAACATGCTCCTTGTTAAAGCAAAGCAGCAAAATTAGATTTTTGAGCACACAAACATTTTCTTATGGTCCTTAATTAACTGTACAGTTTGTGTTCCCAGGAAGGTGGAAAGTGCAAGCCCAGAGTACTCAGGCTTTAAAGTTTCATGTTTCAGAAGAGAGGTGAGATTTGAGGAAGGAGGCTCTGGTCTTTGTTTCTTTGGGAAGGGGTGAGGTTTGGGGTGTTGGTGATAGTAATACTGTGTGTTGCAGTCTATCCAGAGAAAATCTCCCCCCCCCCCCAAGTGTTTTCATAAAGACGTTTCCGCTTTGCGGTATGTTTAGTCTTTTCAGAACCGTAACTTTGGTATGAATACACCTGTTGAAAAGTAATCTCCTAGGACTGAATAGAAACAGGCGTGTCCTGGGAAGTCTCAGCTCACTGGAGTACTGTTTTTCCTCTAAAAAGAAAAGGAGTACTTGTGGCACCTTAGAATACTCCTGACCTATTCTGTCCCTCCCAGTGCACTGATAACCTAGGGTAGTTGTCCCTGCTTCTGGAGGTGTTGGCTGGCTAGGACATGGGTAGAATCACCACCACTCTGGAATAAAATGCAGGGGCTTCCTTCTAGGGGCTTGCCTGGTGTCTGTACCAGAGACTGTTTGCTTCTTCTAGCTAATGATAAACAAATTACAAAACAGCTTGTTAGGTAACAGAGTTTTAACACCTCCCTTCGCGCCCCCCCATATTGTAACCATTCTTTAGCGTGTGCAAAAGTACTAATACACGTATACGAACTCAGAGCCATCTCAGCATGTATACCAGATGTTCTGGTGAGGAGCGTGGGATAAATCCCTGCACAGATTGCTGGAGTATCTGAGCACCTGCGTTGTTGCTATCCAGTGAGGTGCCCATAGCTTTTTGTTTTCTCTCTGTATGATGCATTACATACAGTGATAAAAGCAGAATACACGGGCAGGCACTTGGGAAGCCTGAAAGGGTTGCAGTCAGATGAAATACTGAAGGGGACAGTGCGGGATTTGGCCTGCCAAAGGTATCTTCCATGCTGAAGTGACGTGTACCTGAAAGATGTGGCTGTAAGTCTAGAGTCTGAGGTGGGAGGTTGGAGGCAGAAGACCACTACTGTTGTAGGCAATACAGGAAACAGAACTGCACTGATTTTGTTGACGTAGGTTTGTGTGTGTGCTGCCAACTAGATTGGTTATGTTATCCTCATGTTTTATTTATTTCATTTGCATTGCAGGAGTGCCCCTCGGAGTCCCGCTCATACGTCAGGACCCAATATGCTAGGCATTGTTACAAATGCATAACAGAGATGGTCCCTTCCCCCAGACTGTTCACAATCGAAGCTCCTGCTGTCTGGTTACCGAGATTGTAGGATGAGGCCCTAGTCCCTTTTAGAAGAGTGAAGACTTTTATTTGAAAGCATGAAGCATCAGTGCATGCCGGTAAAAGCCAGTTCCAGCTGAGTTGAAGCAGTGTGTACTGTGCTGTTGGTCAGGCCAGGAGAAGCCTGCTAATAGTTGACACTTGGCATCCACTAGGTTTACACGAGCCCCTCCTGGTTCCAGCGAGGGGTCCATCCCCAGGCTGAAGTGGATTTGTGCCGGCATGGCTTGTGTTTTTGAGAGGCTGCGTGCTCGCTGAAGAAGCGCGAGAGCTCCTGGCTGCTGTGTACCCAACGTCCTTGCGTGCGTTTCCGATTAGCCGCCCCTTACTGTGCCAGACAGAACTGTAGATGTCAGGCTTTGCACAGAAAGGAGAGCAAGGCAGGGAGGGCGAGGGAGAGACAAGCCTACAAGCAGCAGGGCTGTGAGTTTCAAATTAACCTTCTGCTTTGTTGATGTCTAACGTGAAGCCCCCCTTCCCCTCAGCCCCCTCCCAGTGCAGTGCACGTTGGCAAATTGTGAGAGTCTGTCTTAATTTACATAAAGCTATTACAAGAGGCTGGGCAGCAGGAAGACTGCGTTCAGGCGGTGGCCCTCTGGGGGACGGCAATCGGAATGCCTTGTGCTGAATGGCAAGTCCAGCAGCGCTCGCAGGCAGGCAGTCGGGGGAGGGGAGTTTCCCTTCCAGAGACGGTTTGTGGCATGGGGGATTTGACCATCTTTCTTTCAACACGATCGTAGCAGCTGACTATGGAAAAGACCTGCTAGATTATCGTATCCCATGCAGGATTGCTTCCTACAGGATATTTTTTATACTATGTTGTCCAATTCAGTTTTAAGTAATGGGGATTCCACCCTTTCATTTGGGAGACGATTCCACAGCCTTAAAACATCCACTCCTAGAAAGTTCTTTCAGATGTTGAGCCTAAGTCTTCCCTTTCTGAATTTCACCCCTTTACTCTTAGTTATATGCATTCCTATCCTGAGTTCTTTCCCCTCCCTTCCATTTGCATCTTTCAAATACCTGTAGGCTGTTAGAGATGCAGATTACTGATGAGCATGGATTTGAAGTCAGGAATGCCCAAGCCTAGTCATGATGCTGACTTTGGGCCAGTCACTTAACCATTGTGCCTCAGTTTCCGTCTATAAAATGAGATAAAACTTAGTTCTGTCACAGAACTGTAGTAAGGGTTAATGATAGAAGATCTGTAATCTGCATTGAACAGGGAAAGCACTTTATGTCCCATCCCCTTGCCATTTCTGTTGCTTTGCTCTGAATAGCCTCCAGTTTGTCAGTGCTGTTCTAGTGGTCAGGTGCTTGGAATTAGCAGTATTCTAGGTGTGCTCAGACTAGAGTTATTAGAGAAGGGAGCCATAACATGCATTTGAGTCTGAAGCTATTTCTCAGCTTCATAATCTTCTCTTATCGTCTAAATAATTCCACGTATTGGGGGCTTTATGGATTTGTATTCTTTCAGCTTGGAAAAGAGAGCAGGCCAGCTAGTGTAGCAGGTTTGGGGTCTGTGTTGGTAAGAGTGAGTCCCAGGGAAAACATCTGCTCACAGAGCTGAAGAAGTTGCTCAGGGTCTGTTTTGCCTTTCAGATAGAAAATGACTGTAGACTAAGATCTCCTAGTCTAGTCTTGTTAGCTTTCCTCCGCGTCTCTTACCTTGCTGCAGTCACGGCTGCCACTACCTCCATTCCTGGGGCCTCATTCCGCAGGACCATTATAGACATGCCTGGGGCTCTGGTTTAATTGACCTTTATTTTGGAATGGGGTGGGATATGAATCTCCTTCTGGTCTGAGCAGCGGTGCTAGATTTTTATTGGATCATACTTGTTAGTATGTGTTGCCTCATCTAGTGGAAAGAGGGCAATGACAGTGGCAGTAAAATACTTGTACCATGATAGCAGTTATGGTGTGGAGAGGAGTGGATGTGCACATCTGGCAAAGGTGAAAGGTTCATGTCTAATCCAGAGGGGCTGTCTGAAGGGCCTATTTCCCTGCTGTGGGGAAGGGGATTGCTTTGGAATCCATGCTTTACCACTGCAGAAATGTCATCTTTAATCTATTCTGCTCCCAGTGGTTCCTGGTGTGTAAATTGTACATGCAGAGGTGTCTGGGTTAGGAGAGCCAGTAAAGTAGTTTTAAAGAGAAGACTTCAGTCAGTTACAACTGTGAGACCCCTAAAAGGGCAGGCTGACATACTCTCTCCCTAGCCTTACAGGTATTGCTGGGATCTCTGCAGTAGACCTGATTTGGTATATACTGGGGTCAGAGAGCAAGGGGAGTGTGGGAGGCGCATGCCAACTACTCTATTAGTCCATTTGCAAAGTGAAGGAGTAGGGGAAAAGGAGGAAAAATGTCTGCTACATCATAAGACTGGTGCTGGAGAAGGATGCGCTAGCTGACTACAAGTGCCGTTCGCACAGCATATTTGCAATCTCTTACTAGATGAGGAGGGGTGATGAGGTAGAGTGCTGGTGAGTTTCATTCTTCTTGCTTAGTGTAGTGTCCTAGAAGGGACGTGCTGAGTACTATAGAGCAATGCCTGGCTCCCTCCGGCATGAGGTCCTGGAATTACTTGAAGTGGCAAGGCAGTCATGCCTAAAAAGCTCCCTTCCTTGCAGGCTCGCAACAGTTTCCTCTGAAACTGCAAATGTTTAAGCATCTGAGCAGAACTTTGGGAGAGTCCTGAGAATTTCTCAAAACAAACGGCCCCAAAAGCTTTAACTCCGCCTGAGGAGTGTCGGCTAGTTCTCTTCTTCTGGGTTTAACAAGATGCCAGAGGCAGGGAAACCACTTTCACCTTGAAGGGTAACCCTCCTCATTTTTCCCATCTCTCAGCTGCTTTGAAGTGAGCTGTCCCTAGGCTTAGGACCAAGGGCCCGGCTGGCAGCAGCTCTGCATCTGGACCATATGATGTTCTCTGAAGATTCTTCCTCTTACTGTGAGTCCCTTTGTGACTTGTAATTTTTGGAGGTGAGCTTTGTAGAAGGTGGGAAGGGGGAGACTAGTTTGGGGGAGTTGAAGTTTCCTCTTCTGCTCCTTTTTCCTCCATTAGCCTGAGAGGCCACTAGAACATGAAGCATCAGCTGGTTCCTCCATGCAATAGGCATCCTGTCAGGATTCTGGATGAAACTGGTTTTTCTTCCTTTTGCATCTGAAGGTCATGATACAGTCAGGGAACACAAAGATTAATGAGGCCTGTGAAGTGAGCACCTCCAGAGAGGCATTGGATGGCCCCCTGGGAATCTTGAAACTCGTAGCTGCTCAGTCATTGGGGTTCATCATTATGCACCTCTCCCGTATTTAGTCCTCTATTACAGGGACTTCTAGGGCTCTGCTAGCAGTGCTCCAGAGTCGTGACACCTCTTCTCCTCCTCCCAAGCCGTTCTCAAGGCAGAAGAAATCTCTATGTGCTTAGACCCTTGAGGAATGCTAAGAGCCCAAGCAGGATGTCCTCCCTCCGGACCTTGTGCAAGGAGCTAGGATTTGGACCTTTTTGACTTAATGTGAAAGTGTCTTGTGGGAATTTGGCAGGCATGGGGTGGAGAGAGATTCCCCTCTGAGTGCTGGAGGCAAGGGGATGTCAGTTTAACAGAGTAGCTGCATGTTACAATATTTGAAATGACAGTGGAATTTTCATCTGCTGCTGACTTCATGCTCTACACCTCCCCCCCCCCCCCCCCGATTTCTATTAGCAGAGGTTAGTGACTGTTCAGACCTCGTTCCTGAATTTCTGGGGGTGGGGGCAAGGGGATGGATGGAGCTGGGAATAGAGCTGATATGTAGTCCTTGGAGGGGGCTTGGAGATCCAGTCCCCCATCGGAGTTAACAAGTGAAGGAGAGTTGAATCAAGAAGAAGGAAGATTCACTGGGGGCAACAGAGTGTCTGAGAGGGCCTCTGTTCTACCATTGAAATGGTCAGGTTCTTAGTATTAAAATCCAAAAAGTGGAATGAAACCAAGAGTGAGTCATAAAGCTCAAGCCTTTAACATTCCCTTTGAAGGTGACCTGCAAAGGAAGAAATAGTTTTGCATCATGTCTTATTTCTCTCAAATTATTTTTTTCTTTTTTCTTTAGAAATATTAGGAGTATCAAATCTTGTCTTTCCTGTTTTTTGCTGGAGGTCTCCTTGTGGGAACCAGAGAACTGGAATGGGAGCTTTCTTAGTCTACTATTGAAGGGGTGAGGTGTTTAATAATAATGATACTTTCGCCAACTGTTTATCAGGCATTTGAGTTAAATATATATGAACATAGATTTCTAAACAGCCTTCGTACCTCTTTCCCTTTCAGTTTAGGTTTCAATCCCTAGATACTGTACTGTGATATCCTACAAGTTTCCCAGTCATCTATAGAGCCTTTCAGGAAAAACAGAATAGACCAGGGGTGGCCAAACTTACTGACCCTCTGAGCCGCATGTGACTAACTTCAGAAGTTAGAGAGCCGGGGCACACCTGCCAGGGCTCAGGGCTTCAGCCCTGTGGGAGGTGTCTGATGGGGCTCAGGGCTTCCGCCCCACTCTGCTGAAGCCCCGAACCCCAGTGGGTGCTAATTTCTAATGCTAAGTGTTAGGGGAGTGATTCACCTCCCTTCATATATCATAAAAAAGCAAAAACAGGGCAACTTCCCCTTTTCTTTGCAGATCACCTTTAAAAGGAGTGACCGTGTGATGTATGATTCCATTCCCAACGTTAACTACAAAGAGTAAAGCATCGACAAATGCTTTGAATTATTTTTATTCCCTCTTCATAGTTTAATACATGATAGTATTGTAAGAATCACCTTAATGTGGGTTATTTTTAAAGGGGTAAGTCAAACTCAAAATCATGCTTCTGTCTGAAAATTGATAGAAGCAACATCTAACGATATTTTAATAGAAAGCCTAGAGGTTTTCTCTTTGTTTGCAGTGGGTGTTGGAAAGTGCTTTGTGTATTTCACTTTCTCTGTTTAGTCAGTTTCCTCCTTGTTGGTGTGGGTCTTTCACACAGTGGAGGAAAGGGATGTACTTGAACAAAAATTGAAAATACATTTCCTAAAATGAGAATTCCCTGCTGTATGTGTAGGACCTGAAACAACTACTGATTTTCTTTTGAATTGACCATATTTCATATTGGCAACATCCCTGTTTTAAGTGACTTAAACAATAAAGTACAGTTCGACTCTGAAAAACTGCCCGTAAAAATGCTCTGATGCGTCTCTGGATCTATTTCAGAGTAGCAGCCGTGTTAGTCTGTATTCACAAAAAGAAAAGGAGGACTTGTGGCAGCTTAGAGACTAACAAATTTATTGGAGCATAAGCTTTCGTGAGCTACAGCTTATTGTTTCTAAGACTTCTGTATTAGAGACGCTCCCTTTTCTCATTGGTAACTCTGCAAACTCAGCCTGTGCAGTCAGACACAAGCTGGTTTTTTAAATGTCCCTTATCTGTAGCTATAATGGTTCTGCTGGCTAAATTAGGCCCTCATTCCCACCTGTGTAGCTCCATTGCCTTCAGTGGATTTATTGGAAGTTAGGCCTGTTCTACCCAGAATTTGTGCTGGTTTAATTTTAAATGGGTTTAAAAACTTGTTGACTTAACCCAGTACAAACCCCTGTGTGGGCTGGACACTCTCTTTAATTTTGGTTTATGGGTGGCTTATTTTGGTTTGGTTTATATTTGTTCCCAATCAAATTAAGCTAAACCATAAAGGCCTTTCTTAAACCGATCTGAGTGTCCATACAGGGATTTTCACTAGTAACTCAGATTGAATTCACACCTTAGATTAAATTGGTGTAATTTTCCTATGTAGACAAGTTCCTTAGTAAATAATTCTGTTGATGATGGACAGGCAGGAATAGAATCCAGGTCACTCAGCTGTAACTGTGTTGACTCTGTCCGGCTAATAGGAGCCAAAAGCATGAGAAGCTCTCACTAGAGTGGGCAGGTACGATTCTAAATATGCACGAGGGGATACATTTGTTGAACAAGAAGGTGCTGTTTTTCAGACTCCTTTCAAAATAAATAAGATATTTTAATTTAACATAAGAATTTTTGTAAAGCTTCGTAGGACTTGCCTTTCAAAAACTTGACAAGTTTGGCTTCCAGTTCTTTTGGTATGGAAAAGCTGATTGATTCAGTCCTGTGGACCCCTCTGAGGAAGTATAATTGATAGGGCACCCCATCCACTGAGAGAACTGGTAGTTCTGTTCATGGAACAAGGATGGCTAAAAACGGCAGTGGAAATTTTTATATTCAGCTGTGTAAGGTAATGTATCTAAGCAGTTCCCCTTTAACACTCCCTTTTGAGCTTGGTTATTGCCAGGGCTGTGCTGAAATAGCAAACAACATAGGCCAAAGGTGGGACAAATCTGCAGCCTGAGGTCTTGTTTGTGCACTTTTTTGCACCTGGAACTGCACTGGTGCAAACCTTTACTGTAGATGCAGTGCTATAGTGTCATCAGTGACTTGCACTAGTATCTCACCCCTGCCAAATCTAGGGTGTTCAGAGCATAGAATCATAGAATATCAGGGTTGGAAGGGACCCCAGAAGGTCATCTAGTCCAACCCCCTGCTCGAAGCAGGACCAATTCCCAGTTAAATCATCCCAGCCAGGGCTTTGTCAAGCCTGACCTTAAAAACCTCTAAGGAAGGAGATTCTACCACCTCCCTAGGTAACGCATTCCAGTGTTTCACCACCCTCTTAGTGAAAAAGTTTTTCCTAATATCCAATCTAAACCTCCCCCACTGCAACTTGAGACCATTACTCCTCGTTCTGTCATCTGCTACCATTGAGAACAGTCTAGAGCCATCCTCTTTGGAACCCCCTTTCAGGTAGTTGAAAGCAGCTATCAAATCCCCCCTCATTCTTCTCTTCTACAGACTAAACAATCCCAGCTCCCTCAGCCTCTCCTCATAACTCATGTGTTCCAGACTCCTAATCATTTTTGTTGCCCTTTGCTGGACTCTCTCCAATTTATCCACATCCTTCTTGAAGTGTGGGGCCCAAAACTGGACACAGTACTCCAGATGAGGCCTCACCAATGTCGAATAGAGGGGAACGATCACGTCCCTCGATCTGCTCACTATGCCCCTACTTATACATCCCAAAATGCCATTGGCCTTCTTGGCAACAAGGGCACACTGCTGACTCCTATCCAGCTTCTCGTCCACTGTCACCCCTAGGTCCTTTTCCGCAGAACTGCTGCCTAGCCATTCGGTCCCTAGTCTGTAGCTGTGCATTGGGTTCTTCCGTCCTAAGTGCAGGACCCTGCACTTATCCTTATTGAACCTCATCAGATTTCTTTTGGCCCAATCCTCCAATTTGTCTAGGTCCCTCTGTATCCTATCCCTCCCCTCCAGCGTATCTACCACTCCTCCCAGTTTAGTATCATCCGCAAATTTGCTGAGAGTGCAATCCACACCATCCTCCAGATCATTTATGAAGATATTGAACAAAACCGGCCCCAGGACCGACCCTTGGGGCACACCACTTGATACCGGCTGCCAACTAGACATGGAGCCATTGATCACTACCCGTTGAGCCCGACAATCTAGCCAGCTTTCTACCCACCTTGTAGTGCATTCATCCAGCCCATACTTCCTTAACTTGCTGACAAGAATACTGTGGGAGACCGTGTCAAAAGCTTTGCTAAAGTCAAGAAACAATACATCCACTGCTTTCCCTTCATCCACAGAACCAGTAATCTCATCATAGAAGGCGATTAGATTAGTCAGGCATGACCTTCCCTTGGTGAATCCATGCTGGCTGTTCCTGATCACTTTCCTCTCATGCAAGTGCTTAAGGATTGATTCTTTGAGGACCTGCTCCATGATTTTTCCAGGGACTGAAGTGAGGCTCACTGGCCTGTAGTTCCCAGGATCCTCCTTCTTCCCTTTTTTAAAGATTGGCACTACATTAGCCTTTTTCCAGTCATCCGGGACTTCCCCGGTTCGCCACGAGTTTTCAAAGATAATGGCCAATGGCTCTGCAATCACAGCCGCCAGTTCCTTCAGCACTCTCGGATGCAACTCGTCCGGCCCCATGGACTTGTGCACGTCCAGCTTTTCTAAAAAGTCCCTAACCACCTCTATCTCCACAGAGGGCTGGCCATCTCTTCCCCATTTTGTGATGCCCAGCGTAGCAGTCTGGGAGCTGACCTTGTTAGTGAAAACAGAGGCAAAAAAAGCATTGAGTACATTAGCTTTTTCCACATCCTCTGTCACTAGTTTGCCTCCCTCATTCAGTAAGGGGCCCACACATTCCTTGGCTTTCTTCTTGTTGCCAACATACCTGAAGAAACCCTTCTTGTTACTCTTGACATCTCTGGCTAGCTGCAGCTCCAGGTGCGTTTTGGCCCTCCTGATAACATTCCTACATGCCCTAGCAATATTTTTATACTCTTCCCTGGTCATATGTCCAACCTTCCACTTCTTGTAAGCTTCTTTTTTATGTTTAAGATCCGCTAAGATTTCACCATTAAGCCAAGCTGGTCGCCTGCCATATTTACTATTCTTTCGACTCATCGGGATGGTTTGTCCCTGTAACCTCAACAGGGATTCCTTGAAATACAGCCAGCTCTCCTGGACTCCTTTCCCCTTCAAGTTAGTCCCCCAGGGGATCCTGGCCATCCGTTCCCTGAGGGAGTCGAAGTCTGCTTTCCTGAAGTCCAGGGTCCGTATCGTGCTGCTTACCTTTCTTCCCTGTGTCAGGATCCTGAACTCAACCAACTCATGGTCACTGCCCCCCAGATTCCCATCCACTTTTGCTTCCCCCACTAATTCTACCCGGTTTGTGAGCAGCAGGTCAAGAAAAGCGCCCCCCCTAGTTGGCTCCTCGAGCACTTGCGCCAGGAAATTGTCCCCTACGCTTTCCAAAAACTTCCTGGATTGTCTATGCACCGCTGTATTGCTTTCCCAGCAGATATCAGGAAAATTAAAGTCACCCATGAGAATCAGGGCATGCGATCCAGTAGCTTCCGTGAGCTGCCGGAAGAAAGCCTCATCTACCTCATCCCCCTGGTCCGGTGGTCTATAGCAGACTCCCACCACTACATCACTCTTGTTGCACACACTTCTAAACTTAATCCAGAGACACTCAGGTCTTTCTGCAGTTTCGTACCGGAGCTCTGAGCAGTCATACTGCTCCCTTACATACAGTGCTACTCCCCCACCTTTTCTGCCCTGCCTGTCCTTTCTGAACAGTTTATAACCATCCATGACAGTACTCCAGTCATGTGAGTTATCCCACCAAGTCTCTGTTATTCCAATCACGTCATAGTTCCTTGACATCACCAGGACCTCCAGTTCTCCCTGCTTGTTTCCAAGGCTTTGTGCATTTGTATATAAGCACTTGAGATAACCTGTTGATCGCCCCTCATTCACAGTATGAGGCAGGAGCCCTCCCCTCACAGACATTCCTGCCTGTGCTTCCTCCCGGTATCCCGCTTACCCACTTACCTCAGGGCTTTGGTCTCCTTCCCCCGGTGAACCTAGTTTAAAGCCCTCCTCACTAGGTTAGCCAGCCTGCTCGCGAAGATGCTCTTCCCTCTCTTCGTTAAGTGGAGCCCGTCTCTGCCTAGCACTCCTTCTTGGAACACCATCCCATGGTCGAAGAATCCAAAGCCTTCTCTCCGACACCACCTACGTAGCCATTCGTTGACTTCCACGATTCGACGCTCCCTACCTAGGCCTTTTCCTTCCACGGGGAGGATGGACGAGAACACCACTTGCGCCTCCAACTCCTTTATCCTTCTTCCTAGAGCCACATAGTCCGCAGTGATCCGCTCAAGGTCATTCTTGGCAGTATCATTGGTGCCCACGTGGAGAAGCAGGAAGGGGTAGCGATCCGAGGGCTTGATGAGTCTCGGCAGTCTCTCCGTCACATCGCGAATCTTAGCCCCCGGCAAGCAGCAGACTTCTCGGTTTTCCCGGTCAGGGCGGCAGATAGATGACTCAGTCCCCCGGAGGAGCGAGTCCCCGACCACCACCACCCGCCTTCTCCTCTTGGGAGTGGTGGTCGTGGAACTCCCAACCTCAGGACAGCGCATCTCATGCCTTCCAACCAGCGGAGTCTCCTTATGCTTTCTCGCCCCAGACATATCATCTGGTCCGCTCTCTGCAACGATATCATTCCTACATGCCCCGAGCAATATTTTTATACTCTTCCCTGGTCATATGTCCAACCTTCCACTTCTTGTAAGCTTCTTTTTTATGTTTAAGATCCGCTAGGATTTCACCATTAAGCCAAGCTGGTCGCCTGCCATATTTACTATTCTTTTGACTCATTGGGATGGTTTGTCCCTGTAACCTCAACAGGGATTCCTTGAAATACAGCCAGCTCTCCTGGACTCCTTTCCCCTTCAAGTTAGTCCCCCAGGGGATCCTGGCCATCCGTTCCCTGAGGGAGTCGAAGTCTGCTTTCCTGAAGTCCAGGGTTCGTATCCTGCTGCTTACCTTTCTTCCCTGCGTCAGGATCCTGAACTCAACCAACTCATGGTCACTGCCTCCCAGATTCCCATCCACTTTTGCTTCCCCCACTAATTCTACCCGGTTTGTGAGCAGCAGGTCAAGAAAAGCGCCCCCCCTAGTTGGCTCCTCTTGCACTTGCGCCAGGAAATTGTCCCCTACGCTTTCCAAAAACTTCCTGGATTGTCTATGCACCGCTGTATTGCTCTCCCAGCAGATATCAGGAAAATTAAAGTCACCCATGAGAATCAGGGCATGCGATCTAGTAGCTTCCGTGAGCTGCCGGAAGAAAGCCTCATCTACCTCATCCCCCTGGTCCGGTGGTCTATAGCAGACTCCCACCACTACATCACTCTTGTTGCACACACTTCTAAACTTAATCCAGAGACACTCAGGTTTTTCTGCAGTTTCGTACCGGAGCTCTGAGCAGTCATACTGCTCCCTTACATACAGTGCTACTCCCCCACCTTTTCTGCCCTGCCTGTCCTTCCTGAACAGTTTATAACCATCCATGACAGTACTCCAGTCATGTGAGTTATCCCACGAAGTCTCTGTTATTCCGATCACGTCATAGTTCCTTGACATCACCAGGACCTCCAGTTCTCCCTGCTTGTTTCCAAGGCTTTGTGCATTTGTATATAAGCACTTGAGATAACCTGTTGATCGCCCCTCATTCCCAGTATGAGGCAGGAGCCCTCCCCTCACAGACATTCCTGCCTGTGCTTCCTCCCGGTATCCCGCTTTCCCACTTACCTCAGGGCTTTGGTCTCCTTCCCCTGGTGAACCTAGTTTAAAGCCCTCCTCACTAGGTTAGCCAGCCTGCTGGCAAAGATGCTCTTCCCTCTCTTCGTAAGATGGAGCCCGTCTCTGCCCAGCACTCCTCCTTCATGGAACACCATCCCATGGTCAAAGAATCCAAAGCCTTCTCTCCGACACCACCTGCGTAGCCATTCGTTGACTTCCACGATTCGACGGTCCCTACCTAGGCCTTTTCCTTCCACGGGGAGGATGGACGAGAACACCACTTGCGCCTCCAACTCCTTTATCCTTCTTCCTAGAGCAGTTCTTAACAGCGCTGTTGGTCCACTTCATTAAAAAATATTTACCTTCAACATGCTCTTTTGCAGTAGCACTGGTCTATTGAATTCGGTATGAATGCTATCCCATTCTCCTAACACCCTTGCTAGGTACGTCAGCTGCATGCATTCCTCTTCCTGCAGCCTGAACTGCCCAAGAGCAATAACCTTTTTCGCTTTTCCTTAAAAACAACTCTACTTCTAAATTTTGCAGTTGCAGAAAGTGTATTCAGGCTTCTAATGTGTTTCAGGCTCTTTGCTGTTCTAAAACGAATTTTTGCTGCAGGTAGTTTAGTTCCAATTTAAACAGCCCAGTATTAACATTTGGAAACTGGCTCCTTCACATCTGTATTAACATTGTAAAGACTCTGCAGTACACTCAGGCATGATCCAAAGAGAGAGAAAAACATGGATTCAAACAAAAATGTGTGTATCTGGGGGAGGGGGAAGAATTTGACTGCCTTTTCTGATAGTGGGCTATATTAGGGTTGAAATATGCTGTTGGATGTCAGTTATGTTAGGGTAGAATTGTTATATTTTTAAGTTGTCAGCAGTGCCTAGAGTATATGGTACATGCTGGATTTTTAGTGTATTTAAAGCTAAATATTAGGTACTGTTAGAGTGCTGACTTACGGAACGGGCCTGACTCTAATCTCTCTCTGTTTCTGTACCCGTGTAGTACCATATACTAAAATGGGGTTACTCCTCATTTACATCCATGTCACGTTAGAATTGGCCGAACTTGGTGTTCCCATCACAAACACTGACGTGACCATCTGTGTTTATATTTATTCTAGTAGAGCATCGACTTTTTCTTGACACAAAGTTAAAGTTCTGTGCTAAGGCCTAGTATGCAGGAGAAACTGTACTAGGTTAGCTAAATTGCTTTAGAAACTGATGTAGATAAATTAGTGCACCTCCCTTGTAATAATGCCTCATCTCAGTTTTAGCTTGTTGATACAAATACTGACTTAAGCCAATTGATAGAAGGCATTCCTAAATCAAAATGAGTATCCACACAAGATAGTTGCACAAATTTAACTACATCAGTTTCTTTAGTGATTTGCTAAATTGGTACAGCTTTAGTGTGTAGACAAGGCTTAGAATCATAGAATATCAGGATTGGAAGGGACCTCAGGAGGTCATCTAGTCCAACCCCCTGTTCAAAGCAGGACCAATCCCCAACTAAATCATCCCAGCCAGGGCTTTGTCAAGCCTGACCTTAAAAACCTCTAAGGAAGGAGATTCCACCACCTCCCTAGG